>NW_027142368.1:13179208-13928375 GCF_026170545.1 Melanerpes formicivorus | reverse complement strand
GATTTAGTGGCCACAGCTGTTTGTTTGCAGAGGGGTTTGGACAAGTGGCAATACACTGACCTGCAATTGGAGACCTGGCTCTGCAAGCTCTTCCTATGTGACCTTGAGCAAATCACTTCTCTGCTTTTCCTCCCTCCTTTATCTGTCTTGTCTATTTAGTCTCTCAGGAAGCTCAAAGAGCAGAGACTGTATCTTACTTGCTGTTTGTACAGTGCCTAACATAACAGGGCCCCAAGCTTCCTGAAGTCCCAAAGATGCTGTTGCAATACAAGTCGTAAATGTTAAAGAGGTGTAAGAATCTGGCCCAGCTCACCACCATCACCATCTGTTTTTCTGTGACAAATTAGTAGTATGAAAGCAGGCAGCTGAGTGATTAGAGTTGTGACTGATTACTAGACTCCCTAGGTTCTGCTCCTGGGTTTGGCACCATCGTGCTTTGTAACAAGAGCTGTTTAAAAATTTTCCAGCAACATGCTGTTGGTTTTGCTTCCTCAGAGAGTGTCAAATTAGTAAAAACTGAAAATAAGGAGAGAAGGAAAAAAAGAAATCAGGAGCCTGCCAGTTTCAACAAAGTTTTAGTGGGAAGATGATTCAGGGGCCCACGTTGGAATTGCTCAAAAAGCAGAAAGCAAATGACCTCCTCTTCTGGCCTCTTCTGAATGAGTCAGTAGTGCTTGCATGCACTTGAGGGGGCTGTGGTTGGCCACATATGGAGTACCAGATCCTGTTCTGGGCTCCCCAGTTCAAGAGAGGCAGGTGCTGAGAGGCCTGGAGCATCTCTGTGAGGAAGAAAGGCTGAGAGATCTGGGGCTGTTTAGCCTGGAGAAAAGAAGCCTGAGAGGGGATCAGATCAATGCGCAGCAAGAGCTAAAGGGTGGAGTGCAAGAGGATGGGGCTGAACTCTTTTCAGTGGTGCCCAGCAACAGGACAAGGGGCAATGAGCACAAACTGGAACCCAGGAGGTTCCATCTGAAGATGAGGAAAAATTACCTTGGTGTGAGGGTGCTGGAGCCCTGGTGCAGGCTGCCCAGAGAGGCTGTGGAGTCTCCTCTGCAGAAATTACAAACCCTTCCTGCTGTGGGTACCCCTGCTTTAGCAGGGAAGTTTGACTAGATGACCACAGAGATCCCTTCCAATCCCCACCATGCTGGGATTCTGTGAAATCTCTGCTTCAGCAAATGTTTTGCATAAAGAGATTGTGGGGCATGGTAATGTCATGGTGGCTGAAGCTTGGTCACCATTATAGAATGGTTCAGGCCAGAAGGCACCTCCAAAGGTTATCCAGTCCAACCTCCCCACAGTCAGCAGGCACATTCCCAGCTAGATCAGGCTGCCCAGGGCCTCATCAAGCCTCACCTTGAATATCTCCAGGGATGGGGCCTCAACCATCTCCCTGGGCAACCTGTTCCAGTGTTGCACCACCCTCACAGGGAAGAACTTCTTCCTTGCATCCAATCTACTTCCTGACATCCAATCTAAATCTGCCCTTCTCTAGTTTGAAGCCATTGCCCCTCATCCTGGCACTGCAGGCCCTTGTAAACAGTGTCTCCCCATCAGTTAAGAAGCTTTTTGCTCCACTAGTAATCATTAGCTTTTAGTTCATGCTTCCTCAACAGAGCATTTCTCTGTAGTGAGATGATTGCTCTGCCAGCCTTTCCCACCACTCAGAACTCTCCTGGAGAAAGAAAATCCTCCAGCTGAGCAAGGGAATGCAAGCAGCAAGCAACTATGCACCACTGCTCCAGGACTTAACTCTGTCAGGATGAAATATTCTTAACTCTTATGAATTTGATTAATTCTTTGGACTGGAAATTCTGAAATCCACCCTCCTTTAAGTCAAATTGTCCTTGGCTTCTTTTTTTGTAATTCCTTGATATTTGTTGGAAATTATGTCATCCAAAGGACTTAAACAAATAGCTCGTGAGGAGTCTGCATTTAGCCATAAAACAACCATGTTTGAGCTTCTGTCTGACAGATGGGATGAGGCAATGACTGGTGATGGTGCTGGCTGTGTTAATCAAGCCATTGAAGGACTAAATTATTTCTCTGTTTACTTTTGGAAGAGGCTTCCTTGACAAGCAGGTGTTTCTTTCCAAGATCATAATCAGTGCAGAAACACAGGGGAGCTTGGAGCTGTCACATTTCCACCAAAAGTATTTCACTGCAATCATGTTTATGTCTACATCCACTTAATGAGATTTCTGTATAGATCATGAGACCCACTTAGTATGTCCTTAACCCCATAATGATAGGAAATGGTACTCTAGGCTGCCAGGCTCATTTCCCTTGTGAGGGTTAGAGCGTTAACATTTCCTTTCCAAAACCAAAGGCCATATGTTGCCACATGGAGCTGCCATGGGTTGCCTGAATGAGTCAGTGCCCTGGATTTTATGACAACTGGAAAGACTACTGTGCTTGAAGTGCAACTTTTTGGTTTCAGGTGTTGGAATCACAAAGGAGGTTAGTGTCTGAAGTGAAGTGGAGCATGCCCTGCAGAAGTGAGCTCATTTCCTAGCTTAGATCTGTCGTTTCTTCAGAAGCAGAAGGAAGAGGATTTAGCATCTGTTCCTTCTTGCCTAGAGGAAAGCACACTTATTAACTGCTTGACAAAGGGCTTGGAAACCTTGAGCTCCAGAGATGCCCAGGTCACTTTAGCTACTGCATCCTGAAAGACACAGTTTAATAAAGCCTGCCACTGCTGCAAAGATTCACAGGGAGAGGAAAAGAAAAAGAAATTATTTGTGGGAGAGATGTATCTCCTCCCCCCCCCCCCCCCCCCCCCCCCATTATTATCAAAGTGAGATAGTTCAGGATGAGACAAGGATGAAGGGGTTGTTTGTTTTGGGTTTTATTTGATGTTATCTCTCCAGGCTCAGGCAGTTTTGTGAACCTGTAGCTGAAATGCCAGGAAGAAGCAGGTGAAACGAGGAGTTGTCAAGCGGTATAAAGGTAACAGAACACTGCCTTTACAGCCCCAAAGCAGGAATCATGAGAGACAGCTCACTAGGAAAGAAATTCTCCAAAACAAGTTGTACTGACTGACTGTTGAGGTGTAGCAAAGTATTTGGTGTGGCTTTGCCAGGAAAAGAATTCGTTATGTAGATAGCTTTTCCTGGCAATTAATTAATTAATTGTAACTGTTTCTGCCCTGGTATCTTTGTAAGATTTGACTGAACTTTCTAGCAAGGAGAAGTTTAGCACAAACCACGAGTGAAGGGAAGTCAGATTTATCCCAAGGTTTGCTTTGGCTTTTGGTCTGTGACATCTACCCTGATGGGTTTGGCAGTGGCTTTGTTACGTAAAGGTGGCTCAATACTGGCGTGGGCTATTGGACTTCAGAAACTCACTTCACTTGTGTTGCTCAACCACTTGCCAAATTCAGCTTTCTGCAGAGTCCAAAAATAAAGCAAAGATCAAAAAAGGGAACCCATTAAAAAAGAAATAGAAAATGAAAAAAGATCAAGCCTGCAGTTACATAACCTGAAGAATCTTCCACAATGGGTAGGCACTAACTTGCAGGGCCCACTCTTTAATTTGGGTGAGGTTTTTTTGTCATGTGTTTCAGGTGACTGGAGGTTTTTGCATCCCTTCCCCTCCCTTACCTCCCAGTCTCTCCCATAGTCTCCCATTGTTTCTTGGAGCAGATCCAGAGGAGGCCACAGACATGATCAGGGGGCTGGAACCCCTCTGTGGACAGGCTGAAAGAGTTGGGATTGTTTGGCCTGGAGAGGAGAAGGCTCCAGGGAAAGCTTCTTAGGGCCTTTCAGTACTTAAAGGGGAAAATAAGACAGATGGAGACAGACATTTTAGCAGAGCCTGTTGTGATTAGACAAGAGGTGATGGTTTTAAACTAAATGAGAGGAGTTTTAGACTAGATATAAGAAAGAAATGTTTGACTCTGAAGGTGGTGAGACACTGGCCCAGATTTCCCAGAGAGATGGTAGATGCCACCTCCCTGGAAACATTCCAGGACAGGTTGTCTGGGGCTAGGAGCAACCTGCTCTAGTTGCAGATGTCCCTGCTCACTGCAGGGCAGTTGGACTAGATGAGCTTCCTTAGAGCTCCCTTCTAACCCAAACCAGTCAATTATTCAAGGTGTCTGCAATACCAGAAACAAGTGTATTGCTGGGTTGTGCATGTCACAGCTCATAATCTGAAAGCCATCAACTCAGACAGTATTTCCCCTCTAACATAAGAGGATGGAAAGAGGTAAGAACTTGTATGGTCTCTGAAGTGAGCGTTGTGGAGCCATGCCAGTGCTCTTCTAAGCAGAGGTCTGTGCTGCAAAAATTTTTTCCTGCAGCTAATTTTGTGATTAGGGGGAAGACCAGAGATTGATGGATTATGGATCTGACTCAGAATTCATTGAAGTCAAAGGAGAGATCTTCAGTGATATTAATAATTGCATTTTAGAAGTATGAATTGGTGATAAGCCAATACTTTGGTTTGAACTCTCTCATAATTTGGGCAACAGTTGAGATGTGGTGTAGTGAAGAGCTGTAAGTGAAGTCTGACTCTAGAAACTCAACTTCAGGAAAGACCTGTGATGCCCAGCTCCAGAGCTTGCCTTAGAGTTTCTGGTGTGAAAATCTGTGACATTTTACTGTGCTAAGTCCTAATTTTGCAGTGGGAATTTGAAGGATGCATTACAGTGTGCTCAGGTGGCCAAGAAAGCAAGTGGCATCCTGGTCTGTATCAAAATCAGTGTGTCCAGCAGGAGTAGGGATGGGATTGTGGCCCTGTACTCAGCCTTGGTGAGGCCACAGCTTGAGTACCGTGTTCAGTACTGGGCACCACAGTAAAGACATTGAGGTGCTGGAGGGTGTCCAGAGAAGTGCAACAACACTGGTGAGGGGTTTGGAGGGGATGGCATATGAGGAATGGCTGAGAGAGCTGGGATTGTTTAACCTGGAGAAGAGAAGGCTAAGGGGAGATCTTATTGCTCTCTACAACTACCTGAAAGGAGGTTGTAGTGAGGCTGGTGTTGGTCTCTTTTCCCAGGCAACCAGCAGTAGAAGGAGAGGACACAGTCTCAAGCTGTGCCAGGCGTGGTTTAGGCTGGATGTTAGGAGGAAATTCTTCCCAGCAAGAGAGATTGGCCATTGGAATGTGCTGCCCAGGGAGGTGGTGGAGTCACCAACACTGGAGGTGTTTCAGAAGAGCCTGGATGAGGCACTTAGTGCCATGGTTTAGTCACTTAGGTGGTGGTGTTGGATGATAGGTTGGACTCGATGATCTCAAAGGTCTTTTCCAGCCTGGTTAATTCTGTATTCTGTTAAGAATCCGTGGGTGATGCTTTTGTGCTTCCATCCATCTTTGTAACAGCCATCTCAGACTGGATGAACTGAAGACGATGAACGTTTTATTTTCCTTCCTACTCCTTGTTGTCAGTGCGGACATAAATCAGCTCCATTGTCAGGGGAAAGAAAAAACCAACAATAAAAGCAACAAAACAGAGAGAGAGAGAAAGGAAAAAAAGTAAATACAGTTGTAATTGTAACCATTTGTAACATGAGTTATGGAGCCAGGATGCCAGGCTTTGTAATCTTTCAAGAAGTACAGAACCTCACACTGCAGTGGAGTAACAGCATAGAAACTCAAGTGACTTTTCTTCTTGAGCATGCTCAACCTATCCTTTTCCAAACAAAGCACAGCAGCTTCTTCAGAAATTTGGTACACTTCAAAAAATGTTGGTTTTCCTGTGCTGTGAGGGACATAGGCCATCTACTTAGTGTAAGCTCCTGCAACACCATTTATTTCATGGAAAAAGTGCTCTATCCCAAAGGAAAATCCAGCCTGAAATCTCCAGCATTTTGGTTTTGGTTGGGTTGCACCATATCAGTTGGTGTTCATAGTAGTACCATAGTATCATAGTATCAGTCAGGGTTGGAAGGGACCACAAGGATCATCTAGTTCCAAACCCCCTGCCATGGGCAGGGACACCCCACACTAGATCAGGCCGGCCGGAGCCTCATCCAGCCTGGGCTTAAACACCTCCAGGGACAGGGCCCCAACCACTTCCCTGGACAACCCATTCCAGGTCTTCACCGCTGTCATGGTGAAGAACTTCCTCCTCACATCTAGCCTGAATTTTCCCACCTCCAGCTTCAGTCCATTCCCCCTAGTCCTATCACTACCTGATAACCTGATGTGTTGGTAATTAATATTGATACTTGTTTAAGCTGTTCCCTTTGAGATTTCAATCATTGCAACACTGCTTTAGCTAAAGTTCAAAGAAACCATTTCACCCTCTTTTAGTCCATGAAAGTATCTGTTGCTGTTTCCAAGTCCACGTCTTTGAGGTTTCATCCTTCTCTTTGCCATCATGCTGAGCATGTGCCAGTTATATCTAAGACATCTCCTTTCTGTCTGTCACCTTGCCTGTGGTTGATCACTTGCAGCAGCTTGCATCACCTACTAGATCATTACTAGATCATTAGAGAAGCACACTGGTATTTTGACTCATAGATACAGATATAGATTAGAGATACAGAGAGGGAGAGAGAGGGGTAGAGGGAGAGAGAGAGGGAGAGGGAGAGAGAGAAAGATGATGTAGATGATATAGATATAGATATAGATATAGATATAGATATAGATATAGATATAGATATAGATATAGATATAGATATAGATATAGATATAGATATAGATATAGATAGATATAGATGATATAGATATAGATATAGATATAGATATAGATATAGATATAGATATAGATATAGATATAGATATAGATATAGATATAGATTTCTGCTTGGAAAATACCTTAAAGGTATTCTGCTTTTGCAGATCCTTCTGTGAAAGTCATGCCAGTATAAGCTGCCTGTCAAGCTGCCAGTCATGTCCTTGTTGTCCCCCATCTATTTGTTGTCACTGTGTAGACCATGTAGAACTAGGAGATATCTGAGTCAGGAACTGCCTTTCCCCTTGTTCAATTTCTTCTCTCTTTTATTTCCTCCTTTAATATGGAGCCTGGCACTCCTGAAGTCCTGATCAGATTAGTCTGTCAGGGAACTCTCGTGATAAATACACAATGTCCCTGATGACTGCAGGGGATTTGGACCAGATGACCTTTAGAAGTCCCTCCCAGCCCAAACCAGTCTGTGGTTCTATGATTCTGTGGTAACACCACTGATCATGACAGTTGTTATTGCTCATGCCTGTGGTCTAAGTGTGTAAGGGACCCCATCGGTGTGCATTCACACTGCGTTTCTTCACACCACCCTTTCCAGTGGTTTCTTAACCTTCTCCATGTTTACTGTTGCTGGGAACAGACCTGCTGACTCCCAAGACTAGGGGTCATTGCATTTTGTAGGAAGCTAAGTTCAAAGGAGGGTTAGGCTAGACAGTGACACATAGACTTCATATCTGTGAAATTAACTTCTAAGGAAGGATTTCAAATGGAAAATGTTTGTCACTGCAAGCATCTCGTAATTATTCACTTGTGATTGAGAAGGGATTTTCCTCTGTGGCTTTTAACTAAGATGAAAGTAAATCTACCTTTGATTTGAGCTATCACATAGAACCATAACTCTCCTCTGTGTCCTTCAGAAATTATTTGCGCCGGTGTATGCATGCACACACTGCAGTGCTTTCTGCCTACATAGAGACTGCAGATAATGTTCATCTCTAAGTATTTTAAGGACATAATTCAGTTGCCATTGACCTTGCTGGAAGCTGAATCAGCCCCTATAAAATGGTCAGTGAGAGGGTTTGGGACAGAAGGAAAACTAAAAGTACTGTCAGGCAAGTAGAAGGTGTAAGTGGGAGGGACAGCTGGCTCAGGCTTGCACAGGGTTATTATTGCCTTCTGTATGATTCAGGAAAAGATTAGCTGGGGGCTATGACTTATCTGAATCACTCCCTTCAGAAAGTCTAGCTGTTAGTTATGTAGCAAGGACCAGCCAGTGATATTTCCTCCAGTGGCTTTCAGTTGATGCAGAAATTTACCCTCTCCGAGCGCTGGTTTACAAAGCAGCCTCTTCATGACCTGCAAGTGCATTTGGTGTGAAATACAGGAGTGTTGCTGGGGGGAGTGTGCAGCATATAAGCCTCTGGACTCTGTCCCTGTATCAGCCATTTCTCTGCTTCTGGAGTACCAGTGTTTTCTGAGGCTCTTGTGCAGTGCTGTGCTGTGCTGTGATTGAACAGGAATCTGTTTACTGAAGGATTTCTACAGCTGTAAAACTAAGCAGAACACATGTCCAGAAAAAAATGAACAGCATGTCATAAATAAAGAACAGTTTATTCACAATCTTTCCAGCAGCTGATGAACCTTTCAGGCACAGGAGGGCTTTCAAACCAGGAACTTCTGTGAAGGACAGAAGCTAGTTTGGGCTCAGTGATTTATCACTGCATGTTGTGAGAAAACAGCAGAGAGCTGACACATCTGAAGAGCTCCATACTGGAAGCTGTTGTACAATTTGCCCCAGAAAACTTCAGAATAAAAAAAAATAATGATCTCTAGCTGAGCTCTGCTGGCCTCTGAATCACATCTAGGTAAGAAAGATGGCCCAAGAGATGTCACAGCAGGGAGGTCTGGGCTGAAGCCAGGACAAAGGCAATCCTCCCCACGCTCAAGAAATGTTTGTCGGCTGCATACTATCAGACCTGCTACATGGATCAGGGTAAAGGGATGGGGACATCATTCTTCTCCCATGTCCTTCACAGAAGTTGTGAGGAGAAAGCTGGTATCAGCAGCAATGCAAACTTAGGCGTTCCCTTGGCTCCATCAGTGCCACAGGTTGATGTTATTGTCACTGTCTGTGTTTGTGGAGAAAGGACTTATCATAGAATCAACCAGGTAGGAAAAGACCTCAGAGATCATCAAGTCCCAACCTAATAGCTAACACCTCCTGACAACTAAACCATGGCTCCAAGTACCACATCCAATCCCTTTCTGAACACCTCCAGGGACAGTGACTCCACCACCTCCCTGGGCAGCACATTCCAATGGCCAATCTCTCTTTTTATGAAGAACTTTCTCCTCACCTCAAGCCTAAGTTTCCCCCTGCACAGCTTGAGTGTGTGTTGTCATGTTCTGGTGCTGGTTGTCTGGGAGAAGAGACCAACCCCCTCTTGGCTACAACCTTCCTTCAAGTAGTTGTAGAGAGCAAGGAGGTCTTCCCTGAGCCTCCTCTTCTCCAGGCTGAGCAACCCCAGCTCCCTCAGCCTCTCCTCCAGGGCTGTGCTCCAGACCTCTCCCCACCCTCATTGCCCTTCTCTGGACACATTCAAATGTCTCAATGTCCTTCTTAAAGTGAGGAGCCCAGAACCAGACACACTACTCAATGTGTGGCCTAACCAGCGCTGACTACAGGGGCAGAATGACTTCCCTGCTCCTGCACACAATTTCTGATGCAGGCCAGAATGCCATTGCCCCTCTTGTGCACCAAATGCATCAGCCCAAAACCAAAACAAAACATCCCTTCAATTGTTTATGGCTATTCCTTATAAACATGCTTTTTTTTTCCCAAGTTGGGGGGGAAGTAAGAAATTTTAAAAGGCACATGGAGATTGTTAGTAATTTTGAAGAAAATGAAAGTAAAACCTTTTCAAAAGGAATATAGGAGTTTCCAGATGTCCCCAGACTATTGAGACATGCTTCATAAAGGAAGAATGTATCAAGTTTCTTCATGATGTGGTAGGTATCTTCACCTACATGCACCTCCATTTCAGCTTGTCTGGTTTTCCTTAAATTGCTAATCCAGAGAAGGGCAACAAAGCTGGGAAGGGGTTTGGAGCACAAGCCCTATGAGGAGAGGCTGAGGGAGCTGGGGTTGCTTAGCCTGAAGAAGAGGAGTCTCAGGGGAGACCTTATTGCTCTCTGCAGCTACCTGAAGGGAGGTTGTAGCCAGGTGGGGGTTGGTCTCTTCTCCCAGGCAACCAGCACCAGAAAAAGAGGACACAGTCTCAAGCTGTGCCAGGGGAGGTTTAAGCTGGATGTTAGGAAGAAGTTCTTCCCAAAAAGAGAGATTGGCCATTGGAATGTGCTGCCCAGGGAGGTGGTGGAGTCACCATCACTGGAGGTGTTTAGGAAGAGCCTGGATGTGGCGCTTGGTGCCATGGTTTAGTTGCTCAGATGGTGTTGGATGATAGGTTGGACTTAAAGATCTCAGAGGTCTTTTCCAACCTGGTCCATTCCATTCCATTCCATTCCATTCCATTCCATTCCATTCCATTCCATTCCATTCTATTCCATAGAAGTAACTGATTAATTTGATTAGGATTGGTGAGAGGAGTATCCTCTAGGCATATTTTCCTCCCTGCCACATGAGGAAGGCTGAAGACTACCTCATACCTGGGCAAAACTCAGTCCTTGAGGTGGAGAGGAAGGAAAGTCATGGAATCATGGAATGGTTCCAGTTGAAAAAGTCCTCTTAGATCGTTGAGTCCAACCCTTAGTGTTACACCACCATGGCCATTAAACTGTGTCCTGAAGTCTGAACATTTTCCCTTTCTTTTTAAAGTTAGTACAGATGTGACTGCTCTGGAAGTAAACTGCAGGCAATCCAAACCTCTCCCGTGTATTTTAGCAGAGATTTCCAATCTAGAGCTACATGTCCAAGGTTCAGCTGAACATAAGCTCTGCTGCTGACACCTGAAAACTGCACTGAGACTCCAAACTCCCATACTTGTCAGGGCTTGTTAGGAAAGAATACTTGGCCAATGCTTGGGTTCAGACAAGAACTCCAATGGTAGAAATGTTTCCACAACCTTGAGGAAACAAGCAATCCTGCCTTTCTGCAGGATGTTATTCACCTGGAGCAGAGAGACAGAGGAACACACATGCAGCGAATTCTCACTTTAAACAGTGCAACCTGGTAGAGGCTTGATGAAATTATGATGCTCATTGCATAAAGAGCTTATGCTTGTTATTGGCTGCACATCCCTTTAAACCAGAGAATACCCTTTCCCCAAGCTAACTGTGGTTTTTCCCTCTGATTCTTCACTCCCATTTGTTTCTTCTGGAATGTTCTTAAAGAGAAAAGAAACCTGGCGTAACAAAATCAGCCTAGCATAGCAGGATCCAGATCTGGGTACCTTGGAGTTTAGGTAGGGTGGTTCTTTTTTTCCTCTGAAAAGTGGCTGAAATAGCATATGAACAGCCTCAGAGCTTGTTATGAAAGGATTAGGTCCAGCTCTTTTCTAGAACAAACTTGAACAAAACCCAATCCCATTCTTGTTCATCTTTCATAAAAAGATTAAGCAGACTGATTTATTATGTATTCCAGTAGTCACACACTAGAAAATTCTTTCCAAAGCAAAGACATATTTTTTTATTCAATTAAAAAGAGAAAAAAAAAGAAGAGGCAAGAAAGGAAAAGATAGAAAGAACTTTGTAAACAGGAACGGACAGGAACTGCTGCGTTCCTGGGCTGATCCAGTGCGAACACGTTGCTCTTCAGTTGGCAACCTTTGGCAGGGATATTATTTATTTAATTAATTGGTGTGGAAAGAACTGTTTGGCTTGTTTTTCCCCTTCTCCTTACATTCAAGAGCTTTTGCCTGCTGGATGCTCCCTCGTGGCTTCTTACCTAACAAGCGGAGTCCCTCAGGGATCAGTCCTGGGACCTGTCTTGTTCAACATCTTTGTGGGTGACATGGACAGTGGCATTGAGTGCACCCTCAGCAAGTTTGCTGATGACACCAAGCTGTGTGGTGCAGCAGACATGCTGGAGGGAAGGGAGGCCATCCAGAGGGACCTTGACAGGCTGGAGAGGTGGGAACAAGCCAACCTCATGAAGTTCAATAAGAGCAAGCGCAGGGTCCTGCATCTGGGTCGAGGCAATCCCAGGCACAAATACAGGCTGGGCAGTGACTGGCTGGAAAGTAGCCCTGAGGAGAGAGACTTGGGGGTGCTGATGGACAAAAAGCTCAACAGGAGCTCTCAATGTGCACTTGCAGCCCACAAAGCCAATCAGATCCTGGGCTGCATCAGGAGAAGTGTGGCCAGCAGGGCGAGGGAGGTGATCCTCCCCCTCTGCTCAGCCCTGGTGAGACCCCACCTGGAGTACTGTGTCCAGTTCTGGAGCCCCTATTACAAGAGGGATGTGGAGGTGTTGGAGCGTGTCCAGAGAAGGGCCACGAGGATGATCAGAGGGCTGGAGCACCCCTCCTGTGAGGACAGACTGAAGGGGTTGGGGCTGTTCAGTCTGCAGAAGAGAAGGCTCCAAGGTGACCTAATTGTAGCCTTCCAGTATCTGAAGGGGGCCTACAGGAAGGCTGGGGAAGGACTTCTCAGGATCTCAGGTAGTGATAGGACTAGGGGGAATGGGATGAAGCTGGAGGTGGGGAGATTCAGGCTAGATGTGAGGAGGAGGTTCTTCACCATGAGAGTGGTGAAGCCCTGGAATGGGTTGTCCAGGGAGGTGGTCGAGGCCCTGTCCCTGGAGGTGTTTAAGAGCAGGCTGGATGAGACTCTGGGCAGCCTGATCTAGTGTGGGGTGTCCCTGCCCATGGCAGGGGGGTTGGAACTAGATGATCCTTGTGGTCCCTTCCAACCCTGAATGATACTATGATACTACTATGATACCTGCCACTTCTGCAGTCTGCTCCCTTTTGTGCTTGTGCGCGATGCTTTTCCTTGGCTTTTGTGCACCGAGTTGAATCGGCAGCAAGCTAACCCTCCCTGACTCTCAGATGCTCCAGCACATCCCCCTGATTTTATTGCTAACCCATTAGGAGATTTATTTTTATTTTTTATTTGTATTTTCAATTAAAACTTCTTTGGGCTGGTCTCTGGCCAGCAGCAGTTTCTCCAGCTTGTAAGTTTTGGACTCCGGGTGGAAAAGAGCCTCCAAATAATCATTGGCTTTCCCCTCTGGCAGCTCCACAGTCCACCAGTTCTGAACACAACAGAAGAGATTGTCAGATATTTTGGGAGCCTTCATTAATTTAATGTGGAGACAGAAGCCCTTTTGGGAAGTGTCTGGTGGTGTTATTTATGGGTGGAGAATTATAAGGACAAGGGTTTTGTAAAATGGTTTTAAACCATATTTTTTTTACTTGTATCAGAAACAGTGAGACCAGCAGGACTAGGGCAGTGATTATCCCCTGCTCTTAGCGCTGGTGAGGCCAGACCTTGAATACTGGGTTCAGATTTGGGCCTCTTGCTGTAAGAAGGACATTGAGGTGCTGGAGCAGGTCCAGAGAAGGGCAATAAAGCTGCTGGTCTGGAGCACAAGTCTTGTGAGAAGCAGCTGAGGGACCTGCAGCTGTTTAGCCTGGAGAAAAGGAGGCTGAGGGGAGACCTTTCTCTGTACAACTCTCTGAAAAGAGGTTGGAGCAAGGTGGGGATCAGTCTCCTCCCCCAAAAAACAAGTGACAGGACAGGAGAAATCTGCCACAAGTTGCACCATAAGACATTTAGGTTGGACACGAGGAACAATTTCTTTCCCTAAATGGCTCTCAAGCCCAGGGACATGGTTTAGTGGTGACCTGGCAGTGCTGGGGTTAACAGTTGAACTTGGTGATCTGAAAAGTCTCTTCCAACTAAAACTATTCTATTATTCTAAGCCCTAAAAACAAACAAACAACCAAAAAAAAGTGTAGTGAATATATTCATCTTCACTGGGGTGTGGGAGGATCTTTTCTGCAAGAGTTCCTAATGGGCAGCAGGAGCAGAGGAGAATGCTGGGAGGGTAGGCACAGCAAGCAGAAGGAAATCATTATGTTGGGGTTTTTTTTCTTATCAGTTCTGCAACTTAAAACTACCCTGAAGAGACGTGTTTCAACAGAGCTCTTCACACTTCCAAACAAAAGAGCTTTTCTCTCTTCCTTCCCCCCCTCCCTCCCCCCACTTTGGATGTGTGGCTGGAGAAAAATGATTGCAGGCATTGTCTGGCAACAACAACCGCAGCGTCTCTTCTGGAAACAAGTTGGGTCAGGTTCAGGAGAGCAGCAGAAAGAAAGAGAGAAAGGGGGTGGGGGGGTGGGGGGATCATCATTAAAAAAAAAAGCCAAAGCAAGCTCCCTGGCCAGATAAATAATTCACTTTTGGAAGATGCTTCCACCAGTGTTCCTGCTGTTATATAACAGCCTCAGCCAAAATCCAGCTATTTCATATTTGCTTAAGCAAGAGAGTCATAGAGGGAAAACATTGCTGAGCTCTGCTAGCTGCTCAGTGATTGGTGCAGGGAGAGGTGATATGCTAACAAAAGTATGCAGGAACAAGAGCTTCAAACGTGAGATTTCAGTCGTTCTGCAGTAAAGACAGGGAAGATGCTGATGACCAATTTCTGCTCTTAATGTAATTCATGTTGTGAACACGAAAATGAGGAGAGAATTAATCTCTCCTTGGCTGGATCCTCTCACTGACCCCATCCATGTCTGCATTTCAACAAAAGAAACTGAATTTCTGCCCGTGCATGGCTGGGGGTGGGGGGGGAGAGGGAAACACACAAAAAAAGTCGATAGCTTTGTCTGGGTATCGTGACAGAGGGGGTTGATGTAATTTAAAGAAATAATCTGAGGCTAAAATGGGGAGCTGATAAGAGCAGTAAAATAATCAGATGTTAAAAGGAGCGAATGCAGTGTAACAGCTAAAAGGCAAGGAGTGGGAGTCAGGCCAGCTGGGGTTCTGCTTCCATTCAAGCCTGCTGTGCAGCTCCGAGTAAGTCAATAAACCTTGCAGGGCTTCAGCTCTGACCATCTGTAGAAGGGGAATAATAAAAATATTATTCCCTGTCTCCCCAAACTGCGGTGAGCCACGGAGATGAGCATTGAGTCAGAGTGCTGTGAGTTGAGAAAAGGCAGATTCAAACTTTCCCAAAGTTCAGAAGTTTGCTTCCAGTTCATTTCTGTTTGGGAGGCTCAGCACCACCTTTGCAATTGTAAATCTGTTCTCCTCCCACCTCTAGAGCTCGGTAGGCGTCTGCTGGCCTAATCTTGTCAGCAGACAAGATGCATTTCTGTCCATGACAGTGTCGTTGTGAGTCGAAGGAGGATGCTGCATGCACTTTGGGAGCTGTGGCGACAGCTGAGGATGATAAATTGAAGCGAAACCACGGGACTAGGAGTTAAATTCTTTACATACTTCAGAGATCTGTCTCTAAAACATTCCTCTCAGGATCCTCCTCACCCAGATCTCGTGAGCCCATGCTGTATACTTGAAGTTATGGCAGCATCTTTCTTGGCAGCGTCTTTCTTCTTCGGGTTGTTTTGCAGCTCTCAGATGGACCATGCTTTAGAGCCCAGGCACCACCAGCATATGCCTCTGCCCTCACCTCTCTGCACCCTGAGAAATGCTGTTGAAGTGGATGAGGAATATTCTCAGGGCACAGAGCTGTTCACATCCATAAGTCTCAGCTAGGGCTTAAGTGTACATAGCAAAGGCACAGTTGGGAGACATGGAATGCTGTGCAGCTTTGTCTTGCTAAATTATCTTTGAATTGTTTCTAACCATAAATTGTTTTTCCTGTTAATTTTCATCTCTAATTCTTGGTTGCAGTTAGAAACAGAAGTGCTGAAATACAAATCCAGGCTTCCTGGTGTACTGGGCTCAATGCTGCAGTCTCCAGAGGTTGAGATAAGTTCCAGAGATGATTCCAACAGTTTGTTTGCTCATGGAAAGTAATTTCCAGATCTCTGAGTAGTTCAGAAGGTGAAACACTCAATTAAATGCACTCATGTGCATGCACACACGTGCAGAGCATCCCCAAGGTGGTTAGTGGGGCAGAATGCTTAAAAGGCACTGGGACCCCTGGCCAGTGAAGCTGCAAAGACCACAAGAGTTTGGATATCCAGTCTCTTCTGAGCTACAACTGAGATTTCTGCTCATTTAAGAGCAGCACAATTATTTTGTCAGAATAAAAAAGGGAAAGGAAAATGAAAAAGGAAAAGGGGAAAAAACGAAAAGGGGGAAAAAGGAAAAGGGGAAAAAAGGAAAAGGGAAAGGGAAAAAAGGAAAAGGAAAAGGAAATAAAAAAGGAAAAGGGAGAAAGGAAAATGAAATTGAAATAAAAAGGAAAAGGGAAAGGGAAAAAGGAAAAGGAAAAGGAAATAAAAAAGGAAAAGGGAAAGGGAAAAAGGAAAAGGAAATTGAAATAAAAAAGGAAAAGGGAAAGGGAAAAAAGGAAAAGGAAAATGAAATAAAAAAGGAAAAGGGAAAAAGGGAAAGGGAAAAAGGAAAAGGAAATAGAAAAGGAAAAGGGAAAAAAGGACAAGGGAAAAAGGAAAGGGAAAAAAGGAAAGGGAATAAAGGAAAAGGGGAAAAAAAAAAAGAAAAGGAAAAAAGGAAAAGAAAAATAAGAAAAGGGGGAAGAAAAAGGAAAAAAGAAAAAGGGCAAAAAAGAAAAAGGAAAAAAGGGGGAAACATACAAGAAAAAGAAGAAAAGAAAAAGGAGATTTTCTCAGAATACCTGATTTAGTGTGAGGAGTCCCTGCCTATGGCAGGGGGGGTTGGAACTAGATGATCCTTGAGGTCCCTTCCAACCCTAACAATTCTGTGATTTCTACCAGAATATAGATGGTTTCATTTTGCACTCAAAAGCAATTGTGAAAAAGAAGCCTACACGTGCAAAAGGTTTTCCTTTTTCCGGGGCTGAGCAGGGAGGGGCTTTCCACGCAGCCCTCACTCAAAAGTCAGCCGTGAGGGAAGGGCTTACAGCCGTGCCGTAAACAGCAGGTTCAAATCAAGGCTAAACCAGTCCTCCCAGTCCAGCCAAAGCCACAGGGTGCTCGACGCTGCAATCTACTGCAATATTGGAAACAAACTACCGTGCAGAACATTGTAAAGACTACTTTTTCCTCTTTTGTTTCTCATAGGAATTCATTTTCCTTCGGCTATAAAATAGGGTGAAAACTGTGAGACAAAACAAGGAAGAAAAAAACTCTTTCTAGCTACAGAATGACTTTTGTTTTCTCGGGGTCTTAAGCTCACAGGGCTGCAAAACAGTGGATGTGAAACAAAACTTTTACATGCAGATTGTTTCTTTTCATATGCCCTAAAATTCTTTCCTTTTGACATGTATTTGATTTCACATTTGGCAAGATGGCAGCCTGAGCCCTGCAAATCAGCTTGCTGCATCTACCTTGAAGCAATTTTAAAGCCCCGAGGTGACATGGAAAAGGTCTGTCTCCTCCGTTCTAACACGACAAGAGTTCACCCCTGCTCTTTACATGCATGTTCTGTAACACTCAGTAAAAGCTTTGGGAGCCCTCCATGCAGCAAGCTTCCCATGAAGTTCTGAAAGCAGAGTTTTGCCTTTCTTACCTTCTTGTCAGATTATTAACTATCTTTTTTTATTGTTGTTTTCAAACATATATCATAAATTAAAGCAGCAGGAGTTTAACACCCAGTACCACTGGAGTTAGGAGATATTTAGACTCATGGTTTCTTTGGAGATGTGTTCTTTTCTGCTTCACACTGACCAGACCTGACCATCATCTGTTTTGCAGTGTATGCCATGGTCACCAAGAGAGCTCCCTGTGTCCTGTGAATTACAGTGGCAGGGCTCCAAGGCAGTGTTTGGCTATCAGTTTATTCGCTAGATTTTTCATTCAGAATCCCTCTTGAGCTTTTCAGTATGGCTCACATAAATTATTAGTTGGCTTAGAGTGCTTGGCTGTAAATGTTTGGGTCTTTATTTGAGCATTAAAAAAAAAAGGGAGTGGGGAAGGCCTGGGAACTATTTCAGGGAAAGCATTATTAACAAATTCTATGTGATAAAAATCTACTATTTGTTTTGGTTTTCCACCAGGGCTTTTTTTATTTTGGAGGGAAAGGGAGGGAGGAGGTTGGTGGCAAGGAGAACCATTCATATCAGAAACAATGTCATAATTACACAGAGTAGAGAGCCTGTCTAGAAACCAGGATTTAAAACATTTATAGAGACCACTGTAGCCAAAGAGAGAGATCCCTAAGGATGGCAGTGGAGGGTCTCCAGGAGCCGAGTCCTTGGCCTGGTCCTATCAGCAGCTTAAGCAAAAGCTTCATTAAGAAAGCATTTCAGACAGTCAGCAGGCACACCCTGATTTCCAGGACATAAGTGTTATCCTTAATAGCTGCCTTGAACACAAACGAAGGTGCCAGCATTCCTAGGAGCTGGACAGAAGTTCCCAAGCAAGGTTCCTTCACAGGGCCATGCCCACCACGTTTTCCAGAGCTGCCCTGTGCAATTGGGTTTTCCAGGCTGTGATCCTCAGCATCTGCCTGTGAATTCCCTCTGCACAGCATTTTCTGGTGGTACATTAGCCTCAGCAGCTGTGGTTGGGAGTCTCCACTGGTGTGCACTGCTGGTTGCATTATGGAGCTCAGTGTTATCCCACGCAGCTTACAGAGAGATCTCTCTGTGCGGCTTCTTGAGCAGGGATAGTCTTGGTGAACTCAAGCTTGATGCAGTCCTCAAGAGACAACTGGGGCAAAGATTTTTCACCCGTGTCTCTCAAAACCACATGACCAGCTCTTACTGTTTTCTTTCCCCTCTCTATTTTCCCTGGTAATCAGATCAATGTGTACATGACTGGCTTAGCAAATTGGGCTATAGGATCAAAAGGGTTTCTTGTATCACTGAAACTGAACAACACTGGAGCTTAATGGAAAATTTTCACCTCTAATCACTGGGTGGGTTTCTCTTTTCCATCCAGTTCCACAACTACATGTCTTAGCCTTTTTTTATCAAAACTTGAGAAAGCAGAGTAGCAGTGACACTAATTGACTGTTCAGATTGAAGTGCCTCCGGGGCCAGCCCTGACCTGAATGCTCCTGGGACTAATCCTAAAGTAAATATGTTGTTGATAAAAAATAATTATTCTTGACTGTGCTTCTGCTCCTTTTAAAGTCAGTGGCAAAGGTCTCACCAGCTGTAGAGGATGCCCATCCTGTTGTATTTTCCCACAGTCACCCCAAAAGGCAGTCAGCTTTGAGACGCTCCCAGGCAGGACTGCTCCCCTTGGGGTAAGCTAGAGATGGAAAGGCACACCTTAATCATTCGAGGACCATCCACAGGGGGTTGTCTGTCTTGTTTGCAGTGTTAGCAGCTGAAGTTCTGTGCAGGGAAAAAGCCAATTTGCCTCTCCGGGGATTTCTGCTGGGAAGAGTTAGAGCCACTTAGAGAAATTCTCCAGGGTTCATAAATGGGTTTGATAGCCCTCATGACAGGCAGCTCTTCAGAGGCCCCCTGCTCGAAAGCATTTCCCCAGTGAGCAGGCACTTGTGTCAACATCTCGTGAGGGCAAGGTAATGGCAAGCAAGTCCTGAGAAATGGTTGGGGTTAGTTGGGTAGAAGGGATGTAATTGGTACTGGTCAATAGTAGGCTGAACATGAGCCAGGGGTGTGCCCAGGTGGCTAAGAAGGCCAATGGCATCCTAGCCTGTATCAGGAATAGCGTGGCCAGCAGGAGCAGGGAAGTCATTCTGCCCCTGTGCTCAGCACTGGTTAGGCCACACCTGGAGTACTGTGTCCAGTTCTGGGCTCCTCAGTTTAGGAAAGATGTTGAGATGCTGGAAGGTGCCCAGAGAAAGGCAACAAAGCTGGGGAGGGGTTTGGAGCACAGCCCTGTGAGGAGAGGCTGAGGGAGCTGGGGTTGCTTAGCCTGGAGAAGAGGAGGCTCAGGGGAGACCTTCTTGCTCTCTACAACTACCTGAAGGGAAGTTGTAGCCAGGTGGGGGTTGGTCTCTTCTCCCAGGCAACCGGCACCAGAAGGAGAGGACACAGTCTCAAGCTGCACCAGGGGAGGTTTAGGCTGGATGTTAGGAAGAAGTTCTTCCCAGAAAGAGAGATTGGCTATTGGAATGTGCTGCCCAGGGAGGTGGTGGAGTCACCATCACTGGAGGTGTTTAAAAAGAGACTGAATGAGGCACTTAGTGCCATGGTTTAGTTGCTTAGATGGTGTTGGGTGATAGGTTGGACTCGATGATCTCAAAGGTCTTTTTCAACCTGATTTATTCTGTATTCTGAACTATCAACATTCATTATGAAGCCAAGAAATGAAGCAGTTTATCTCCCATGGAAATGTAGTTGGAAGTTTATGTGATGTGTACTCACCTGCTTGTTGGTTGGGCATTGGGAATGCTTCAGACCTTTGCCAAAACTTCAGAAGGCATTTCCCTCTAAAAGACTTCATTTCACTTGTGTGCAACTGCAACCATCTGACCTCCTTTTCCATTTTGGGCATCTCAGACTAAAGTTTTTGGGAATGTTTCAGCTGGAAAGCCTCAGCTGTTCCAAAAAGAAAGTTAGGAAAAGGCACACAATTTTGCCCATATTCCTGTGGTTATTTTTAAAGCTTGTGTTTTGAGATGCTCTCCCACAGCCAGAGTTTGGCATGAAGACTTGAAATTTCTCTAGAAGTTGTCCTAGTTTCAGGTACATTTATTCTTTCTCTTAAAAGCAAACAAACAAACCAGCAACAAAACAAAACCTGAACTTATTATTTGGCCAAAGAGAGAGACACTAAAATCAGGCATTCTTAAGGAGGGAAGCGATGATCCACTCTCTCTGGTGACCAGACATAGGACACAAGGAAAAGGAAGGAAGCTGCATCCAGGGAAGTTCAGGCTAGACATTAGGAAGAGGTTCATCACTAAAAGGGTGGTTGATCCCTGGAGCAGAGTCCCCAGGGAATTGGTCACAGCACCAAACCTGTCAGAGTTTAAGGAGTGCCTGAGTGATGTTTAGCCTGGAGAAGAGGAGGCTCAGGGGAGACCTCATTGCTGTCTACAGCTACCTGGAGGGAGGTTGTAGGGGTCAGTCTTTTCTCCCAAGCAACCAGCAACAGAACAAGGGACACAGCCTCAACCTGTGCCAGGGGAGGTTCAGGATGGATGTTAGGAAGTTCTTCACAGAGAGAGTGATTTGCCATTGGAATGTGCTGCCCAGGGAGGTGGTGGAGTTGCCATCCCTGGAGATCTTCAAGAAAAGCCTGGATGAGGCACTTAGTGCCATGGCCTTGTTGATTGGATAGGGTTGGGTGATAGGTGGGGCTGGATCATCTTGAAGAGCTCTTCCAACCTGGTTGAGTCTATGATTCTATGTTCTTAGTCATGTGTATTAGTTTTAGGCAGTCAAGCAAGGAGCTGGACTTGGTGATATTTATGGGTCCCTTCCAACTGGAGATATTGTAGGATTCTAAATAAAATTTTTTAAAAGAAATAAAACTACTGAATTTCAGAAGGAAACTCCTTGTAAAAGAGAAAACTACTTGATTTTTCCAGAAGACCAAAGCCTTCTGAAGACAAAGTCATGCAATAGTGATATAATAGTTCTTTACTAAAACATATATAACTACTTTAATTTTCCCTTTACTTTTTTTACTAAGAGTGTGTGAACTGCAGGTCAAATGTTTAGAGAAACCCATTAAGGGATTATTTACTTTTTTTTCCCCCTGAAGAATGGCACAGTTTGTTGTTTCTGGGGCTGCTTGCACAGAGGAAAGACTCTGCAGAGAAATAGCAGAACCCAGACCTTCACCAAAGGGGAAATCAAAAAAACAACCCCATGCAGTGCTACAGGCTGGGGTCAGAGTGGCTGGAGAGCAGCCAGGCAGAGAGGGACCTGGGGGTACTGGTTGATGGTAGGCTGAACATGAGCCTGCAGTGTGCCCAGGCAGCCAAGAGGGCCAATGGCATCCTGGCTTGCATCAGGAACAGTGTGGCCAGCAGGAGCAGGGAGGTCATTCTGCCCCTGTACACTGCGCTGGTTAGGCCACACCTCGAGTACTGTGTCCAGTTCTGGGCCCCTCAGTTTAGGAAGGATGTTGACTTGCTGGAACGAGTCCAGAGAAGAGCAACGAAGTTGGTGAGGGGCTTGGAACACAGCCCTATGAGGAGAGGCTGAGGGAGCTGGGGTTGCTCAGCCTGGAGAAGAGGAGACTCAGGGGTGACCTTATCACTCTCTACAACTACCTGAAGGGAGGTTGTAGACAGGCGGATGATGGTCTCTTCTCCCAGGCACCCAGTACCAGAACAAGAGGACACAGTCTCAGGCTGCACCAGGGGAGGCTCAGGTTGGATGTTAGGAAGAAGTTCTATACAGAAAGAGTGATTGCCCATTGGAATGGGCTGCCCAGGGAGGTGGTGGAGTTGCCATCATTGGAGGTGTTCAGGAGGAGACTTGATGGGGTGCTTGATGTCATGGGTTAGCTGTTTGGGTGGGTTGGATTGGTTGATGGGTTGGACACAATGATCTTGAAGGTCTCTTCCAACCTGGTTTGGTTTATTCTAATAAAGGTTTATTCTAATTCTAATAAAATATGGGAGTGCAGTTCCTAAGTTTGATTTTTCTGAAGCTTCAAGAAGCAAAGCCACAAGTAACTGTTGTGATGCAAATATATATATATATAGTCTTGAAAGAGGTGAGAGGCATGTCATTCCACTCTGTGCTTAGGCTCTGCATTCCCAAACTCTGATGTCTCAGCTTATAAATGCAAGCCTGAGTACAGTCTTGTAAGCAGCAAGCACAGGGTTAATGAAGACCAAGCTGAGTTGAACTTGGAAACTTTGGTTCAGTTCCCAGCTTTTGCCCCAGATATTTTTTTTTCTGAGCACAGACAAGACATTTAATCCCTCAGTATCTCAGTTCCATATGTATAGAACAGGAAGAAAAATACCATCTTTTCTCACCCCTTTTTTTTTATGCTCATCTTATTGAGATAATGAATTTTTGGAGGTGAGGGCTGTTTCTCTGTGCAGATGTCTTGTAGCCTGTCAGGGCTCTGATCTCAGGCAAGGCCCCTAAGTACTATTGGTGTGTAGTAGTAGTAGTAGTAACAATAAGAATAATAACAACAGATTGAGAGGGGATTTAATAAATGTTTATAAAGATCTGAGGGCTGGGGGTCAGGAGGGAGAGGACAGGCTCTGCTCAGTCACACCCTCTGACAGGACAATGAGCATTGGATATAAACTACAGCACAGGAGGTTCTACCTCAACGTGAGGTGAAACTTCCTGACTGTGAGGGTCACAGAGCACTGGAGCAGGGTCTCCAGACAGGTTGTGGAGTCTCCTTCTCTGGAGACTTTCAAGACCCATGTGGATGCATTCTTGTGCAACCTGTGCTGGATTCTATGGTCCTGCTCTGGCTTGGGGGTTGGACTCGATGATCTTCGGAGGTCCCTTCCAATCCCTAACATCCTGTAACATCCTGTGAGATGGAGTTCAAATTCTGACAGGCAGCTCTGAGCCTTTATCCAGTCAGGGGTATGAAACACAGTCAAGCCCAAGACAGCTATTTTCATCAAAGCTATCAGTTTGGCAGAGTGATCAAATCCGGTGTTATGTAAGCTGGGCTTTGCAGCTTCAGACCAGGGATTGATTTAGTTCTGTATTTTTCTCCATCTCCATGCAGTTCAGGCTGCAACTGGCACTAGTTTAGAGCTGGCTCATTGCAGAATCTACCCTGCTGCAAACAACGTTTAGAAATCTGGAGGGGGAGAGGGGGGAGGGGAAAGGGTTTCTTTAATTAACTGAAAACCAGAGCCCATCGTGTGCTTGATATGAAAAATAGACCAAATTAGAGCAGCATTCACAGCCTGCTGGAATAGGTTGGTTGTTTTGGGGGAAAAAAAAAAACAAAACCACCGATGTTTTGAAAGGAGGCTTGCCAAGAAAGTGTTCTCTCAGGAAATGATAAATGGCAGTTGGGAGACTGGAGTGGCCCGTGCTCTGTGTATGTGTCTTGGTAACTGCTGACTCAATCCTGTGCGCTCCTGATGGCTCCCACATTCGCCGCTCGGGGAATTTACAGTCCTGATTTCACAGGCTTCGTTGCTGTGCCCGGGGCTTTACACACGGCCTCGGGGTTGCTGGAGCTGAGAACAATGCAAACACATTGCTTTAAATGACACTGCAGATAACCTCTCGCTTATCGTTACTTTCGCAGTGCGCGCTAAAAACATCGCAGTTGCTGTTCCAAAGCTGTCGTTTCTCTTAATGTGCTCTGCCAGCTTTGGCGTTTTCTGGTCGTTTTCCGTGGTTGGTTGGCCGGTTTGTATGTTTGCATTTCTTCTGTAGTTTACTTTCTACAAAGTTGTGAAGTTTGAAGATATTTAAACATCAGAAGGATGAAAGCATGGCTACAGTTTGCCTGGGTTGGTTTTAACAAAGTGAAAGAAAACAATCTCTGTAGACTCAAGAAAGATCTGATTCAAAGCATGCACTGTTTAGTCATATGAGTTCTTTGCAGTGATACGTGCTGTTTACTACATGCTCACTCCAAGAAGGACATTGAGGTACTAGAGTGTGTCCAAAGAAGGGCAGCAAAGCTGGTGTGGGGTCTAGAACACAGTAACTGTGAGGAGCAGCTGAGGGAGCTGGGGTTGCTTAGCCCGGAGGAGAGGAGGCTCAGGGGAGACCTTCTTATTGTTTACAACTCCCTGAAGGGAGGTTGTAGCCAGGTGGGGGTTGGTGTCTTCTCCCAGGCAAGCAGCACCAGAACAAGAGGCCACAGTCTCAAGCTGCACCAGGGGAGGTTTAGGCTGGGTGTTAGGAAGAAATTCTTCACAGAAAGAGAGGCTGGCTATTGGAATGGGCTGTCCCTGAAAATTTATACAGCATGCTTGTATGCTACACAGTGAAGTATGGATTAAAGAGTTTGGAGATAATTTGACAGATCAATTTATTGCCTTTTGCTTAAGCATCAGAGTTCCTAGGCACCTTAGGAAGAATTTGTGTTTGGTCCTGGAAAGCCTTTTTAGCAGTCAGACAACAAGCAGTTCCAAAAGTACTGAACACTACAGAGATCCCTTCTGTGCCCTTGCTCCATCCATTATTTTTCTGCTCCTTCTTCTGTCCTTTGCTGTTTCTGAACAGATTATTCTGCTGCTCCCCTTTTCCTTTTCCCACTGTACAGTACTGGGGTGCTGAGCAGCTGCAAACAGCTGGCTGGAGAGCCCTGTCCATGCTGTCAATGCTCCTCACCTTTGGTAGGAACAGTGTCACTTTTATATTGAGGACACAATGACACAGAATGACACAGAATTGTCAGGGTTGGAAGGGACTCCAAGGATCCTCTGGTTCCAGCCCCCCTGCCATGGGCAGGGACAGCCTCTGCTAGATCAGGTTGCCCAGAGCTGCATCCAGTCTGGCCTTAAAAACATCCAGGGATGAGGCTTCTACCACCTCCCTGGGCAACCTGTTCCACTGTCTCACCACCTTCATGGGGAAGAACTCCTTCCTGACTCCTAATCTAAATCTACCCTCCTCTAACTTGGACTGTATTTAGTAGAAGGAAGCACTGACCTAAAGTAACTTTCTGCTAGTGAGATGGGTTTTATGGGCAGCCTGATAGACTTAGAAAAGGGGAATGTGACATGCAGGTATCTCTGTGCCCTCTGACCAGTTAGATGCTGGTTTCCAGCTTGTATACCATTGATTCATCTAGTTTTGCACACCAAGCTAAGGGAAGTACCAGCAAGGATTGCCATCAGCGGGCAGGGACCATCTGGAGAGAGCTGCAGTGAAAAATAATGAATGCTGGCCTTATAATTTGAATCTCAGCATAATTTTAGGTACATGAACAGTGCCTGTAAATCAGAAAGTGAATACAACTAAATTATTTCTCATATGCTTACAAGTTGGGCTGAGTAAGGTACTAGTGTCCTGTGAGAGAGAGAGAGAACAAAAAACCATCATTAATGTCAAAATCAGAAGAACATATGGCTAAATCTAAAAATAATGCTGAATTTCAGTTTGCAGCAGCAGTATCTGATTACTTAATTTTCTCTATTCATCCAAGTGTTCTGGACTGTCTCCATGTGCCCAGCAATGGACTGTTACAGTCTTTCACTGATAGAGACTCTCAAGTGTGAGTGCCTTTCCCGGTTGCCTGGTTTTGCAGCATCAGAGCGACTGCTCTAGAAATAGAATGATGGCTGTCTCCTGGGGAGGCTGATTACAAACCTTTGCCATCAGCAGTGACCCCTGAGTGAGTGAAGTGTGTAATTAGTACAGGTGTTCACTGGACAAACAAAAGCATTTTCAGGCACTGGGATTGTCTGCAAAGATTGAATTCATGTCGTTTTCTACCCACGGCAAACTGCTTTGTCCAGCGCGGATATACAAGCCCTAAACTAACTGTAGAATTATAAATAGACAATAGTCACAATACATAAGGAGAGGAACCTGGGTTTGACCTCTTGCACTGTGCAGTCACTGTTGTGGAAAGTTGTAGACTGTGTGTTTCACATGTAGTTCTTCCCAAATAGTAGAATCACAGAATGGTTTGGGTTGGAAGGGACTTAAAGATCATCTAGTCCCAAACCTCCTTCCGTGGGTAGGGACACCTCCCAGTTCACCAGGTTGCTCAAAGCCACATTCAGCCTGGTCTTAAACACTATCAGGGATGAGACATCCACAGCTTTTCTGGGCGACCCATGCCAGTGTGTCACCACCCTCATAAGTAAAGAATTTTCTCACAGAAATCTTCCTCACAGAAAAGATTGCTGGGAGCTGTGGGCACTCAGAGTAAGCGGAGTGTTGAGCAGCTTGCAGCACTGCATCCCAAATGGGATAGACTGAGTTAGACCTATGTGAAATATTCACCTAGAAAGGTTTCCCTGGAAAATGACCCTTGCTCCTGTGTGTCAGTTGTGTGTGGAGAAACACTGTGACTGCAATAAACCTCTTCCTTAGCCAGATAATGACTTTGCTATTGCACTTGGTGCTCTGCTGTGCTGCAGCAGAGAGGTGCGGGGCGGGGGGAAGGGGGTGGAAAGACAGACCAAGAATCAAGATAAAGTGATATTAGTGGTGATGTGTCTGTATGTCTGCACATCATCTGCAGGCTGTGGATTTATTAGTTTTTCAGTCAGTGGATCTATTATATAAATAATGCCTATCAGAGTGGGTCACACATGGCCTCCTCACTCACACGTGTACGCTGTGAGTACTGTGTCAGCCAGCGAGGAGTAAGTGCAACCAGACCTCCTCTGTCTTCTCTGTAAATCAGCTTTGACAAGACAGTGTCAGACATTTGTGTCATCCTGACAGCCCATGTCCCATCTAGACAGATGCATTGGGGTGCTGGTTGTGAGGTCTTCATGTGGTGCAGGCTCAGCCATCATTTTCTGCAGATTTGAGGCAAGGCATTTCACCTTGTGTTGTTTCCATCTCCTCAGCATTTTGAGGCTTGGAATTCACAGCTGCAAACTGAGGCACTTGGTATTTTTGTCATTTTTATTATTCCCACAGTTGTTGAGCATCTATCTGAAAAGTTAGATACAATTTGTGAAGATTGTTTCTTGATTTGGAAAGACCCTTGCTTGAATATAGACATCACCAATGCAGGTACCAGAAAGTAAAAGGAGCAACTTACACTCAAAAGGAACTGTGATGCTTGAGACTGAATTAAACTCCTTTTCTAGCTAAAATTGTTCACTGAATCACATACAGCCACCCATGAAAAGGGATGAAAATATCTTCAAATATCTCAGAGTGATGTTAGCATTTCAATCTGTAAAGCCCTCAGTAGGTGCCAACCTTTTGCCAAAGGCTGCATGATTAGAGGTAAAAGCATTTCTCCAGTGTAGTTGATTACTCTGTTGGACTGAGGGAGAGAGACAGCTTAGCAAAAAAAAAGATAAAATAAACAACTTTGTAGTAACCTCTCTCACTCTTTCAAGGAAAATATGCAAAGGGAAAAGAGCAAATGCCTGCAGCTAAGCCAGTTTGTGCAGTGATGCTTAGACTTTCCAAGTAAAGCATGGTCTGGCTCTGTGAACACAAATGATCACTCTCCAGGAGGAGCAGGCTGCAGCTTGTTCAGAAAGCAGGGTGCTGATTCTCTGGGGTCTCTTTCTCACAGTGCCACTGTCCATGAAGCCCTCTCTGAGTGATGTCCAAGACAGACTTGCTCTCTCTGTGGAGGACCATCCTTTAAATGGCAGTAAGAATGATGTCTCTCATCACTTGCAACCACTGAAGATCCTGTAGCACTCTTTGTCTGGTTTAGGGTTGGGTAGCTTCCTTCTGCACCATGGTGCTCTCCTATGCTTTCATCATATCACTACTTTTTGTTCCCATCCATAAGTGCTGTGAAACAGATGCTGCCTCCCATCACAGAGAAGCTGCATTTACTGATTTAGCAGGGTCTGGTGCAGCCCTTAATGGTATGGGACCAAAGGGAGAGATCCAGCTACATATCCATGTTCCTCCTTTGTACTGGTTGGAGGTGGGACTGGAGAAGGGAAACATCATAGAGCTTTATGTGCAAGACTGTCACCATCTCTGCCTGAAGGATCTTCCAGTATTTCATCATGTCTAGACTCTATGTACTGTGTTATCTTGTGTAAACTGTGCTTCCTTTATCAAAGGATAAAATTACAAAGCCCAAATCCTTTTTGCTTTGAACGGTAACGATCATCATTATCTTAAGCATGAACAATCCAGGCTACTGCTTATGAACCAGAAGAACAGCAAGAGGTAGATGCACATCTAACATCTGGAGCTGGGCAGATCATTTAATCTTCGAGCTTGTCATGATGATTAATCAGCTAGGAAAGACTGTGAGCCTTTTGCTTCCACCACTGAGCAGTTGCTCACACTGCCAATATGTCCACTTTTGAGTCATGGTTTACCAGGCTGAATAAATGCCCAGCCTGGCTGTGTTCCTAGAAGTTATTGACAAAGAGAAGCACGAAGGATTTTTTGTTGTCTTTGTCATCCATTAAATTTTTCAAACACATTGTTTTATCAGAAACATTTGTGTACTTTTGAAGTCATTAGTGCTTAAAATGTTATGGAGAAGAGCCTTGATATTTTAACTGACTCAAAACCAGAGGGAAACCTGCAATGGAACCAATTTGGGAAGTTAACCCATGCAGAACTCGTTACCGGCAGCAGCCAAATGATCTGTCTTATAGTTTTCAAGTCAAGCCCTGAAAGTGTTAGGAAATTGGCTTAAAGCCATAAGGTTGTATTAAAGAAAAAAAAGAAAGAAAGAAAGAAAGAGATATCAGAGTCTTTAAAATGTAGTTTCTGTGACCTTGGTGTATGCAGAAGATCTGTTTTCAAGGTTTCCTCTGCAACAATGTGGGTTAGAAGCTCGCTCTGGAAATCGAAGCCGGTATTTTCACGTAGCTGGTTGTCTTCACAACTTGGAATTTAAAGGGGGGAGGGGGAAAGCCTAAAACTACAAAATGCATAACAAAATAATCACTTCATTTCCCCCAAATTCAACTGGCAGAGCTGCTGAACTCCTGCAGGCATAGTAATGACTTTGTATGACCCATGAAATTTGACTGAAAACCCTTCTTCGTTAGCAGTTGGTTGCCTTTGTTGCAGTTTTGCTCCTGGTATCCATAAGATCTCCTAGTTTGCCTTTATGAATAATACCATGACAGCCAACAAGCAGTTTCTTTTCCTTTGAAACATGGCTTTCCACTGGTCAATATATGTTACATTCTAGTCTGGTTGTTTGCTGGCTTGTGACTGATGGTATCTTGCCTTCCACTTTTTGGTCGGTAAATGAGCGAAATGCTGTTTCGAGGTGTCCAAGGCAACTTGATTTTAGAGGGTGCAGATCATTTGCATTTTCTCTGGATTTCAGTGTTGTTGTGTTGTGGGTTTTTTGTTTTGTTTTTGTTTTGCTGGTTGCTTGCATTTCTACAAAATGAAAGCATTTTTATTTTTAGAGTGTTCTGAAGGAGATGCTTCTGAGGATGTGATCTCGGCAGTTGGAAAGGGCCGGGGGGAGCGGAGCAGCCTCGCAGACTTTTTTATCACCAATAAATTTCACCTCTGATCTCTGCGCAGCCCCTGGGAATGAGAAGTGCCTTTGGAATTGTGTGTGGTTTTTCTTTCGTTCCACTGAGCTTTCCCACTGAAATTTTCTGTCTTGCATCTGTGTCTTTGTAAAGCTTAATGCAAAGGCAAAGCAAGGGGCTGCTTCCTTTCCGAGGAGCAGGCTCAGGCACACAAGATTGCAGCCCTGGTTTGCCGTGTCCAGGATGGCTGCAAAGCCGCCACCTTATTCATCACCAGGATTTCCAACCTTCCAGTGCCATGGCCCATAAATGACTTCTCCATAATAATATTTATCAAAGTTTTTTTTCTGGTCTGGTTACTCATGCTTTCTCTTGAAAGAATCTTTTTAAAGATTTTTCTTCTTCTTCTTCTTCTTTTGAAAACAAATTCATGACCACATCAAACAGAGATTCATGTTGCTGTTGGTTTAATTACCAGCAGCCCTCAGGGAATCTCAAAACTCACTGTTGTTATAATTGCCTCTCTCCCTTCCCTCCCCCCCCCCCCCCTCCTTTTCCCCCTTCCATTTCTGACTGCTGCAGAAGTCATTGTTTGGTTATTAATTTCTGAAGCTAATTTTAGGCACAAAGGAGTTTGTGTCCCTCTTATTTTTTTCCCCATACAGTAACTGTCATAAATAACAAGTAGAGTCTGGATGCTAAAAAGAAAAAAGGAGGGAACTGGCCAGAAAGTCTTTTTCTTGAAAGAAACAAACAGTTGAAATAATCTTGATTTTGATATTTTAAAGCATAAAGCAGACAGTGGTGTCCTTCCCTGTTTGTGCCATGCCACGGGAGCAAATCCATAACTTGTGGATGTGTCTCACTCTCTGTTCCAACCAGATAGCTCAGTGCACCTATTCCCTTGGAAAAAGCGGTGCAGATGCCTCCCTTTGGGTGAAGTGTGAAACCTACCATGAGCAGTGCTGACCTAACTCGACATGATACATGGCACATTTGCTTTCAGAAGAGCAGCAGCCCCAAGTCTGGTTTGAATTAGGAAAAGTGGGTTTTGAGAGAAAGAAAGGCAAAGAGGGAACCGTTTTGTAGCAGGCATCTGAAAAATAACAGTTGGGAGGAAGGAGGAAAAACTGCCAGGCAAAAGCCTAACGGCTCAAGCTGAAAAAAAATAGCTGTATTTCCAGCACTGGGGGATTGTGAGCATAGATCTTGTTCTTTGTTTTCTTTAACGTGAAATCTTGGCAACTTCAGGGCGTGCTACGATGATCCGGGCCGAGAGCAGCTACTCAATGGTGAAATTATCAGCAGTACTCCTGCAAGAGGTTATTAGTCATAGTCCCAGTATCATAGGAGAGCCAGAGCCAAAGATTCAAGAAGCAAAACATTCCCCTTTGGAGAGAGGTCAAGATTAGTCCCTTTTGTTTTCTTTAATTGGTGAGGATGGTAGGGGGTTTGGGGTTGGTTTGAGGCTGTTGGGGTTTTCTTGTGGGATTTATTTTTACACTGTTTGAGTCTTTTGCTGGTTTGGGTTTTTTTTTGGGGGGTGGGTTGTTTTTTTTCTGGTTTTATCCCCTCCCCACCCCCCCCCTCCTTTTTTTTTTAACCCTGAAGTGTTATAAATATGCTACTGTTCCACAGTGGAAATGGGAACCTACAGCTAGGAGAAAGTTGTTGTCTGATAGCCAAACTTCTGACAACAGAACTATGGAGCAATGTTCAGAGGCTGTACTGCTGTGCTTAAACCAGCAGAAAGAGCTCTCCAGAGGCAAGTACCACAGGGAGTTTTCTTCACATCTGTGCAACTAAAGCATCTGAAATATAAGTGCCTGTTAGCTAAACAGTGAGTCTTTCTCTCCTTTGCAGATGGGTACCAAGGTGCTCAACCAGGAGGAGCCAAGGTAGCAATGCTTTGCTGAACAGGAAGGTGATTGAGAATGAGAGCCCAAGCAGTGTTCCCAATTTCTGTCTCATTAAAATGGAGAAAAGTGCTGTGATGTTTTCTGTGAGATCTGAAGATCTGCCCAGGACAGGAGAAAAGATTGTTAAGGTTTTGTTAGAGCTTCGCCTTCCAAGTTGAAGATGTTTACTGTATCTGAAGGTGGGCCATAAGCTTTCCTGTCTTGGTTTTCCCCTCTCTGTGCTACCAGTAACAATACATATGTATTGGAGTGTTCTACTGTGGAGGTGCTCAAAGGGTCACACCGTGCTTTGGCTAGAAGATGCACTGATGGCCACCATTTATTCTAGAACTGTACCCAAAGTATCCATTCATAGAATTATTGTGGTTGAAAGAGACCTTTTAAGATCATTAACTCCAAACATTAATGCAGGACTTTCAGGTCACCACCAAACCATGTCCCTCAGCACCACATCTGTATGATTTTTCCATCCCTCTGGGGATGGGGACTCCACCACTTCATGTCTGGGTAGCCTGTTCCAGAGCTTGACAGCCCTTTTGGGGAAGAAATTCTTTCTGATGTCCAACCTAAATCTCTCCCAGTGCAACTTGAGACTGTTTCTTGTCCTTTTGCTTGTTACTTGGAAGAAGAGACCAACTCTCACCTCACTCCAACCTCCTCTCAGGTGTTGCATAAAGACAAGGGTTTGGGGTTTTTCCCCCCTGGTTTCTTTGATCAATATTCCTTTGTGTTTTTTCTTACCTCAAGCCTGCCTGACATCCTCCATAAGACTAGATTTCAACTTCAGCATAATGGGGGAAAGTGTTTATGATGATGATGCTGGATGGATGTACAGCATGGTTTTGTGGGTGAACAAACTTCTCATACTTTTGGTATCACTGCTTCACTTAAAAGGAAAGAATCCCTCTCTTCTTGCCAGCTTCTGTCTTAGTTTTAAATGGAGATGGAAGACAGTTGTGTCTGGTCACAGAGACATTATTTCCTGAAGGTGGGGCTACAGTAAATGATGATAAGCAAATTCTTGTAAAATCCAGAGTATTCAGTTAATAGGAAAGGGGAATATTATCTTCTGTAGTAGCTTCTGATAAAAGTTATATTAGAGACAGGACCCTAAACTTCACTTTCCTGCCTTCATGCAAGGAGAAGCAAAACATTCCAAGCTCCCTTGTTCATCAACTGGTGCTCTGTTCCTTTAGAGGAAAGGGTTAAAAAAATAAATATCTGACCTTTGTAATATTTTAGAGGGGGGAAAAAAAAATGCTGTATCCTGAGGCAGTGCTGGGCCAAAGACTGTAGCTTTTGGACACTGTCCTAACTTGAAAATTTCCATGTGTTTTAAGTCTTGTCTCATTTATCTACAAGAGTCAACCACAGATTTTAATTGCTTGGCTCTAGCCCTGTGGATGCCAAAATGCTCCACGGGTGTTGTGCACATCTGGGTGCACACTCAGTGCTGCCAGGACTGGGCTGGGAGCTTGGGAGCCATGAGTAGTCAGAGGGGCTTCAAGGCCCACATCTACATCTACTGCTGAAGATTCTCAGGAAGAGATGATTTCCAATGGTTTGGGTGTTTTAAGGAAGCCAAATATTTTTGCAAGAAGTTATTCATAGCAACAGCAGAAGCACTAAACCAAGGCCACCGTTCTCAGCTCTCTGTTCTCAAGGCACAGCCATATCCAGTCTCTGCTTCTTAACAACTCCCTCAACTCCATCCATTAGGGTCCTCATTTCTGCCTTGCCATTTTAGGTCATCCTTTTACATTATTTTTTTTTTCACCTTCAGGACTTTCTGAATCATCTTCCCTTCTAAATCAAGCACTGCTCCCAAAGTTTTCCACTGGTTGAGGTCTTGCACTCTGCAACAGTCTATGGCCAGGTATATTTCATTCTCCTGCAACCTAATTTGATGGTTTCCCAGGTTTCCCTAATGACCTTCTTGTTAGAAGGAGAGGTATATATTCATCTTACCTTGCAGCAAATTACAGGCAGATAATTTTATGAAGGTGACATGAAAACTAAGTCAATCTGTGTCTTTGTAACTTTTGGGGTCCCATTTGTTTCTCATAATTTTTAAGATCTTCAAGGAATGAGGATGACTAAGGGACTGGAACACTGACCTGTGAGGAGAGGCTGAGAGACCTGGGGCTGGTCAGTCTGGAGAAGAGAAGACTGAGAGGAGGTTTAATAAATGTTTATAAATATCTGAGGGCTGGGTGTCAAGAGGGAGAGGACAGGCTCTGTTCACTTGCACCCTGGGACAGGATGAGGGACAATTGATATAAACTACATCACAAGAGGTTCCACCTCAACATGAGGAGGAACTTCTGGACTGTGAGGGTCACAGAGCACTGGAACAGGCTCCCCAGAGAGGTTGTGGAGTCTTCTTCCCTGGAGACTTTCAAGACCCATCTGGATGTGTTCCTGTGCCACCCGTGCTGGACTCTATGGTCCTGCTCTGGCTTGGGGGTTGGACTCTATGATCTTCAGAGGTCCCTTCCAAACCCTAACATCCTGTGATGCTGTGACTTGCTCTCCTATATATGCACACCATCTGTTGTTGCCACTTCTTTGCTGGCCTCATTTGATAGTTTCTCTTGGCATCTGAAATTTTGCCTGCTGTTGATCTACAGCATTTATTCAGACAGGGATCATGAGCTGTAAGTGGTGGGAAATAGCCAAAGGTAGCTGTGAAGGTTTCTTTTTTATTCTATAACATCTTCAGCTGTTGCTGTTCCTGAAGGCTGTAGCTTCATGAGGTCTGTGGTGACAGGTTGGAGTTGGTGATCTTTGAGGTCTCTTCCAACCTTAGTGATTCTGTGATTCATTTTCCTTTGGAGAATAAAGGCAGTCTCATAGGAGGCAGTTATTTGGTAGCATCCATGCTGTACTTTATAGTATATTATTTAATCACATACTACTAAAGTGGCTTTTTCATATCAGTTTTCAGTTTTTGACCTGTCAGAGCATGTCTCTTTCTATTGTTGGTTTCAAACAGAATTCAAAGGAGATGTCTAATCTGAAAAATGGCTTTCTGGTTGTGATCTCCAGTCTTCTAAGGATCACCAAGATCCACATGAAAGAGAGAGAGCTGAGTGAATAGTTAAGCAGAGATGTCATATCTCTAGAACCTTTGAGGAAGCTTGGAGAAAAAAAAAAGATGTTTTTCTTTGAGGAAAAGGACATTTGGAAAGGAAAAACAATTATCTGCAGTATAGTTGTTTGCTTATCAAAATTACTTTCCCAATTATCATGGAAAGAAAGAATTCATAAATCAACCCTGTCATTTCCCCCGTTTCCTACAGCCTCAGCAGCTGGTTCCCCAGAGCTTGCGCTGCACAATCAGGGCAAAATTCTCCAAACAAGCAAAAATTACTTTAAAAGGCCACAAGTGGTGAAATGGTCCCTTGCTGGTGTTACCACTTTGTTTTACTGCTCAGTGTGATCGAGAAAAATGTGTGACAAAAGTGGTTTCTATGTGGCGCATCAGGATTTTTTTCTCTGCCGAGGCAAGCCCTTTCTAATCACAGTTCACTGATATCAAGGTAACTTCTGGGGAGCTGCAGTCAGTGACTAGCCTACAAATCCTGGTTGTTTCTGAGCTCTGACCCTGCCTCAATAAATCAGAAGTGTCTTCCCAGTCCCACATCACCTTCTGCCGAAAGCACAAGCAGCACACCCTGGTTGCCGGTGAATTCTCAGCAGCAATTCAAGGGTTACTACTACAAAAAATTCAGGGCCTTTTTACACTTCTGAAGAGCGTAGGCAAAATATTTTCCTCTAAAAATACAAAGTAAGATGAGACCAGCAGCAGCAGTCTCAGTTTACTGAATAAACAGAACCATTTTTAGCATCTCAAGGCGAGGAAGAGATTGGCACTGAGAGCTGATTTTAGGACACAGTGTGTAGCAAGCACCTTGCTTTCCAGAGATGCTTTTTGTCTCAGAATTGTCCGTGTTATTTGTCAGTGAAGACAGTGCTTACAGTGTGCATTGAATATTTTCCTTGACTAGAAAGTGACTTGTCACATGTGACCCTCAAAACCTGATAATTTGTTCCTCAGAAGCTCAGCCTTTCTATTTTTCTAGTGATGAGTAATCTTGTAGTAGAGGAGAGTGTTTTCTCACAGGCTCCACTTCCTCTGTCCTTCCCCCAGACACCGCCTGCATACTCCCTTCTTTGGCCAACTCTCAAGAGAAAGTGCAGACAGTCTGGAGAACAAATCTTCCTTCACACAGATTACATTCTCCTATAAACACCTCAGCAGTGGGTTAGAACCTCCAGCAAAACTGCTGCCTATCTCTGGCAACAACATAAACACATCAAAGCCAGAAGCTCTGATAAGGGAATTTGCAGGACTCTGGCATCTTGGGTATTGTAAATGGAAGGAACACTCGTTCCATGATTCTTGAAGAGCCATGTACCTGGAGGAACTGTCTTTAATAATACTGAAATTGTTGGTCTCTCCTGCCACTATTACAATTTTAGAGCAAAGTTTAAACCAAATTCTCTATGAAGATGCTCATACCTATGCCTGAGCTTCTTTAGAAAGCCACTCCTAACATACTGTTTGTTCCTCTGTCCACGGGGTCCTCAGAAGTAAAGCACTGACTGCTAGAAATACTGAGATACCAAAATGTAGAGGGACTTGGAAAGAGGAGGAGCCAGGGAAGCTACTCTCTGAAGCTTTCTCAAATATTCTCAAGAGCTTAAATAGGATGGATACCACCAAAGAAAAAAGTGATTTATCACAACACTTTCACTCCTTCACTTGCTACTTGATACTGATACCTTCCAGAGAAGGGCAATGAGGCTGGTGAGAGACCTTGAGCACAAGCCCTACAAGGAGAGGCTGAGGGACCTGGGGTGTTTAGCCTGGAGAAGAGGAGGCTCAGGGGAGACCTTATTGATGTCTACAGCTACCTGAAGGGAGGTTGTAGCCAGGTGGGGGTTGGTCTATTCTCCCAGGCAACCAGCACCAGAACAAGAGGACATAGTCCCAAGCTGCACCAGGGGAAGTTTAGGCTCGAGGTGAGGAGAAAGTTCTTCACAGAGAGAGTTGTTAGTCCTTGGAATGTGCTGCCCAGGGAGGTGGTGGAGTCGCCATCCCTGGAGGTGTTCAAGAGGGCACTGGATGTGGCACTTGGTGCCATGGTCTAGTAGGCATGAGGTCTGTGGTGACAGGTTGGTCCTGATGGTCTTTGAGGTCTTTTCCAACCATGTTGATTCTATAATTCTTTCATATCATGGCTACTCACAGGTATCATAAGTTGTGACCGTTTGAGGCGGTGCCTTTAACAAAGGGACACCATGGTTCTGGGATGTTTTTTTGGCTCTTTTCTTCAGCTGAGTCACTAGTGTGCTAAATGCTGGTTTTGTTAACAGAAAAGAGATTTTTGTGTGGTTTTCAGAAATAGAAATCTTGCTTATTATATTACTGAATAGAGAACACATTAGGGACTCAATACAACACTGCTTATGGTGAGACACAGGTGAGGAAAGCATCATTTTCTTTCCCTAGGAGTTTGCCACACTGCAGAGCAATAAGATCCTCCTTGTTAACAGGCCACTAGGAGGGATAAGTACCTGAGGATCTCCTGAACCATCTGGGGAGTTATTTGGAAGAAGCTCCTTAAAGAGTTGGTTCACTTTGAGGTAAAATGCAACACACTCAGGATTGAGCTCGGATCAGGGTAGCAGACTTGGGAGTCAGATGCTGGAAAACTAGCTGAAATTTTCCTTTATCATAGTTTGATTCAGCCAAGTGTTGCCTGCGTTCTGGTTTTCCTCTTCTCTTTTAGCAGCTTCACACTCTGCTTTCGCTTTTAAGAACAAGCACAGTCCCTCTGAACAACATCTCTTGATTAAGCACAAAGCATTTGGCTAATCAGTCAACTGTGTTAAGAGCACAGGTAGTTATAAACCACCATCTGTCCAAAGGGTCTCTGACTTTTACCCTTATTAATTTACTTTTGAAATCTCTGAGAATGAGAAGCTAGACCAACCCCCCTGCAGTAAGCGGAGACATCCCCACCTGGATCAGGTTGCTCAGAGCCTACAGCAAGCCTAACCTAGAACTGGACACAGTATTCAAGGTGTGGCTGACTCAGCACTGGTTGGGCTACACCTTAAGTACTGTGTTCAGGTCTGGGCTCCTCAGTTTAGGAAAGATGTTGAGATGCTGGAATGTGTCCAGAGAAGGGCAACAAAGTTGGGGAGGGGTTTGGAGCACAGCCCTGTGAGGAGAGGCTGAGGGAGCTGGGGTTGCCTAGCCTGGAGAAGAGGAGGATCAGGGAAGACCTTATTGCTTTCTACAACTACCTGAAAGGAGGTTGTAGCCAGGTGGGGGTTGGTCTCTTCTCCCAGGCAAGCAGCATCAGAACAAGAGGACACAGTCTCAAGCTGTGCCAGGGGAAGTTTAGGCTGGAGGTGAGGAGAATGTTCTTCCCAGAAAGAGTAGTTTGCCATTGGAATGTGCTGCCTAGGGAGGTGTTGGAGTCACCATCCCTGGAGGTGTTCAAAAAGGGATTGGATGTGGCACATGGAGCCATGATTTAGTTGTAAAGGAGGTGTTAGGTATTAGGTAATAGGTTGGACTTGATGATCTCTGAGGTCTTTCCCAACCCAGTTGATTCTATGATTCTATGATTCTATTAATGTCTGCATGGATGGGGCATCCACCACCTCCCTGGGCCACCTGTTCCAGTGTTCCACCATCCTCATAGTAAAGAACTTCCTGTTAATGTCCAATCTAAATCTGCCCTGCTGTAGTTTCAACCCATTGTCCCTTGTCCTAGTGATACATGCCTTTGTAAATAGTCCCTCCCCAGCTTTCTTCATCCCAGGAACAGTCTTGTCTTGTGCACTGACACCTCCTGAAATGTTTTTGATACCCTTATAAAAGCTGGCATGTCACTTTATATCCCATTGTAGAGGACTGGCTCCTGAAAACTTGACCTAAGAGGACCTTGGGGTTCATAGGACCTACAACATCACCACCAGTCTCTTGCATGGGGCGTCAGAGTAGATGTGTGCCCCTGTGACTTTTTAAGGACAGCAAAAATCTCTTCTGTACCATAACTACAATTCTTCATCATGTCCCCTTTAAGATTTGTGCTCTAATCTTTCATTCTGTGTGAAGATCTGTTGGAGTTTGCTGTTTCTTTTTCCGGTGCCCTGCTTGGGCGGGGATTGCTTTATCCGTTTCTAAGCGCTAAATTCAAAGCTTGTTTCAGTCTGCTGCTCTCCATCCGTGCTCAATCTATGATCCTTGGATCTTTTTCTTAAGGAAAAAAACAAAACAAAACAAAACACAGAAGAAAACAAAACTTATCTCAGAGGATGGAAAAATCTTGTTTTCATCCCACGTTTCAGCAAGACTTAGGAACAACTGGGGTGTGTAATTTCTGACGAGTCTCAAACGCTGCTTCCTCTGCCCAACAGCAATAAAATACAAAGGAAATTATTTGCATACAAAGAATTTGATCATGCAAACATCATGCTTCTAATGAAACATAAATCAGCTAGAAAGAGCTTACTTAGTTTTTCCTAAAAGAAACAAATCAGTCTGAGTTATTTTTCTGTGTAATTAACACTGTTTGCTGTTTTAAGTGGAGGGATCAGAGTTGTCCAAAGCAGTCAAGAGTAGAGCAACATCAGCAGATTTTCTGTTTGCTTTACTTTTATTCATTCTGGCATGGCAGCTAATTTCTAATCAAGTAAATGTGTTTGCAAGCATGATTCAGGGGAGTTGATACACTTCTCCATGCTAAGTGCACAGAGCTAGCTTAATGAAAAGGGTATTGCACATGATGACATTTTTCTAGTGGGTATAATTATTTCTGCAGCAAGCAAGTGGATGATGTATTTCAGGATGTGTGCTTGGATGCTGATGGGCAGATAGAATCATAGAGTCATTAAGGTTGGAAAAGACCTCTAAGATCATCAAGTCCCAACAGCACTATGTCCACTGAACTACATCCTAAAGTTCCATGTTTACATGCTTTATGAACACCTTCAGAAATGGCAACTCCACCACCTCCCTGGGCAGCCTGTTCCAATGCCTGACCACTCTTTCAGTAAAGAATTTGTTCCTAGTGTCCAATCTAATCCTCCTCTGGTGTAACTTGAGGCCACTTCCTCTTGCTCTATTGCTTGTACTTGGCAGAAGAGACTGATCACCAGATTGGGCGTACTAATACACCAGCAAGCTTGTTGTACCTAAGAGAACAGTAATAACAGAACTTGCCTTCTGGTGGCTTTTACATCTGTCTTTAAGATGTCTCATACTTTAAGCAGGCACCCCTGCTTCCTGAGGATGGAGCCCACCAGCCCATCACCACCTTATTTGAATCACAGAATCATCACAGAATCAATAAGGTTGGAAAAGACTCAAAGATCATCAAGTCCAACCTGTCACCCAACACCTCATGCCTATTAAAGCATGGCACCAAGTGCCACGTCCAATCCCCTCTTGAACACCTCCAAGGACAGTGACTCAACCACCTGGGCAGCACATTCCAATGGCTAACAACTCTAATTTATATGATTGCCATTTCCCTTTTTTCATGCTTCCCAAAGAAATAAGAACATGAGATTGGCTATTTGGTAAATAGCTAACTGAATCATGGAATCAGTAAGGTTGGGAAAGACCTCAAAGATCGTCAAGTCCGCAAAGGTGATCTCTTCTGATCAGCCCCAGGAAGCATGAGCAGAGCAATGGACAGAAATCCAGATTGCTCCTTCTCCTGTAGTATCTGAAGAACATGTTACTCTTTGGGACTGGTGATTCAGTCCAAAAATTGATCCAAAGCCTGATGAAGTCACTGGAAGTCTTTGACCGCCAAAACCTACCACTGACTTCAGCATGTCTTAGATCAAACCCTTCACGGTGCAGAACTCCTTGGGCAATGGTTTGCTTTATTGGAAAGCAAAACTGCTTCAACAACAGTTAAAGACAATTAGCTATCTGGACCTCTCTCACAAAAGCTTTATGGCTTCAGAGCCCCACCCCAATAAGCAGGAGCAGGGAAGACAAAGGTATTTACTTTTTCTCTCACATGGCTCAGCTCAATAGCAATTAGCTTCTGCCTGTGCTTCTGTGGGCCTCCTGCACTCCACAGCTGCAGCAGCCAAACCTTGTTCCCCAGGAAAAAAAAATTATCCAATTATCTCTGGGAATTTATTTCCCAGCAAGAACATTCACATCTCACTTCTCTCCAGTACTTCATCACCAAGATGCACAGCTGTTGAAGGGCTATCCAGATCTCAGTCCAATCTGCTGTCAGGTTCAATAGCTCATCGCTGCAAGAGTTTCAGAAATGCATGTTTTCCAGATACATCTTCAGTCTGTATTTCCCCTGGTAATCCTTGCTTGGAATCACAAATTAAGAAATATAGATAGAATAAAAATCCTCTGGTTAGTGTAGAATAATTGGCAAAAAGGCTTTTCTTGGTAAAGGTGTCCTTGGCACTCTGAAGATAGCCTTTTTTCTGCACTCTTCCACTGCAGACCTTCCAGCGCAGAGGAGACTCAGGGGTGACCTTATTGCTCTCTACAACTACCTGAAGGGGGGTTGTAAACAGGCAGAGGTTGGTCTCTTCTCCCAGGCAGCCAGCACCAGAACAAGAGGACACAGTCTCAGGCTGCACCAGGGGAAGTTCAGGCTGGAGGTCAGGAGGAAGTTTTACACAGAGAGAGTGATTGCCCATTGGAATGGACTGCCCGGGGAGGTGGTGGAGTCGCCGTCACTGGAGGTGTTCAGGAGGAGACTTGACAGGGTGCTTGGTTACATGGGTTAGTTGATTGGGTGGTGTTGGGTGATAGGTTGGACGTGATGATCTTGAAGGTCTCTTCCAACCTGGTTTATTCTATTCTATTCTATCTCAGCCAGCCAGTGATAGATGGTCAGTGAGGGGTAGAGGGCTGAGATATTTCTGCAGGCTTCTGTTAGTGTCACACTTGGAGCATCATGGGTTTGCCATCTGTGATGGGCACCATCTGGGCAAAGTGTGCCTCTGTTTGGGGTTTTTGGGGTTTTTTTTAAGGGAATCAGCAAACAGTGCTGAAATGAAACCCTGATCATAGAATCATAGAATCAATAAGGTTGGAAAAGACCTCGAAGATCATCAAGACTAACCTGTCACCCAAGACCTCATGACTACTAAACCATGGTACCAAGTACCATGTCCAATCCCCTCTTGAACATCTCCAGGGATGGTGACTCCATCACCTCCCTGGGCAGCACATTCCAACGACTAAGAACTCTCAACTCTCTCTGGGAAGAACTTTCTCCTCACCTCAATCCTAAACTTCCACTGGCACAGCTTGAGACTGTGTCCTCTTGTTCTGGTGCTGGTTGCCTGGGAGAAGAGACCAACCTTGTCCTGTCTACAACCTCCCTTCTGGTAGTTGCAGAGAGCAAGAAGGTCTCCCCTGAGCCTCCTCTTCTCCAGGCTAAACAACCCCAGCTCCCTCAGCCTCTCCTCATAGGACTTGTGCTCGAGGCCTCTCCCCAGCCTTGTTGCCCTTCTCTGGACATGATCTGCTCCATTTCTTTCCATCTGTATCTCCTGCCTAGAAATCTTGAACTTCTGTGTTCTCCAGCTTCCCTCGATTGAAGAATCTCATCTTTCAGCGGCCATTTCCATCCAGAATTACTCGCGTTTCATGTACCATCTAGGGTGCTTTGCCTAATGTTTTTCAAAACCAGCTGCAAAGTATAAATCTCCAGCACCTCATATTTTTCAATCACTCTATCTGCTTCCCTACCAGTTGTACAAAGTGTTTGGGGGGGGAAAGAGAAAAAAAAAACCCCAACCCAAAACAAAAAGAGAAAAGAAAAAAACACACCACCCCAGCGTTTGCTCTACGGTGGAAAAACATTTTAGTCCCCGCTGAAATCCTCAAGGTTTGTTGATGTTCTGCTCAGCCTTACTGTCTCTTACTATCCTGTGTGATACTTGGATGGTAGCCAGGCACATATAAATTGCTCCCACTCATGCTCTGGCTGGCGGGTTTATGTGCCTTTCACTACTTTCTAGCCGATATTTTAGGCAGCAATTTATTCCTATCACGTTGAGGGGGTTGTTTTTTTTCTGCTTACTTTCTTTTGCCTTTTTAAAATGCATTACATCTTTTTTTTTTTTTTCCTTTGCCTAGAATTTACTTAGTGTTTTAGGCTCCCTGTGGATCAGTGGGTCAGAGACTACAACGGCAAAATTGAGGCTTGTAGCAGGGGGTAGGAGACTGTGCGGCAGATTCTTGCTTCCCAGCTTCAATGCTTGCCATGCCAAGGGGTAGAGAGTGGGCAGGGCTTTGAAGTTGGAAGTGCCCATCTTCCCCTTGGGACATCTCACTGAGTACATTGGAGTCAGCACATAGAGGAGGCTTCCCATGCTAAGTAAAAGGAATGATCCAGGTTACTTCTCGTGTGGAAAATGCAAGAAACCAGAGACTGAGTCTGTAGTGCTCCCACAAACATTTCATTCTTGGTTTTCCTCTTGGGTACCACAAATGTACACCAAATACAGTCTAAATTTTGGGCCAATCCACAATCTAGCCTCTATTATGTATCCTGATTTTTCATTGTATTTTCTCCTAAAGATTAGAAGAAAGCAGAAAAAGGGGGGAAACAAATAATTTAAGGAGCTTCAGCTCTCAGGCCCCCAGCATTAGATAGACATGGAGCTGTCAAAATAGGTCCAGAGGAGGCCACAAAGAAAATCAGAGATCTGGAGCACTTATGCTGTGAGGACAAGCTGAGAGAGTTGGGGTTCTTCAGCCTGAAGAAGAGAAGGCTACAGGGAGATCTTCTGGTGCTCAAAGGTGACCTGCAGGAAAGCTGGGGAGGGAGCCTTCATCAGGGAGTGTGGTGACAGGTTGAGGGGTAACAGTCTTAAACTGGAAGATTTAGATTAGATATTAGGAAGAAATTCTTTACTGTGAGGGTGGTGAGACACTGTTTGCCTCAAGAAGCTGTGGATGTCACCTCCCTGGAGGTGTTCGAGACCAGGCTGGATGGGGCTTTGAGCAGCCTGGCCTGGTGGAAGAGGTCCTTGGCCATGGCAGGGAGGTTGGAACTAGATGATCTTTAAGGTCCCTCCTGAGCCAAACCAGTCTATAATTCTGTCTAAAGGCAGGAGAAAATGAGCATTATGGTTTAGGGCTGACCCTTCCCCTGCAGCCCCCAGGTGAAAAATCAGCTTTCATTCATCTTAGAAGAGCTTCTGACTTACTGTGAATTGTGTCACCCGAATGGCAATCCTAGTGCCCGCTGTGGCGTTGTGGGAGGAGAGTGTAAAACTGCATCACACCCCACTCCCAGCCCTTGCCACAGCCCCCAGCTCCTGCTCTACCCTGACAGCAGCCAAAAATACTTGTGGGCATTTTGTGACCTGAGCTGGAAATTGGGGCCAAATACAGCAGAGAATGTCAGTCAGACCTTGCTTGGAATTGATGAGGTCACTGCAAGTGGGGCAGATATTTACTAGAGTATATTGGTATTATTAAGGCATGTAAGTGTTGGAAGCTTACCATGGTTTCAAAAGAATATGGAGACAATCATAACAAGCCCCCATAGAAGCTGTGCTGGGACTTAATTCTCTATCCCAGCAGATCTCTTTAATAGCCTATTAGTCCTGTGTCCATCCAGGTATAAAATGAGTGTCAAACCACATACCAGAGCTGTCTTCAGCTCTGCCCAACTGCAATAAACATCTCCTGCTCTGATGAATGGTAACTCTGTGGCATCCTCCTGGAGGCTGTTGTGATCCTCAGCAAGAAGAAATGTCATTTTCATCGCATTTGTCTCACCCAGTTTGTTGCAGTTTTCTCTAAGCAAACCTTCCCTTGGCCTTTGCAGGTTACACAGATGGACCAGAAGCTGAACCTCATTACAGATATGCTGCATCATCTGGTTTCCCGTCAGCAGGGGGATCAAGGGAACAACAGATCATCTCAGAAAGGCAGCAGTGTGGGTTCAGATCTTTTCCTCCCTAACAACACCCTGCCGACCTACGAGCAGCTGACGGTGCCGAGAAGAAACGAAGACGACGTGTCCTGAGGTGGTCTAAGTCTGGGTTGGGTTCTTCCCACCTCTCTCCTCTGGGCTGGGTTCTTCCTCACCTTTCTCCTGTCAATGGGACTGAACTTTGAGAACCTGGAAGGAATTAAGTCCGTCATCCATCCAGCACGTGACTCCTGTAGCCAAACCACTAGCCTCAAACACAACTCTTCTAACGCCACTTGTAGTAGCCCAAGGATTGCCAGGCTGTCTTCTACCAGGGAAAACCTGCTGAAGCTCCACGCTGATTTTGTTCATGAACAAATGATCACAACTCATTATTTCTCAGAAAGATCAAAGTGCTGTAAAAAGAAGCAAAACTCCCAGGGTTTAGAGCTCCTTTGATAATAATGATAGTAATAATAATACTCTAATAATACTTGAACTTAGATGGGGGAGGGTGGGGGTGGGGAGAGGGGGGGGAAAGTGCATTCTGATTATGGATCTGCAGCTAGCAATATAGCTACTAAGAGTTTTTAAGCAAACTAAGATAACTTAATGTTGGTTTTATTGCATAAAGCACACACTAACGTTCTGGGGGAATGACAAACCACACACTGAATGATTTTCTGGTTCATTTTAACATTGCTGCATAAACAGTTAGCAGATAATGGCCAGGTTTTTGGAAATCTGCTTTTATTTCAGGGAGGAACTAATCCTTAATCTGGAGCAGTACTATTTATAGTGGGAAGTGCTATAGATTTATATTTTTTTCCTATGAGATACCAGTTTTTCACGGGGAGACAATAAAGTATTGCATAGAGGAAAAGAATGAAAAAAAAATGATTCTGCTTTCTAGAACACAGTTGCCAAAGAACTGCTATATAAATAGAAAACACAGTGGGCTGAATGTGCTTGTCCTGAAATAGCTTTTTAAGAAGAGATCCCACTACTTCCTAAATCTACTGGGTTTTAGCCTGCAGTCGCCACGAATAGGACAAGAGGCTGAAGTGCCTGGGACTTGCTGGTCAAGTGCTCGAGCTGGCCACTTACTGAGCATCCATAATCCCCTCAGGAACCAAGGCCCCAGGTCAGGAAAGCATCTCTCATCCAAGCAGCATATATGGCAAATTGAATAGTTTCCTGAATAATGCCTTGAGAAATTCAACTCCCTACAAGGAGCCATTTGCCACTGAAAAGTGCCAGCTCTCATCTGGAGGATCGAGGGCCTCAGCTGTGACCCATGAAGCTGAACCACCTCCTGCCACATGATAGCTGCAGCAAAGCCAGCAGCATTTGGCTCAGTGTGGATTTTCGCAGACACAACGTGAGCAGGATTTGAGCTGTGACTCCTAAGGCTGAAGTTCAGCCCTTGCAGGTAGCCTGCACCCACACGCAGCACCAGCAGCCCTGCTTCAAACGTGGAACATCTTCAAAGCTGACAGACTGTCAGGAGAAGCTGTTTAGTCCAACATGGTGGTGGTGGGTGGCCACCCATACCACTGACAAAAGAGGGAGATGTAGACACATCTATCCCCCTCTGCACTTTGAGCTATCACACACACCCAGTGCACCCCATTCAGAGGGAGTACCCCATGGTGAGCTCTCTCCTCTCCTGAGAAACCAATGCCCTAAAGCCTATACAGCAGTTAACATCCTCAGTCTGTAGTAGTCTGCACAGCAGTTAACATCCTCAGTCTGTAGTACTCTGCACAGCAGTTAACATCCTCAGTCTGTAGTACTCTACACAGCAGTTAACATCCTCAGCCCGCAGTACTCTGAGCAGCCTCAAACACTGATGTGTGATGAACTGAGACTGCAGGGAACCTCCTCATCATGCTGCTCATATCCTGGGCTTTCTTTTTCAACATTTCATCTCTTCCCCTTGGACTGCAGACAACAGCACAGTGTATTTAACTGTACAGATCCTGTGGCAATCATCCAGCCTTGCTGCTGTACTGTAGGTAAAGGTTAAGGGTGTAGAAATTCACAGGCATGGCCAGGAATTGTGTCTGGGCATTATGTTTTATCCAAATCAAAATTGCTGTCATGATTTTGAACCTCTATTTTATTCTATTTTTTTAATAGAGATTCACTATGTAATTTCAGGTTATCAACCAGCCTGCTAATTTCCTAATAAAACACAGGACAAGAGCACCATGTCTTTTGATTATTCTAAAATCCAGACACTTTGACATGCACAGGAGAGCTGTCAGCTTTGCTCTGCTGGTTTTTTTTTCTCTTAGCCCACTGTATTGTGGGCAGATGCTTCAATTTTAGTGCAGGACTGGAAACCTCCTGCTGATTCTGTGCTAAAGAAATGGTGGCTTTGGGGAGAGAGGTGTGTCCTGCAGCCCTTGCTGAAGGCAGCCAGGTCTATGCAATTTAAGGCTGTTGTGTTAACCAGAAAATGGATCCATTCCCACCTGTTTGTTCCCAAGTCCATACCTGCACTTTCTGTGTGGCAGCTAAGCCTGGTGATAACAGCCTGGTCAGACATCTCATGGAAAAGGTAATTTCCCTTTCTTGATGTGTCAGTTGGTTTATATCCACCTGAAAATCACCATTGCCACAATCCTGGGAATGAACAGGGTTTTCCAGATTCTCGAGGCTGGTGGTTTGTTGTTGGGAGGTTGGTGATTCCTCACTTGGGTCACAGAATCCTGGCATGGTGGGAGTTGGAAGTGACCTCTGGGAATCATCTAGTGCAACCACCCTGCTAAAAGTAGGCTGCCCAGGAGCATGCCCAGGAATGCATCCAGCTGATCCTTTCAGAAAGAGCACCACCTCTGAGACTTGCTACTTCAAACCTGATGACCCCTCTTGCCCTAAGAAGAAGATGATGATCCTTTTTCCTGGCTGAAGAGAGATGTCCTAAAATGAGCTGTGCAGCTGTCTGGAGCTAACCACTCCTGGGTGCTCACTGGTGACAGGTCATCACCTGATTGGATTTATCATGCCTGCTGGGGCTTCATACCTCAACAGCTTCTCCTGGAACTCCTCTTCCTCAGCATCTTTCTTTGGCAGCAGCAGGAAGGTGAACTGAATGGCTCAACACTGGACCAGCTCGAAGAAACCAGCACGCAGTGAGTTAATGTGGTTTTGCTGAAACCTGATCTGTTGGTGTCTGGTGGTCATCCAGACTGTGGAGAGCAGGTTAAATGGGTTAGGAAATACCTGTAAATATCTTGAAGGGGGGGGAAAGGGAAGCTGTAAGGTAGGCAAAGCCTTGGCTTTTTAACTTCTTACTCTGTTTTTGTAAACTATGTTAAAATAAAGGCATCTGAGAGCGTAGAAAAGAGTAAAGCAGCTCAATAGCAGTTTGAATTTTAAGACTGGGGGCCTGCACCCCCATCCCTGCCTAAAACAGCCATAAAGGTCAGCTAAAAAAATATGAGCTGGCTCAGTTTCCCCAGCCTGCCCATCTCAGGGCGCTGTGCAAGACGTGGAAAGTAGGTAGCCAGTGAATAGGAGAGGAGAAGAAATGTGGGGCTGCCCAGCTGAAGGTGATGATGCAAGGTCACCCTGTCTCCATCCACGGCAGGGACAACTTTGCAAGTTTGCAAAGATAATTAGTGGGGGGAGGGGAGGGGATGTATGCAAGGGAGGAGGTTTAGGAGGTGAGCAAAAGCATGGGCTCCCGGCTGGGGGCCTGTGTTGGGGGTTCAAGAGACAGAAACACTGTGCCTGGCACCAGTGTTAATCTACTGTTTGACCTCAGGGCAAGTCATTTCACCTGTTTGGCCACATCTGCTGCCCTCTCTCCTCTGCTCAGCCCACTTGTCTATTTAGACCACGAATTCCTCGGGACAGGGACAGCCCCTTTCTGGATGTTTGCTCAGTGCTGAGCACAAAGGGACCTTCGCTCTGGGGACTTGAGGTACCACTCTCATAAATATCTACTCGGGAGGTAAAAGCCACCCTGAAGCCCTGCTGTTTGCCAAACCTTTATTATCCTGAGTCCAAAGAGTGTCAGAGTTTGGCTCCTGCTGCCAAACTGACAATTGGAGGATGCTGGGGGTTAGATCCCCGTTGATATAATGTGTTAGAAAAGAAGGCCAGAAGTCTGCCCACCACTCACTTTCACCCTTGTGTTTTAATGCAATGGAAGCTGGGCTAGGTGTTGCTTTCCTTATGATCCCAGAGCCATGTGAAGTCCCAAGTTTCTGGTTCCCATTTCTGTTTCCAACCCATTGGAAACCATTTATAACATTCTCAGATGTCACTCACATTTTCAAGCCACAGGAGATGCTTCTTCCCACTCCTGCAACTGGAGTTGTGTGACCTACCACACTCAACCACACCCAAGGCAAAGCTTCTGCACAAGGAGCAAAAGCTTTTCCAGTGCCTTCCAATTTCATTCCAATGGTTTGGGTAGTGTTTTGCATCCTGCACTCCCTGAGCAGCACCAGCAGCTCTGATGGAAGTGAATGAAAGGCAACTAGTGGCTGCACCAGTGTGATGTGGAGGTGTCCCAAGAAGGATTCACTCCCATGCAGTAACCAAAACTTGTTGAGTTCAAATTGAAGACAGCAAGTCCTTCTGTGAATGCTGCCTTGTTTCTCTCTGCTCCATGACCTGACTTTGATGTCTAAGATGTGCAAATTTCAGATGAAGCTTTTTATCTGTGTGGTTGCAACGTGAAGCAGGCTTATCCTGGCCTTTATGATTCACCTGGTGCTCAGTGAGATGTGCACTCACACTCAGCCTTTCCTCAGTGGGGGTGCTGATACCATACCCCTCTCTCTTCTACCTCAGTGCCTATTTTCCCAAAGCTTATAAGAACTTAATTATTTTGTAGACCTCTACCCTTCTGTCAAGTTGAGTTGAACAAGGCCAACAGGTTCAAAAGTTATTAGGGGGAGGCAAAACAAACACAGCATGAGTGCATTAACCTTGTTTCCACAGGAACTAGGCTGAAAGTCCTCTCTCCCTGCCCAAACTCAAAGGTCTGGAAGAGATGTAACCCCTCACTTTGCAGAAAAAAAGAAAACCAAAGCAAAACAACCTCTAATTCATGTTCTTGGGAGCCAGGGACTCCTGTAAGGCTTGGTGCAGCCTGCCTTGGGCTCACCTCTTGCACCATGCTGGAAACCAGCATTTTTTCTTTTACTGCTCCCAACAACAGTGACCTCAAAGCTAACCCAACAAAATGTTTGACACCACAAGCGAAGAGCAGGTGTCAGAGAGGAGAGTTGTGGAACACATCCATGTGTGTCACTCCAACACATGTGGATGTCCAGGGAAAAGATGTCCACATGGCCAGCCAGGGAACACTGCTGGGGAAAGGCTGCCTGCAAAGAGATGGCATTGTCCAAGTTCACAGCAATCCTGCATGGGCTGGCAACTGCTGCCGGTGGGAGAGGCTTCCCAGGGGCCTGATGTGAGGCATTATGCTTTCTGCCCATGGATTTGTGTCTAAGAAGGACTGATCTATAAAGCCAGCCTTGAAACCATCTTGGAGCTGCGTTTTGCTTCAGAGCTAGTATTGCTCTGGCGAGCTGCCCAGGGATTTAGGCTTGGTTAATCCAGGCTTGGCTCTCCATGGCAGACACCCATGGAACAAAGGAAATAAAGCTTCCACGACCCTGCCGAGCTGCTGGTCAATCACTCAGCCAGGTGCAGAAATTGGGCTAGGCAGCCTTCAGCGAGCTGCCTGGGAGCAGAGAGGGGCAAATCCCCAGCAGGAGGGAGCAGACAGATCTTTAGAGATTTTCCTGCCATGATTTTCCAAGTCTGGGAGCATCGTGCTCCGAGTCCCAGTGCCTGTGCCTGTCACACAACGTTCAAAGCCACAGCTGAAAGGCATCACTGCTGCTTTCTGTGCTGCCAGTCTTAGAAGGACATGAAAAAAAACCAAGAAGCCAAGGAGGAAAATAAAATCAATGTTCAGTCCTGCTGTATGTCACATCCTGATCACTAACTGTAAAAGATAAATCTGTTAGGCAGGGCTGTTACAAGTACTACCCATGCCATAAGAAGGATGAAGTATTAGGATTACAAGCAGCCCATGAGGTGCTATCACCTGCACCTGTTGTGTAAGCACTGCCTAATAATTAGTCCTAATGATTGCTTAATGGAGTTATTAACTGAGCTGTCTATAAATGGAGCACAAATGTAAATGTGAAGCTTTCCTCCTTTCACATCCTTGGCCTTTACTCTGCAGGTAAATCTTCTGCCTTGATTCTGTCCCTTTTCCATGATTTCCCAAGGGATTTCCTTCTAGGAGCTAATGGAAACACTGGATGTGGGCTTGATGAGCAGAGGATACCTGCCCTTCAGAGCACTTGTGGAATCATCAGGTAAGAGAAGCGACTGCAACTGCAGGAGGGAGTTTTCTGCAAGCTGCAACATCTTTTTAAACATAGTTTCATAGTTTGTCTTCTAAAATGTGAGGCAGATGTGCTTCCCCCTCTGACAGCCTCCTCTGCCTGTGCTGCAGGAGCTGCAGCCTTGTAGCCATCATAGAGCAGATTTTAAACAATCGTTTGCTTAAAGGGTTGCAAATGTTTCTCTTTTAGTTCAGTCAGCAATCCGGCAGGTATTGTGTTTTATGTACTTTGCCCCTGTTCAGTGAGGTGAAGGGATCCTCAGCAGCCGTGGAGCAGAAAGCAGAAGCAGGGCAGCAGGAAAGTGCACCAGAGGAGAGGTTCTGTCCTGAGACAAAAAGTACTGCCCCAGGCACACAGTTTCCCTCCACTTCTTGCAACCAGAGCATCGCTTTTGCTACCCTGTCTTGATCCTGCACCCAAGTGCTAAGCCTTAAACACCTTTAAAGTGCTCTGAAGTGTCCTGAAATTTAATTTCCATCCAGTTCTCCCACTCCCAAGAGCCAGTTTGGGGCTCAATCCAAAACCTGCGGAAGGCAGCAAGGCTTTTGGCTGACTCCAGTAGCACTCGGGACGGGCCCCTGGGATGTTTCCTGGTGCCTGCACCTCGGCAGGGTGTTAGTCACCGCTCCTTGGCATCACACAGCCTGTGATTAACATTTCCTTCCTACCCCCGTCCTTCAGACCCGCAGCTCCGCTTCGCACTTTTTGTTTTCCTCCTTCCCCCCTTCCCGGCCGAAGGGGAGAACAATTCCTGGAAAAGAAAAATGCTCTTTCCCCCACGTTGCCAAAACCTTCGCAGGGAGCTTGGGGGCGGGGGGAGGAGGAGGAGGAGGAGGAGAGAGGAGACTTTGGCGAACATATGGCTAAAAGCGTTTGGGGGTTTTCAGATGGTAAATGACCGATGAGGTCTCAAAGGGGTTTTATTTATAAATGATAGACTCCTGAGAGAGAAATAATTGCTGCTCTCCCAGGCGTAAAAAAGCAATTCACCTGACATAAAACCCAGGGATAAAATTAGCTGAATGAAAGCTAGATATGGCAACTGTATTAAGCTGGGTTGGTTTTTTTTCTCCCTGCCCTTTACTTTTTTTGTCTTTCCCTTTCGCTGAGTGGTGAATCATTTTAATTTTGTTTTCCCCTCCTTTCTTGGAAGGAGAAGGGAAAGGGAAAAAAAAAAGAAAAAGCCAAAGGCAGAGCAGTGCCTTGGGGCTGAAAGAACAGATGGTGCCCTGGGCGGCCCTCCGGCGTGCTCTGCGGCGTGCATTCCTCCACTCCGCCGCTCGATAACTGAGTTATACAGCACACGACCATCTGGTGTATGACACATCTTGTGTCCCCCGGACAATGCCCCAGCAAACCTCTTCAGGGGAGAGGTTAGTTTCTAGGGTAACAGCAGCATGTGCAGCTCCAGGCCTTATTGAGATTCAGGGCTCCTCACTTGTCCCTATTCTTCTCCTCCCTATTGTTGTCACTTGAGCTTTTGCTGCTTGGTTACTCCAAGACTGACAATATCCATCAGTATTTTGTCCCCGGCCCGCAATCCATTGTCTCCAAATTTTGTTTCATTATTTATGTTTTCAATATCCAATGGTTTGCTGAAGCATCTGCTGTAGAGTGATAAGGCAAGTGCCTATTGAGGAGGGCTGTGCTGCTGCCTGACAACGATGCTCTGAATTATTTAGGTTGTGGTTGGACAAGCCTTGGAAAAAAAAAGCCAGGGTATCCACGAAGCACTGAGGTGACCTTACTTACTTGTTGGCTTCAGGTTTTATAGGTGTTCCCATCTTTTAATCCAGACCAGCAAGAAGTTAAAGCCTCCACAGGTAAGCCAGCTCTCGGAGAGGTAGCTCTGGAGGGCTCTGGATTTTTCTTTGCTGGGAGCTAGTCAGGAAATGAAAAAGGGTTTTGCCTTCACTTGGGATTTCTGAGGGATTTTTCCTGAAGTGACTTTGGGGTTTGAGTGCTGATACTCTCCACTCAGTTAAAGAGCCAGGGTCTGGATGGACTACAACCACGATCAAGCAGAGGGACTATGCATAGTGCTCTGAAATGCAGTTTTTAGCAACCTAAGTCAGAAAGTACAATCAGCAAACCAAAGCAGAAGAGATTTTCTCCACCAATAAAAGATGTCTGTCCCACTGAAGGCTCTACCCTGTTGCAGAACAATTATATTATCAGTGTTAGCTCCCTCAGATATCTGCAGCTGTTGAAAGCAGCCAAACCCAGCCCTCCATCCTGGCCAACAGTGGGGCCATCTGGGGAGGTACCTGGGCTTTGTGGTGGTTCTGAGTGCACAAGAAAGGTTCATACACTGATATCACACAGCCTGGAAATTTGGTGTCAAGTCACACAGGCCTTCTCCTCATCTCACAGCTCTCCTCTCTTCCAGCTTCAGAGATGGATGGGCTGCAACCCTGAGCTCCCTCAACATCTGTCCAGCTTCAGAGCATTACAACTGAAAGTGAACCAGAGCAGGCAGTCCTCTCCTGCAAAAGGTACTCCTGGTCTAAAAATAGTATCAGGTATCTTTAGAAGTTGTGGAAGGTGCTCACAGTACTGAGCCTTCAGCTGAGTGCTGTATAGCAGTCTGCTTACTAGAGCTGGATGAGTTTTTCCTAAAACTGGCAGAAGAAGAGTAATGAGGACAGAGGAATTGAGAGCAGATATTAAGAGTTCGTCAGTCTAATCTAGCAAAGCAACAGGCTAAGGTTGTTCTCCATAAATACATCCAGGAAGAAGAGCTGCTGCCTCACCTGAAGGGCGGTGCTGCCACAAGTTGTCCACAAATACATTCCTGAAGATTTAAATATCACAGAAGGGGCTTTCTGCAGCAGCACCCCAGTGTAAATATGGAGGGCCAAAACTTCCAGCTTTAAGAAGTCATTTGGTTGATTAGTGGAAGAGATCATAGGCTACGATTGCCTGCAAAGGCAGGGAACTGTTCCACATGACTCAGGACATCGCTGCTGCTCCAGTATTCTGTAGCTATTAAAAGCAGAGGAGAGTATCTGGTCTGAACTTCTGTACAACACAGACCATAGGAGCTCAATGCAGTTACTCTCTGCTGAGCTCAGCAATTTGCCTGACTTCAGCTTTATCTCACAAAAAGTCATTCAGTTTTGACACAGACCCCAAGCTCCATTTCTTTCCCTGAGGTTTTGTCACAGCTTTAATCCCCCTGCTATTAAACTGGACAGCTTTTCTTGATTGGGTCTGAATTTGTTCACCAGGACCTTTGGTTCCTATTAGGCTTTCCACAGCCAAATTAAGAAACCTTCTAGCATAGGAAATTATTCTGCCTTAGCAAAGATTACAAGAAGCCTGATCTGTGAGCAAAGACCAGGGTAAATACAGTAACTGACCCACAAAAGTTGAAGGGTTTGGCCATTTCTTCCATGCCATGCCTTCCATATTTAGTCATTCTTCTGACTTCATACTTTCTATGCCATGCCTTCCATATTTAGTCATCTCTCTGACATAATACCTTGTTATTTTAGAAGCTCATTTGAAAGTGATAAAATTGCCTTGGTGCAACAAAACCACCCAGGGTTGCCTTGGTGACTGTGGGCTTTTGCCCATTTCAGTGGTAAGGCTTTGGGATCCTTAAATGTTCTTTGTGTGTGTTGTGGGGGCAGAGAAAAGGAAAGGGCAGACAGAGATCTCTGGATGTGCCAGCTGCCCAGGCAGCAACCAGAGGACCTCAGTTATGATAGCTATCAGTCCAGACCCACCAAGTCCTTGAGACTGGTTTTAAAACACTTAGAAAAGGACAATGTGCAGGACAGTAAGATGCAGAGTTGGACTATTAAATGAGGATGGGTCTCCCTACAAGTATCTGGATGTATGTGTGGATATGTAGCATCCATCCCCAGAGAAGGAATGGTTATATATTATATATATTAGTGTTGAGCATTATTTGGAAATTTATATATATATATGTTATTGCTGATCATTATTTAGAGACACACAAAGCCACACAGGCAGAGGCAGAAGTGCTACATGCAGTACGGAAACAGAGGGACCTCGACAGGCTGGACAGATGGGCAGAATCCAACGGCATGAGATTGAACACATCCAAGTGCTGGGTTCTGCACATTGGCCACAACAACCCCAGGCAGAGCTACAGGCTGGGGTCAGAGTGGCTGGAGAGCAGCCAGGCAGAGAGGGACCTGGGGGTACTGGTCGATGGCAGGCTGAACATGAGCCTGCAGTGTGCCCAGGCAGCCAAGAAGGCCAATGGCATCCTGGCCTGCATCAGGAACAGTGTGGCCAGCAGGAGCAGGGAGGTCATTCTGCCCCTGTACACTGCACTGGTTAGGCCACACCTCGAGTACTGTGTCCAGTTCTGGGCCCCTCAGTTTAGGAAGGAGGTTGACTTGCTCGAATGAGTCCAGAGAAGAGCAACAAAGTTGGTGAGGGGTTTGGAACACAAGCCCTATGAGGAAAGACTGAGGGAGCTGGGGTTGCTCAGCCTGGAGAAGAGGAGACTCAGGGGTGACCTTATCACTCTCTACAACTACCTGAAGGGAGGTTGTAGACAGGCTGATGATGGTCTCTTTTCCCAGGCACCCAGTACCAGAACAAGAGGACACAGTCTCAGGCTGTGCCAGTGGAGGCTCAGGTTGGATGTTAGGAAGAAGTTCTATACAGAAAGAGTGATTGCCCATTGGAATGGGCTGCCCAGAGAGGTGGTGGAGTCGCCGTCATTAGAGGTGTTCAGGAGGAGACTTGATGGGGTGCTTGGTGCCATGGGTTAGTTGTTTGGGTGGGTTGGATTGGTTGATGGGTTGGACATGATGATCTTGAAGGTCTCTTCCAACCTGGTCTGGTTTATTCTAAATAAAGGTTTATTCTAAATGAAAGACATCACACAGCTCACTTCATCGCTAGAAGAAATTGTCACCTGCAGCCTCAGCCTGGAAGGGTTTGCCCAAAGGAGCCAATCTTACTGCTCTTGTGTTAAAAAAGGAGCTGCTGTTTTCTTCCCTGTGGTAAATGCAGAGTGAGGAAGGTAAACCAGGCATGTGCTGCATCTAGCAGTATCCCTGCTTTGACTGCCACATCACTTCAGGGCAGAGAAGTAGGAGCAAATGGGGATGAAAAGAGTTGTGGTCACACAGCTCAGCACCAGGGGCGTTGATCTGGGTGACCACTGTTCCCACTGTGAAAGGAAAAGCTGGTTATGGGAAAAAATCTAATGGAATCAGGAGGGAATTACCATCTCTCCCTTTTTACAGAGAGGAAGGACAAGCCACAGAGCATGAAGAGACGATCACTTTGCTGGGTTTGTGCTAAGATATCTCTATACAGTCCAAAAGCCACACTGGACCATGCTGCCACACCTTCGTTCAGACATCCAAGACCCAGAGGAAGACAACCAGTTGCTCAGCTGCTTCTGTTGAGAGCACAGCAAACAGCTTCTGAGGAAAGAGATTTCTCTTTGGAAGGGATCCCTGAAGAGGCAGAAAGGCAAATCAAATTAGGAAGCATAAAGCAGAGTGCCAGGAGCAGAGGGCAAGAGAACACACCACCATTCCCATCTGAAGCGGATCCCTTGCTAAGAAGTCAAATTTACTCCATTCTTCCAGGAACATCTGAATGTCTACTGATAAAAATAACAACAATAATGGCACAGTCCTTTTGGAGGAACAAGCAAAACAAAACAAGTGGAGCTGGGAGACCTGATGTGATTTGCAGCTAAATGCATTTCAGAGATAAGAACCTGTTCAGAGGAAAACACAGGATTGCCCCTTCATGAGACTTACTTTCTGGTATCTTTGTGGGAACCAAATGAATTGCAAAACATCTGCAAGGTCCAAAGTGTCAACTATGCCTTTATGTACGTGGAGGAAATGTCACATGATGGAGGCAGTCATTGGACATGGTCAATTGTAAGGTTTTATCCTCTGCTTAGCCTTAAAGCCTCGCTCAACAGTCAGGTTAGACAATGGCACTGTCAAAGCAGGAGATGGATCAGTTTGGCCACTCCAATGAGTTGCTTATCAGCACAGAAAGTGTCCCCAGCCTTGGACAGCACTGGCATTTTGTTTGCAAAGCCTGGCTCAGGGCTGCTTCAAATGAGTCTGCTTCCAGACTTGCACATCCAGAAGCAGCCAAACAGAAAACCAAAGACAAAGCACAGCTATCAGTTAGGATTTGGGAAAGTAACCATGCAAATGAAGGGAGGTTCCAAATGAAGGGAGGTTCCAAATGAAGGAAGGTTTCAAATGAAGGAAGGTTTCAAATGAAGGAAGGTTTCAAATGAAGGAAGGTTCCAAATGAAGGAAGGTTCCAAATGAAGGAGGGTTAAACTAGATCCATGTCTCTTGCTCAGATTTCTCCTCCACAAGCATTCCAAAAAATGCCAACTTTGCAGAAGCATCTTACAGAAACATATGAAAAGGAGGTTCAAGGAGCTGCCAAGCCAGAAGAATGGTTTAGGAAGGCCCATATGTGTGGCTGTGGGTGCCAAAGATCTGCATACTGATGGCTTGCTTGTCACAGTTTATATGGAGCCCTCCCACGAGTCCCAGTGATATACCTTCTGGATTTGCAAACTCATGTTGCTTCTCCAGGAAACTCTTAAACCCAGCAACATTTGTAAGACACAGTTTGTGTGAGTTTTACTGCAGTCAATGTCTGCAGCATGCCAGCATCTCTAGCCTGTGAAACTGCACAGAAATGCCACCAGCACCGCCTCCAGCTGCGCTCTGGGCTGGGAGCTGATCTCCAGTTTCCACCATCTTCCACCGCTCTCCAGCCAGCACTACCAGCGTGCCAGACCAGCACGCTTAGGTCTTTCAAAGCCCACCTAGATGCTTTCAGAACCTGTGGGCAACACTGGTCTGCAAGAGGGAAGCTGTAGATCACATTTTTGTGGCAGTAAGTGAAGGACATTTCTGCAGGACCACCAGAGAATGAGGCAAAACTTGGGGGATAGAAAACCAACAGCCTGAACTGCATCAGGCTTGTCACCTCCACAGCTGCAACCAGCATCCTCTTGCTCTTTAATTACAGAGCCTCTCATCCAGATTACTGGCATTGGCAAGCACTGTTGGACTTCATACAGCTCCCTTCACATCAAGGGAGGTTTGCATTGGGCTTGTAATCATTACAGTTAATTATTGTGTTATTGCATCACTGTGGATGCTCTTGTAAAGTCTGACATCTGTGTGACGGGGAGAACGTGTCTGGATCCACTCCGAGTGGGTGTCCCACCAAATGAGATGCTATTTGCAGGATCTAAGCCAGGCTGGGTAAGAAAATGATCAGCAAAGGGAGGAAGGTGGAGGCGGGGGGTGGGGAAACATTTGATAACTAGAGATTAACTCTTCATGACCATGTCTGCTTCTGCTCTTGGGGTGTGGATACTCTATAAACACAGCCTCACAAGCAAGAGGGGGGAAACAGGAGCTTGAATGATCTCATAGTGCATCTTTTGGGTTTGGTTTTTCCCTCTTTAGGTGTTGAGTGGTCTCCACATCATACCAGTCCTGGTTCTCATGCATGGCATCTCCCAGTGGTACTGTGAGCCCATAACAATACCAAAACTAAGGATTCTGAGGCCAGTTGTAATACGAGGCTTACCCAACCAATATGTTTGTGACACAAGACATCACTGCCTCATCAGTCCCTGCTCAATGTCATGGAGCTCCTCCTGCTTCATGTCCAGGTGCTGATACTGCAAAACTGAGGAGATCCCTGGGACACTGGAAGAGAGTATGCAGAGCAAGTTGCTGAGTTTTGTATCCATACCATTGGCAGAGATTAGAAATGATTTTCTTCTTCCTTTTTTTATTTTTCCTCTCAAGCTCACAGAAATCCTCTCGCAGAAACTTGTTGCTGCCAGACCAAATGAAATCCAGGAAGCCTGGTGCAGAGTTTGGGACCAGCTCCTCGCAGCGTAAGCAGGGCTGCGATTACAACAGACCCGGAAACAGCCGCTGGCGGCTGTGGAAATGGAGCCAAGGGCATTCACTGCAAAACAGCTCCTCCAGTCAAAGCAGCAATGTGGGTCACAGCATCCTGGGGCTGTTCAGTCCAGGCAAGGAGACAAATGAGCAGAAAGTGAGATGTGCAAAACAAGTGTCTTCAATCACTTTAGAAAGTGAGCAGCCAAGCCTGTAAATTACACATTAGGAATAAAATCTGTTCTGAATTTCAGCAGCCCTTACGTTGTTCTAACTTGGATGTTTGCATTTGACATAACTGTGTTCAGCAGGGCAGTATCAGATAAAGTTTGGGATAGCTTTTACCTGCAAGAGAAGTTCAGTTCCCCATCATGGTCTTCTCCCACCACCTACTCCCTGCATCCTCCCACCTTTGCCCTGCAGAACCTCTTTAGAATCATAGAATCAATAAGGTTGGAAAAGACCTCAAAGATCATCAAGTCCAATCTGTCACCCAACACCTCATGACTACTAAACCATGGCTTCAAGTACCACATCCAATCACTTTTTGAACACCTCCAGTGATGGTGACTCCACCACCTCCCTGGGCAGCACATCCCAATGGCTTAACAACTCTCTCTGTGAATTACTTTCTCCTCACCTCAACTCTAAACTTCCCCTGGTGCAGTTTGAGACTGTGTCCTCTTGTTCTGGTGCTGGTTGCCTGGGAGAAGAGACCAACCCCTTCCTGGCTACAACCTCCCTTCAGGGAGTTGTAGAGAGCAATGAAGTCTTCCCTGAGCCTCCTCTTCTCCAGGCTAAACAGCCCCAGCTCCCTCAGCCTTTCCTCATAGGGCTGTGCTCAAGGCCTCTCCCCACCTTCATTGCCCTTCTCTGGACGTGTTCAAGAGTCTCAATGTCCTTCTTAAGTTGAGGGGCCCAGAACTGGACACAGTACTCAATGTGTGGCCTAACCAGTGCTGAGTACAGGGGCAGCTCTGTAGTGTTAGTGCTTGCTCTGTATGAAATGCTGCTCAAAAGCTGGGCTTTAATTAATATGCCCCCAAAACTGAGGATGACAGTTTTGTTCTGGTTGTGGCTAGCTGGCATAACCAACAAGTTACAACAAGGTAACACCTAAAGAAAAACTAACTGGAAAAGGGATGAGGTTTGCTCTGCTGGGGAGGAGTTACGTTGCCTAGAAACCCAAATGAAGGTATTTATTTAAAGTTGTTGGGTAAGCCTCCCAATGCAGGTATTCCAGGAAAGGATGGAATTTTTACAGTTCCAGGAAGGGAAAGGAGGTTTGTGAAGACATGCATCACGTGCACTGTGAGATAAACCCACTGAGTAAGTCCCAAATGCAGCACGGGCTGGGATGGCTTACATCAGCTCCCTGAGTCTGGCTCCCTGTTGTGTAGAGGAAGAGAGCTCTACGAGGCCATTCTAGCACTAACATTGAAGAGATGACTCCAGGAAAATGGTTTCAGCCTCAATTTCAGGGCAATGGTTTTGCTGTGCCAGTGAAGCTTGTGTGAGCAACAGCTCTGCAAAAGAGAACATTAAGAAGTGTGAAATCCAGCAGACAGTGGTGAATGGATCAGGCTGCAGCCTGCAAAATCACTCCATGAAGAACAGTCATGGCCAGGAGGGGTCAAGCTGTTGTCCATCATGTCAGCAGTGGCTTAAGAAAAGAAAATCACACCCAACCCTGCAGTTTCTAAACTATCCATAAGGATTTCTCATTTCATGTGGTTAGAAGAATTCTCTCCCTAGTAAGCTGCTACTGAAGACAGAAGTGTCCAGTCACTCCTCTCCTAAGATCTTCACAACAGAAAAAGAACACAAGAAAGTGTTTTATGGACCAATAATGTTTGGAGCTCTCAAGAAGTTGCTGATTAACCAGCTGCTAAGGGTAGGATTCCTCCAAAGCCAGTTGTGCAGGGAAAAGGCAGGTTTATCAGGGGAATGACTTAGATTTGCTCAAAACATTATGTGGTGGGTTAGCTAGGACACTGTTCCTCTGCTCAGGTTGAGGGTGATGCTGATGGCTCCTCTCAGCAGCTTCTGCCATTCTATTTTCCTTGGAAAGTCTTTCCTTGACATATTTTATAAATCCAGGCATAAAAGATGGACTTTATACCACATTGGGCCCTACCTACAGCAGAATGTGTTGTCTCTTACTGATACAAGGACTTGCTGGAACGTGTCCAGAGAAGGGCCATGAGGATGATCAGAGGGCAGGAGCTCCTCTCCTATGAGGACAGGCTGAGAGAGTTGGGGCTGCTCATTTTGGAGAAGGCTCTGAGGAGACCTAATTGTGGCCTTCCAGTATCTGAAGGGAGCCTACAAGAAAGCTGGGGAGGGGCTTTTGAGGATGTCAGGGAGTGATAGGACTGGGAGGGGAATGGAACAAAACTAGAAATGGATGTTAAAAAGAAACTCTTCCCCATGAGGGTGGTGAGACACTAGAACAGGCTGCCCAGGGAGGTGGTGGAAGCCTCACCCCTGGAGATCTTTAAAACCAGGCTGGATGTGGCTGTGAGCAACCTGATCCAGTGTAAGGTGTCCCTGACCATGGCAGGGGAGTTGGAACTAGATGGTCCTTGAGGTCCCTTCCAGCCCTGACAATTCTGTGATTCTGTGGCTATCCAGGTGGCAGTTTCCTCTGGATTTTTTTCTCAGACTGAGGTGGACTTCCAGCTTTACTCTGCCTTAAAGCTTAGGATAGAAAGCTATGAACATGTTGACAGTCCCTGTTAGATAATCTGCTGTCTGCCAAACTGAAAGGACTGTTTCCCCTCCAGCTGCTTTGCAGCTCTTCTCTGATACCTTCACTGCTCACAGGTGAAATAAAAAGGTGGTTTCTACTACCACCACAATGAGGATTCACAGGGAAATGCATAAATGCACTGTTCCTCCAGGCCTGGTGCACCTGCTGCTAGAGGTGGTGAAAATGTTGTAAGAGGATGCAGTGGGAGCTGAGCCAGGCTTAGCTTTCTTCTGGTTACACAAGCCATAGGATGCAGGTCGATGTCTCCCAGGAAACCAGCCGGCCACACCAGTCTGCTGCTAGATCCCATGCTGTGGCTTGAAAGGGGTGGTACTGAGGCTATGAACAGGGAAGATAGAGCTGCTTAAAATAGCAACACTGCCACTGTCTGTGACCAACAATCATCTGGGGAGTTGTGTTCTGAGAGTCACAACTTCTGAACCCACGGGAGTACATCAAGTCTTGAGGGGTTGCTACAAGAAGGAGCTTCTTAGCTCTGTTTGGGGAAAATGAGCAAGCTAGGAGGTGTGATTGAGCATGCTAAAAGCCATCAGACCTCAGTTGTCTGCACCTGGAACATAACTGACTTCAGCTTGCAGCCTTTGCTGGGTGTGGAATGATCACAGATGCAGGATGGCCAGCAATTTGAGAAGCATGAATAACTCCCCTGAATAAAGCTTCCCTTTATCTGCTGCTCCTTTGCTGACCCTGCTTACCTAATGCTTACCTAATTCCTTCTGCAGGGAGACTGAGACCATGTCCTGGGTGAGTAGCACTGCTAAGGTGTTCCCAAAGAGGGTGGAGGGACACCTGTCGGGGGGGGGGGTCCCTTTAATTTTTCTGTATTTATTTCTGTGGAGACTGGAAAACACCTCATCATCTCCTTTTTCTGCTAAATTCAAGTAAAGTTTAGGATGGAATTTTCCTTGTGGTGCATTTTGGAGTTGTTAGCTAAGTAGGTTTGCCCCTAGTCAAGAAACCTACTTCATGCTGCTTGTCAGGCAAAGATCATAAGCAGAAAAAGTTGTTAGAGAAGGCTCCCCATCTGGACACACAGCCAGGGTTGAACCAGGTGTGTAGCACAGGATAATCCTTCAATGTGCTGCCAGGGATACAAATACTGATGGTATCCCCTTGCAGGTGTTAGAGGATCTCAGCAGTCGCTCTACTGAGGGTGGCTGTCCTCTAGGAAAGAGCTGAGGCAGATCAGATTGGGCCACTTTCTTAGAGCCTCCTTCTTCACAGCACAACGACCTGCTCTCCAGTCTATCCATTCATACCCTGTGCGCTCCTTCTCCAGCTCAGGGCTCTCCCCTTACCCTGCAGCCGCTGCCTCTTCCACAGCCCCCTCCCCTGCAAGTCCATTTGCTTGTTTTTCCTCCCTTTCCATACTGACCAGCACAAACCCCAGTTAAGGCAAGCTCTCCATCCCTTATCAGCAACATTTGGTCCCTATGTTATGTGCCACTCAGCCTGAAACCTCTTGAAGATGGAAACTGAGACCACTTGAGATCCTCCCCTGCCACCATGAGGCACCCCAGTTTCCCGAGCATGGTCACAATCCTGCCCTCTAGTTCTTCAGTGTTGGTTTGTTGGTTGTTGGTGTGTTTTTTTTTTCATTCCACTCCTAGTGTTGGCCTCCCCAGTTGCCTTCTATACTTTTAGATCTTGTCCATGTTTATTCAAACAGCTTTTGTTGGGATTTGAGTTTTATCCCCCTGGTTGAATACTTTCCCAATCCTTTTTGCCCCCATTTGCTAGACTGGGATTCTGTAATTTTTTTGTGACCTCCTGCTCCTACTAATTAATCCTCTTTAAATACTATATTTTATTTTGTTTAATGGTAGATTTTACTCCTGCAACAACTCTGCCACCTTTCTTCGGCCAAATTGCATCAGTTCTTATTCATGAAGCATTATCTAACGTGATGCTTAAGCTATCTCTCAAATCTATCCCAAAATCAACATTTCAAAGGCTTTAATTTTACCATCACTCACCTGGCTATTGTGGGGGGGGGAAAAAAACAAACAACAACCCACACTAATCTCCATTTAAAAATCACTTCAGGTGTGGTTTTCTGTGCAATGTGTTATCACCAGGGATTTAAACGTGCCACACACTCTGAGGCCAATTAAAACACTCACTGCTCTGATTTCTGTTCTAATTGCAGCAGCTGGATTGGAGTTTGGAGAGGTTTGGGATGGGTGGAGCAGGTGGGAAGGGGGAATGGCAGGAAGGGCAAAACTGTCTCTTTGTATTCCCACATGAGAAGGCATTGCAGTGAAATAGAAATTAAGCTTCAAGAAAATGAAGCTCATAGCCCAGCCACATGGATAAACTTCTTAAGTAATAAATGAGTGAGGATTTCCCTGGTCTCAGAAGACGGACAAAACTGTCAGGGCTTAGAAAGTACACCTGAGGACCCCAACTGGCAATTCTAAAGCTGATGCCATTTGCTTCCTTTGTCTCCAAGATGGGGTCACTCTGAAGTGCTGTGGAATTGGTGCTATTGGTCACAAACCATTTCAGTATCAAACACCTTGGTTGGAAATCCCAGCTGGTGGGAGAACAGGAGCAGTACAGACACCTACATTTCCCCACTCCAGTATCATCAGCTTCCCCTTAGCATCATGTAGCTGTTACTAAACCATGCTGTGTTAAGCTCAGCACTGATACTGGGCTTATCTCACCAGGACAGGTGTTTCAGCTCCAAAAACCTCTCTCACTGATGGTTTTTGGGTGTTTTTTCACTCATTACCGTTTCTGGTAACCAGAGCCAACACAGGTTGTCTCCACAGCCCATCTTAGCTGGTCTTGAAGTAGGAGTTTCATTTCTTACTCAGTGTTAAGGACTCTATGAGGGAGGCTTTCCAAGAGTAGGGTTCCACACACCTTTCCACCCAGGAACACATGGAAAAATGAATCAAAGTGCCTGATCACCTTTTCCCTTTCCCACTTCAAGCTTCTCCACCCAGTGTGGGAGGTGAGACTACACTAGAACATGGTGTGACCTTAACATGTTTTTTTCTTCTTCTCTGCCCTTTGAAGTCAATACTCAGTAGTCATTCATGGGGTGGGGATGTCTTCAGGTGAGTTGTTTGCAATGTAGAGTCTGGAAAATGGCTCAAAATCCTTTTTTTTTTTCCCCCTCCACAATGCCTCGGTATGGGGGGGGTGCACCAAGGCTCTCATCCTCTCCCACCTTCAGGTGCTATGCTCCCACTCCCAGCAGCACCCCGGCGTGGGCTGCGCCGCTGATGTTCAGCCTTCCCATGAGGAAATTTCCTGGGTGCTTTTTTTACGGGAGGGTAATGGGGGTGGGGGGAGGGGTGGTGTCTGGGGGCCCTTGGGGAGGGTCAGTCATCTTCCCCCACCTCCCCCCGGGCTGCGCGGAAGGGGCGCGGTGGCGCCGCGCGGCCAGCAGAGGGAGCGAGCGCGACGCGGTGTGGTTGCGGCCCCGGCCCCTCTCCCCGCCCCGCTGCCGGCGAGAAGTGAGGGTGCTGGGGGTGAAACGCAGGTTATTTCCGACACCGGCACGGCTTGCCCGTTCCCCAGCCCGGTCGGATTCTGCGCGAGAGAGTTTTCCATCGTTTTTGGCTTGCCGGATGATTTGGGCAGGCCCTGCTGCGGGGCTGGACTCTCGCCCCGAGGGTTCTGAGGTTTCGTCCCTTCAGAGCATCTCTTTTTGAGCAGCCCACAGACAGCCACTTCCCTTCTTAAGCAGACATTATTTGTGAGAATGCCATCTTCGGAGCACCGTTGTGGCTTGAAGTGTGGTGACCATCAGCTCTGCAGCCATTGTTACCATCTCTGGTGACAAGTGCTGGAGCTCTCACACTGTCCTTGGACCCAAGCTCTAGTGGCCCTAGATTCAGGACTGGTTTGAAGAAGTCTTTTGTGTGAAAATGATCAAAATGTAAAAAGAAAACCAGCTCATATAAAGAAGAAGAAAATTACCTTTCAAGGTCCCTTCCTACCCAAGCCATTGGTGAGGGGAACAAAACAAATGAACAAAAACCCCAAACAAACAAAAAACCACACACAGACCCCAAAACAAACAAAAAACTCCCACCTGATATCTGCATCTACCACTTGGAAAGGACCAGCTGCTTTATAAACAAATTCCACCCCAAAGAGGCTGTGACCTGAGTCCCCAGGCTCACAAACCAGTGTTTGGTGTGGGGAGCTCCTCCACCTGCTCAGAAATAATAGAATCATCGAGTAACTTTGGCTGGAAAAGACCTCTAAGGTCATCAGGACCAACCATCAACCTAACACCAGCACAGCCATTAAACCATGTCCCAAGCTGCCACGTCTACACATTTTTTTGATCCACTGACTTCAGGCTCTCAGATTTGTGCAGACTTGCACAAATCATTTTGCAGGAATAGGCCTGAAGCCAGGAACACAGATAAACGATGTGGCATCCATTTGCCCACTGCCCTTGATTACATTCTTAGCCCAGCCTCATGCCCCAGCTGATCTGTATTGTTTAGTTACAATGAGGGGAAAATGGCTACTGCAGATGTCTCTAAGCTCTTCTCAAAAGCCATTATCTGGAAGGTCTCTGTAGAGGACTGTGCTAGCTGTGGGAGCATTAGGAGTGGATATCCACTGCCTGTCCTCTATTTTGATGCTTCTACCAGTGAAAGATCTCGAGTTGTCCAGCACACACTTTCAAGATAATCACCAAGGCAAGCAATAACAAAGATGATAGGGAAAGAAAAATAAGGAAATGTTGGAAGGACCTGGGTATTTTTGAGGAGGATTAAGAGTAATCAAGCCTGGATCTGCAGAGCTTTTTTTTTAAACCTTATTTCCTCTCCTGACAAGCCCAAAACACTCCCTGCCCTATGAGTGCTTCCTGCTCACTACTTCTCTATTCTTACTGCCTTTCTCTGACCTCTCTAAGACTTGCTTTGCAGCTCCCCATGTCCCTTTCTACCCAGGGTGGAAGTCTGTGGGTTTGTTCTGTTTCCAAACAGTCCCCACCTGCACGTTCTGAACTTGCAGGGAGGAGGCAATTTAAAGGAGGTAAAAAGCAGTTTCTGAACTGCAGAAGCCTGAGGTGTGTGGCAAGGTGGAAATAGCTTCCATCACAGAGATTTCTTCTGCCACTTCTCATTTCCAAGTGTGGTCCCATCAGAAGAAGGTTGAGGGAAGCCCTGTGGAAGAGAAAGGAAAGAGCTTGTGTTGCTGCTTCCCCTCCTGTGCACTCCCAGAAACCTGGGACTCTTTGAAGGGCTACACGAGGCAAGCCTGAAACAGGCTCATCCTGAATGAAGCTGAAATTGCCAGCACAGATTTTGCTGCTGTGCCACCCTGGGTTATGTTCTGGTGTGCATGAAACGTGTGCATCCAGCCAGCAGTCACTGCTGGTCCCAGCTGCACTCCCTGGTGTGCCTGAGGCTAGCAACACGAGGAATTCAGCAGGGATGGAAACTTGTTCCACCAAGCTATTTATAATTAATCCCCTGTCCTGATTCACCAGAAAGATGTGTGCTGGGGTTTCTAGGCTAGAGGGGGGCGGGGGAACAAAACCTTTGGGGCTAACTCTAATCCGAGTTCTTGCCCTTTAGGCAGGTAGACAAAGCTGCTTCAGGACTCAAGATGGGCAATTACTGAAAGTGATGGACCACTCAAGGCAGCAAACTGGCCTGTTGTACCTATGCCAGAGCACCGTGGCTATTGTGGTCCAGGCTGGGATACAGGAGTGAGTATCAAGAAAGAGCATTGCCTCACAGAGTCAGCCCTGCCTGCTTTTGAGCTTGTTCTGCTTCCCATCAAGTGGGAAGCCAGGAAAACCCAGTCCTGCCTACACTAACCAAGACCTTCCAGCTGGCTTTGTCTGTAGCCTGTTGCTTAATCCAGGTAGAACAGTGAAGCACACAAAGTCAGAGAGGGAAATACACAGATGTAAATATGTACCATATGCAGATGTAAACAGGTACCACACAGACGTAAATATATACCATGCAGAGATGTAAACATGTGCCATCTATGCACCACACAAACAGCCTCCTGTGCTATATATTTGGGCACTTCTGCTTTTGTTATTATCCAGCCAACCATCTTTGGTGTGAAATGCAGTCCTTTTTAAAATGATTATTGTTCTACATAGGACACAGATTTACCTCTGCCTAAACTTCCCCCTGACATGCATGTCAAAATTACCTCACCCCCTCCTAAAGATCCCACTGCTTAATTGGATGTAGGAATTGATCATTCTGTTTGTAATATCCTCGAGGCACCCAGCTTTATTGGTACCGAGGTTTGAAGAGGTTGTTGCTAGTTCCTCAGTTGTGGGAGTAGCCAGAGGAGCTAAGCCATTGCCTTTAAGCAGACAGCCCACTTGGGCAGGGGTGCAGCTGTTTTGTTCAATTACCGTTAAGGTCTTTTTTTTTCCTCTAACCACTACATGCTTTTTTTTTCCCTGGTTTCATCAGAGCTCTTTCACAACCCCAAATCTTTATTTTCAGGAATCTTATTGCGTGCCCTTGCTTTTCACTCGCCCAAAAGCGAAAATTAACAGCTAATAAAGTCATTTGGGGGGGGGGGGCTACAGAACATTTAACACGAGGTAAGCGGGAGGCAAAGATGCAAAGTCAGTTCTTATTTTACAGCAAGTAGCATCCACACTGCTCTAAAATACACCTTGAGGGTTCGGGGGGGATGGTGGTAACACACTCTCACCCTGGTGCTGGACCGTGTGCCAGCTCCAGATATTGCAAAGGAGGGATGGTTGCTGCTAGCAGCTTCAAGTGCAGCACAGAAAGAACCTAAGAAAGAGGGGGGAAAAAAGAAGGAAAGAGCTTATGCTTGGATGTCTAGGGCCATCTGCCACCGCAAAAGTACAATACTGGATTCTTGAAATGTAAAAATAGATCTCAAAAGAGACATGTTTTAATGAACTGAGCACAAAGAAACATGGTCGAAATAAACTGAAAACAGAAGCAAGGTTCAAGGATCTGTTTGTTAAATGAACACCCAAAGCCAGAATATGTTTTTAGTGCTGGAGAATGCTGGCTGTCTGGTTTCTGCTAAAGCCTCCAGTCTCTCTTTGGGATGCATGTGGGAGAAGGAGGGGGTGAATGGCGGCCCTTGTTTGTCCTCTCTTGAGGAATCTAATTATGTATCAATTGATTTCAAAGCCTGGAATAGTAACTCTCTAGAAAACACTCGCTTGGAGACATTGTTCCAATTTTCGCCTGTTCATAATTTATTCACCTCCGGTTTCAATGAGCAGGACGCTCCCTCCTACTGATTCCTCCCACCCCCCTCTGCAGCTTGCACAGAAAACCAGAAGTTTGTGGACTTAAAAAGAAAAAGAAAAAACAACAAAACCAAAAACACAACCCCCAAACAAAAACCCCGCACAACAAAAACAACAACCAAACCCAAACAAAACACGGGCACACTGAGCAGCGCTGCGAGGCAGAGAGAGGGAAGGCAGCCCGGCGAGAGGGAAGGAGCAAAACGCAGCTTCTACATTGCGAGGGCTCACCCGTGCTGCTGCAGCGAGCAGCCTCACCGTGCCCAGCTGGGAACGGAGCTTCTCTCCTCGCCCCTTGCTGCCAACATCGGGGGGCAAGGAGAGCCGTGCACCCCGGAGGAGTGTTACCCCAGTGTCCTGAGGCACAGGGGTGCAAGGTGCAGGCTGCTGCTAGTCTTCTGGTGCAGAGTGTGCAGAAAAAACAACGTTTTGGTAGCCCACCCTTCGGCCCCTGTGCCACCCTCCAGGCTGGGTGCCATGACTAGGTACCACCCTCCAGCCCCAGTGCCTGCTCAGACCAGCTCGGCTCACAGACATCCTGGGGCTCCCCTCTGCACCATGAGTCTGTGGGCCACCTCCAGGCACCCCACAGCAGCCACTGTGGAGGACCTCATCCCTGGGCACCCATGGCACATGGTATGGGAGGGGGGCGGGGAGGGGGTGACAGACCGGACAGCCCACAGGCTCTGCGTGTGTCTATTTGGAGTGGGGATCACCCAAAGTCTTTTGACCCCCAAAGCCAAAAGTTTTTGGCTTACAGAGGGGGTTGCTGATGCCCTGTGTCCAGCACCGCTGCCTCGTTCCCACCCAGGGCAGGGTGACAATCCGCAGCCGGGCAACCCCTCCCTCAGGGGACTGAGGTCTCCCTCCTCCGAAAAAAAGCAACAGCAGCGGCTTGGGCAGCTTGAATCCATCCCTCCCGCGTCCCTGAAAGCAGCCGAGCCACGAGTCTCCTGTCATTCAGCCTTCTGCCCGGCTGATCACTGTGAAAAGAGCCGCCCCGGTGACAGAAACACATGAATATTGACTGCAAACAAACCCCGGGGAGCGGCACCTGGGGGGTGCGAGCCCCTAAACACCCCCAGCGACAGCTCACCTGCTGCAGGGGGTGGGGCACAGATGGGGGAACAGAGAACCATGGACTCATAGAATTGTTTTGTCTGGAAAAGACCCTTAAGATCATCGAGTCCAACCATTAACCCAGCACCCCGGGTCACCACTAAACCACCTCCCTCAGCACCACATCTACAGGGCTTTGAAACCCCTCCAGGGATGGGGACTCCATTGCTTCCCCGAGCAGCCTGGTCCAGGGCTTGACAATCCTTCCAGTGAATAAATTCTTCCTCACCTCCAACCTAAACCTCCCCTGGTGCAACTTGAAGACACTTCCTTTTGTTCTATTGCTTTGTTAAGTGGGAGAAGAGACCGACCCCCACCTGGCTCCAGCCTCCTCTCAGGGAGCTGAGCTGGAAGGCTTTCCCCAAGGCTCCTTTTCTCCAGACTGAACAACCCCACTTTCTTCAGCTGCTCCTCACAAAACCTCTTCTCCAAACCCTTCACCAGCTATTTTTTGCTCTTCTCTGGACACACTCCAGCACCTCAATGCCCTTCCTGTAGTGGGAAGCCCAAAACTGAGGGCACGTGAATGCACACACACATCCATACCCAGCCCCGAGCAGGGGTCGGTTTGCAGAGTCGAGTCGGGCCGGGCCCGGCCCAGCCAAACTAAGCCAGGGCAGGGTAGGGGGGCTCCGGCTGGCTGCAGCCCATGCCCGTCTCTCCCCCCTTGTACCTGCCGCAGGCCGGGAGGCGGCAGCTGAGTCTATATAGCTGGTGGGTTATAATGGGGCTGTCCCCCGGGGGGGAGGACCATAAAAGAAACACGTTTCATTTACAAGTTTCCCCCAGCTGGCCCCCGACTTTAGTCCTTATTCCCTTTTCTGGAGAGGGCATGGGGGGGAGATGGCTTCCCCCCCAACCCCCCTCCGCCTTCGTGTATCTACCCCAGGCCAAAATCGTTGCTTTCACTTCAAAATCGTCAAGCTTTCCCAGTTTAAAGGCAGGAGTCATGGGGGGAGGGGGTGGGATGGGAGACAAAAGCTCTAACCCTTACCGTTTTCTTTTTGGGCCATGACATCCCTGATTATCCCTTTCCTCCCTACCATCCCTGGGGGGAGGGGGAGGGAAATAATTAATAATATTTGCTTTAGAAACATGCTTTCGAGCATCCCTATTCCATATAACCGCCCCCTCCTTCTCTCCCCCCTGGCATTAAATAAACAGCATCTGGAAGCTAATATATCACCAAGTACCCCCCCTCCTTTTTTTTTTCCCCCTCTTTTTTTTCTGGTTCCCTCCTGCCCCCCCTTCCCTATTGTTCCAGGCTAGGGTAATAAATAATGTTTCAGTTGGGTTTTATGGACGAGACACGTTTCTAAGGTGTATGTGTGTCCCGATATACCATCAAAGGCGAGGGTAAGGCCGGGGTACAGCGGGGATACACCACCACACACCCCTCCAAGCCCCTATTAACCGCCTATTACAGGGGGGTGGGGGCAGGGAAGGTGCAGATTTAAATGGTCTTTCCCCCCACACACACCCCCTTCAAACGCAGACAATTTTGATGAGTGGGTTTTTGTCCGGATGGTTTGTAATGGTGCCTGTTTTGGGGTGTCCCGGGGGGTCCGGGAAGCTTTAATTCGCTCACAAAGGCTCATTTGCAGGTCAATGCCATGGCACACTCGCCTCTCCCCTTTGCCTAAATCTCCTTTTGTTCCCCATCGCCTGCTCCTCATGCCAGATGGCCGCGGAAAATGCTAATTTTCTCTCTCTCTCCCCCCGCACCCTCCCTTACCCCCCCTTATCCCCCTCCCCTCTTTTTTTTTTTCCCCTTGCATTTAATTGCGGCCCTTTGCAGATGGGGACTGCGGAGTGTGTGCTTCATTCAAATGAGGTTTGCTTTTTGGTTTCCAGGCACGTTTCTAAAAGTCCGACCTGAGTCAGGCAGGGATTAGTTTGACAGGGAAGTGATCAGATTAAAATCCGTGCAGGAGCTCGGCCTCCTCACTCCCTCCTTTTAAAGCTCTCCTCCTTCCTCTGCCTTGCCGGCTGCTTTCCTTCAAGGAAAAAGGCAAATCCTTCTTTTACCAGAGCTGGTGCAAGCGATTTAAGGTGGAAGGCAGGGTGGATTTTGCCTGAATCCAGGCAGGGATCCAGTGAAAATGCATCTTCTTGGGGCAATGGGACAATCAGCCTCCCTTAGCTAGCATCCTTCCATCTGTAGGGCCATATTTTCACATTTGGTCTGAAAAATAAGTGTGTGCTCTCCTTCTAAAACATCGTTTTGAAAAGGCAGGTGTTGATGCTGGCTGGAAATAGGGAGCAGGTGCCACTACAGGTCTGGGTATCTGAGGATGGGATGGCAACTGAAAGGCTAAGGTGGGACTAGGCCACCTCCAAAGATGTGGTACAGAGGGAAGAGCTACCCAAACCAGTCAGAGATGCTAAGAGAAGTGTCATCTCCTCTTTGCAAGTCTCCAGGCTCTCACTCAGTTTTAGTAGGACGAGCTTGTCCTCAAAAGGGGTCTGAGGCTTTAAAGGCACTTTAATGATTGCTCTCAGCAAGGAAGAAAGTGCTAGCGGAGCAGAAGTGGGGTTTTCCCCTATTTAAACACAGCTACAGCGCTTGTGGCAGTTGCACAGGATGAAACCCAGACTCCTTCCCACCTCCTACTTCCTAGGGCACAAGTTAATGAGTCCTGCTGCATGTCAGCAGTCCGGTGCTGCAACCAAGGGTAACTCAGGGTAGAGCCCTGGGCTCAGGATGCCCCTTCTCATGGGCATTTAAACCTCCCACTCAAGGCTTTGGAACTCCAGGAAGAGGAGGCTGTTCTCCTCTTTTTCATCCAATGTCAGGATGACTCAGACCCTGGGGTAGAAGGAGTGGATTTGGCTCACCAATTTTCATCTAGAAGGAAGGTAAGGCTGGACAGCTGGACACGCATCCCAGCTGCTGTTCTGCCAGTGCAACAAGCAAACCCCTCAATTTCTTTCCCCTCAATCACATTGTTAAGGCACTTCTGCATTTTGGGTGGCACTGGGTTTGAAAGTATTCTCCACAGCAAATCCCCTAGCATTCAGAAAGACCTGAGGATCTGCCTCCAGTCGTTGATGGGGCTGGTCATGAACAGGTTTCACCAAGGTTTTCTGCACAGGCAGAGCTACAGGATGGCTTCTGCAGAAATCAGATGTGACACTTTCACACAGCAGTACTGACTTGACAGGGGGGAAGCTGCAATCGAGGTCCACAGAGGTCCACAGACCTCTTCAAAATGCTAAAAGCCTGTTCCTGTGATGGAGGAGAAATTGGAAAAGTATAATTAATGTCTGAAAGCCTTTAAGACTATTCAACAGTGCAGAGAGACTTTCCTATCAGACAGCTCATCATCTTTCACTCAGTCACAAAAAGCTATGCTTTATTTTTCCTGTATGGTTTGCTTTGTTACAGCAAGATGCTGATGTTTCCTCGCTGACTTTGGAGCAGCTTAGCCAGCTGCTTTGCCTAAGGTCTCGTTAGTCCTGTGGGTTAATTGAAGCCAGCCTGAAAAGGCTGACCCAGGTGTTGTGTGTGCTGGCTAATAGCTGGCACAGGCAGTGGGATCCAGCTCTGCAGGATGGGGGAGCAGCTCTGGAGCAACGCTTGGCTCTCAGGTAGTGAAAAGTGTTATTTTATATATATTTATGTATATATATACACACATATACTTTTAAAACTTTGGGGGCTTGAGTGATCTGTTTACTGTGGGTTTTGGAGCTTAAGAAAAGCACTTGTTGGGGGAAAAAAAGTCATCATCCTCTGTGAAATGATTGTGCCTTATGAGAGTATCTGCAAGCTTCAATGTTGGCACTTGTGGGTGCACAGGAATTAAGCAGTGCCTTTCCCTGCCAGGTAGGACTGTGAGCTGGTGGTAGGGGTGTGCCCCTGCAGCCCACTTTTTGTCTCTCTCACTGCTGGGGAAGCAGGGCTTTGGATTGAAATGATCAGTTAAAAACGAAAAGCAAACAAACAAAAGACCCCACTGCATTACACTGGCTCTTAGGGCTTAATAACTCCTTGTGGATATGATCTGCTGTGGAAGCAGCCATCCCCTGTGGGATGGATAGCAAAAATAAAAGGAAAATTACAGTAGACAGAGATTTAACCCTAGTATTCCTTAGATCTTTAGTAGTTATTTCTCTCTTTAGAATTTGGCTTGAGGAGGGGCAAATCCCATATATTCTGGATTTCTGTTTAAGTTAGGTTTGTTTCCCTAAGAATCCAAGAACATTTATTTGCTTAAAGGCTTGCCAGTAAAAAGGCCCCAGGTCTAATCCCCTTTCTACTACACACCAATGAAACTTAGGAAACTCTTTGACTATTGACTTTTTCACGTGGAAACCGATCTGCTGAAAGTGAAAAGAAACCATTTCTTGGAGGGGATGAAGGGGGGTGGGGGGGAGGTGGCAAAGGAGAGGGAAAAAAAAGCCCTCTCTGAAGCTCTGCTTGGAAGGAGTCGTCGTCCTTGGCCTGTGGAGTAGCAGCAGAAGCAAAGGCTTTTTGATCCTCAGATTTGTAAACTTGTAGACATAATAATGCCATTTCTCTAGTGTTAGCAGGTGTCCTGTCTGGAAGTTGCTGCCTCAGCCTCCAGCAGAGCTGGGAATTAGAAAATTGTCTGTCTTTCCTGAACCGTGAAGTGCTGCTCTTAAATAAAGGCCAGGTCAGATGTTAAAGGGACATTCTTGTCTCCTGAAGCCGAAATAATCTACAGTCACGTCGAGAAATGAAGGCATCCTCCTCCTAAAATGGTCAATCTCTTTATCACCCATTATAGTCCACAGGGTCAAGGGGGGAAAAAAAAAAAACCAACCCATCCATGCTGATGTTTTGCAATATTTCTCCCTCAGCCTCTAATTATCATGGTGCTGTGTAGCTGAATTTCAGGGAATTATCATAATTGAGAAAGTTTTCTTCTCTTCCTTTCCCCCCCACCCCTTCCCCTCCTCCCTGTTGTCCTTTCTGTGACAGAACACTTCAGTGACCATAGATCAAGCTTCAAATATAAATGCTGTGGTTTTTCTCTCTGCTTGTTAATAGCTTTCAAATAAGTTAGGATTTTAAAGATGATTATTATTTAATATGGATTTTTTTTTGCACCCAGCTCTCTAAATCCCGCAGACAGGCACAAAACCAAACCAAACATGCACCTCTTTCAATTTCCAGCTAATTCCTTCTGATAAGATGTCTCTGCATGCTGTGTTTTATGGGTGTTTGTTAACAGTGATTATGATGGAAAGTATCCCCGAATCTCTGCTGGATCCCCTGGCTGCTCTGCTTGGAGCTGTGCTGCACACCCAACAGCAACACAGACTGCTGTTTTTATTCCATTTTATGCTGTTAGAAAGGCTGTGGCTGCCTGGTTTTTTTGGAGGATCACTCCAGCTCAGGATTGATGCTACTACTAGCTGTGGGGTGTCCCCTCCTCGCTCTGCTCTGCACTGTTTCTGATTCTGCTGTGCTGCCACATCCATGTAATGCCCAGTAACCTGCTGCACTCCCGGGCTTTCACCCACATGGCACAGGACAGCAGTCCTGCCTGGTGAGAATCTGGGAGTGCCAAGCTGGATTTCAGTGCTATCACACCTTCTCCAGGGAGTCTGTTGGTTGAAAAGCCTGGTAGCAGCAGCTCCAGGTTTGGCCTTTACACAAAAAGGGTGGGCTTTCCCCTTTGGAGGGATATGCATCTAGACTCCCTTGGCTAGCAGGACCAAAAAGCAAGTTTGGCTTAATGATGTGCAGAATAAAAATAAGAATCAGGTGCTGGTATTACCAGAACTTCTTACTCATCTTGGTGAGAGCAACATCTGAAAAAGGGGAGGAAGTCCAAAGCTTTTGGGTATCACCAGTCAGTACATGGGATGTTGAGCAGCCCCAGCAAAACTGAAGCTGTGTTAACAAGAGCCACGTTTGAAAACATTTTGAATGAAGGTCCTAGACTTTGCTAAACCAATTAACCCTTGGATGTATGGAAACAACTTAATCTGTGCCCATTGTTTTCCAGAGTAAATTGCTGTAGATCTTAGGTCCCTGCATGCCTCAAGCTGCTTAATCTGACCCAAACAGGGGCTATTCCTCTGTTTTCTGTGTAAATGGATGTGATGGTGGTGATGTGTTCTTGGGGAAAGGTAGTTTTGGTTTCATTTGTTTGGTTTTAAAGTGACCCCCACCAGCCTTCACAGAGAGCAGTGTGCAAGAGCAGCTCTACACTCCTATCTCTCTAAATCAGTAGCACTCAAAACCAGCCCAAATTAAAGAATCTTCTAGCTTTCAAAATCTCCTCTTCTGCTCCCCTACCACGAAGCACAGCAGTGTCTTACCAGGCTTGTGTGATGGCAAGGGTGATAGAGACCATGATTAGGTGTGGAGGTTCCGTGTCTGCAGGAATAGGCGAGTTTGTCCTGCCTCCCCCCTCCTGGAGAGTCGGCAGGGTGAGGGTGGGACCAGTGGGTGACGGACAGGGGATGGGGAAACGCGGGGTGAAAAAGTTTGTCAAAGCCGAAGTAGTGATTTCTGCTAGCATGGGGGTTGGGGAGGAGGAGGGGGGTAAAGAAAAAGAATGTTTTTTAGGTTCCCGTTGCGGGTTTGCATCCCAGAAATAACTGCGGTGTGTGCGCGCTGGGGAGCGGGGGAAGAGGAGGGAAGACGGGTCCTGGGCTCTGCCCCCTTGTGTCTGTGCACGATGATAAAATCTTTTAATTAAATGATGGCTTTCAGTGCACAGAGTGAACGGTGCTCGCCTAATGAGCGGTTGCTCAGTTGTGTTTTCCTCGGCGCTCAATGGCCGGTGCTATGTCTTATTAACTGTGCACCATTCAAACCCTGCTCAAAGACATTATTAATTTCGCCGCCGTATTTAGACCGTGCTCCTCGGGGTAGTGTCCGAGCCCTTTCCAAGCATTAATGGATTAAAATATAAATGATGAGTGTTATTATCCCTGTTTAATGACAGAGAGGCAACATGAAAGGAGATGGGAGCTAGTAATTCGTTCCGAGGGCTGGTCCAGGGGACCCCATGGCTGTCCCCTTTCATGCCCTGGGTTTCATCTGGTTGACAACACATGCAGAGCCTGGTGCTGTGTGATTGTAGGTGCAGCTGTGGGCACTTGGTGTCCTCTAAGTCGCACCCAAGTGTCTCCTATCAGATGCCCAACAAGTTGGACACAATTAGTGGCTGCTCATGAAAACTTCAAGCACCTTGACCTTGCCCAGGACTACAGGAAGCCTGTGTTGCAGGAACAGAGCAGGAGCCAACTCTCCTCCAAAGAATAAAAACCTGCATCCAGCTGTTGTCTTTGGACTAAGCATGAAAGCAACCTGTAGGTCCTTGCTTTACTCTCTCCAACTTCTCTGGCGGGAGTTCACCCAGTGATTCCCCTTTTATTGTGCAGCCCAGATACATTCTGTAAGGAGAAGAGCTGCATGAAGTGGGTGATGTCCTGGGGGAACAAAATGGTTTATGTGTCTGTGAAAACGTGCCACAAGCAAAGGACTGGCATCATACAGACAGCTCAAGCATCTCCAAAACTTGAGAGTTGGCTTCCCAGTTCACATTCTGTGTGTAACACAGGTGTAGTGAGTGTAAAAGAGCACCAAGTATGCTACAACAAATCTGGTAGGGGAGAGAAAGTCATCCCAGCATGAGAAGCTTAGGGACTCCTCAGCAGGGCTGGGACATTTCAGATCCCACATTGACTTGGGCTACAGGGACAACCAGCAGATTATCATTAGTACCAATCTGTGGATGAGTTGAGGAAAGGACAGGAGGTTACTGGGTGAGTTTGGGTGTTTGCTGGCAACAGAGGTGTGAGGAGTTTGGAGTACAGCCCTATGAAGAGAGGCTGAGGGAGCTGGGATTGTTTAGCTTGGAGAAGAGGAGGCTCAGGGGAGACCTTATTGCTCTCTACAACTACCTGAAGGGAGGTTGTAGCCAGGTGGGGCTTGGTCTCTTCTTCCAGGCAACCAGCACCAGAACAAGAGGACACAGTCTCAAGCTGCACCAGGGGATATTTAGGCTGGATGTTAGGAAGAAGTTCTTCACAGAAAGAGTCATTGGCCATGGGAATGTGCTGCCCAGAGAGGTGGTGGAGTCACCATCACTGGAGGTGTTTAGGAAGAGACTGGATGGGGCACTTGGAGCCATGGTTTAGTTGCTGAGATGGTGTTGGATGAGAGGTTGGACTCAATGATTTCAAAGGTCTTTTCCAACCTGGTTAATTCTAACATGTTTAAGCTTTCCCCCCCAAAATCTGTCCCAACAAAAGTTTCTTGAAAACACATGGCTAAAAATCAAAACCACCTGAACAAAAGTATTAAGTTCTTTTAACTGGGAGTTTCACCACTGACACCAAAAGAGTTTGTGTGGGCTTTAGCACCCAATACTGTTGGATGGGAGAGGAGACACTTGATTCTCCTCCTTTCTCTGCAAGTAAGAATAACAGATATAATCCCATCCTTTCATCCTCCAAAAAGCCTTTTGGGTAGTGTTTTGGCCTGCTTTGTTCCAAAAATACTTGTCAAGGAGAACATTTCAGAGAGGGTACAGGCCAGAGGAGGGGGAGACATTGGAAAATCTTTGTGAGTTTGATCTGCAGCAATAGTTGGCAAGGTGGCTAAAAAAAAATTAATAGATATATATAAAATAATCCAGCTCCCTGATTATTTCATATTCCACTATTATATGTGTGTGTGTGTGTACACTGGTTTTCTTCTTAAACATGGTGAGCTAAATGTTCTTGCATGCATCCTTTGCATATACCTCTCCATATCACCACCCTTGTCGCAAGTGAATTGGGCAGTTAGTGAATTTATTTCATTTCCATACCTGAACATAGGAAATGACTCTTTAATTTTTTCCCCTTCCCCTCCCCCATCCTGTTACTTACACCTCCTGCTCATTAACGACAAATATTTGCTCAAGAATGGAAAGCAGCTTCTTGTTTATTTTAAGCGATAATAGAACAAGTTTTGGCCCAGGAAGAAAAGTTGCAGCTAGGAAGGAGAATGATTCCCAGTGTCAACCATATGTTGTATTCATCTGAGTGAAGTGGCTTAATTACTGGTAGATGTTGCCGTGCTCATCAAGGCAGCACAAACCTTTTTTGCCAAGATTGTTTGCTGATAATTGAGTTTCCTATAAGAGAGGGAAAAAAATCTGGAAGACTTTATCTTGCCAAGCTTCCCTTCCAGTCATCCTGCAGTGCCCTTTCCCTTCAGGTACCCTTTGCAGGATTTGCAACGAGAGGTGTTCCTATGAAACAAAACTCTGGAGCTCCAGCAACATTAAAACTCCCATCTTCATTTCTGTCTTGGGACTGCAGTAGTCCGTCCCCAAAAATGTGGCTTTGCTCCTCAGGAGGCAGCAGTGGTGATTTGGGGTAGACTGTGCCTCGAACTGCATAGCTGGCTTCAGTCTGGGATTAAGGTGGCTCAAATAACAACCTGACTTCTTGTAGTTGTAATGAGTCCTGAGCTCTGTCCTTCAAGCCCCCTGATAATCTGAATCCTTTCCAAAAGTATTCCTGTCTTCAAACCCAAAGTGGAGTTTGGGATTTACCACTGTGGGGTGAGTGGGTTGGTAGTAACAACCGGTAGCCTCCCTCTGCTTCTGCCTATGCATTCTCATAATAAAGGGCACTTTAAAGCCCCTCTGACAATGAATGAGTCCTAGTTAAATATTTCAAGAACTTCTTTACATGGTTTCCTCTGATGCATGTACTGTTGAGACATCTGTCTTCCGTACTAATAAAGTAGTCTAGATTTAAAATGAACTTCATTGGATTGCTTTGAAACTATAGGCACATATGGTTCATAATTAGCTGGATATCTCTTATAGTTAAATGATTTTTTTTCCTCTCTCTCTCTCTCTCTGTCGCCCATTCGCATCAATAATAGAAGCAAACAAAGTTCCAATTGTTCCCTGTTGCGGGACATTATGTGCCTGAATAAATGGATGTTGGCTGTGTCTACATGGATTTGCCATATGGCTACAAAGGCTGAAAGAATAGGGGCAGTGTGCTTTGTGCCGGGGCGAGGAGGGCCGGCCGGGCTGGGTGGGGCAGGGCGCAGGGGCGACGGCCACGCGGGCGGGTGACAGCCGCACACCTTCCCGCACCCCTCCAGGCGAGCAGAGCCCAGTGGGCTGCAGGACACAGCCCTCCCTGTGGCCAGCTGGAAACCCGCCGGCTCCTCTCGGGTGATGCCCAAGAGCTGGAATTACTTGCTTCGATAAAGAGCCCCGTGCCTAAAGTCCTGCCAGGATGAGAGCTTCCCTCCCGGGCCGGGCTGGGCACACCTCGGGGCAGGCGGCGGTTCCTCTGGCCGAGGTATTTTGGAGCTCGGAGCAGAGATCTTTCATTGCAGAAAGTCCTATTATTAGTTGGGGGCTGGGACAATGGAGGTCCCAAAGGCACCTGCTTTCATGAAAGCGAGAGAAAAGCCCATAAATCCTGGAGGATCCAGCTGCCTCACTCCGGGTATTGTTGGCTTTCATAAGGAAAGGGAAAAGCTATTTTTCTTTTCAAAGAGGGGGAAAATCGTATTGAGTCAGCGGCCACTGATGTGGGCGTGTAAAATAATCCCGTTCTGATTAAGCGATCACGGAGCTGGAGGTAATCAATGTTACTTTTACAGCCAGGAGCGTTTGGCGGCTGTGACAGGGGGGCAGAGAGGAGCGCTGCAGGAGCCAGTTGGAAGATGATGCGGATAAAGCCCTGCTCCTTATTCACCCTGAGCTTTATTCTCTCAGGTCCCTCCCCCTTCCCTGAAAGAGCATCGTTTCAGAGCTCACGGGACTGAGGAGGGATGCCCTCATGTCTCCCCACCTGTTGGGTTCAGCATGGGGGTGCAGGGCTCTATGGAGGTGGCATACTGGGGAGTAGGGTCTGAAGGGCATAAATCTGGCCAGCTGATCCCCATGCTTCTAGGACCCCTCTCCTCCTCTTGCATCCTTGTTCCCCATCTGTACCCTCCTGAACTCCAATCCTTCCATCACCTGCAACCAGGACCAGAGATGGTGTGTTCCTTCCTCCCTGAGCAACACAGGGTTTGAGACCTTGAGTGGGACACATGCTCTGGCCCCATCAAGCTGTGTGTAGATCCATGATTTTAACCTCCTGAGAGGCCAGGGTGCACCCCACAAACTGCCATGGGTGCATGATTGTGACAGCACTGCCACCAAAGTGTTAATGCCACAACACCGGGAATTTTGGCAGTTGGGAGAATGTATTTGGTCTGTTGTTTTTCCTTTCCCTCTCCCCCCCCCGCCTTCACCCCCCTCCTTTTCACGGGGAGCTGGAATTGCTGCCTTTCCCAGCACTGCTGTGTGTTTGCCCTGTAAATAATTGCTGGGCTTGGGCAAGAGGTACCAGGAAGTGTTTCCCTGCACTAGCTACCACTTTGAGCTCAAGGTTGAGATTTGATGGCCCCGGGCTGAGGGGAGTTTGCACCCACAACCCCAAGGCAGGGGCAGCTGAGGTCTTAGAGGTGAGTGGCACACACCTGTCACCCCCCGGCAAGGTGACCCTAAGGGAGAGGGGCAGCAGCCCCAGCACAGGCTCCCTGGGAGGGCTGATACAGCTTTGGTAAGAAAAGGCTGATTTGAGGGAGCGATGAGCAGGCTGTACTCCCCTCAGTTAACTCCAGCAGCACTCACCCACTTGTTTTTAAGGAAAATATACCTCCCTCCCTCCCTCCCTCTCCAAAGCAGAGCTTGGAGTCTGTAGGTGGGAGAAGGGGGGGGGGGTGTCAGGCCCTGGAGGCATCTGGGACCCTCTGGCCACAGGACAGACCCCAATCTCCCGGGCAGGGCTTGACTTAACTCTGCCGCCTGAACCTGTCCTAGCCCTCACCCCCCCACTCCCCCCACCCCAGCTCCCACAATAAACCCCTCCCCAAGAGCCCCTTCACAGCACACAGTAAACAGCCTCGCAGGGGTTTCCTGGCTTTTTTTATTCGTTATTGTTGAAGTTTGTGGGGGTATTTGCAGTGGTACAAAGCGGCTCAGGAACCATCCCAACAGATTTGTCTTCAAGTAACATCTAAAAAGTTTTGATTCAGAGCTACATTTTGTTGGGGGCGGGGACGGAGGGGGGAAGGAAAAAAAACAAATCCCACTATAAAAATAAATTTACATTTTGTAAATAACAAAAGCAAATATAGTGCCCTTTGGCTTAACCAAAAGAAAACAACAACAACAACAAGACTATTGGATGTCAAAGTTATCCACATTTCTGACATAAATAGAAAATATAAGTTAGTATAACTCTTAAAAAAAAGTTTTGTACAAATATACACTTTCCTTTTTTCTTCTTTTTTTCTCCATTTTTCCTTTCTTTTTTTTCGTCTCTTTTTTTTCTTTTTTTTCCTTGCACTGAGAGCTCAGCAGAGATTAAACATTTCATATAAATGACTTTTAAAGCTTTACACTTCTGGCCAGTGTACTCACATTAGGCATTAATACATTTCTATACAACACGCCATACATTGCACAGTCGTTACGTTAACACTGCTCCGTGCGCGGCCGCGGCCGGCGGGCAACTGCTTCGGCTCCGCTGCGGGTCCCCGGCCCTGCTGGGCTGGTGGGGTCCTGGTTCGCCGCACGGCCCGTCTCGGCCCCCTGCGCCTCCGGGGGCAGAGGCTCGCCTCTCCCGTGGGTGCCGTAGTGCAAAGGTCTGGGTAGGAACAAAACGGAGGGAAAAAAATAATAAGATAAAACATCAGGGAAAAATGTTTGCGGGGGAAGGGAGTGAAAGATAGAGGCAGAGAGAACCCACCCCCCACGCCCCCCCGCCCGCCCTAGGACCCGCCTCACCTGGCTCACCGGAGCCGCTTGCGGGGGGTCTGCTCAGCCGGGACGGCGGCGGGGGGCGGTGAGCAGCCGCCGGGAAGCTCCGCCGCCGCCTTGGGCTCCGCCGGCCGTTTCCTCCTCACGAAGAAATCTGGATGAGGGAGAGGATGCGGAGGGAGTCCGTCAGCCACTGCGGCTGGACGCCCACCGTCCCCGCACCCCCCAGGGTCCCTAGTATCCTCACGCACCTGTGATGCGGGCTGGAGGACCTCTCCGGCGGGGCCGCACGCCTCGGCGGCGGGGCGCGGCACGGTTTTCTCGGCTCAGGCGGCTCCCGGGCCCCTTGCCGGCAGCAGCGGCGGTGGGGGGCGGCGGCGGCAAGGCTGGGGGGGTTCGGTGGAGCGGGACGCGGCACCGCCCCACCTGCAGCGTCTCCCGATAGAAAGCGGGCACGGTATCGCCCTCCACTTCCTCCCAGCTGAGGCGACCGGGCCCCGGCAGCGGGGTGTCGGTGTGGAAGTTGTAGTCCCAGCGGCGCTGGTCGTCCTCTCCCATCTCTCGCAAGCGGGTCCGCAGCTCCCTGCCTAGCTCCTCGTGGTCTACCGGCCCGAAGAGGCTCCTGCAGACTGGGCTACGGCCGTGCCCGGCCAGGGCTCGCCGGGCGGAGAGACGCTCCAGGGCGGCGGCGGCAGCGGAAAGGTGAACGTTAGACATCGCCGGCGGGGTGGGCGGGTGGGGATAGGGTGCGGCAGGGCTGCGATGGGGTGACTGCCCCCCGCCCCTAGTCCCGTTCGCGCTTCGGTCGGCCCTGCCTCCCGCCTCTGAGCTCCTGCCTCCGGCCGCCGGGCTTTTAAACCCCGCTCCCCGCGAGTGCGAGCAAAACAACTATTAGCATAATAGTATTTCCCCGCCGCCGGCCCGCCACGATTGGCGGGGCTCCCCCCGCCATCCCCCGGCCCCCAGCGGCAGCCTGGCTGTCCGCGCCCTCCATTGGCCCGGCCCGGCCCCGCCGAGGAAAGGAGAGGAGCGGGAGGGGGTGGAAGGCGGCCCCGGCGTTAGCCCGGCCCCGCGGGGCGGCATCCGCGCTCACCGCCCGCCGCCGGCCCCGCTGCCTTTGTCTGCCGGCGGCCGCCGCTCTGCTTCTGGTTCCTCCCCGGCCGCTTTCGGGCTTGGGTTGTTCCCCGCTCGGTGCTGCCTTTTCCGGCCGTCTGTTATTATTTTTATTCTTACAGTAATTGTTAGTTATTTAATATTTTTCCCGAGAAGTGTCGCCGGAAGGTTTTTCAGCATCCGCCGGGGCACGGCGGGGGCGGGGGGGGTGCTTTGAGGAGGGGTAGGTGGTGCGGGTGGAGGAAAACCCGATCGGTTCTAGCTCGGGGCGGGGTATTACGCTGCTGCAAAACAAAGCGAGATGCTTGCATATTTCCAAACAAGGCTGTTTTGGAAAGCAGGTCTGCTCAGCTGCATGTCAGTAATAAGTAACAAGAAATAGTAATAACACATAGTAACAATAACAAATAGTAACTTAAAGGGGACCTATAAAAAAAAAAAAGATCGGGGCAGACTTTTTAGCAAGGCCTAATGTGACAGGACAAGGGGTGGTGGTTTTAAATCTAAGGGAGGGAGATTCTGACTTGAAATTCTTTATTCTGAGAGTGGTGAGACACTGGCCCAGGTTGGTCAGAGAAGTGACAGATGCCCCATCCCTGGAAACATTCCAGGTCAGGTTGGACGAGGCTCTGAGCAACCTGCTCTAGTTGAAGATGTCCCTAACTGACTGCAGGCAGTTTGGACTAGGTGACCTTTAAAGGTCCCTTCAAACCCAAACCAGTTTGTGATTCTATGATACTATGAATAGAAATACACAAAAGCCACAGCATTTTCCTCTCCTAACTTTAAACCCCACATAATACGGGTCTGTTCACTGCAGATGAACTAATCTCACTATTGTGTTGCCCGGGATCATCTGGCTTGTGCTTTACATTTTCTGCAGGTCACTGCAATCATTGCCTTTTGTTGTTTCGGGATGGAGGAGGCTGAAAGGAAAGGGAGGGGGGAGGATAATTGACGTGGTGAGAAAATTGGGCCCTAAACATCAGCATAATTTTGGTGCACACCTCAGGGGTTTGGTAACACAGCAAGATTTTTATCTGTAGCCAACAAGGGAGTTGTGTGTTGGGGACACCCTTGCTCTTCTTGTGCCTACCTCTCTTGCCTTTGGGAAACCTGAACCCTTGAGCAAAGACAGACAGCCTGGATGTTTTTATTCCTGAGAAGGAATAGAATCAATTTTTAATAGGGTGGTGCTGGTTGTATAGAAACTGCCCAGGTGCTGGCTTACTGCAGAGCTGAGAGGGGTTACAACTTTAGGCCTCTTTAGGGCAACGTCAACCGCAAGCAGCTACAAGAGAAGGTGCAATAGTCTTTGCACCTATGGAAAGCCCTTCCTGTCCTCTAGCTGGTACAAAATAAGTCACCTTCCTCTATGTTGTTTCCACAGTCATCCCATGTCTGGAATGGAGCAGCCCTCCAGCATTTGCTCCTGGCCTTACTATGCCAATGAGTAGCTTGTGACAGCAAGACAGGTGTGGAGGACCCCTTTGTACTGTGCTTTCAAAGGTGCTCCCAGAGACTAGCCATGCACGGTTTTGAATCCATGAGTCCCAAGGGTTGGCTGCAGCTGGTTCATGGGTGCAGGGAAAGAAGCTGCAGCCTGTTTCACTGTATGGAAAAGGTCTTTCCATGCTCAGGCAGATGAGCAATGAGATGCCATGGCAGGTTTGATCTTCTGAAATCATTTTCTGATTTCCATGGGGGCAGGTGGGCTGCTCAGTGAGAAGGTCTGTAGCTTTGCAGTCAAGAGAAGAAAACACAGTGGATGTGTTGAGGGTATAGATCCGGGCTTGTTCCTTTCTGCCACATCTGGCAGAAGACTTTGTTGACTCATGGTGCCAACAGAGCACTCTCACACATGGTGGTAGCTTGGGTGTTTTAATATATGTGAGGGCAGATCTTTAATGATACTTGTTTAGATGTGGTGTTCTCAACAGGTATTCTTGGTTTCCCAAGCTGGACCACAACCTACCCAGGTGGTGTTTTTAGGTAAATATTACCACACTGTCCTTTCCTTCTCAAAATGGCCTCTGAGGGTGGCTGTGCAGAGGGCTCCTGGCTCAAAGGATATCACTCAAGGAGAAGGTCACAAGGAGGCTCTCCTGATTCCTCATCACTAAACCCACAGAATTTTTAAAAGGTGAGCATCAATTAGCAAGGGTTCAGCCAGGAAGAGAAGGGCTGGGTCTCAGGCCAAGCTGGAATGGGTGGGGAACATGGCACACTGTTCATTTGGGACTTCTCTCAGCAGACATCAGACACACCTCTCAGGATGCAGGATGAGGTGGTTTGAGAAAGAAATGTGCTGTGTGGAGAAAATGCCTCAAGTTCCCCGAGAAACCTGCTGAAAAAGTGCCCTCTATTCCAGTTGCGAGCCAAATGGCAGTGGCCAGGTCCCCACAAACAAGAGCTCTTTGTGAGGAGTCCTCCTGAACCTGCTGCCGTCCTCCCCCCGGTGCTGGGAGAGGCCAGCGGCCGCCTTTCCTGTTTTCTGCCTCCTTGGTTTGATAAATTCCTGCGCCGCAAGCCCAGCGAGCCAACTTCCCTGCTATTCCCCAGCTGTGGGCGTGCCCTCTGCAAAATCCACATCGCGGTGCTTCCAAAGCGTTCCCAGAGGTTAGCCAATATTTACGTAGTGCTTGAGGGATGCTAGGAGCTAGGCTTTGAACTAGGAAGGGTTTTCGGGAGGGGAGGGGAGGGGAAGGGGGGATTAGGGATGCAGGGTGTGTATGAGGCTGCTTTGCCTTCCAGCTCACCTGGGAGGTAGAGCAGCTTGAGTGTGAGGTTACCAGCTCTTTATTTTTCAGTTCATCTTCCTCACTGGCAGTACTCTCCATCTCCTTGACTTTCTTTTGGTCCCAACGTACGTGTACATTTGAAGCTGGTGGTGATGGTGCTAGGGACTTTCCGCTTACAGTTGCCAGTTCTAGCAGCGTCTGTGCTTCTCTTCTGTGTGGAGACAGAGAGTATCCAGCCCATTTGAGGAGGAAATGCTGTCTGCATGGAGAGATGGTTTTAATTTAGTGAATCCGTGAACTCTAAGGCCAGAGGGGTATGTCAGGATCCTCTAAACCAGCAGTTTGCCTAACATGAGCCACAAAATCTTCCCAAGAGCTCCCACCACCAAGCCTATTAGCTGCTTTAGAAATTCCTGCTCCAGAAGACTGAGCAGAGTAATTATTGCTCTGGTTAGAACAATGCCCCATAAGAATGAAACATTTTTGCTCAAAATATCCAAGTCATATCTGCTTATGTCAGAAAAAACAATGACTTGAACTATTGCATATTGCTGCTGGCTGCTCTGTTTCCAAAGGGTGAGGGGAGAGGAAACAAACTCCTTCATGGCTTCTGCATCACTGCAAAGGGATTGCAATTGCAGAAGGTTTATTGTGTTTGACTATTCCAGTTTGGAAGGAGTCCAGGTTTGCCATCAGAGCCAGGGCCGAGGCTGATGGTTTGCAGATAGGGTAAGAGAGGTCCTTGTGCTGTAAACTGAGGAAATTTGATAAGAAGTTACAAAGCTAACAGAAGAGAGAGCCTCAGTGTTGTGGGGCTGGTTGATGCAGAGCTCCAGGTTAACTTCTTTAGAAGAGAGGGTCTGGTGGGACACTTGTGTATGGGGAAGAACAGGTCCCCATGACATGATGCCAGGGAGCAGCACTTCTCCATCTTCTGGAGTGTCTCAAGGTGAACATGTGCAGAAATTGTCCTCAGCATGCTGCCAGCCAAGCCAACCCATGGTTGGGGCCCTGAGGCTTGCAGATCTGTGCTTTGTTTCCTTCTTTTTTCCTTACTGTATACACTCAACAGTGTTTAACTTGGGAGTCTTCAAATGCTGTGTGATGGACATGGGACTGCTTTATTTCAGAACATGTTCTAGTCTATAATTGCTTTAGCAGAGGCACAGACCAATAAACAACAGTATGTTATCTTCCATGCACTTCTTTGCTCTGAAGTTTGCAGTGTTGCATTTACATCAGGGGCAATGTTGCTTGGTACTTTGAAATCCTGCTTAAATGAACCAACTGAAATTACAAGTTCATGGTAGTGCAGACTGCCCAAATTTCCCATCAGCAAAGTAAGACTTTGAATTAGTCAAACTGGTGTACATGCAGAATTTTCCATTTCGTGACCTGGTCCTACAAAAAAACAAGTCACATTATTAGATTTGCTAGCTAGCCAAACCCACACAACTTCAGGGATTAAAAGGTGGAAAGATAACGTGAGGAGAACCCTGAAAAAAAACTTAGAGTGGTTTTAATTCCATTTGATTTTATTTTTTGGTCATGTTCTCAAAAACATACAAACACTACATCCCAGGGAAAGAAAATGCTTTATTTCCTTTAATTTCCTTTTCTTATTCTTTTTTTTTTTCCCCTTCTGCTTTATTCTCTCTGTCCTTGGCTGTTAAAAGGAGAGCTACCCTTGCTGTCCAGCTGCTGCGCATCATTAGGGCAGCACAAAGGTAGCAGTGAATTTAGCCTCATCTATTGATGGCCCTGCCGGTGCGCCGGGGGCCGTCGCATGCTCTCTTCACACTCTTCTTATGCTCTTTCCATCATGTTGCTTTCCTAGATGAAGTCCACTCACCATCTGGCCCTTCGTGACTGATTGCAAGCCTGACTCGTTTGCAGGATGCTCTCCATAAACTGCGGTGTGCTGAGCCTTACTGAGACCATGCTGTTATCTTGGAGAGCAGACTGGGAACAGTGGGTACCGAGCAGCGTTTTGGGCTCACAGTGTGTACCCATGGATGGGGGGAGTGAGTTATTTCTTTCTTCATCTATTTATTTTCCCTGACTGTTTGTGTCATTGTATTTGAGCAGCAGTTAAATAGAATAAACTCTTTATTAGAATAAACCAAACCAGGTTGGAAGAGACCTTCAAGATCATCGTGTCCAACCCATCAACCAATCCAACCCACCCAAACAGCTAACCCATGGCACCAAGCACCCCGTCAAGTCTCCTTCTGAACACCTTCAATGACGGCGACTCCACCACCTCCCCGGGCAACCCATTCCATAGCGCAATCACTCTTTCTGTATAGAACTTCTTCCTAACATCCAACCTGAACCTCCCCTGGCGCAGCCTGAGACTGTGTCCTCTTGTTCTGGTACTGGGTGCCTGGGAGAAGAGACCATCATCAGCCTGTCTACAACCTCCCTTCAGGTAGTTGTAGAGAGTGATAAGGTCACCCCTAAGTCTCCTCTTCTCCAGGCTAAGCAGCCCCAGCTCCCTCAGCCTCTCCTCATAGGGCTTGTGTTCCAAACCCCTCACCAACTTTGTTGCTCTTCTCTGGACTCGTTCCAGCAAGTCAACCTCCTTCCTAAACTGAGGGGCCCAGAACTGGACACAGTACTCGAGGTGTGGCCTAACCAGTGCAGTGTACAGGGGCAGAATGACCTCCCTGCTCCTGCTGGCCACACTGTTCTTGATGCAGGCCAGGATGCCATTGGCCCTCTTGGCTGCCTGGGCACACTGCAGGCTCATGTTAAGCCTACCATCAACCAGCACCCCCAGATCCCTCTCTGCCTGGCTGCTCTCTAGCCACTCTGACCCCAGCCTGTAGCACTGCATGGGGTTGTTGTGGCCAATGTGCAGAACCCGGCATTTGGATGTGTTAAATCTCATGCCGTTGGATTCTGCCCATCTGTCCAGCCTGTCCAGGTCTCTCTGCACAGCCTCTCTACCCTCCAGCAGATCAACTCTTGCCCCCAGCTTGGTGTCGTCAGCAAATTTACTGATGATGGACTCAATGCCCTCATCCAGATCATCAATAAAGATGTTAAAGAGCACAGGGCCCAGCACTGATCCTTGGGGCACACCACTAGTGACTGGTTGCCAGCTGGATGTGGCACCATTCACCACCACTCTCTGGGCTCGGCCCTCCAGCCAGTTCCTAACCCATCGCAGTGTGCTCCCGTCCAAGCCATGGGCTGACAGCTTGGCCAGCAGTTTGCTATGGGGGACGGTGTCAAAGGCCTTGCTGAGGTCCAGGTAGACTACATCAACAGGCCTCCCCACATCCACCAGGCGGGTCACCTGATCATAGAAGGAGATCAGGTTGGTCAGGCAGGACCTGCCCTTCCTAAATCCATGCTGGCTAGGCCTGATCCCTTGGCCATCCTGTAAGTGTTGTGTTATTGAACTCAGGATGACCTGTTCCATGATCTTGCCTGGCACTGAGGTCAGGCTGACAGGCCTGTAATTCCCTGGCTCATCCAACCGGCCCTTCTTATGGATGGGCACCACATTGGCCAGCTTCCATTTATTTGTACTGCCTGCTTTTCTGTGGGTATTGTGCCTGTGGAAGTCACGCTCTGTGCTCTCAGGTACTATTTGTTGCCACTCTTTGTATCAAAAGAGAGGTTTTGCATTTTGCTTGTTTTGACGTTCCCCTCGCCTTTCATCTTGATCCATGCTAATATTATTTTTGGAGTAGCTTTTCATAGGTTATTTCTATCTTCTGTAGGAGGGGGGTGGTGGTGAAGGGGCCATTACACAGATTTTATTTGTGGTTTCATGTTTCTTAAGTAAACTTTTCTTCTCTTTTCTTTTTTTTTTAGTGCTGACAGCCTTGCACAAGTCCTGAAGGAGAATGTTCATGGCCTGGGCTGTTGGAGAGGAGAGGTGCCTGGTCCAAATCCAAGCCCAAGAGCAGTGGTAAGTACATCGAGAGTATGTTTAGGTGGATCCCAGCACACACCTAGAGGGTGTGAATGTTAAGGGTATGAAAAAAAAGCCCCAAACACTAGATTTCTTGAAAGCTGACTAGGAAAGTAACAGGGTGCCTGAGGAATCCTGAGGGTAGAGACCTTAAAAAACATTTAAAGGGAAAGTAAATTAATCTAAGTTTTAGCTGACCCATTTATGTCTTCTTCCCTGTCCCTTGGCATCCACTCCTGCCTGCTCCCGTGTTGGTCAGAGCCCCTGGCAGCCGAGCTGACCGAGCACTGACCCAGGCAATCAATGTCCGTGCTCCATCCTTGCCCCCACCAACACCACTCCCTCTTCCTCCCCCCCACCCTCCCACCCCCAATTCCTGCCGGGGGTCGAGCGAAGGAGCTGGGGGCTAGCCGGAGCCGCCCGGCACGCTGAGCCTGGCCGCGCTGCCCGCGGAGTCCTCGCCGGGGCGGAGCGGGAGCCCTGCGGCGGATGGGGCTGGCGCTGGATGCCGCCGGTGCGCGGGGCAATGGTGCCCTCTGATGGCCGCCGGGGCCGGCAAGGCGGCCGCTGGCATTGGGCACCGCTGGCCTCGGCCCCCGCTCGCCATCGAGGAACTCCCCCGCCTGACCCCTGTGCATTTACAGCCCCCAGCCTGGGGGGTCCCGGCCCTGTTGGAGGATTCTCCTGTGGTCCATCTCCCAGGGATGGCTGCAATCGACCCGGGGACTTTAGCTGCTGTTGTGCTGCCCGCAAGAGATTTTCCCCAGCATGCAGTAAGTCAGTCTCACAGATTCACAGAATCCTGGAATCCTAGAATCATTAATGTTGGAAAAGACCTCGAAGATCATCGAGTCCAACTGTCAAGCAAACACCACCATGCCCACTTAACCAGGTCCTGAAGTGATCCATCTGCACATCTTTTTAACACCTTCACTGGTGGTGATTCCACCACTTCCCTGGGCAGCCTATTCCAATGCCTAGGTATCACCTAGACGTCGAGACATTGACTGCAATTCCCAGAGTGCAACCATCCAGCCAATTCCTTTTTCTTGGGTTTTCTGGGGGATGGTAACAAATGCTTTGCACCAGTCCAGGTAGGTGGTATCAGTCGCTCTTCCCTTATCCACCAACACTCTTGTAGAATGCCATCAAATTTGTTCAGGCACAATTTGCCCTTAGTGAAGCCATGTTGGCTATCACCAATCACCTTGGCTGTCACCTTATTTTTCATGTGCCTTAGCATAGTTTCCAGGAGGATCTGCTCTATGATCTTGCTGAGCACAGAGGTGACACTGACTGGCCTGTAGTTAGTTTCCTGTGTCTTTGCCCTTGGAGAAAATGAACATTTTGCTTTCCCTTGTCCAATCAGTGCAAACTTGACCAGACTGCCACAACTTTTCAAACAAGATGAGTAGTGGCTTAGCTCAATGACAGCTCAAACCCTGAAAGTCCAAGAGAAGGAGATGCAGTTGTAGAAGATGTGGACCTCAAGACACATACCTGGTTTTGTGCAGGGCTGGCGTGCTTCAGATTGCCCCAGGAGCTTCGTCTCCTCTACATATTTCTGTGGTTAGTTATCTCTCGAGGAGCGGGTGGCAAAGTATTCTAGTGCTGTGGGATCTGGCTGTTCCTTCTCTGCTCCTTGAGTTGGATTCCCTTATTTTGCTCTCCCTTGAGGCATTCTCCCTCCTTTCCCTGTGATGGAGTGTTGAGATATGCGATGATGCAGCATGGTGAGATAATTTCTCCCCCCTCCCCACCCCCTGGCTTCTCTTTTTTTGTATTCTTTAATTAATTTATCTTCTTGCCTACAGCCCTCAATGTACTTTTAGTGTTAGCAACTTTCTGAAGACGCAACACTAAAAACTTCATTTGCTCTTAATCTTGAAAAGCAACCATTTGATAATCTCCCTGATAGATCCTTAGAGTTAATTTTGCTGCAGGCTTTGAACGTTGACCAAACACAACCCAGGCAGTGGTGGACCTGCAAAGGGAGTGGCTACATGAGCTCCTTTGGGTGTCTTCATCACATTTGTTTTATAGCAATTTAACTGTAAGAAGGGGTATTTTGTCTTAGCACCCTGCTTGGGACAGTTTTATAGAGGTAATCCCATTGCTGTCTGGTAGGGCATCAGGAAAATGAGTTGGGATAGATCCCTTTTCTTGCAGCACTTTTACTCTGTGTCAAATATCCTTACTGTAAAATGTCCAAGTCCAGTTGCTGCTTTGGCAGGACTGCTTCTCAACCAGCCTGGATTGAACATTTGTTGGACTTGCTTGGTTTCTGGGATAACCAAATGATGGACCTGGATTTAGTGCATGAAGGCTTTGATGTAGGAAGTTGTGTGTTCAAGAAACAGAATATGTGAACTGGAGGGCAGCCCTCCAAACTCTTCTTGGGCTATTTCCACCCTTTGCAGAGTGTGAAAAGGTTGATGAAGGCCAAATGGTACTGCTGGTGAGAAGTCCAACCCAAGACTGTGCAGGCACTGCTGGTTTATGCCAGCCTTGCATTTGGCCCCAGGAATGGCTTTGAATTAGGCAGCATTATCAAAGCAGAAAGCCTCAAACCCAAATATTGCAGAAGAAAACATTTAGCACATCCTGGTCACAGCCAACATCCAGCCCTGCAAAGACCATCAGCCAGCTCTGGTTTGGGCTGGCAAGTTCCTGTCCTTTAGCATGTTTGGAAGAACTAAATCCCTCTCTGTGCTCTTTCCAGGGCATAAATGCTTTTGCCACTCCTTGCAGAATGGTTTGGCTCTCTTTCCTTCTCTGGTGGTAAGTCCACAGCAAGTGCTAGCACCTTTGCTCAATCACAGAGAGTCAGGAGAGCCTGGGATTGTCTTGGGGACAACATTTTTAACATTATTTTGAAATGTTTTTTAAAAATAAGCACTTCTTAGGGATTTTCCATTAGGAAAACTTCTGTGTGCCACTCATGTCCCACTCCAAACTGCTCCTGTAGCTGGGGCTGGATCCTAGCAGCATGCAAAGTTTGCTCTGCCTCTTTACAGAGGCAAATTGTGGTGCAATTCCAAAATGATTCTGCAGAAAGCAATGAGCTTTTGAGAGGCTGCAGGTTCAGGGTCTTTTTGTGTGTCAGATGTCCCTGCAACGTGTTAGGAATGCATCCTCATCCTATGGAGACTAAAGTGGATAGAAGAGAAATGAGTGGCACCATGCAGGTGCTGACCTCTTAACAGTGAAGTTTGAGATGAAGTGGAACTTACTCATGTGACAGAGTAGATTGAATACAACTCCAGCATTGACAGAGAGATAAGGGGAAAAGTTTAGAAGACACATCCCTACAGTCAATGTTCAGCATTGGTTGAAGTGAATTACCTTAAGTTGAATATTTCCCCCAAACTTCTTTCCCCAGACTCTTGATATCCCACTCAAGATTCATGAAGAGTCTCCTCTACCACCTCAGTGCTGTGGACCCCATGAGGAAATTCTACCTCTAGCAAAAAAAGAAAAAGAAGTTTGATGGTCTTAATTTTGGTTTTGTTTTGTGTCTCAGGTGAATTCAATCAGAGGGCAGGTGGGAAAGCCAGGAGGAAGCCTTCTGGTGGTATGAACAAAAATCCAGCAGTCCTGGGGCTGTCATCCTCCTTCTATTCCTAACTAAATGAATGATTGTAATCATTCTCCCCAAGGAGACCTGACTACAGCCTGTATCACTGATGCAGAGGATGCAGATGTGGATGGCAGAGCAAATACCCTCAAGGGCTGGTGTCTTCTGGAGCTTTGAATACTTTGGCTTTCCTGGGTGAGTTGGATGATGAGCAGGGTTGCATGCTTTGCTCCAACTTGCGACAGTACAAACTTGGGGGTTTGCTCTGCTTTTACAAATTCCATTCAAGCCTTCAGCTGCAATTAGGTGTTTGCTTGGAGAGAGAAATATAAAGACCACAACTGAGGCTTTGGAAGGTGTTTAGAGCCCAGATATATCAAGGGGTGTCTAGCAACATTTGTGCATTTCACCAGTTCTGAGCTGACCTCTTTGTCTCATCTCTTCCATCAACAGGTAGTGAATACCCAAAAGGTAAGATCGTTCCCTACCCATGGAGGGGAGGTAAGGGGTGGGCATCTGGGCACAAGGGCAACCATCCCCTTTTCTCTACATCCCACATTGGCTCCATGCAGGTCTTGAGTCCATGTGGAAAAAGCAACCAGCCAAGTGGAGCAAAGCTAGGAGGGTCATGGATCCCCTGGTCCCGGGCAGGTAAGGATTTGCCTGGGGCTGTAGCACAGACACGCTCTGTGCAGGGATGGCATGTGTGGGATGTGCAGGGTTTTACAGCCCCCTGCTTTGCCCTTCTCTATCTGCTTTATGCAGAGGCAGATGCTAGCAGAGCCACGGGATTCACATCCGCGTTTAGTTTGTGCTGCATATGGCTCCCTCGGAAGGCTCACCGACAGAGAGACTCTTGTTATATTGTGTTGCTGGTGGTCTCCTGAATGCTGGAGAGTTATAAATCAGGCAATTGTTTGATTCTGACACAGGAAAATGTTTTGGTAAATGCAGGAGGTTCGAGACTAGCTGCAAATGTCTGGGGCTCCCATTGTGCACAGAATGTAATGTGTGCAGAGGAAATCTGCAGCATTCCTCCAGCAAACCACAACAAGAAGCTCCATACAGCCCCAATCAGTTGCAATTCTCATATAAATTATAATGGCTTAAATGTTATTTAAATGATAAACAGCTTTTGCATTCCAGACATTGCTGCCATTCCAGAAGGTGGCTGTAGAATACTGGCTGAAGGAAATATTGCACATTGCAGGCTTTATTTGTGTGTGTGTGTCTATCTGGCCTTGTCACATCTAGCTTACTCCCTGGTTATAAACCTTGGACTTCCAATACAGTGTGTATCTTGGAGCCCAGAGCTTCATCCATTATCCAGCAGCAAGTTGTCTGAAGGTTGGTCACACCAGCATGCCGATACAACCACAGAGCCAGCAGAAGCATTTGTGGCTTCTGGGCCATCACCATCACTTATTGGTGGGTGCAGATCTGCCTGGACCCTGCTTAGCCTCTGATGGTATAACTGCTCCTTTAATCAGTTTCCTACCTAGATGGCCATGTCATGCTTGCTTAAAACAAGAGTGGTTTGAGCATGGAGATCCTCCCTTCCCCAGAAGAAAGCTCACCCAGCAGATCTGAGCTTCCACTAAGGGAAAAGTCATTTTTATCTTGCTGATTCTTTGATGTCCTAGCATAGCAGACCACTCAAGGCGGGTGGCCTTTGCTCTCTTTTGATGTCTTCACTTGAAGAAGATGGGCAGCTGCTCAACAGGCAGCCCTGCAGCCCTTCTCTGCCACACAGCAGCAGCTCACTGAAATCTGAAGGGTTTCTATTTGTTCAGGAGAGATTTTGGAGTAGATTTTTGAGAGCTTCTGGGACACAGCCATGGCAGCACCTGAGACGTGACTCTAGGGGTGAGTTCTTTGGCTGAGGTGAATCATCCTAAGCAAGGTGCCACTCGGTGTGAGTGGGCAAAAGGGGCTTCTGCTCCAGCGAGGTCCTGCTGGAGCCAGCAAGACTGGAAGGGTACAAAGAGCTGAGCTTTTTCTTCCTATTTGGTCATGTTATTCTTGGTGTAGCTCTCCTGAATTCAGGCCACAGGATTTTTCCAAAACTCTTTTACAATTGACACAGTCTCTGCCCCAGCTGCATATTTTGTTGTCAAATTCCAGCCTTTGCAAATGTTCTCTTTTGGTTTAATTTTTCCAGAGTACTAGAGAGGAGAAATTGCCCTGTGGTTAAACAACAGGACTGGCATCCAAAGGATGATCAAGTCTGACTCCAGCCTCTTCCACAGACTTCCTTTGTGATTTCAGGGAAGTCGTTCAACTCCTCTGGCTGTTAGGGCCCTATCTACAAGGCAAGGAGGATCGAAGTCTTTTCCCTTGTCTGAGTCTCAGCTCCTTTTTATTGTTTACAGGGCACCAAATGGAGCCTTGATAATAGCTGGGGCTTTGAGGCTTTACCATAAAAAAAAAACCCCAACCCCAAACCCTTAATAACAACCAGCCATATTTCAGATAAATGTGATTTGCAGTTTAATATGCTAAGCAACAAAGGCTTCACCAGGAGAAGGAACAATAGCCCGTTGCATTTCACACACACACACACACACACAAAGAGATAATAATTTGCCAGGCAGAGTAAGCACACCAGCATTTTAAGAAAAAAAACAAATTACAAATAATTGCCTTTTCTCTTTATTTCTTTGCAATTTAATACACACATAGAAAGAGCCAAAAAGGGTTCAGCAGCCACCGGGAATCCGATTTCATTGCCGATTTGGACTGTCTCCGTAGTCTTTATGAAAATCCCTGAGGACTCTGCTATTTTGTAAACTAAACATGGCTGGGTTGTTTTTCTTTTTGCTGGCCATGTGGAGTCTTTTTCCATTCATTAGTGAGCTGCCTTCCCTCCTCCCCCTCCCCCCTTTTCTTTTTTTTCTTGTGAGCACAATTAGACAAAGGAATAAATCAGTCAACAAACATGGGACGTAATTTTGGAACTAGCAGGCTGTCTATGCTCTTATTTGCTTAACTGTATAAATCTTTCACCAGGCTACAAATGAGACCAGTTCCCTCGGTGATGGGCTTGGGAGAAGAGGGGGATTGGGTCAGATCCTGTGGATTTGACAGCTCCCACCGACCATGGCTGGTGTGGAGCAGTTTCCCTCATGACCACAGTTCAGCGTTCCCACTGCTGGGGAATCTCTGCGAGATAGCTCCTCCATTTCCTCTCTCATATTCCAGAGCTTAAGAAACATCACCAGGATGATAGTTCCCAGAGGGCTGTGTCTCCATAAAGGGTTTTATGTGTCTCCTTGTCCAAATAGCTCACTAGCTTTGATGCAGTGGCGTCCTGCAAGAAGGGGAAGGGTAATCTTGGGGCAGGGAGATGAGGTGCGCTCATAACTATTCATCCTGCACCTTGCATCCCTCTTGGCACCTCCCAGCACACAGCTCATAGAAACACAGTTTCCCTTTGCATGGAGAACTGGAAACTTTGCTGGACACAAGACAAGGTGAGGAACATTTACCATTTGAGGAAAGGCTGAGAGAACAGAGGATGTTTAGCCTGAGGAAGAGCAGACTGAGGGGATAATCTCATTAATGCTGATTAATATCTAAAGGGCAAGTGTCAGGAGGATGGAGCCAGACTCTTCTCAGTGGTGTCCAGTGAAAGGACAAGGGGCAATGGACACAACCTGGAACACAGGAGGTTCCACATAAACATCAGGTAAAAATTCTTCACTTTGAGTGTTCCAGAGCACTGGACCAGGCTGCCTAGAGAGGCTGTGGAGTCTCCATCCCTGGAGAGATTCCAAACCCTCCTGGCCATGTTCCTGGGTGACTTACTCTGGGTGATCCTGCTCTATTGCAAGGGTTGGATTGGGTGATCTCCATAGGTCCCTTCCAACTCCTACCATTCTGTGATTCTCTCAGCCTCTCCCCAGCATTCCCAGCTAGCTCTCATGCTTGCCATGGTCATGAGTGCATACCCACAAGGGCAAAGATTTGTGACTGATCTGCATTGGAGCAGGATTTGGTTGATCCCTCTGGATTTTTGGGTAGCTAGAGACCTGCCAGCTTGCCTTCATAAAAGATTTGAGGTCTGAGAGATGCCCTTCATTGCTGGGCAACACTTTCCTCCTTCTTCAAAGATCTTTCAAGGATGTAAAGCTTCTTTTGACCCTCTGCAGACAGGTGAATCCCACCCAGGGTACCTTATGTTGCTACAGATCATGTTAAGCATCCTCTGGGTGAAAAATACAGACGAGTGAAGGATTTGGGCTTTATCTCCCTGTAATTTATCCTTTTTCAACCAACATTTTCAGTTGCTGGTATTGGTGTGGGTGTATTTCCCCTCACCACACATGCACTGTCTTTGCTTCCTATTTCCAGTGATTTAAGGAACTATTTCTGCCCAGGTAACACAAACAGGAAGTCTTTATAACTATTTATTTAACTTAAAAATAATAATATACATTCTCAAGTTTCCCTGCTCTGTTTTTCCAGAGATAACTAGGTCTCAGGAAAGACAGATCAGGGAAGGCAACTATAAATACTCCAGAAATGTTGAGAATAATTGTCAGGGGTGTCAAGGCTTAATGTGGTTTTATCACAAGACATTTATCTCCTTGCTTGCTCTCACTGTAGTCTCCTTGGAACTTCTATCCATTTAAAGTTTATTGATCCTACCCAAGAAAATCCATTCCCTATTCATAACCTACTCTTCCCCAGCTTTTAAATCAATCTTTATTTTTATTGACTCAGTGCTATCCCTGCTGTAGTCTATAAGTGAGCCTGGAGGAGCCTTCAGATACCGACCCCAGAGATAGGACTAGGGGGAATGGAATGAAGCTGGAGATGGAGAGATTCAGGCTGGATGTGAGGAGGAAGTTCTTCCCCATGAGAGTGGTGAAGCCCTGGAATGGGTTGTCCAGGGAGGTGGTTGGGGCCCTGTCCCTGGAGGTGTTTAAGCCCAGGCTGGATGAGGCTCTGGCCAGGCTGATCTAGTGTGGGGTGTCCCTGCCCATGGCAGGGGGGTTGGAACTAGATGATCCTTGTGGTCCCTTCCAACCCTGAATGATACTATGATACTATGATACTATGACCCAAAGCCAACCTGTGCCATCTGTCACCACTGGTACAGATGAACTGGACCCTAGCTGAGTGGCTGCAAATGGGATGCTCAGCAGGGTGTAGCTGGAAATGGAATTAATCTCCACCATGCTTAGACTCCTACAGACATTTTCAGACAGGCTTCTTGTTCAGAGGAGGAGGAGAAGGATTTGCCCTGCACTGGTCACACTGCCTGGTTTTCCAGTGGTGCTCGTGCTGCCATGTTTAGGCTCTAGATTCATAGCATGGGATTTTGAAAGTCAGGTGCTGAAAGTCAGGAAACCCCAAGTTCCTCTGCAGAAGTCATTGTGGGAGGACACCAAGATGATTTGGGGCTGCCAATGTCTTGGCCAAGTTTGGAGAATACAGCTCACCCCCGCGTCCTCGAGGCCAGGGCAGCATGGACATGGCTTGGCTCATGACTTGTAAAAGTGGCATAAAACTGTCACCTTCTTCCCTTTCTCCTGTCCATGCCAACAGCAGGGATAGTGAGATAAATGATCCTGCCCAAGGAGACTCTTGCTAGGAGAAGAACACTAAGTTGGACCCTTGGGCACATTTTTGCAGCCTGATTTGAGATGCTAAGGAGCAGACTTGGGCGCTGAGCCATCCAGTGGTGTACAGGAACAGAGTCTGGTGATCATAGCTCATTCTCTATGGTCACCTCCACAGCAGGCACCAAGTTTAGGTCTCTGCTTTTGGGAACTGTCCTTCACCCCAGAGGCTGCAGATTAAACTTCATTGTTATTTTATTCCATTTCCCTTGTCAGTGCCAGTAAAAAGAAGCTAAATCTGAATGAGAGCATGTGGCTGGTTAGCTGTCAGCACTGCATGCCCTGGGCAGGCTGAGGCTTGTATCTGCTGGGGAATGGCTGCATCTGCAAGTCATTGCTTCCCTTGGTCGCCTCTCTGGGATCTGTTTTCAGTTGCTGCTGAGACAAACTCACCAGTCAAAATACTGACTGCTTTTCAAGTCCAAGTCAGCAACGCTTCCCGTAAGCAGTGTTTTCCATGGCATTCACACGAGTTGCTCTCTTGGTTGTCTCAAAAACCTCCAAAACCAGAGTTCTGACATTAATTTTACTCTTCTATTCACTGCTGGTAATTTGTATGCTGTGCCTGGCCGGTGCAAACCAGGCAGCGCCGGTGTCGGTGCTGGGCTGCAGGACGTGTTGCACTGAGATGAACCAAAGGTTGAGCACTGCTGCTAAACTGGGACACACTCTGAGCTATCTTGGGTAACAAAAAGGACTTCTAGGGTGCTGTGAGCTGGGTCTGTTTGAGTGCTGGTGTTGCTGCAGGAGAGTCATTCCTTAAAGGTGCTTTTTTGACTCATGCTCTGGCTGAGTTTGTGAGAGGCTGTTTCTGTGCAGCCTCCAGTGATACTGTACCCACCCCAGCGAAACATTAAACCTTTAGGCTTCTGCCTCCTCTGCCAGGAGGTAGAGCCTGGCAGCCTTCACCAAATCCTCAAGCTCCATGGTGATGTGTTGAATCAAAAGGCGTGCCCAGAGATCTTACAGCTCCCTCTCCTTGGACTTGGCTGGAAACCTGTGAGCCCTGGCAACCACTCCAGATCCAAGCCAGAAAATGTCTCTGTGTGTCCCTGTGCTGATGTGTCTGTGTCAGGAATAAAGCAAGCCATGTAGTGGGCCATTTAGAATAGAATAGAATAGAATAGAATAGAATAGAATAGAATAGAATAGAATAGACCAGACCAGACCAGACCAGACCAGGTTGGAAGAGACCTTCAAGATCATCATGTCCAACCTATCATCCAACACCACCCAACCATCTAAACCATGCAACCAAGCACCCTATCAAGTCTCCTCCTGAACACTTCCAGTGATGGTGACTCCACCACCCGGAGGAGCATGATCAGGACATCCAGGGAAGCTGTTATTCCCCTTTGCTTGGTGCTGGTGAAGCTGACTCAGTGCTAGGCTTCCCATTTCAAGAGGGTTGTGGGCAAACTGGATTTGCCACTGGGGAGGTCTGTGAAGAAGGTCAGCAATCTAAAGTACATCAGCTTTGAAAGAGATGGAGAGAACTAGGCTTGTTCAACTTGGAAAAGAGGAGGCTGGGGTGGCCAGATCCAGAGAGAACACAGCAAACCTCTCCTTGATCATGGCAGCTGATGTCAGAAGGGATAGATTGAGATATTCAGATATTACAAATTCATCTTTCCCAGATATTCAAGGAGGGGGCAAGTCTCTTTTCCTGAAGATTTTCAAAGCTGGTCTAGAAAAAGCCACAGCTGAGCTGTAGTGTACAAGTGAGAGGCTGGATGAGATCTTCTGGGATCTCTCCCTACCAAAAGTCCTGGAGTTCTACAAAATCAGGGCATTGAGAGCTCTGCTTTCTTTTTTTCCCCCCTTCCCTTTAAAATATAATTCTCAACCAGACTTGTAGGTTTCAACAAGAAAGAAAGCAAACCAATAACACCCCCAAGCAAGCAGACAAACAAACAAAACCCCAAGTAAACAAATAAGCAAACAAAGGAGTCTTGTTTATTTAAGTTTTTGCAGTTGGCTTCATGGTTTGTGTGGATTTAATCCTTTGCCCTTTTTCTTTTCCCTCCCCCTTTTTTTTTCCCAAATGTATTTGGCATTATCTGGTGGTTTTGGTAATTTGTAGCCTGATCAGAGTCTCACATGTGACCAGCTTGGGGTTAAAAATAGCTCAGCTAGAGGTGGTGATAAGAGCAACTCTAACTGCTTGTTGGACTTACACTTCTTCCAGGGTCTGTAACTGTACCTTAGTGCCAGCTGCATAAGGTTCAACAAGTCAAAGTGCAAGGTCTTGCATCTAAGTTAGGGCAGCCTCAGGCACAAATCCAGGCTGGGTGCAGGGTGGGGTGGGAATAGCTCTAAGTTAAAAGACTTGGAGGTGTTGGTTGATGAGAAGCTCGCCATGAGCTGTCCTGGGCTACATCAAGACGTGTGGCCAGCAGAGCTGCCCCCTTGCTCTGCTCTTGTGAGACCCCACTTCAACTACTGCATCCAGTTCTGGTGTCCCCATCATAAGAATGACATTGAACTGTTGGAGTGAGTCCAGAGGAGGGCCACAAAGATGATCCAAGGGCTGGAGCACCTCTGCTATGAGGACACAGTAAAGGACCTGGGTTTATTCAGCCTGGAGAAGACTCCAGGGGGACCTTATAGCTGCCTTCCAATAACTGAAGGGAGCCTACAGAAAAGCTGGAGAGGGACTTTGTGTAAGGGTGTCCAGCAAGAGGACAAGGGGGAATGGTTTTAAGCTGAGGGAGAGTAGGGCTAAACTGGATCTTAGGAAGTCCGTCAGTGTGAAGGGGGTGAGACTCTGAAATGGTTTGCCTAGAGTAGTTATGGATGGCACCTCCCTGGAGGTGTTTAAGGCCAGATGTGATGAGGCCTTGACCAACCAAATCTAGGTGTCCCTGCCAATGGCAGGGGGGTTGTAGTAGATGATCTCTGAGGTGTCTTCCAACCTAAGCCATTCTATGAAGAAGCATGAAGACTTGGAAATAGCTCTTCAAGTTTCACTTGTAACTTGTAAAAAACAAAATCAAAGTACCTTTCATGAAGAAACTAAACAGTAGTCTCTTCTGGCCCAGCAGAATGAAAGCAGTGAAATAGTTAAAGACTTGAAGAGGTTGTCACATGCTCTTGTTTGGGGCAATGTCCACTTACACCCCACTGGGACTCTCAGCCTGGACTTTGTTGTGATGGTGCCTGAAGCAGTGAGCCCACCTGAGACAAGGCTGAAGAATGATATCCGTGGCTTGATGTGTGGTTACCTTTGATCTTGCCTGGCAAGCAAGCAAAGAGGAGACAAAGAAAGCAAAACAAACAAGGAAAAACTAAATCCCTGGCACACTGACTCAGCAGCTTTCACACTGTAAGCTTTGGACTGTACACACAGCTTCTGCACCTTACCTTCGTGTCATCTTTCAGCCTGTCAGTAAGTCCTTCCACTAGCACTATGAGCACAAAAGCCAACTCTGCAGGTATGGAAGGAGCCTCAGGAATGAAGAGCAAGACCCTGGAGGAGAGCAACCACTTGGGAGAGGTCCAGAGGAGACAAGTGATCCTGGTTACCTACCTGATTACAGCCCTAGACCTGACCTTTGTCTTCATGCAGCTGGGAATCATGCCTGTGAGTATGGATTGTCTTGCTTCACAGCACATCTTGCCTTCAACCCCAGGCTATGTAGTTTTCCAGCAAAGTCAGAAGAGAGTTTCTAGCAGGAGAGTGGAAAAGGAATTCCTACCTAGTAGGCAAGCTGTGACTGTGCTGAGGGTGTGCCCAGGTAGTAAAAGCTGATTTATTATTTGTACTGCAGTAGCACCCAGAGCCCTTTCCTGGCCTGATAGGCCTGGGTGAAGCTGCTGTAGTTTGTATCTTCCTGCATGCCATGGGAGAATGACCTAACAAGCAGGCAGCAGAAATCAGAGGTTTCAGATCAGAGGTGGGCATTGGAAACCAGCTAAGAGTGGGAATCATTGCTTCTCACTTACTGGACTCTACTGTCTGGTTTCATAGAATCATTTAGGTTGGGAAAGGACCCTTAAGATCATCAAGTCCAACCATAAACCTAACATTGCCAAGACTACCACCAAACCATGTCCCCAAGTACCACATCTACACATCTTTTAAACACCTCCAAGGATGGTCACTCCACCACTTCCCTGGGCAGCCTGTTTCAGGGCTTGACAATCCTTCAGGCAAGAGAGGAAAAGTCTCCCCTCAGCCTCCTCCTCTTCAGATTGAACAACCCCAGTTCCCCAAGCTGCTCATCACAGAACTTGTGCTCTAGACCCTTCAGTATCTTCATTGCTCTTCTTTGGACAGGTTCCAGCACCTCAATGTCCTTCTTGTGCTGAACACAGTACTCAAAGTGCAACCTCACCAGTGCCAAGTACAGGAGGATAATCCCTGTCCTGGTCCTTCTGGTCACACTTGCTGATCCAGGCCAGGATGCTGCTGGCTTCCTGGCAACCCAGGCACATGCTGGCTCATATTGAGCAACATCCTCAGGTCCTTTTCTGATGGGCAGCTTTCCTGCTCTTTTGAGCTCCTGGATCTATGATATGCCTGTCAAACCCTGTCTCACATGAGCCCACGTCTCCTGGGAGGTCTTTCCACTGGTTTTGTGCCTCCAGAAACAAACTGCTCCCTCCTTCTGAGACTAGCAGAGCCTGTGGTGCCCTGAGGCTGAGAGAGAGTTTATTTGTAGGAGATCAATGTTGTCAGTCACTAATCAGTTACAAGGGGTTTGGGATCCTGGGTGCAGAGCATGTACCAAGGCAGTGGGAAGGACTGGGGCACCTCTATACCTTCTGGGAGCTGAACTGGGCTGAGAGTTTTAAACAGCCCTAAGTAGATGACACAAGACAAACACCTGAATCAGAAACAGCTGTCCCTTGAGGGTACACTTTTTAAGCAACCAACCCCAAAGGACTGTGGCTCTACAGAGTGTGTGTATGGGGTTTTGGAAGCTCAGGGTGTGAGTGTACCATCCAGACTCTAAGTAAAGGCAAAGTTTAGACCACATCGTGCTTGCACTGGCTCCAGCTGGCTTGATTAAACAACGGCTCCAAGACCCTGCCACAGTTGTCTCCCGGGTGGTGCCTGGGCCGTGCTAGGTGCAGCACCTGGAGGCAGTAAAGCTCATTTAAATCTAGCTCATCCCCTTTATCAGAGGCTAAACATGTTCAGCTGTGTTGGATTGCAAAGATAAAGAGAGCAAAACTGATGGTCCTGATCACATTACCCTGCAGATGGTGTGGGATGGAGGCTTTTGGTCTTTGCTAAGCAAAATACGTCTGACCCAGGGAAGATTTTTGCCTGTGGTTGTGAGGAACTGAAGGAAGTGCTTCTTTGGAGCTGTAGTCCTCTCTTCACAGGCATTCAGCTCTTTATTCAGAAGTATACCATACTTCATTTCCCTGACCTGTTGGGATTTTGTTTTGTTTTGGTTTTCTTCTTCTGTTTTTAGTACTTGGCCAAGAGCCTGGGTTTGGACTCCCTGGGGTTTGGCTACCTCCAGACAACCTTTGGTGTCCTCCAGCTTGTGGGAGGTCCCATTTTTGGAAGGTAAGTGAGAACAATTCTCATGACCCCTTTTTGATAGCTGAGAAAGGCCAGGCATTTCTATGCTTTAATAAGAAAAGCAAAAAGTCATTTAGTTCTGGTTCATGGTCCTGTTGGAATGGTGGAAGATTTCATAAATGGTCAAGGGGAAAATAAATGCTATCATTAGCAATAGCAAAACATAGGAGCAGCCTTTATAGTACCTTAGCTATGTTTTAATGACACGCATTCAAGCATAACAATATAGTGGGAACAGACTTAAACTACCAGAGCCCCCAGAGCCTGGGTCCTAATGGCTTAATCCTGCAAAAGTTTTATAGCCATGTGTAACCTTAGAAATGTCTTGTGACTGGGGAACCTAAAAAATGGGGGAAAAAGGATGGTATTTATTGATGTGAAGTAGAGCTGTCAATGGAAATAGCTGAGGGCTGTGTTATTTCGACAGCTCACTCTCACTGCAGCTATCTCAGTGTGGCATACAAAGCTAAATTTGCATGGATCTTTGGGAACTGGGGCACCTAAGCTCATCTGTCAAAATAAAGAGTGGCAAAGACTGAAGTTTTTTGCCTTTCTACCCCGTGGGAGGCACATTCCTGTTGCTAATGAAATGTAAATGACCCCCCAAAAAAACCTGATGGTGGGGGAATGCATGCCCTAAAAGTAGGGGAGGGAAAACAGTAACAGGAGACTAAAGTGAGGCTGAGAGAAGCCAGCTTTTCTTCTCAGTCCTGCTACTGATCACCAAAGTCATCAGTGGATGAGGTGCTGTTGATGTAGGCTGTGAGCATGACAGGATCCTCTGGTGCATGGTGTGTAGCACCTCAAGGATCTCTAAAGGCCCTTGGACACTACCATAATATGCATTTTAAAACTAATCCCAGTAACACTCAACCCCCCAGCACAGCTGTTGTCAGAAAACACATCCCTAAGAACGGGGCTGATGCTAAGGGCCCAATTTGGATGCTCCTCTGAATGAGCACTTCTGGGAATCTGATCAGCCCTTCTCATGGTGGCTCAATGCAAGGAAGATGGCCCTGCAGCTCCATCCATCTAGCTGTGTCACACTTGTAAGGACCTGAACAGTCCCACTTCTGACAGCCTTGCACCATTTCTGTACCAGGTTTGCAGATCAGTTTGGTACCCGAGCAGCCTTAATTCTTTCCTGTGCGTCTGGAACTGTCTTCTTCCTGCTCACATCCATTTCCACCAACATCCCCCTCCTCTTCTTCTCCAAGCTGCCAGCACTGTTCATGCATGGGCTACCAGGTAAGGTCAGTCAGGGCTAAGTGGCTTTCCAAATTGCTTTTATTGCCTGATTTTTCTCTTTGTTGCTCATGTTGCTGGCAATCATAGAATCAATAAGGCTGGAAAAGACCTCAGAGATCATCAAGTCCAACCTGTCCCCCACACCTCATGACTGCTAAACCCTGGCACCAAATATTATGTTCAGTCCCCTCCTGAACATCTCCAGGGACGGTGACTCCACCACCTCCCTGGGCAGCACATCCCAATGGCTAACAACTCCCTCTGTGAAGAACTTCCTCCTCACCTGGAGCCTAAGGCTCAAGTCAGTAGACTTGGCAGGAGGAACATTTGATGGTCATCTGGGGTGAAATGAGAACATGAAGCAGCAAGTCTATTGATTATGGAAAGCAGGGCTAATAGCCTGCAGTCTGAGGTCCAATCTCCTGTGTGATCTTGAGCAAATTCCTTGGCCTTCAGCTCCCAGATGTGGGTGGCAAACACTTGCTAGCAGCAGCGTTACCACAAACTTCTCAGCTGCTTTCTTGCAACCAGGATATTTTATAGCTGAACTTTTCCCTTTCTCCCAGTAAAATGAGCATGTTGGTCAAAAGAAAACATGATTACAAAACTACTTTCAATTACACCCCCCAAGCTGTTCTGCTTCAGTTGGCTTTCCCTAGGTGTTACTAGTAAAAACCATAAACAAGCCTTAGCTACTGGAAGTCCATGCAACCTGTACAGGAGGACTCAAGCTGATAGAGGGTTAAGCCTCTTTTTGCCACTTGTGAAGAAGAGTTGGATTGGTTTGAGTGTTTTTATTTCCTATGGCTGATGGACTGAATCAATTCCACTTAGCAGTGTGTACAAACACATGCCCTGGGCTTGCAAGGATCATTTTGTAGCAATGCACTGCTGCTGTGGCCTAGAAATGTATACATCTGCTGCTCACACTCTGTGACAAGCCTATTTTGAGGGCTTTTTCTCTTGTTTTCCCCTGCAGGTGCTCAGAAGGTTATTACAGATCTGACTGCTCCTTCCCAGCGTGCTGCTGCTTTGGGGAGGCTGGGGTTTTGCTTTGGAATAGGCATCATCATTGGCTCTTCTGTGGGAGGTGTCCTCTCCACCAAATTTGGGTGAGTAGCCTGCTTGTGTTGTTGCAACCATGGAGAGAGCTGGTGAGGGGAGTTTTGCTTCCCTCCCAGCTTCTGGTATCTTAACTGCTGGTGGCAGTAGAGGATCACACCAAAACTCAAGAGTTTCCTTTGCATGCTCCTACAAAGAGCTACTCCTGCTGGGTTGAAGGAGACCTTGTTGAAAAAAATCTCAACTTCTTTTTAAATTGACTTGAGAACAAGTTGAAATAACAATGGAGCTCACCTGGTACCCTGGCTGACTTCTCCTTGGAGATGAAAAGCAGCACACACTGCAAAGATTGCTTTTATAAGAAGAGCAGAATCAGGAGCAGTGAGAAACTGATGAGAATCGTTAGTGTGCTTGAGGAGTGCTCAGTATAGGGTGAGACCCTTAGGAAAGGTGAAAGAAGGTTTGGAACAGTGTGGGGAAAGTGTGCAGAGGTCTAGCACTGCCACAACAGGATGAAGCACATTCCTGCTGCAAGAGGAGTGAAATGCCTCATTTTCTTGCTCATTATTAGTAAAGTAAGCTTCAAAGGTGTGGAGTATCAGAGAACTTTGTCAGCAGGGTAGTGCATGTGGCTTTCTGGAAGATTTCTTAGCATTTTTCTGGTGGGGACAAAAAAAAAATTGTGACATTTTGAGCAATTACTTTATTCTGCTGCTTTCAGTATGGACACTTGCTTCTGCAGTTCCAGGTTAGCATGGAAAGAACTTGTTCTCAACCTTTGTGAGCGCTGCAACATAGACAGGGGTTGAAGATCATTAGGGCAAGCTCTCATTTTCAGCTTGTGCTGGCAGAGATCAGTGTGCCTGGCCAGTGGTAGTGTCTTCCAAGGTTTCACAGTCAACCTGCCTGCCTGTGCTGCCTGCAGCTGCCTGTGCTGCCACTGCTACCCAGGGCCACCTTCCCAGCTTGTGTCTTACCTCCTCTTGTTTATGCAGCAACACAAGCCCTGTGAGGAGAGACTGAGGGAGCTGGGGTTGCTTAGCCTGGAGAAGAGGAGACTCAGGGGTGACCTTATTGCTCTCTACAACTGCCTGAAGGGAGGTTGTAGACAGGCGGATGATGGTCTCTTCTCCCAGGCAGCCAGCACCAGAACAAGAGGACACAGTCTCAGGCTGTGCCAGGGGAGGTTTAGGTTGGATGTTAGGGAGAAGTTCTATAGAGAGAGAGTGATTGCCCATTGGAATGTGCTGCCCAAGGAGGTGGTGGAGTCACCATCATTGGAGGTGTTCAGGAGGAGACTTGATGGGGTGCTTGGTGCCATGGGTTAGCTGTTTAGGTGGGTTGGATTGGTTGATGGGTTGGACACGATGATCTTGAAGGTCTCTTCCAACCTGGTCTATTCTATGTCCTCATTTAAAAATCAATTTTCATGAACTTCAGGCACCTAAGTCAAATGTCACTAATCTTTTTTTCATGATCCTTGTCCTGCCATTGTGAGCTGTGCATAGTAATACATCACCTGGGCATTTTGCATGGGGCACATGCAGTTTTATGGTGTTAAATGTCAAGCATTGCTCTCTGGACCCTGCAGGGCATGGTCCACATGCATTCAGGTACTGCAGTGCTGCTACTTTGCCTCTGAAATCTTCACAAAGGTTAACTGAGTAGAAGACTTAAACCTGGTTGCCCTAGGAAGCAGCCCTTAAAATATTTACTGCTGCACCTTGGCAGTGTTGGGCCAAACAAACTGCTGCAGGTTGTGGAGTCTCCTTAGGAGACTTTCAAGCCCCATCTGGATGTGTTCTTGTGCAACCTGTGCTGGATTCTATGGCCCTGCTCTGGCAGGGCAGTTGGACTCGATTTTCAGAGGTCCCTTCCAACCCCCAACATCCTGTGAGCCTGTGGGACGACCTCAGGGTTCTCTTCCTCTTGCCTGACACTTGGAAAGGTTTTCCTCTATTCCTTTGTGGTTGGTGCTTGTTCTGTGCTGTCCACCACCCTCAAGGCTGGCTGAGAGGATTCATGTTGTAGCTGTTATATGGTTGGACAAAGGGAAAACTTGGGCTGTACATAATCATAGAATTACTGTAGAATGTGTTGTGTTGGAGAGGACCTTAAAGACCATTTCATCCTAGGCCCCCTTGCTGTGAGCAGGGACAGTTTCCACTGCACCAGGTTGCTCAAATAATATTAACTCATTCAGGATTTTCAAGTGTTTACAGATGTGGATGGCTGAGTGGGGTTTTGATACATATTATTTCTAATCAAATATGATGATTGTATCCCTTCTGTGTGTTAACTCTCTGACAGTGAAGGTTGACTCGGTGTTTCAGCTTAATCTTTGGTTATATGCCCGTATTTAAGCATCAGCATTCAGGTGGCATTATAATCCAGCAAAAATTTGGGAGAGGTTCACTTTCCAGCGTGTGCATCACTCCCTGGTTTAGAGAGCAATCAGCAGCAGGAGATAATCTCCCATTTCAGCTCATTAGGGATGCTTGGATGACTTGTGGGTGGTGGGACCTGGTGCTGTCAGACAATAACGCTTCCAAACTCCCCAGGCTGCTGCTTATTTTTAAAGCTTCTGACTCTTACGACTTGTGCCTGCAACATAAGGCAGAGAACAGTGAATGTTGCCTGTAATAGCGGGCAAGAGAGGGATCTGCACCTGCACAGCCGTGCAGTATTTGATCTTCCCATCGCAGAGCTGTTTCCCTCGCAGCCAGTGGAGGGCAGCTTCGGCTCGCAGTTGGTGCCTGGCTCCGGGTGCATCCCGTGGCGGTGTGTTTGGGGTTTCCCTTTTGTCCTGTAGCAGGGCTGGGAAATGAAGCCTGTCTGCAGGAAGCATCCCACTGAAAGGATGGTAGGAATTACTACTACCAGGGGACAAGCTCCAGTGTGCTGGCAGGACCCTTCTGGTCAGTCACATGAAGAGGGTTGGTTTGATTGTTTTAGAATCAGCAGCTCCAGGTTGAGAAATCTACTCAGGGTATTTTGTAGCAACCTTGACTGCAGCTAAATCCCACTTTTGCTTTGACACTGAGTTCAGGTCCTCTGACAGATTTCTGTGCAATGATTAGAGGACCAATCTACAGATTTTTTTAGTGCTTTGGATGATATTGGTGGTGAGCAGGAATTCAGCCCTGAGAGTAGGTGAAGAGAGGTCTGAGCCACACAGCAGCCCCTAAGCATCCCCAGCACTCTTGGCTGTGCTTGTGGCACCAACCAGGATGAAAAGGCATGAGTGTCACATCATGGATGTGCCTGAAGCTCCCTGGTCCTGTTACTGTATCATAGAATAGTCTTGTTTGGAAGAGACCTTAGAAGACCATCAAGTCCAAGCATTAACCCAGCACTGCTAGGTCACCACTAAACCATGTCCCTCTGCACCATATCTACACAGTCTTTAAATCCCTTCAAGGGTGGGGGCTTCACCACTGCCCTGGGCAGCCTGGTCCAGGCTTGACAACCCTTTTGGGGAAGAAATTGTTCCTAATATCCAACCTAAACCTCCCTTAAAACAACTTGTGGCCAATTCCTCTTGTCCTCGTACCTGGGAGAAGGGCCCAACCCCTTCCTGGCTCCAGCCTCCTTCCAGGGAGGTGTAGAGAGCAACAAGATCTCTTCTCTGCTTTCTTTTCTCTGGGCTGAACAGCCTCGGTTCCCTTAGCTGCTCCTCATGATTACTGTGCTCTAGACCCTTAATAAGCTTCACTGACCTTCCCTGGGCACACTCCAATGCCTCAATGTTCTTCTTGTAGTGAGGGGCCCAAACCTGAACCCAGCATTCAACAGATCCCACAGATAACCATCCCTCCTTGTAGACCCCAGGAGGGCACGAATGCAGGAAGGCTCCAGCCCTACCTGGCACTGCATAATCACTTCCACTTACTTTCCTGGAAGAATGACCCCATCTCCTTTCTTTGAAAAGGAACATTTCTGCCATGTCATGGAAGTGCAGAGCTGGAGATTTCTGTCCACTTTGCATTCTTCTCTCCCTCACCACAAAGCTGGCCAGCGTTCCCCATCTGTTGTTGACAGCATTATTCATATGTTAGCAGCGGTTTGGATACAAGAAATCAGTCTCAGCTCCTCGGCTGATGTCATTTTGGTATTGTTCTGCTGTGTTGATGTACTTGACCTAAAGATCTGCTCTGTTGTTGTTTTTCCTTGTTGGAGCAACATTTTTTTTTCCCCAACCCCTGTTTATTGAGGGAACCCCAGGGAAGTGGAATGGCTTGCTCTGATTTGCACAGGGTTTTGGGGGGATGGCAGATCCTGCTCTAAGCTGTAGCCACTAGCTCCAGCCCTTCCTCTTCCTCTTGATAGAGTATTACTTTCCTCCATGTTTGCCAAAACTTTGGCTGAAGCTGTAAGCAAAGGAAATGTTGACTTTTAGTTGCACCTGGATTCATCTGTGGACCATGGCTTTGTCTGTTGCAGTTAAAGGAGCATTTTTTCATAGTTTCAGTCAGGGTTGGAAGGGACCACAAGGATCATCTAGTTCCAACCCCCCTGCCATGGGCAGGGACACCCTACATTAGATCAGGCTGCCCAGAGTCTCATCCAGCCTGCTCTTAAACACCCCCAGGGACGGGGCCTCGACCACCTCCCTGGACAACCCATTCCAGGGTTTCACCACTCTCATGGTGAAGAACCTCCTCCTCACATCCAGCCTGAATCTCCCCACCTCCAGCTTCATTCCATTCCCCCTAGTCCTATCACTACCTGAGATCCTGAGAAGTCCTTCCCCAGCCTTCCTGTAGGCCCCCTTCAGATACTGGAAGGCCACAATGAGGTCACCTCAGAGCCTTCTCTTCTGCAGACTGAACAGCCCCAAATTTTGCCAGCTGGCTTCACCTTACTCAATTACTGAAGATCTTGCTTTTCATACACAGCCCTTCCCCAGTGTCTATTCCTCCCTACAGTGTGCATAGCTGTGAAGAACATGGGCAGGGTGGTTGTCAGGCCAACTTATCCTGCCTGAGGATGGGGAATTTATCAGCACAAGCACTTGCAATATTAACCATTTGGAAAGTGTTCTCATATTTGTACGGGTGGGGTTTTTAGAACAAGTCCTCTAGTCCTTGACCATTTGGATCAAGACTGTGGATACAAAATAAGTAGCTTGAAAATAACTCCGGTAGTTCAGCTGGAGTCCCCAGCTTCTCAGAGTCTGCAAACTCCATGACAGCTCCTCTACTAAAGGTGAATGAGAAAAGGAGCTCTCCTTGCTCTCTGCAGGTGTTCCACCCTCCCTGAGCACGCACTTCAAGGCTGCTGGTGGGGGGCACAGGTTGAGTGTGTACCCCTGGAGAGAGGTGATTAGCTATTTATAGGAGCCTTTTGCGGCAGCACTCTCGGTGAAGGGTGAAAGAGGAAGGCTGGATTAGTCTTCAAAAGCAGAAAGATGAGCCTATGTAGGTAATTAGAGAGATTTCATCCTTTCTTCTGCGGCTATGATTAATTGCTTTTGGCTTCTTTCTTCTCCCTTTCTAACAAGGACTTACAGAAGCTTTGCTGTATGACCCAAGATTTGTTTGCTTTCTATGGACAAGGAGAGGTTTCTTCATTTTAGTGACTCAGCTGTAGTCTTAAATCTCTCTGAGCAATTATTCTTTTGAACTTGGAATATTCCTGGCCAAACTCCTTTGGTTTCTTATTTAATATTATTACAGCAGGCTTTGGGGATAGTTTTGGGGTTTTTTTGTTTGGCTCCCCCCCCCCCCCCCCCCCCCCCGACTGTTCCATTATCCTTCTTCCTCTTCTTCCTTGAGGGGAAAAGAAGGAGCTTGTTTGCCTGGAGTAAGGAATTGCATTTCTTTTCAATAACTCATTTGAACAATGTCCTCTGGCAGGGAATTTCTCATCACTTCACAGCAGAGTGGAAAAACTGTGGGTGTTGAAAGGGCTGAAGGTTGGGAGCCGGGAAGGCGGGTGGGAACATGGCAAAGGGTGAGAGGGTTGCACTCCATTTCAGGACAAAGCAGGGCATTCTGCTGCTGGGAGCTGCTCCTGCTGCCTTCCAGTAGAAATTGTGGTATTTCTCTGCCTGGAATGATGTTCATCAGCCAAACAGCATGGATTGGTGACACTTGTACAGGCACTGCTTTGTCTTTTGTATCTAGGGACTTTGGAGAGAGGGAGGTGGTGTCTGCTTGCCAGTAAGTCATCCATGAGCTGCAACATGGTCTGTCACTCTTGGCTGAGCTCTGTGGTGCCTTGGGAGAGATGGGGAGGGAACAGCAAATGGGCTGTTTTTCAAGGAGCTGATGGTTTGGAGAGGGTGCAGAGGACTTCACTTGTGGCCTTCTGTAATAAAAAACCCACAACACCCACCCCACAATACAGGGTCCAGAGTTTCTTTTTCTCATTTACTCTGCATGACAACAATCAGTTTTGGTTCCAGAGATTGTCTGTAGGGTCCATGTTAACTGAATCATGCACATCATCCCTCCACAATTTACTGGATCAGAGTTCAGGTCTAGGGCACTTCTTTCCTCCCCTCTCATCCCAACATCAGAGCTTTCTGGGTCAGATTTCTTGTTTAACTTATTGTTGAACCTAAGAGATACCTCAGTGCACTTTGGGTGGAGTTCCCCTAATCTGAGAAAGCTCCACCTAACTTTGCTGTTCAGACTGTGTGGTTGATGGACACAGGCAATTGTGCATCATGATTTGCCTCCTTATGAAGCCTGAAATAGCTCAGGGACACATCCACTTATCAATCCCTCTTCTTGCTTAACACCTGAGTCCCAAAACACTAGATCTGACCATCAACAACTTGTGCCTGTGGTCACAGCCCTGGAGTTTGATGCTGGATTTTGAACATACCAGAAATCACCAGAAGGTAGGGCCTGAGCAGTCTGGTCTGTTTGTGTTGCTTCATGCAACAGGTGGGTTTGCACTAAACTCCTCCCCAGTCCTTTCTCCCTGCAAATCTCCACCCCAGCTACCATCTAGGGTACCAGTTTTAGATCTAGCCAGACCCTCTGGCTTTCTCCCCTTTACCCACTGTAAGATCACACTGACACTGCAAAGCTGCCCTTATTCTCCCTTCGCAGACTTTCAGCAAGCCTGACTCTTCCATGCTCTCCCTACAGCCCCTGGTGTGATAGTTTAAGGCTGTACCTTCAACCTACCACACCTGGTCTGAACTTCAGAGTGGGGGGGACATGACGATGGGGATGAGCTCCTCTTTGATCCTTCACCCATAGGTGGGGCCCTTTCCCTAGGGAGAAATCCCAAAGGGTTCAGGGCAAGAGCACAGTCCATGCCTTGTGGGTGTTCTCAAGGGGATGGGATACGGCTGAGGAGGGCTGGGCTTGGGTTGGGCGAATGGGGCACTGGTTGGCAACACCTTCCTCAGCCTTGTCAGGAGCTCCTCACTTTTCCTCAGTACCCTCATTTCCACTTGGCTTTCTGCAGGGATTTGGTGGGAAGGTATTAAGCACGGATGTGTCAGCTCACAGGGGGATGTCTGTCTGCCCCTTCTCCCCAGAGCACCTTCCTTCCTCCCAGGCATCTCTGCTTCCTTTCCCCAGTAGCACTACAGTGCAAAGGCATTTTAAAAAGACATAAAGGGAGAATGCATCCAGAACTTCCTCAGGTGGCAGTTTTGTCTTACTTAGGGAGCTGAAGCTTGGAGGCTGCTGGGAACTGACTTGCAGCAGAGCCCCAAGAAGAAGGACTCTTGGCTTGGTTTTCCTGGCTTGACAGCAGGCAGAAAATAAAGAGAGCAAAATGCCTGTGGGGGAGCTAAGGAAAATTCCATGCTGCCTTCTCCAGCTTTCATTGTGCTGTGCACCAGGGAGGCTGCCCTGCCTCACCACCCCATGCCTGGAGTCAGAAAGTGAGGGGGTGAGGGGGTAGTGGGTGAGAGAAACCCTGTTTTGTGCCTGTGGTGGCTAGATACCAATCCCAAGCTGTGTGCTTGTGAAGTTACCTCACCTCTGCTAAACAATTCTGGGTGTTGGATCACCCCTCCCCTCAGCCAGGGCTTTGAAAGCTCAGGGGCTCTGTGCAGTGCCCTGACTGCTCAGGTGTTAGCTGAGACCTCAGAAGCAGTGCTGGGTCCAACTCTGGGGTCCTCTACGCAGGAAAGATATGGACCTGCTGGAGGGGAGCTGGAGGAGACCACAACAGTGTTGTGAGGGCAGGAGGAGAGAGTTGGGATTGTTCAGCCTGGAGGAGGCAAGGCTCCAGGGAGACCTTCGTTGTGCCCTTTCAGTGCTTAAAGGGACCAATAAGAAAGATGGAGACAGACTTTTTAGCAGGACAAGGGGTGGTGGTTTGCAACTAAAAGAGGGAGATTCAAACTAGGGAGGAGGAAGCAATATTTCATGTTGAGTGGTGAAACACTGGCCCAGGTCACCCAGAGAGGTGGGTAGGTGTCCCATGCCTGGAAATATTCATGACAGGTTGTTTTTTTCTCTCTGAGCAACCTGCTCTAGTTGACAATCACAGTATCACCAGGGTTGGAAGAGACCTCAAAGATCATAGAATCAACAAGGTTGGAAAAGACCTCAAAGATCATCAAGTCCAACCTGTCACCACAGAGCTGCTCACTGCAGGGGGGTTGTGCTAGGTGTCCTCTAAAGGTTGCTTCCAGCTCAATCCATTCTGTGATGAAGGTTGTATTGAGGAGGTGTCTGACTTTTATTCTTGTCAAGGCTGGCTTAACAGCCCCAAGTTACCATCCTTAAAAAATTGGGGGGTGGGGGGAAGGCACAAGACCAACAAAAAAACAACAACCCACAACCAAACAAAACCCAAAACAACTCCAAATGAAACAAAATAAAACCCCCAAACAAACAACAAAATAACACACACCAACCCCCCCCACCCCCCAAAAAAGACACCCCAAAACACAAACAACAAACCAAAATGAACACACAAACCCCAAAGCCTGGAACTTCATGGGAAGACCCAAGGCATTTTGGGTCTGGCCTCACTAGCTGAGGCAGCCTCGGGAGGCTGAACATGATCCTCATGGTGCAGGTTTCACAATGAGGCACTGTCTGCTTATGACTCACTGGAGCTTCATCTGCTCTTCCCACTCCTGGAATATTTCATAACTGGGCAGCAAATCCGGCACTGTCACTGGGGACTGAAATCCAGGGAAATACTGTTTCCTTTGTTAACAGAAAATAGAAAGCACAGAATAGGCTGTGGTGAGGTCCTGAGCTGGGAATTGGGACTTGGCTCTGCTGTGAGGTTTTTTTTTGCTTTCCTGTGGTGTAACCCATCCCATCCCTCTGCACTGCTGTTCCTCACGCTTGATATGGGGCAGTGAGATGGTTTTTCCTTCCCTCTCCCAATACTTGCATAATATTGCTGTTTTTGCAGCCTTTGGGATGCAGGTTCTCTCCATCACAAGGTTAATATCTGCTACCTTGTGGGGGCACATCCAGTTTTCCCTAGGTGTGTCCTCATCTTCATCTTCTGGTGTCCTGAGCAGGTAGAGCCTTCGTGAGCCCAGCTGCCATCCCATTTGGGGGGCTTGTGTTGTCTCATTTCATTTTTAGTTGGTTATCCCAAGCTACTGCCAGCCTTTTGCTGTTTCAGAAGAGCAGTAGGAAAAAAAAACAACACAAGCACAGTGGTAGAAAAGTCACAGAGGCTGGGGGCTGAAGTGCAGGGGGGGCAGAGCTGAACCCAGCAAGATGTAGCAGAGGAACCTGGAGGTCAAAATCAGATGACATAACCTTCCTCTGTCCATGGGCAGCTCACTGCTTTACATCTAATCTTTCAGACTCAGAGGGTCATGCTTACATTCCATCCTGTTCTGCTCTGGTGAACAAACCCAGGCTTGTGGTGAGGCTGTGGCAGGAAGGATGTGGTGCTTGTGTGGGAAAGACTATCAGACAAGGGAGGGAGGGGAGTTTGGGATGAGCGGAAATGTGTGGATTCGACAAGTGAAGTGTGGACTAGAAGGAGTTAAGACTTGAGGAGCTGAGAAATGAACCTTTGCAGAAGAAAGGCTTAATACTTTTAGATATATTGGATCACCTGGGGCAGTGAGATTGGGGCACCAAGGGACTTGGGCTAGAAGGAAGTAGTAGTTATTTACCACAGGAAAGAAATAGGACAACACAGCCACTGCTGCTGCCTTCCCCTGTTCTCCTCCTGCCTGAAATATGGCTGCTGGAAAAGCAGCACTTTTGGATGGATTTGGGATAGAGCATTGAACCCCTCTTGGTCTTTCTCTTGATCATCACTGCCAGATTGATGGGAGAGCAGGAGGCTGCTGGGTGGGTGGGGATATGCAACCCCTGGTTGCTATGGCGTGTTGGTTCACCATGGAAAGTATGACCTCTGCATGAACTACACCAGCTCCCCTGGCTCCACCCCGGATTTTAGTTTCCTTGGCAGTCTCTTCATGAAATTCTGCTCCCAGCCACTCCACCACCGGGGAGAGCCAAAGGTATGTGAAGCATTCAGGCAGTGAAAGCAGCCACAGGGCAAAGGAGTTTCTGAATGGCCATCTCCAGGCTAACCTCAATGCTTGCTGGGGCTTGTCTCCTTAACCTGACAAACCATGGATCATCATAGCCAAGGGAGAAGGTGATTCCAGCATCTGAACCACTCTCTGGAGCACTCAGATTGCAGGCTGAGCCCTGTGCCGTGCCCAGTGATGCAGCAAACAGCCTCAAGCACCACTGGCAAGCAGAGGTGCTGATCTAAGAGGATGTGATCTGAAAGGCTGGATGCCATGGCAAGGGTCTATCTGTGTTATCAACAGTGGACCAGTATGGCCACAGCAAATGCAGAAGCACTCCCAGTTTGCCCAGATGGCACTTGCAGGAGGCAGGGAAACATGCCCTATAGGATTCTATCTAATCTTGGGGTGGGGGTAGGGGATATGGAGTAGCAGCTTCGGAGGAGTGGAATGGCTTTTTGTAATGAATTGTTGCTTGGGACTTGATGTCCTTGGAGAGACACAGACCTTGTATGCTCATTAGAATAATTTGCTTTGCCTTACAGATGGGCAGAGGGGTCTGCTCTGCTCTCCAACTGCCCTCTAAAGCAGAAGCACAGCAATCAGGCTTTCCAGAAAGGATTGATTTTTCTTTCAGTCTCCCACTGGGAATGTCTAATGTGGGTTTGCAGAGGATGAGAACTTTAGGAAATCTGGTCTGTTTAAAGTAGCTCAGGATCTGAAGGCTCTGGGTATTTTGGACCATCTGATGTTTACTTGTTATTGCAGCAATTGTTGCTTCAATTTCTTGGTGGAGAGGGGATTATACATCTAATCCTTTGTGGGCTGCGTGCAGTATTAACATTCTCAGTCTCACCAAATGCTCCTTTATTCCATGATATTCTAGGCTGAAACCTTTGGGCTAATTACTCCTTCACAAAACTTCACTCTGAGACCTTTTGAAACCTTCACCATCTTTATTTGTATGGGATTTGGTTCATTTCCCTTTTACACTCCCCCACCCCTCCCCCAGGGTATCTGATCTGAGACACATTGAAGTCATTGGTAGTGTTTCCTTTAGAATTTGGTTTTAAATCAAGCTCTGAGCAAAGAAATTTGTAGAGGAAGGAAGGAAGGAAGCCTCCAGAAACCTAAAAGGTTCCTGCAGGATATTTCTTCAAAAACCCCAAATAATTAGAAATCACCTTGGGAAAGCCATCTGGGGAGCATCTGAGCAACACTTACAGGAGGCCAGAGTCTTAAATGCTGTTCTCAGACTTTAAAAGGAGGGGTGTGTGTGTGAAAGACAGTAATGGCTATTAAAGCTGGGGATGTTCATGCTCAGATGTTTAAGCTTACTTCCTACAGAAGCTTAGAGAGGCTCTTTCCTGACATAAAGCTGTATAACAGATGATCCATGTTGTGTGTGATGGGTTTATTTCCCTCCCTTTCCGACTGTCCAGACGCAGTGGGATGAGAGACAGATGATGAATCGATTCTTCTGGTTGATGTTTTCCAGGGTAGCCTTGGATGTTTCCCAGTCATCCAGGAATTACTTTTCATGGCAGAAAGTGACCTACTTCTAGAATAGAAAGACCTACTGATGCTTAGAAAAGAAATTTGGAGACCATTTGTTGAAGAACTCCTTTAGGCCAACCAGAGGAGCCTGTGGTTGGTGACACTAGGCTCATGCCTCACACTACACCCACGTGCGCTCTCATTGCATGTGATTACCTGGCCTGGGATGTGTAAATGCTTGATTGCAATCTGTCCACCCTACCAAAAGTTGCATCATTTTGATTTTGCCTAGGTGCTGTGTGGCAAGCACTTTTTAGATGGAGTCTCTTGGCCCTTGAGGGGTTTGTCAAGTTTTTCCTGTGCTGTTGTGTAGTATCTGACTGCTTTTTTGTGCATGTTTATTCCTTGGGGATGGAGGCTCAGCTGTGATAGAGGGGGATTAGCAATAGCTAGAAAACTACCTCCATGGCACAAAGCTGCTCTGAATAGCAGTGGAACATAATGGTTTGAAAGATTTTTCAAATCACAAGCACTGCTCTGAGTGTTACAGCACCCAAGGGGAGCGAATCCTGCTTGCCCTTCTCCAGCTGCGCCTCTTCGTCACGTTCCGTGCTGGCGAGAGGCTAGGTGTCCAATCAAAAGCCACATGCATTAGTCACCTACCTCAGCCTTGCAGGACCCAAGGTCATATAATGCAAAAATGACAGCCAAATACCTCCCAAGAATAATCCAGCTTGGAGATAAGGCCTCGCCTGTCAGCAGGTCTGCCCAGAGAACGGGACGTGGCAGCAGGCTCGACACGGGGTAGCTATGGCACCTGGTCGGGGGCAAAGCACAGGAGTGCCAGTGGTATGCCGTAACGGGGCAGTGAAGGCATCTGATGGCACACCCAGGCACTCTTTTATTGTGGACAAGGATCTATTTCTGGGCTTTGGAAATGAGCCATCCAAAAGTAAATGTTTAGTCAGCTTTGCAAGCTGTTGGAAATGCACAGCGTGCCTGTGACTGGGTGGTTTTATGGGGATGGGGCTTTGTTTGCCAGATGGGATTGTGCTATAAAGACATTCCAAAGAGGTGGTAAGGTGTGGGTGAAGTTTAGTTTTCTGTCCTAGAGAAGTAAGCTGTAAGGGAGAAAATAGTCTGACACTTCTGCAAGGACTCATAAAGGACATTACTCATAGAATCACAGAATCATTTTGGCTGGAAAAGACCTTTGAGATTGAGTCCAATCATCACCCCAGCACTGCCATGCCCACTAAACCATGTGCCTAAGTGCCATCTCTACACTTTTTTTAAACACCTCCAGGGATGGTGGCTCCACCACATGGGATTCTTCTCCCACCACGGAGGTTATGCCTTCCAAAACTAGCCCTAAGTCTGTAGCTCTGGCACAAAACTGAGGGTCATAGTCAACGTGTGGCTTGCAGGCATGAGTGGAGGAGCCACTTGGCTTTGTGTTCAGGCAGGATTCTTGCTTTGGCCAGGAGCTGCAACTGTAGCCTGTGAGGGCAGGGAGAAAGTGGTGAAAAGTAGGTTGACAGTGCTGGGGATGCCATGGCTGCTGGAGCAAATGGGGACATGCCATCAGATATCCAACAGGCTGCTTTGCCTCAAGTCAGTAATCCAGGGGCACGCTGCCAAGGAGGAACAGTGAGCTCTCGAGGGCGGCAGAGTGAGCCTACTGCAGGGCATTGGGCAGTGTGAGGCAAAAGGAATAGAGAGCACCAGAAGATGAGCACAACAGCTTGGCCAAAACCCAGCTGAGAGTGAAAAGCCAGATCTCCAGGCTTTGGCTGTTGGGGACCTGCAGATCAGACTGTGGTGGCTGGGGCTGGATTTTTAGTTCATTTGGGAGAGGAGTGAGTTACAAAATGTGGATCTGGGTTCAGGTTACAATTCTGCTCCCCAGGGCTATTCCAGGTGTTCAAATACAGACTTTTGGCTGTGGCCCATCTCTAATTAGGCATGTTCTTTAAAAGTACTTTCCTTCCTCAGCTCCTGTGCTCTTGGCTTGTCTCCACTAGCCCTCTTTGCTGTACTAGAGCACAGTTTGCTGGGTATATTAATGGAACTGTTTACACACCTGGCTTCCTGCAAGAATAGACACCTAGCTCCTTCGTTTGAAAAGTCTAGCCCAGAGGCTGTAAACAGGAATTGTGCTATGTCTGGAAAAGCTGAACTGCTGCTTATCAGTACTCCCTCGGGCTGTGGGAGCAGCAGCAGCTGCAGACATGGGTCAGTTGAGCATGGAAATCAGCTTGCACACTCTTCCCACCAGTCCTGTCCTCTTGCCCAGCTCAGGCCCTCCAGCAGCTGAGGTCTTCACAGGGTTATACCCTTTTATTGTGATGGTGACAGGAGAGGCTTCACCTGGCATTTGTGTCTGCTCAGACCAGTATTTCTCTGTGTATGAAATCTAGGGGTGTCACCCTGAGGTTTCATCCTGTGCAGGACTCCCAGTGGCATCTTTCCTCTCTTCTCATGGATTTACCTTGCAAGGTTAGTTTCTGTCTTAACTCCACAAAAGCAGTGATGGATTCATCAGCTCCTATACTCCTCTAGTTACAATTGAGGGGCATCTTTCATGAGTCCTTGTGTAGCTCAAAAAATGACCATGGAAAGATAAGCTTGGTAAAGCTTGCATGGTGCAGACCTGATGCAATGGTCCCTCATGGTCTCTTTGGCCTTGAAGGTATAAATATAGATGAGTGCCATTGTACAGCTTTGATTTTTCAGGTATAAAAGGAGGAGAAAGGCAGAACAAAATCACCTGGCTAATGCTATGAAGGATTTCTGCTTCTGAATTGGGTCTACTGGAAAGGCCCACACAGCTTTCTCAGATGCTAAAGCAGACTTTCAGACTTTACTGGGGAGACCCCCTTCACACCAGTGTGCAGTCTGTACTGCCTTAAAATAGACTGGTTTGGTGGGCATTCCACTAAGTCCCACTTTTCAGCCATTCTTTGCTGAACATAACTTGGGCTTTATCTGGAAGATACCTCTGTGAGCTGGGAGGATTGGAGGACTGGTGCTGTTGGAGGTCTACAGGCTATGGAGTGTGCTGCTGATGTGCAGAGCCCTGGCATCTTTCAATTTCTGTGCTTGAGGTTTCCAAAACACTCTTTGTGAAGGCCCCTGGAGGAGTCCCCCCTAAGGCAGACCTTTGGAAAGGAGCATGCAGATGCCTCAGCTGGGAATAGCGAACAGGAAATCAGATGTACCTTAGGGCAAAATTTGCTATCCAAATTCCAGTCCAGCTAGGAACAGAAAGTGCTGCTGTTCCCAAAGCACTGGGCTGGACTTGGGTTGCTTCAACAAGCCCCCAGAGGGAACACAAAGCCATCCAGTGGGGAAAGAAAGAAGCCACGATGCTAGCTGTTGGATTCTCATGCCATGGGGGCTCCTAATGGCCCAGCAAGCAAGTGACTTCATTGAGAAACTTTGTTGGCGCTGACTCCCGTTTGGCTGCTGAGTGTTGGGTATATGCCATAAGGGTAAGGGCTGGGAAATCTCAGCTCTGGAAAGAGACTCAGGAGGACAGAAGTGACAGGTACTTCCATCCAGCCTTGCATCAAAACCCTCTGCAAAGAAAGAGGAGAGAGCTTACGCCACCGCTCTGCTCCCCTTTTCCTCCTGTGTACCCATGCCCCTCTGCTGAAAGGAGAAATCGGGGCTTTCACGAGGACCCAGCGGCTGGCTGGATCCAGTGCGGAGCAGCATGACCCTTCATGCTGTGCTCCTGCTAATGGTATCAAATCAAGCAGGAAATTATTTTTGGAGCAGCAAAGCATGTTGAAACCCAGCAGCAGGCAGCTGTTTGCGTAACCGGAGTTGTGGGAGAGCTGCCTCCCTTGTTGCCAAGTGCTCGACTTCCTATACTGGTGAGAAACGGTTTCCCCGCTCCCGGCAGTGTGAGCAAATCTCCTCAGGCTTGGGAGGCTGGGCTTGGGCCAGCATCCATCATTCCTGTAACGCCTGCTTTGCTGCTCTGAAAGACCCTGGACACTTCTGTCTTTTTTTTCTGTGGGGATCTGACTCTGACTCTTCAGACTTCCTTCTATTCTCTTCTTAAAAATAAATGACCTGCAGAATAAAGGGGTTTGTCCAGGTTTCAACTAACTCTCAGCAGAGGTCCACATCTGGCCAATGGCCCAGGCTGGTGGTGGAACATCAGTTCTGCCTCAGCATGAGCATCCGTGCTGGGGTTTCATACCCTGGCTGGGTTTCCAGCACCAGTTTGGTGCCACAGTGGTACCCACAGTGCTTGAGCTGCCTTTGTGAGGATGAGTTCTGGCACAGAGCTCTTCTGGCTGCACTTCAGCAGCTCCTCTGCAGTTTGGCCCTTTCAGCAGCTTCCAGGTGTCTAACAGGCTTGATTATGGTTTTTTTTTGGAGGTGAGTCTTGGCAGGCTGCAGCTTTTTTGCTCTCTGGCAATAGTTTGTGCTTTTTCTTTCTGCTCCATCATGGCAAGTTGGTGTCCAGGCACTGGCCTTGCCTCCTGGAAGTGACTCTGGCTGTACGTTGGTGGATGTCCTATGCAAACTGCTTTGCCCTCGGTGATCTTCCTGATTCTTTTACCCTCATAGCAGAGCAGAAATAAATTCTACAGTGAAATGCTCTGTCCCATTTAATAGCATCGTTAATGTGGGTCATAGAATTGTGCTAGCCAGAAAGAATGAGAGAAAGCCTTGGTTGCAGAGGCAGCAGCTGACCCGGTGTAGATGTGGCTTAAATTCCTGCCCCCAAAATGCAATGTTTCTGCACGGAAGGGAAGGGCCAAGCCAGTGCAGAGAGGTTTTTGAAAGCCACCATAGGAGTATAAAGCCCTTTTTGTTTGCAGACTTCTTATGTCATCCCTTGGTCATGTAAATGTCGCCCCAGAAGAAAGACTTCTTCACATTACTGCCTTGTTCTGGAAAAGTCCCTCCCTGATTATTCAGGACTGCTGACTCCTTCAGCCATGTGCCCCTTTCCTGAGGGCTGTAGGGTGGGAAGAAATTCCCTGATGCAGTGAAAGGCAGGAAGATATCCAGTGCACCTGAACTGAGTCAGTCTGAAGTATTTATGACTTCCCAGTTGGGTAATGAAGTTCTCATGCAGCCCAGTTACAGTTGGAAAAAGTGTCTGTCCTGCACTGGGCTGAAGTTGGTTGCTGTTACATAAATTTGCATCAGCAATGGGACCCCAGAGCTGGGGTGATGAGCAGAGCCCTTTCCATCCTGTGTACAAGTCTTGGTGAAGCAGATTTAAGAACTCTCATTGAAGAAAAGCTGTTGTTTCACTTTATAGTAACTTTTCCAGCCTAAGTGTGTGAGGGTTCCTGGGCGGTTTGGTAAGAGATGGCAGAGCCTTTTTTTTCTGCCTGTCCCATTTGTGTCTGGGATTGCAGCTGTCAAATATATCACTGTCTGGGGCTGTTTAATGTTTCATGGTTTTTAGTTGCAGATCCAGTTATTTTCCCCTTGCCACTTCATTGCTCCCTGTGGCACCGTTTCGCCTCACGCCTTTGGTTTTGCATCATTTGGTTTGGGAGGGAGACAGGATGGGGTGGGTGAGCCCTTAGAGACCTTCCAGCTCCCTTTAATGTGTGCTTCCTACCCTGCCTGTCAGCTGTGTTTCATTGTTGTGCTGAGCTCACCCTCCACTGGCCTAAGTCTCTCGTGTTCACGTGAAGGGGTTAAAGAAAAGTGGAGAAAACCTCCTGTTTGGGGGCAGTTTTAACTGCTGCCTCACACTTTGTCTGCTCCAAAGCCCTCTCATGTTCTGCAGTGCTTCAGCCCAAATTTCTTGGGAGGTAAACTGAAGCATTTATTAAGTTGCACCCCAAAAGGGAATCACATTTCCTGACAATAAAATGCTATATCTGTCCCATGAAATGAAGTTAGAGAGCGCCTTCGAGGCTAATATTCCTGCAGTGCAAAGGAAGGACGCAGCTGCAGAGTCTGAGGAGCAGTACACTAAATTAATCTCTCTGAAACCACTAAGGTAAGACCTGTTTCCTCAGATGAATGCCACAGTTCTGTCTGAAGCTGGTATTTCTCTGCTGATATTTTACTGAAGGGTTGAATTTCTTTTGTTGCCTTATCTTTGGGCAGAACTTCAGTTCCGTTCCAGTGACGTTCCTGCAGAGCGCAAGACTAAAAAGGGGTTTATTGTGTCTTTGAACTGCCTTTTGCTCTGAGGAATGAGGATATAATTGTAACGTTAGAAGGACAAACTGAACATGTTCGGGCTTGTCCTGCCTGATCTTTCCCTGTTTCTTTTATTCCCCCCCCTCCTTGCAGCAAGCACTCATGATTGGGATTTTCCAAACGATAAAGCCTTGGCTAGCCTGGGGGCTAATGTGCTCTTCGCTAAAGGAGCTCTCTGGCTGTCTGGATGTGCAGTTTCTTTTGATGCCATACAAGACCAGAGTTCCCCATTTCATTTGTGCTCACTGGTCATGTCTGTGGGGTGAGTGCAGATGGAGTCTCAGGCAGATGGCTTTCATATGCCCTCTGGGATGATTTCCCCCCCCAACATATGTAGTGATCTTTCAGTACTCTTTTTCAGCCTGGTTTGGATTTTATGAGAGATAGGTCTGTGGAAGAAATTAAAGGCAAATATTAGCCTGACTTAAAGCAACCCAAAAAGAACATCCCTAAAGCCTTCAAATCCCATGGGGTTTTGCTTTTAGGTACTAACCTCATACCATCTTTTTCACTCAGCTCCTTTCTGATCACTTACGGAAGAGCAATGAATTCCAACTCCTTTCCTGCTGCTAATCCATAGGTCAGCTCTGTGGCTGGGCTCTTTGTACTGGGTGCTGCCATTTTGATGGGGATTGACATCCCTTATATCTACACTGCAGATGTTGGGCCTGATCCTGGAAACCACCTTCAGCTCTTACTGACTTTGCATCTTTGCCATGATAGTGCCAGTCTGTCTTTTCCGTGACACTCCCAGCGCAGCTGGGATTGCAGCATTTCTCACTCGTTCCTTCAGGATCTGCATGGCTTGTTTTACTTTGACCCTGTGGTTTTTACTCAATCCTTCCTCAGACAAGTTTCCACTGACTCAAATCCATGCTTTCATTGAGTCAGGGCTCCAGGATGCATCCCTGGGGCAAAGCCTGTTTCTAGGGCAGCTGGATCCTGTGGAGCTGGGCCAGCTGACACCAGCGCGCGGATGGCAAGGCTTCCCGGGAGGGATTCTTGAAACAGTAATAGGGATGTCACAAGCTTCCCAAATCTGCATGTGTGTGCTTTTCCCATCACTGGTGTTGTCATACACACTGCTGGTGTGGTGTTGTCAGGGTGCTGTGAGACACACAGTGTTGTGGGTTCCTGTCACATCAGTGCTGTGGCTGGGGCAGCAGAAAAGGTTTCAGGGAGATCCATGGAAAAAAAAGAGGAGAGGGAAAAGTGTGGTCCACTAGTCAGAGAACAACATGCATGTGAGAGACCTAATTCTACAAGTGGTTCTTCTACCATGATCTCTGTGGGACCTGGTTCTGAAGGCTCTTTTCCCATGATGATATTTACAGGGACCTTACCAGGGCACTTAGATTTTTCTCCTTTTGTGTGTGTGCTTTGTTTCTCTGTGAGTACTTACAGGGTGTCTTGCACCATCACCACCCACAGGGATGTTATGAGGATAAATCACAAGCTCTAAAGTGTGAGGTTATCAGTTGCTGCTGCATTAGGTCTCTCTGTGTATGTAAGAAAGGAAAACTTTGTGTAAGGACTCTTACAAGAACTGATGTGGACCCAGGTCTGGAGATCCTTGTACTTTGGACACCCCATTATTGCCCTGGTGCTGTGCAGGTGTACATCTGACAGGCTCAGCAGCACTTTGAAGTCTGTTTTCATGAAGCAAAAAAGGTTGTGATTCTCTCTCTTCATTGTGCATTGAAGAGAGAGAATCACAACCTGCCCTTGGCCTCAAAAGGTAAATCATTTCCTCCTCAAACAGTTTGTTTGTTCACATGGACCTCTTTGCACTGAAAGCAACCAGCTTCTGCAAGGTTCCAGCATGTCACAAACACCAGTCTGAAATCATTGTTGCTGCTGGCCACTAAAAGGCATGGCCCATTGCTGCCTTGAGTTACCTGGTTTTAGCATCTGAAATGCAGGTGCTCCCTAAGATGTCCTGCCAAAAAAAGTGTGTGGCCTCTGGCTCTTGCACCACCAGATGTCTTGAAATGTAAATCTCCTCGGTCCACCAAACCCTAAGCATGTAGCAAGCCCACTGGCTCACTGGAGCTACAGCAATGTCCCACTGAAGGCTTCCAAACTCCTCTGCAGAGAGCTGGTGGCTCACACACTGCTCACCCCTCCTTGTTTCCAGCTGTTAATTTGCAATCAAACACAACTAAAAATACCATAAGCACTTGGCTCCTGATTTTCCTTATGAGTCCATCGGGTGGCTTGCAGTTGGCATCCTTTGGTGGCGAATGGAACAGGTTTGTGCTGTGAGCTGTGGCTGGGTGGAGAGGCTGCCCGTGAGGCTGCCTAAGATGTGGTTCCCACGGAGCACTCCTGTAAATACCAGTTCAGCATAATGCAGCTGATACCAACTGGCATCCCTGTAGGTGGTCTCAGTAGTGGGGCCAAGATGAAACGTGGTGTGGAGAATGAATGAGAAGTGTTTTCTCCCTAAGGGGAACGCCTCCGACTGAGAGCAAAGGTGTGTTAGGCAGAGCTCAGAGTGCAACTGCTGCACCAGGTCTGTGGGCAAAGGATGTTCTCAGTCAGGGCTTTGGCAATGCAGGAATCCACAGAAATATGTATTTGCCTGGTATGAAGTGCATTAAATCATGGATTCATAGAATGGCTTGGATTGGAAGGCACCTTAAAGATCATTTACTTCCAAGCCCCCTGCCATGGGCAAAGACAACTTCCACTAGACCAGGCTGCTCTGAAAATCTGGTTTCAATTCACTGCTCCAAAAAGGGCAAGCAACTTCTGTTAATAGGGTGGAATACAGAAACAGCTAGCCTAAGGAGGTGGAGGAGGCCCCATCCCTGGAGACATTTAAGGTCATGCTTAATGAGGTTCTGAGCTACCTGATCTAATTGAAGATGTCCCTGCTTACTGCAAGGGGGCTGGACTAGATGACCTTTAAAGGTCCCTTCCTTCCCAAACCAGTGTATGCTTCTATGAATAATTGAATCTGCTCTTTCCCCCAAATAAATTGATTTCTACCATGCTAAACAAAGCAGTTGACAACACATCTGCAGTGCAAAGTTTCTTGGCCATCCCATGGCTAGCATTTTTCTTACAACCTGTGCAGGGGTGCAGACTTCTACAACCTGCAAATGTGGAGCAGAACAGCCTCTTTTCTGAATACACTTAACATGCAGAAACAGTTGCCATTATGGCACGAGGGAAACAAAATACTTAATTGGGGGAGTTCAGTAAATATAGTAACAGGGAGACCACTCCTGGTTGGAGCGTATGAAGCCTGCCCAAGCAAGCAAGCTGTGTGCTTTTAATTAATGGTTTCACCCATTATTGAAATGCAGTGACTCACCCTCCTTATGCAGATGCCTCCTTCTGGGGTCAAACTCTTTATGAAATTAAATCAGCTGCACAACAGCCCTCAGGTTCTATCTTTGCTGGAGAAAGGATTGTTTCCAAAGGGCCTGTTGTGCAACCCAAGAGGTTGGAGTGGGCTGCTGGAATGCCTTCCACCTGATGCGTGAGATGTTTTCTTTGTGACTTTTGGGTATTAACAGCCCAACATTGCTTCCCATACAAAAATAGTCCTAATTTGTCCATTTTCATTAAAAGCCTTTACTAGAAAAAAGGCATTGGAGCCCTTGGTGCAGCACAGCAAGATTTTTCACACCTTGAGGTACAAGGTGTTGGCTGCCACTGCTTGTTCCAAGACAAGCACTGTGCTGTACCTCTGGTAGGATGCTGCATTTACAGTTACTTACCTCAAGGTAAAACACTAACTTGTTTTGCCAGGGATTACATGGCTTAAAAATGGCATTCACGTGGATGTGGCCTGGTAAGAGATGAAATTCAAGTGTCAGATTTGGCTGTTCAATTGCTTTGTTATTTACCTAGTTAGCCTTTGACTGGGGGGGTGCAGAGGGAGCCCTTCCTTTGGCGTGTCACCAGGATTGTTCTCTCGGATCTTTGAAGCAGCCTTCCCAGTTCCCTGCTTGCAAAAGGAACTGCCCAGAGGAAGAAATGTGAGCCCTTTCGTGGGCTGATGCTGGGACAGCTCCAAGTATTGGCAAAATAGGTGTGTGCAGTGCTGAACTGCATCCTCACAGTGCTGGTGTCTCCTTGCCTGTGCCAGAGTGGCAGAAAGGCATGTTCATTGAGGAAAGGCAAAACATCTGGTGTCTGTGTCTGATTTTTGGAAGGTGGGAGAGGTCCTCTTGGATGTCATAGTCACTGCCTGTCTCTGTAGTGCCAGCAAAGGGAGTGGTTCTTGCCAGAGCTCTCTCTGTCTTTTCTTTCCCAGCCAAATTCTACCCCTTCCCCTGGCAGGAACTACCCAGACCCCACCCCTCATCCTTGGGCAGCAAAATTCATCTCTGCCTACACATTGCTTTGAGCCAGCTCTAAGTGAGCACATCACCACCAGTGAGAGGTAACAACTCCAGCCCATGCCAAACTTTGAATCCTCCAAAACCATCCTCGTGAGCCAAGACCTGACGTGTCGGGAGTGCAGCCCAGGTTACTATAGCAAATCCTCAACGGTTTCCTGTCCAGCTGAGTCTGTTGGAGTCTGAAGCATTGTAACCTCATAAAAAAGCTTGAACTCATTCAAAGATTATTTCACACCACCTCCAGCACTCTATGAAGTCAGACATGCTGTAACTTATGATTAACCATGCGTTCAGGGGTGAGTCACCAGGTAGTCTAGCAAGTGCTGCTCACCTTCTAACCAGTCTGTGTGTGGGAGTCCTTACCCAGCAACACACCCAAACCCAGTCTTTTAATAATTCACCACATTCTAAGCTTGGAGGAGCAATATTTTATGTTTTTTTTTCTTAATTTAAAATAGAAAATAATCATGAAAAGAATCACTTTAAGGCTTTGCCACCGCTTAAGGAACAAGGCGCCAGCATAAAAAGGAAGATGATGGGAGGGCCCCCAAAAGCTGTTATTACTTTATATGGTTGGAGAAGAAGATGACTGGGGGGGTGGGGGGGAGAAATCCATGTTGAAGAGCTGGGTGATTGTGTCTTTGTTGAGCAGTCACTTGGTAAGATGTATGAACATTTCTTGGACTGAAATTAGCATTTTCTATGGCATGAGGAAAACTGAGCTGCTCTGGGCTGTGAGATGGTGGTGGGAGGCATAGTTTTGATTCCTGCTGCAGAGGAGGGAATCTCACTTGTGTCTCAACATGATCTGGTATCCTTTCTCCAGTAAGAATCATAGTCAGAAGCCTAGGGAAGAGAAAGAGTGGGACAGACTTGAGGAATGCTTCACCTATTATCTTTCCAAGCTCAAACTCTTCTCAACTCAAGGAATTTCCTGACATGAAGGGATGTGGTTCATGAGTCTCTAGTAACCTTCAATGGATCATTCTTTCAAGTGCTTGTCCAGTCTCTCTTTGTCCCTGGCTAAATCTTCTCTGTCCACAACACCAGTAACAACAAACTCCACTGACCTTCTACATGCTTTGGGAAGAATTAGACCTTCCTCTATTTTGAACCCATCTCCCATAGCTTCATTTGGTGCTTCCCAGTTCTTGTGCTGGAAATATCCACGTCAGTCACTATCTAGTCCTCTGCTTCAAGTCCCTTACAAACTTGTGAACCTTTAGTCCCACAGAGGTATCCTTCCTGGGGTGAAGGCTTTCAGCCTCATCAGGCAAATAAACAGACACTGAAAACTGTCCTTGTTGCCAGCCTCTGAGCCAGTCCCCCTTCTTAGATAGCTTTTCAAGAGGATGGGCCAGGACAGTATGGAGTGCTCAAAGTGCTGGTGCACTAGAAGTTTGCACAGTGGTCTAATGAGGTTCTCTTCTCTGTCCACTTGCTGTTTCTTCCACGGTAACTCTTAAGGGTTTGTTAGCTGATGCTTTTGTGAAGCAGTCTAAAACAGTCTTACTCCTGAGGAGTAAGAAGCAGTTCAGAAAGCATCATTTCATTGGTGAACTTAAGGCTTGTTTCCCTGCATGCACTACTAAATTTAACCTGTGCTGACCTTCAGCTGCCATGTTATTGCCCAACCACTCAGCCTCGTAGGAGCCAGATGCAATTCCCTCCTGACTGCTCTTTTCCCCAGTACTCTTTTTGTTGTGTATCCTCAGCAATCCTCCTTACCTCACTGCTGCACCAGATCATTCACAGATCGAACAGCACATGTCCTGACCTCACCAGTGGCATGTCTGTTGTGAGAACTGACCACTTACACCTACTCTCTGATGCCTATCTTGACCTGCCCCAGCTCATCCAGTCTTAGCACTGTGGGACCAAAGCCAGATGTTGCAAGCTCCCATTCAGGAAGTGCAGCTCATACCTGGTCCTTGTCTAGACTCCTGCAGTTCGAGACATACAGGATGATGCCGTTGAGTGTGAGGCAAGCAATGGCTAGCTAAAGTTTCTTGGGGAGTGTGGCTCATTCCCCTATTTGTTATAAAAGCATGGAAATGATGCTGTGAGGTGCTGGTGGGACTGTGTGTGTTGTGCAATGGGGAATTGAAGTCCAAGAGAGGGCTGTGAAGATGATTAGGAGACTGAAGCATCCCTCTTATGAGGAGAGGCTGAGAAATCTGGGGCTGTTTAGCCCCCATAAGATTGAGACAGAATCCAATAGATGCATGCAAATATCTATAGGGTGGAGAGCATGGGAATGGAGCTGGGTTCATCTCAGTGAAGGCCAGTTATAAGACAAGGGGCCAAAAGTATAAACTAGATCACAGGAGGATTCACTTAAGATTAAGGACTTTACTTTCAAGGTACCAGAGCACCAGACCACACTGCCCAGAGAGGTTATGGAGTCTCCTCCTCTGGAGACTTTCAAAACCTGCCTGGGCATTGTGATCCTGAGCAACCTGATCTAGGTGTAGATGTGTTAGCAGGGGTGTTGGACTAGATGATCTCTAGAGGTCCATTCCAACACCTACCATTCTATAACAAGCAGTTATCACAGGTACAAGGGACAGCTCTGAATTAGCAAAGTGCAGTGGTCTGAGGAGAGCACAGGCCAACGAATGATACTTGAAATTAGCAGCAGGTTATGGGCCAAGCTTGCAAAGATGCCTGTGTCTGTAGAGGGGTAACTGATATGCTTCTTCCCACACTTAACTAAGTTCCTGGGAAGAGCATTGTGTTGGATCAGGTCACAGGATGGGCTGGCATGGGCCTGGAAATTATCTTCCTGCTGCAGCCATCACCTTCACTCCCTGGCAGCTCCATCTGCTGTGCTTGAGCTAGGGCTGGTTCTCATTGCTGAGATTCTCTTTGCAGCAAGAACTGGTGGGGATGGATAGCTGTTTGCTGAGGGAGAGCCTGCCTTATCCATTCACATAGAGCACTGCTGAGCTCTGCCAAAGGAGGATTTTCCCTGTGGAAGAATCCCAAGTTCTTTCATTAAATTCCCTGCACTGACCAAAAGTGTTTCTTCTGCAAGGCTGAGTGCCAAGTCCCACCAGCAGCTCTCATTGTGATGTGTTAGTGACGCACACAGGAGCGAATGTTCCTGAAGGGAAGTTAAGGACAGGTAGTTCAAATGATTTTAGAGACGACTATGACGTCCTGGCCCATGCTTGGTGTCCCCAGCACTTGGCAGCTCTGCTGTGTCTCTGCCGTAGCACTCCTGGCTCTTTGCCCTGCTAATGCTCCAGTGCCAACCTTCAGCATTCCTCCCTCAGCCAGTTCTGATGGAAATGGGTGATGCAGGATGCCCTGCCCCCTTCATCTTCTTTTTCCCCTTCCCACCACCTGAATTTTCCAGATGTGGCTGCCACTAGAAATAAGCAGTTGAATGAGCACTTGTCTGCAGGTGACTCATTCTCACCCTGTGAGAGGCTCAGCAGATGAGAAGTCTCACCACCTCCTTGGGCAGCCTGCAATCAGGTCAAGCTCACTGGAGCGAAAAAGGACCTCCTGCTCTCCCTGAAGCACTGGCAGCCAACTTCTGCTGCTCCTCCTCTAAAACATGTGGCAAAAAGGAAACCCTGGTCATGGTTTCCAGTTGCATCAGGGCAGTGAACACCCTCTTTTTCCTGCTGATGCATGGGTGGGGATGGGTATCTGCTCAGGTTTTACATTCTGTCTCCAGAGGAATTCCAGACTCCTGTGAAAGAATGGGAACGTTTCAAGCAAAGGAGTACCACTGAGGGGCTGTAATAAGATACAGTGACTTATGCCAGGTCAGTTGTCCTAACCCTTGTGAAGTACCCTCTGTCTGACCATGATAGTATAGTAGTATCAGTCAGGGCTGGAAGGGACCACAAGGAGCATCTAGTTCCAACCCCCCTGCCATGGGCAGGGACACCCCACACTACATCAGGCTGGCCAGAGCCTCATCCAGCCTGGCCTTAAACACCTCCAGGGACGGGGCCCCAACCACCTCCCTGGACAACCCATTCCAGGGCTTCACCACTCTCATGGTGAAGAACCTCCTCCTCACATCTAGCCTGAATCTCCCCACCTCCAGCTTCATTCCATTTCCCCTAGTCCTGTCACTACCTGAGATCCTGAGAAGTCCTTCCCCAGCCTTAAAGGTCTTTACCAACCAAAATGATTCTATGATTCCAAGGAAGCCAGCGAGAAAGGGTGTCTTTCTCTGAGCCACATCCCTTGGAGGCTGCATTTGCTCCCACTTGGGATTTAATGCTCCTTCAGCCAGCACTAACCTGTGCTGCTCCCTTCACATGGCGTTTTCACAGGGGTATTTCTTAGGACAGGAGAACCCCAGGGAAAGACTTGTGCCACACTTATTCATGCCTTAGTGTGATGGTTTTCTCATGAGGGCAGGGATCAGGAACTGCAGAAAGGAAGGTTTGGGAGTGGTTTTGTTTTCCTCTCAAAGGCATAGATAATGTGATGGATGGTACTGGCCATCCTTCACTGGCAAGGCTGCCTTGAGGTCTGCTGAGCACTGGGCTGTCCCAGTTTATTTGTGTTACTGTGCTGTTTCTTGCCCTGGCCTGTGGAAGCTGGCCTGCCTCTGTACATTTTCATGAGCATCCTAGGAACTGTCTTTTTTTTTTTTGAGGCTAAGTAAATGCAGTTTTGATTGAGGCTTTTATAGTCCTTTAAGAAACTTTGGCAAAATACTGTGCTTGCTTGTCTTTAGGAGTAATCTCAACAGCACAGAGCAGAACCCCATGGGTCAAAGACAAAATCCATGCAGCGAGCATTGTCAAGGCAGCAAAAGAAGCTTCCTTTAATGAAACCATCACTAATTTTTACAGCAAGATATGGACTGAGTTATGTCTGACCAGTATTGGGAGCACGATGCCTGCTGCTCCCTTTCTTAGGGACCCAAGGCTGCTTTCTGGAGAGCACAGTTTGGTGTCATGGTTTCACCTGAACTCCTTTTTTCACCTGTCTTTCTTGCTTTTCTTCTCTTTGGAAGTCCCCAGCTGTTTTTCACCCCTAGCTGCCCCTCTGAGGGTGTGAGTGGATAGTGTGGCCGGACTGCAATCAAAGAAATCATTTGAGAGCTCCTTAAGGAATCTGGGCTGGCAATGAATGCCAGCTTTGTGCAGTGCTGTTTTGAAGTAGGAGTGAGTCACTAAAAAACAATTTGTGCTCTCTCCATGCTCAACTTTGTTCAGAAAAAAAAGGAGAAAGAAAACAAACACAATTCCATTCACTGCTGAAAATACACATTGATCTTTTAATCCTCAGGGGTTCGTTGGGATGTGCTTCCTCCTTGAAAGAATCACTGTATTGATGCAACACCTAATTGTGCAATTACACATGGGTGTTCTGCTGCTGGGCTCTGCAGAGCTGGGCTCTGTGGCTGGAATGCTAATCAGAAAGCAATGGATACCATCTCGTGGCACACGCAGCTGAACGCAGCCTCCTGGCTGCCAGTAGCCCCTAGGTACCATCGTGGGTCTGTCCCAGCTTTTTAAAGGAAGGAAATTAAAGATGGGAAGTGCAGCCCAGCAAGACCAAGAAAGCAAACAGCATCCTGGCTTGTATCAGCAATAGTGTGGCCAGCAGGACCAGGGAAGTGATTGTCACCCTGTACTTGGCACTGGTGAGGCTATACCTCAAATACTGGGCTCAGTTTTGGGTCCTCACTACATGAAGGACACTAAGGTGGTGGGAAGGATCCAGAGAAGGGTAATGAAGCTGGTGAAGGGTCTAGAGCATAACTCTTGTGAGGAGTGACTGAGGGAACAGGGGTTGTTTAGCCTGGAGAAAAGACTACAACTCCCTGATAAGGAGGTTGGAAAGAGGTGGAGGTTTGTTTCTTCTTGCACATAGTAACTCAACAAGAGGAAATGGTCTCAAGTTGTGCCAGGGGAGCTTTAGGTTGGATATGAGGAAAGTTTTCTTCACTGAAAGAGTGCTCAGGCATTGAAACAGGCTACCCAGGGAGGTGATGGAGTCACCATCTCTGGAGGTGTTCAAGGAATGCATATACATGGCACTTTGGGACATGGTTCAGTGGCTATGGTGGTGTTAGGTGAACAGCTGTACTCAATGTTCTTAGAAGTCATTTCCAACAAAAACAATTCTGTGATTCTCTAAAGACTCATATTTGGGCCAGAGCCCAAAACTGTATCCCATATTGGTTTGTTGTAGCCTTTCATGGCGGAAGCAGAAGCTTCCAGCACCCATTCCTCCTCTGCACTGCTTGGTGGTGGCAGGCAGCAGTGAGGACTCTGTTCAAACACCCTCATCTGCAAGCTGAAAATATGACCTGGTCAGTGGGCTCCTTCCTGCTCCTGTGCCATTGCCTGATCTCTTCATGCCGCTCATGCCTTTGTGGGATGGAATTCTTTAGGAAGGCTTGCTGAAAGCAGTGCTTCAGAGCTGGTGGGAAATGCTGTGCACATGTGTTTGCACAGAGATATGTCCCTCACACGTACTTGTTTGGCCAGGACCTGCTTTCCAAGAGCTGCGTTTGTTATAAACTTGGCCGGATTGTTCTCATGCTACATGTGTGCCGCCTCTGCCTGCAGGGCTGTGTGGCACTTAGGGCAAAGACACAAAAACTCACTTCTGGGAGCCTCTGGGAACCCTTCCTGTCCCCTGTGTCACATCTTGATCCAGAAACTGAACCCTGACTGCACTTGTTTGCCCCATGCTAATTGGCCTCGATGGCAGCACGTTGCGAAGTAACGCAGAGCGTGTTCTCGCTTTGCCTCTTCTGGGAAGCACAGTGGGATTTACCTGAAAGTAAATACAGAGGCTGGGTAAGCATTGGATGGGAAGAAATGCAATCTTCCTCCAGCTGGCTTTGAATGCTAATATTTAATTCGGGTTTAATCTGTTTACCATTGCATTACTGTTAATGGCTTCAATTCTGCTTTCCCACCAGCATTAAGAATAGAGTTTCCAGATGGGTGATCCCAGCTGTCAGCCACTTCTCCCTTATCCATGGCCACAGGCTACCAGCAAGTGAGCCTTGTAGCTAGCTGGCCATGCTATTGGTCCTGTGGCAAGTGTGCCCTGGGCTGCCCATCCTGTTTTTTGAAATCCTTTAGAGCTCCTTTAATCCACCACCTTTGCCTAATGGCCTGAGGAAGATGAAAAGGAGGGGCTTGCTTTGGCTGATGTTATGGGCTGCTGGTTGCTTGGTCACTCTGCTCATGTTTTCTTCTTACTTCTCTGGAAGCTTTCTGTCTGGGCAAGCTGCAGCTGCTCCTGTTGGCAAAAACTAGCAAAAAACCTAGCCCTGCTCCAAGCTCAAGTGTTTGCTCCCTGCAGCCCGTTGCTTCAGAACCTCCTGGCAGCAGCACCCTGGGGCACGTTGGTTGCATGTAAGACAGGGTAATGGGGTTTTGTTGCTCCCTTTTCACAGCAAGACTGGAAACACAGGAAGAAGAGTGGGCAGCTGTGGCCTTAGCTGACAACCTGAGAGGAGCTCTACTAGCAGAAAACCCTGGGGGACAGGAAGGAAGGCTGCTGGCAAAAGTGAACAAGGGATTCTCAGTCAAGGAGTAGAGGAATTGTAAGTAAGGTGCTGAAGTAGGCAGATGAAGTTACCTGAGTTATTCTGACCATAAAGCCCAGGACAGCAAAGGTTCTTAGCCTCTATTAATCAGTGAGAAGCTGGAAGAGGCCATACAATGATGTCAGCTGCTGAAGCTGCTGCGCCCTTTTGCTCCCTTTAATTTAACTGTATTAGTCCTGCCCACATCCTTTGTTCTTCCTCCTCACTCAGGAAATCTGCTGGTGGCTTTGGCAGGGCTTGTACTGGCTCTACAGGGTTGGTTTGTGGACAGCCAGGAGGGATGAGAGGGAGGGCAGGAAGGGTGAAGAGGATGGAGAAAAGTCCTGCAGGAACAACCTGCATAATGTGCCTCATTTGTCTTAATAATGCCATGTCCCTTCCTGGTGAAACTTCCTTCTGGTAAGCCAAGCAGGAAAAATTGAATGCAGAAGGACTTTTTCTGACACCAGCAGAGATGAGATTTGATGCTTATATCTTAAAAATACAGCAGCCAAGTGTCCATGACCCAAGCTTTGCACATCAGAAGCTTCCAACCCAGCCATCATTGCCACAGCATCTGAGTGGTCGAAGTGTAGCACCTTTAGCTTAGCTCTTCTGGTTTGTACCACATGTTCCTCATCAGACCCACAAGAAATAAGGGCAGCAGCTTAGGCCTGGGTCCTCTGCCTGTCCAGTGTGCACAAGAGGCATCACCAGTGTTAACTCCTAGCTGTTTCCTCTGCTGGTGGCAATAGCTTCAGTGTACTCACAGGATGTTAAGGCTTGGAAGGGACCTCTGGAGATCTTTGAGGCCAACCTCCCTGGCAGAGCAGGACCATAGAATCTAGTGCAGGTCACACAGGAATACATCCAGATGGGTCATAAAAGTCTCCCAAGAAGGAGACTGCAGAGCCTGTTCCAGTGCTCTGTGACCCTCACAGTGAAGAAGTTCCTCCTCATGTTGAAGTGGAACTTCCTGCACTGTAGTTTCCATCCATTGCCCCTTGTCCTATTAAAGGGCACAAGTGAGAAGGGGCTGTCCCTTCCTTGACACCCAGCCCTCAGACACATCCTCTCTCAGTCCTCTCTTCTCCAGACTAAAAAGCCCCAGGTCTCTCAGCCTTTCCTCATAAGGCAGTGCTCTAGTCCCTTAACCATCCTTGTAGCCCTCCATTGGACTCTCTCAGGTAGATCCCTGTCCCTCTTACTCTCTGCCAAAGTGCACTTCTTCGGGGTGCAAACTCTTCCCTGCCCTTCTGCAGCTTGCTGGACTTGTCCAAATCACCCTTGCCTCCTTCCCATCCACCTCCACAGGGCTGCAGGCCCTGCCAGCAGCATCCAAAGGTGTGGGTAGTGTTTTCCCATTGGCAGTGACACTGCACAACTCTACCTGAGGAACCAGCAGCCTCTGTGCAACTTCACCAGTTTCTCTGGCAAATGCCTTCAGTCTCCTGTCAGCATGGGTGCAAGGATATTGTTAGCTGAACCCACTAGGCTTTGTCTTCCCTCCTGACAGAAATAGCAATCCAGACATGCACACTGGTGTTAGCACTCGTGTCCATTTACGTGGCAGTGTCAATATTTGTGTGTCTTCATGTAACAGGGAAAGACAATGTGAGCCATTGCAAACCTACCCAAGCCCCAAAGCAATCTCACAGGGACTTAGAAGTGATGATGGCTCAGGAAAGCCACCCTGTGCTGCTGCTGCTACTGCTGCTTTGTAAAACAGTTGCCTTGCACTGTAGGAGTAGGAGGATGTGTCCCACTGATGCCATAGTGGAGGGGTGGCACAGGAAGTGTCATCATGCCTAATTCATGGGTTGTGATGGAAACACCAGACAAAAAGAAACTAAGATACATTAGAAGATGTATTGACTTGCTGTGTCAATAAGGGATTTTCATGGCCCTTGGTTTCACTTCATCTTTCACAAATGAGCAAAAAAGGCAAATGCAGGAGCTTGTTTGCTGGACACAGAGGAGTTTTCCCCAATTTCAGAGCTCCAAAAGGACAAAATAACAGAGCAGCTAACCCATGGTGTACCTTAGACAGGTGAGGGCTGGTCTCTTCTCCCAGGCAACCAGCACCAGAACAAGAGGACACAGTCTCAAGCTGCACCAGGGGAGGTTTAGACTGGAGGCTAGGAAGAAATTCTTCATAGAGAGAGTGTTGGATGATAGGTTGGACATGATGATCTTGAAGGTCTTTTCCAACCTGGTTTATTCTATTCTATTCTATTGCCCATTGGAATGGGCTGCCCGGGGAGGTGGTGGAGTCACCATCACTGGAGGTGTTTAGGAGGAGACTTGAGGGGGTGCTTGGTGCCATGGTTTAGTTGATTAGATGGTGTTGGGTGATAGGTTGGACTCGATGATCTCGAAGGTCTCTTCCAACCTGGTGTACTCTATTCTATTCAATTCTATTCTATCATGTGATGTGTTTTTCCCATGTTTGAATGAAAGCTTGAAATACATAAAACAACAACAACAAAAACCCAACCAGCCAACAAACAAAACCCCCAAAATATTTAGCCAACTGTTGTAGGTTCTTGTTTGGGTTATTTTTACCCTCTCTGTTTTGTTAGTAAATTTACTTCACACCGCAATGCCAGGTAGAAATTCTGCATTTCTTGGGTAAAGCTTTGGGTCCACAAAGTTGATGCCAGTAGTTTGGGAACTGTTTGGCAGACAATTTCGAATCAGAAAGTGCAATCTGCTGCTCTGAAAAATAAATATAACCATCCAGCAAATGACTAATTTTGTGGTTGGGGGGGGTAATTAGTGGAACAGCTTGGCGGACGGCAGGCAGCAGCTCCAAATTGCTGCACTAAGTCCATTTGCAGGAAGATAATATCTGGCTTTGTTGTTTATTAATAATAATTAATGAGAATTAAAATGCTCAGCTGGGATGTTGGCCACTGCTATTAGTGGGGAATATATGTATGTATGTATATGTGTGTGCTCTTTGATGCTCTTCTCAGCTGGTTGCCGCTCAATCCTTGGGTGTCTTGCTCCAGCGCTACAATAACACTCCAGAAATTATTCCCACCACACTTTTCTCTAGCATGGAGGAAACTTGAGGCTTTGACAATTAGTGCTGCTGGTTACTCCATGGAAAACACAAGCCATGGTCTGACAGGAAAGCAGCAATAAAAAGCTGGGCAATGAGCAGCCCTTTACCAGCAGGCTCACAGGGAGCACCAGCTGGCAGCTTGCTGCTCACTTTGTATCTTAGGTTGCTGGGGATCCATCCCTGGGCGTGTGAGGATGGCACAATCACCTCTGATGTTAAGGGAGGATCTTCTACCCCTCTGCTCTGCCCTGCTGAGGCTGCACATGGGGTGTTGCATCCAGTTCTGGGTTCCCCAGTTCAGGGACAGGGAACTACTGGAGAGAGTCCACAGCGGAGGCCATGAGGATGATTTGGGGACTGGAGCATCTCACAAAGAGAGGCTGAGAGACCTGAGGCTGTTTAGCCTGGAGAAGAGCAGACTGAGAGGGGATCTTATCAATGTATGTAAATATCTAAAGGGTGGAGGCCATGAGCATGGGGCTGGCTCTTCTTAGTGGTGGTCAGTGATAAGACAAGGGGCTAAGAGTACAAACTAGAACAGAGAAGGTTTCATTTGAGCTTAAGGGAAAACTGTGGAGAGTCTGCTGGGCATTCCCACCCCAAACCTGTGTCCTGTGGTAGGTTTTAAACATATGTTTTTATGAAACCCTTTGACTAACACAGTTCCCATGATGGGGAAGACTTTTAATGAGCTGGTGTAGTGGATAATTGCTCTCACTGTTAAAAACAAAACATGCTTCTCCCTTTGTTTTCAGCTCAACTCCCCTGAGTTTCAGTCTGCCAGCCCTGGACTTTGCTCCACCTGTGTTTGGCAGAGTTAAAGCTCTTCATAGTCTGAAATCTTCCCACAGGCACTTAGAGACTAGGAGGAGTCATTTCCTAATCTTCTCTTTTAAGAGGACAGTGATAATTGAGGGCTTGTTACTGACTCTATTGACTTCTACATGGTTTGGGTTTTTCAGATAAGTTGTAATTGTTCCTTTTATCGTGGTACAGCTACTGCTAGGAATCGCTGTTCACTGGGTCTGCGTCTAAGGGATGCATCCTTGCTTCTGTTAAAGATCCAGCATTTGGGACTCTGATGGACAGCTGAAGGAATGCTGATTTGGGGAACAGTTGGGGAATCAATCAAAGTGCTGTTTACTCACCTTCTCTCTCAGAAGTTGGTTTTTACATTGTGTTTGATACTTTTAGCAGCTCCTTTTCAAGTGGTGGTTTCACTTCTGGTGGTTGGCTGGGCTGTATTCTACCCTCCTGAATCATCTGGAGTACTTTGCTTTTCTTAATTTCATTTGATTGTGCTGAGAAATGTCAATAACCACCTTTGGGTGAAGTTTCAAACCATGGCCTTATCCAAAGCCTTCAGGAAAGAATGTGAGCTCCTTTCTAGCCTTATGTGCCATGACTTCAATGGGATTGTTCCTTTTCCAAGTGCCCAAGCCTTTATAGGATGGAGGTATAAATATCTTGTTTGTGATACTTGTCCACTTACCTGTGTCTTTTCTTTTTGCAGTGTTTTTGTTCCCACATATGTTGGGCTGGTGGGAAGTCTCATAAATACCATGATAGCAATGGCTTGGATCCCTTCACTGACTAAACCCAAGTCAGGCCAGGATGTGACGGAGAAGAGTGAGTATTTAGTGTTTCTGATAAAGAGCACAGGGGATTGACAGGCTGTAAGGACTGCTAAAGGGCTTGGGGTTGTATTTAAAGGCAAAAAGATGCCAACCTTGAAATGCTGACACTTTAATGCCTAAGCTGTGCTTGTGGCAAAATATTCCCTACCCACTGCCCACTCTGCCATGCAGAATTGCAAGCTTCCAGCCCAATGCCTGCTGTGCATCTCAGAAAATGTCAATGCAGGGCCCTCACTGGGGGTTTGGCCTGGCCTAGAAGGCAATCCCCTCTCACAGGGGTCCTCTGCATGCAGACCTGGCACTAGTTCCCAGCTGCCTGTCATCATCAGGAAGTGCCTTTTCAGCAAGGTGGCAGTGAACCTGAGCAGGTTGCCTCAGAGTTCATTGCTTCCTGCCTCTAGCCTGTATGAATAGGGTATTAATCAATCTGTCATCTTTTGTAGGCACATCACAGTCTGGCGGCGTGTTTAGCATGAGAGAAATCCTGCGCCTGATGAAGTTTCCAGGAGTAATGGAAATTTTCATAATCAAGGTCTTTGCTGGACTTCCCATAGGTAAATCTCACCCATTACCCGTGACTGCTGCTGCATTTAAAGTAAGATGACATCCACTGTAGACCAGGCTCGTCTCAGGTTACTGAGAGCACATTGCGTTTCATCACAGAGCAGAGAGGGTTTGGCTCCTGAGTCTGTGCTGGGTGCTTTCAAACCTCTCAGGTGCACAGGGTCAAAACTCTGGGACTTAACGTAAAACAGACCACTTGTCACAGGCTGCTTCTGCCACTTCAGCAACTCACTTAATCTCTCTGCCCCATCTCCCTGGATGGAAGTGGTTTTGTTTTTTCCCTCTTGCCTGTCATTTCTATTTAGGATGTAACCTCTTCAGAGCAGGGGAAAAGTCATTTGTGCTCTGCCAGAAATGCTGAGGTCCTTCCTGGTTTTCCTTAATGATTTTAAGAGCTATGTGTACCCTAGCCTTTTTCCCACCAGCTAGAAGCTATTGCTGAATGAGAGGCTGGGGCTGCTCTGACTGTCAGCAGCATGCAGAGAAGCCACAGCTTGTTTCTTCCCCTGCGTGTTAATGGTGGTGCTTATTCTTCTCCTCTTACATTCTGCTCAGGTTTCTGTGTCAGGTTAGTAGCCCTCTCAAACCCATCCCAAACTTGCCTGTTTCCCTGCTCCTTGGAGTCAGTTTCTCTCCCAGCACAGTCCATATCTCCTGTTTGTGCATTGTTCATCTGGACAGGCTGGATTGATGGGCTCAGGTCAGTTGTATGAGATCTAACAAGGCCAAGTGAGGGATCCTGCACTTGGGTTGCAGCAACTCCATGAACACTCCAGGCTTGGAGCAGAGTGGATGGAAAGCTGCCCTGTGTCCTGAAGTGTCATGTCAAGTGATTTTCTAAGATGGTTCTCTTTGCTGATTCTGGTTTATTTCTCAACTTCAAGCAGCATTCATTTTTCAGTTGAAAACTCCTGAGACCACATCCATGTGCAATCTGCACAGTAATTTCCTGTGTTCTCTCCTTTTCCAAAGGCTGGGTGAGATGCACTTTGTTTTAGTCATCCCTGCTACATGCAAATTTCTCCCTGTTGAAGGAGAGATTCTTTTCCCATCTGCAAGAAAATCACCCACCCAAAACAAAACATCTCCTGCCCAAAAGCGCAGCATTGGAGGAGGACTGAGCCAGTGAGGCTGGGATTTAAGGAGGGCACAGGTTGATAGTGTCTCTGAAATCATAGAATAGTAGGTATTGGAAGTGCTCTCTGGAGATCATCTAGTCCAATCCCCCCTGCTAAGACAGGTACACCTAATGGTCAAGAGTATTTCTATAGGAGTAGGATTGGGTTCACTTGAGGCACTCTGACACAAGCACAGAGCTTGCACTGCAGTCAGGAGTGATTACAATCCTCCTGACTTCTCTATACAGGTCTCTCTTCTCTGTAGGTGACTGACCATAGGATGGAAGCTGAAAGGGGATTTGGCCATCCCCTAGTTCTCTGCACCACAGCTGTGGGCTGAGCTCCTTGTGGGCTTATTTACCTTTCATCTCCAACATGCAACTGTATAATTAATTAGTCCACCCAAATTACAGACTGCTCTTTATTTACTTTGTAAACAAGTTTGTGATATACACAGAAGAAAATCTTGTGTTCCTTATGGATCTCATTGTTGTCTAAAACTAGCCTGTTTGAGACTGAAAGAGCCTCCCTGGGAGAACTGCAGGGCTGGGAACCTACTCTATGTGTAGCATAAAAGCAGAGACTTGGGCTGTGTGACCCTTGCAGAAGGGTGGCTGCCAGCGGAATGGACAAGCAGCAGATCACTGCAGCATGGCCCAGTTACATTCTCAGCTGATGTGGGATAAGAAAGCCTCATTGCATTGCAGTAGATAAGGGACAAAAGAAAGGAGGAGGATGAAAATGTCACACATACCTCTTACTGACCAGAAATCAGGATCTTGGAAATGCTGATAAGTAGCTGCTGACTCTTTGGCTGCCCAGTCCCTTTGGAACCTGGTTTTAAGCAGATTGCTTTAGCAGCTGTGTCCCATTTTTAAAAGGGCTTTCCTTCACGTGTGGAACAGGATTTTGCAATGAGCCCCAGGGCTTTACATCTCACCATCTTTGCAGTCTAGCATGGAAGGGCTGAGCTGTGCTCCATCTTCTCACACAAACTCTTGCTGGGTAAGGGTTGCTGAGCTGGCCCCCTGAGGCCATGGGCAGCTTTCAGAAATGTTATGTCTTGGTCTCTGAAAATACAATTTGCACTCCAGTGTTTCCTTGGTGCCTTTCCTCATCTTGATCTCATCTCACAAATTGCCTTTTGCTGCACAGAATCATAGGTACTCCTCCTGCTGGTTCTAAGGAGTTCACCCCCTATTCTGACCCCCTCAAATAAAGGTGAGGTTTCTGAGGATATTTTTTGCCATTTTCCATTTTCTCCTGTTGAAAATCTGAGCCTTGCAGTGCGGACTGAGGCTTTTCTGGGCAGCTTTTCTCTTTTGGTGTTCCCAGAAATGTACTCCCCCCACCCTGCCACAGTGAGCCCACTCCAAGGTGGGCACATTATTTCTGTGACCTGCCAGACCTACCCAGATGGGACCTGCTGAGATCTTAGCAAGCAGTTCTTGTTCCAATGGCCATAAAATCTTTTGAGTTTGATCTGGGGCTCACCTTGAAGAAAAATATTGCCAGTGGCAACCACACTTTAGCTGCATAAGGATGGAGGAGCACAGGAGTCTGCCTTGTCCATACAGCTTTAAGTGACCATGCAGGCACAGGGGCTGAACCCAACTAAAGAAGAGACCTTTGCATCTCCAATGTGCAATGCTAATGAAAGAGCACAGCCTATCCCCCTGCTCCAAAAAGAAATCACCTTGTTTGGAGGAGAAAGATCCAGGTTTTCCTTCACTTGATGAGGGACTTCAAAGGGGAGAGGAGCTGTAGGAGCTGGCGTGTGGTACCAGGAAGAAGCCTCAGGTATGTAGGAAGGTCGAGCCCCTCCTAGGTGGTACCTGCAGGAGGGTAGCAGGATGAAGGGCGAGCGCCTGCTGCGATCTAATCTGCTGCAAGTGAAACCGAGTGTGGTTTTTCTTTCATTTCTTCACGTGTGCCTTTTATAAACATGTGCAGCTCTGTTGCTGGTTTGGGTGTTGTGAGTAAATGCTGCTATTTGCATGTTACCTTCAGCCGGCTTGAGCTAAGAGCAATTTCAAAGGAGCTGGATAAGGACGGGGTGCTCTCCGCACAGGGGTGTGGTGAAGCCATAAATCTACATGAACCCCACGTCCTTGGCACCTTCTCCAAATTTCTGAAGAGTAGCAGAGCAGGGTATGTTTTGTGCCCCCAGTCCTCTCCCCCCAGCGTCATGGGGTCAGCTTGGGTGCAGCTATCCCCTTTAAGGGGGGAAAGAAGTGTCTCTGGCCAGGTTTAGGAAGCCTTTGTGGGTGGGAGGGTGGTGGTCCCTCTAGGCAAAGGCTTGGGGTGCTTGGAGTGAGGTCCTCGTTGTTGCAGGTCCTCATTGTTGCTGGTCCTCCACTGGGCTGCTGGATGTGGAGTTGTGCTGGTTTGTGAGGATGCAAGTCCTCCATGGTGTTGCAGTTAGCAATTTGGGATTGCTTTCCTCCTGCTTCCGGGAAATGCCAGCAAATCCTTCCTGTGCCACAGGATCAGTGATTCACTTTGCCAGGCCACAAGCTACCTTCTCAGTCCTCACTTGTTGCCTTCTGTGTTAATTCCTTCAGGAAGGAGAGAACCACAACTCCCTATTTACCCAGTCTTTGTACCTTGGAGGGTCCTCAAGGAAGGGCAGGAACCCTGAAGTTCATCTGCTCTCTTCTCATCTCCCCAGCAGGAGACGGGCACATTGGAGGACTGTTCACATGCAAAGAGCCCAAATTTCCCCCTGTCTCAGTCCATCTGGGTGCACAGGACACTAGGGAAGGCAGCATGCTCGTACCCCATGCCTGTCTCCAAGGAGAATGTTTTGTCAAAACACTTTCAATTCGCTGGCCCTTTCTGTACAAAGGGAGGATGGCTACAGGGGTCTGCATTTGTGTGTGTCTGACAGGGCTGGGGGCAACACACACTGCTGGATTTTCATCTCAGGTTGAGTGGGCATTTTCCCTTAACACCTTCCAGAAATTGCTTAGATTGTGGAGCAGACCCAGCCTGAGCCTTTTCTGTCCCTGCTTCCCTGACTGCTTGTGCCAGCACCGCTATCGATCCCTGCAGCAGACACTTCACATGCTGCCAGCGTCACTGCCCAGCTGTGCAGGGAAGCTGCTGCCTTCACTCTGATGTCACTGAGTTGTTCCCCAGGCTGAAAATCTAAAGTCAGGCAGAAGGGATGAGGAATCCAATCAGATTATTTTTTATGGTTACAGTCTTGTCTGAACAAATGTTTTCTCCCTGTCTTAATGGTTAGTCTGGCTTCAGTGATACAAATATTTACCAGTTTATAATAAACAGCTGAATCTGCAGCCTACATAGTCACATTATTTAAAGATGAAAGCAAGGAGGATAAAAAAAGTTAATATTTGAAGATTAAAATACTACACTGACTTTGAATAGGATTCTGCTTGTGTTTACATCCAGTCCCAGTAACCCCAGGGACAGCTACTGACTCATGCTGGGGGTGACTGGGAGGAGGGTCTGGGGCAGTGTATGCAGGGCAAGTGTATTGATGTATGTTTTTCTTGAACCCTCCCTCTAGGTTTGTTCATGATTATGTTTTCCATCATTTCTATGGATTTCTTTGGCTTGGAAGCAGTGGAGTCTGGATACCTGATGTCATATTTTGGTGTCCTTCAAATGGTAAGTGAAGCAGAAGTCCTCTTCTTGCCACACTTCCATCTAATCTTTTTGCCTTTTTGAGACATGCTCTCTCAAATCCAGGTGTAATAGTGACAGGCAAACCCTAGCTCTGCCATGCAGCTCTTGGCTTCAAATTTACCCTGTTCCTTGGAATGGGAAGAAGTCAGGGCAAAGAGTGTCCTGAAAGCTTTCTTCCCCTTGTCCCTGATGCAGGTTAGCACTTTTGCACTTACTTAGCAGTATCCTTAAAATGGATTTCAGTAGAACATCTTGGTGTGGTGGTTTCATAGATCCCTTCAGTGCAGAGGAAGGTCTTGTTTCTGCTGCATGGAAACAAGCACAGCAAGTTTGTACTTTCCAACAAGAAAAAGAAAAAAAAACAACCCCCACTCACACACAAGAAAGAAAACCAAAACAAACAAAACACCACAACAAGCAAACAAACAAAAAAGGTGGACAACGGAATATACTTAGGAGACTGCCAGAATAGGGAAAGGGAAATCAGCTGAATCAGGCAGCAGCAGCAGGGCAGAAAAAACATTAAGTAGTTGTGTTACAGCAGAATGTTCCTTTTGGAGGAAGAGTCTAATAGATCTGCAGAAAGAGCAGCAGATGGTTATAAGCAAGCCTCGAGGTAGGAATGCAAGTGAAGCAACATCCTGAGGGACGGTGGTCTTGTTATTAAATCCGCCTTCATTTCCTGGGCATTGCCTCAGAGTTGCTATGGGATCTGAACAAGCTTCTCATCTGGGAAACGGCAGCTTTAGTTCCTTCCCTTGTGATTTGGATTCGGGTGGTTTTGCCAGTTGCTTGGGCTCTGCCCTGGCCTCACCAAATCTGGGCACCCTGGCAGAGCAGCTGATGAGCACGGCTGTGCGTCAGCCAATGGAGTCCGCAGGGTAAGCTGGCTGGAGCTGAGGAGCCTTTGCCAGGTCTGTTCTGGGAGGGTGGCTTTGGGCTATCTGTCTCTTGGTCCTGTGAGCTCAACATCTGCTACAAGCTGGACTCTCCCATCCAATCTTGTTGGAAAGAAACCCAGTTTGCTGCTCCACAGCATGGAAATAGCATGACAAGTGGGGTGATCAGCAGCTGTTCTCCAAAGCACACTTCTGACCCAAACTCTACTGCTGACAGAGGCTTTCCCTATGTTAGGCTCTGCAAGCTTTCTCCTGCACCAGAATCTGCAGGGATCACTCAGGTTTTAGAGGGGCAGAGTTATCTTCTGTTGTTTTCCTCCCATCTGAATGTAGGGAAGCTCTCCAACACCTGTACTCCTCACTTAGATCACAGGATAACAGAATGGTAGCAGCTGGCAGGGACCTCTGAAGATCATCTAGTCCAATCCCCCTGCTAGAGCAGAATCAGCTAGATGTGACCCAGTCAATAGATACATCACTTGAATCCCTGTTCTGTGTGTCTAGACTGAAAGCAAATTTGGGGTTGCAGCATGGCTGTGGCATGTTTCTTTCGAGCCGGGTAATGTGGGCAGCAGCAGCCCTTGTACAGCCAGGCAGGAGTGGCTGTGTGTTGGTAGATGGAGCTTGGATGCTGCTGTTAGGTCTGGGACATCTGTCTTCAGGACACTGCTGTTGTTTCTGGGATATCTGTCTGTCTTCACTGCTATTGTTTCCCAGATTAGTTTGGTTGAAACTACTGTAGATAAGGTTCCCTGTGCTGCCAGGCTGGTGTATCCCCCATAGAGACACAGCCCTGGGAGATATGGGAATTCCAGCATTCCCTCTGCTCCCTAAGGAATAGTCAGATGTCAGCACTAACCAGGGACCTGGCCTTTCCCACAGTCACAAGGATTCATCCCACAGAGGCAAATCACACCAATTACCATGCTCTAACCCAGCAGTGGCCTGCATCTGAGGTGCAGCACCTGCTTCGCTGGGGAGTCTTTGCCCTGGGACATGGGACACAGAAAGTGGCTCTTGTCAGCCTGGCATCTTGCTTCCATCTCTCTGTGCAGTTTCTGCCCATCTTGCTGTGCATCTTCTAGAGCATATTCTAGAGACTCCAGACCTCAGAACTAGAGGGGTGAAGTGGTTACAGAGTACAGACTTCTCCTTTTCACAACAGTGCATTGGGGTTCGCTGTCAGATGCCAAAAAGGGATGGGGAAAAAATGTTTGGGTTTTCTCTGCCCAGGACACCTGATTCCTGGTGGCACCAAAGCTGTCTTGTCTGAGAGCTTACAAATCCCTGCTTCCTGCTTTGTCACTTGCTCTTTTCACTTTATCAGTTCCAAGCTCAGCTCTGGTTTATTTTCTGCTTTGGCAGGGAGGGGTGGGCTAGATGATCTCCAGAGGTCCCTTCCAACCCCTACCCTTCTGCAACTCTATGATTATGCAGGAGCAGATCCTTAGCTGGTCCAAGTGATACTCTCACCATCTGGCTTTTCAATTATTATAACACATTAGAATTTGTGTCTTCACTTTCAGATCAGGTCTCTGGCTAGAACCACCCAAAGATAGCTCTTGCAGATAGTGAGTGGGTTAATGTTGCACGGCTGCTTTCTGTTGGCATCGGTCCAGTGGGAGATGTATGCAGGGAAGGCAGTGTGTGCTGGCTCTGTCCTGCCGAGTCCCAGACCTGCTTCTGTGCCTTGGTGTTGCCTGGGCTGGCACTTCAGATGCATCTGTTTCTGCTGTACAGAGAATTGATACTGCTGGAGATATAAATGCAGATTAAGGTGCAAGCAAATTCCGCCAGTCTGGATGGGTGTTCGGTGATTAATATCTGCTGACTGGCTTCCCCACTTCACTGAGTAAATTATAGCTTTATTCAAAAGGGGATAATGTCCTTTTCAATGAATTTCAACAACCAGATCCTCAGCTTTGATTTCTCATTCCTCAATTTGCCTTTCCACTCTACATTGTGAGGGTTTTCCCATTCACTGGAACTTGCCCTGAGCCCTCCTGTTAGAGGAAACGTGTCACCCCCAGTGTTTCCATCTCTCCCTGGACCTAAAAATGGATAGCAATGTAGGGACTTCTATAGATGGGAGGGAACATCACAGAAATGAAGGGGAAAATAAGAATCAAACCATGCCCTGTTTACTCCAAACCTCCCTGTGGATGCTGAACGCAGCACCTGGGCAGCAGCACAGCATAGCACTGCTCCCAGCACAGGATGCATGCACGCAGCAGCTTCAGAGATGCACAGGAACAGCAGAGCAAGCACAGCTTAGCTGAGCTCTTTACTCAGAGCTTCCCTGGAACCATAAGCTGGCAAAAGCAGTGGCAATTTCTGGCAATTTTTAGTGATATTATTTCTTTGTGTCACAGCAGTGTTTGTTTTTCTAATGAAATCTTCTCAAAACAAGCATCTTCCTCTTGTACAGAAGGTGATGTTGCAGCCCCCTTCCCTAGGCCAGTCAGCAATCCCAGGTGACTCCAACAGTGATGATCTCTTCCCATTTTCCTCTCCCACCCCAAGGTTATTGCGCTCCAATTGCTTAATCTAATTCTTCAGCTTCTCAGCCTCATTTAACCTACTGTGGTGAGAAGCAACCCATGCACCACAAACATGTCTGTTTCTTACCATTCCTCCCATCCAGGCCAGCTGCAGAGCACCTAGAGAGATTTTTTGAATGGCTTTGGGTCAGTCCAACTAAATTTAAGCAGGCAACTCAAGTAGTTTGTTGTATTTCTACCAGCTCTCAGCACAAGGAGATCAGCACAGAGGCACTACCCTCCAGGAGGTGAGGATTTGCCATCTCTGCAGATGGAGAACATTAGGTAGCCATCCTGCTAATTGAGGCAGCCCACCTGGGGGATCCCATCCAGAGCTCCTCATCTCATCTTGCTTGGTCCTGTCTTGTTCATTTATGACCCTGCAGGACCCCAGCATTTGCAGAGGGCTGCCTCATGTCCAGCCTGAGAATCACTGAATCACCTAGATTGGAAAAGGCCTTTAAGGTCATTGAGTCCAATCATTAACCTAACACTGACAAGTCCTCAACTAAACCACATCCCTAAACATTGTCTACATGACTCTTAAATATGTCCAGGGATGGGTGCAAGGATGGGTCCTTGCCAGTTTGGAAGGCAGATTTGGGGCTGGTTTGGAGTTTGAGAACCTCATGGCTTTCACTGGTGATTCCCCATAGCACCTATCTTGGTTGCTCCCTTGCTGAGCATCAGCTCTGTCCACATGGGGACAGTCCATGACACGTCACAGCAGCAAAGTGGTTCAGCTGGTGCTGGCAGTGGGTTTTGTCCTCAGAATGCTGTACACCAATAACCATCACTCATGGCATGGGCTATCCTCAGCACCCTTTTCCCTTCATCAAGTTGGCTTCTCACAACATGGTTACCATTCACCCCAGTGCTGGTGGTGCATCTGCTTGCTGCCAGTTGTATCCCTGTATGGAGTGACATAGGTTGCCTTGTCTGCCTCTTGGAGTTCTCAGTGGCCCAAAGTAGTATGTTCACTGATGCCTCAATGTAAAAGTTACAATGGGAGTACCTGTCCAGGGGGAATGGGGCTTCCTGGCTCTCTGGATGGAGCACTGGCCCAGGAACTGGAGCCAGTTTACTGTTTGTGGTAAGGCAAAGAGCTTAGAAAATGGGGTATGACAGAGGCTGGACTGGGCTGATGAGGAAGTGGGGAGAGATTTGAGCCATCCAGGGCTCTGCAGTGGTACTTGGTGCACCCTGACAGTGTGGGGCTGTCTGATGATCTGGAGCTGTGCCAGCATAAGTGGAGGAGGAGTCAGGTGGGGGGATCATGAAATAAGTAGGGGAGGCAGGCAGCAGGAGGTGTACATCTGTGCCAGGCAGCTTGCATTGCAGAGATTCCTTTGCTCATGATATGTTTGAAGCAGCTTGGTCTGGTCACTGGTTGGTCTCCAGGCAAGAAGTGCGACTGCTCTTCAGGGACACAATCTTTCTGTCCTTCAGGGACAGGCTCCCAGAGTCCTCTCATGTCAGAGCAAAATTTCCCTCGCAGCAAATGCCTGGGAGTGAGAGATGCTGTTCAGACTCCCTCTGGAGAATAACTAATTTTATGATAATTTAAAATCATTTAACTTTGCATAATGGGCAGAAGCAGGCCTAGGCTCTGCACTAGCATGGAGAACTTCCAGGTGTAGTAGCTGCCTTGGAAAATGCTGCCAGGGGATTTTTGCAAGTGGAATACCTGGAGTCCCTGGTGGGCATCTAAAGTCACATCTGATGCTTAGGCAGGCATCAAGAATAGTGTGGCCAGCAGGAGCAGGGAAGTCATTCTGCCCCTGTACTCCACACTGGTTAGGCCACACCTTGAGTCCTGTGTCCAGTTCTGGGGCCCTCAGTTTAGGAAGGACATTGAAACACTTGAATGTGTCCAGAGAAGGGCAACAAGGCTGGGGAGAGGCCTTGAGCACAGCCCTGTGAGGAGAGGCTGAGGGAGCTGGGATTGTTTAGCCTGGAGAAGAGGAGGCTCAGGGGAGACCTTCTTGCTCTCTACAACTACCTGAAGGGAGGTTGTAGCCAGGAGGAGGTTGGTGTCTTCTCTCAGGCAACCAGCATCAGAACTAGAGGACACAGTCTCAAGCTGTGCCAGGGGAAGTTTAGGCTCGAGGTGAGGAGAAAGTTCTTTACAGAGAGAGTCGTTAGCCATCGGAATGTGCTGCCCAGGGAGGTGGTGGAGTCACCATCCCTGGAGGGGTTCAAGAGGAGATTGGACGTGGCACTTGGTGCCATGGTCTAGTCATGAGGCTGTGGTGACAGGTTGGACTTGGTGATCTTTGAGGTCTCTTCCAACCTTGGTGATTCTGTGATGTCCAGCTGCAGGAGGGGGTGAGGGAAGCTTTCCTTTAAGAACTTTTTCTCGGGGGGAGGAAAAAAAAAGTGGTGGGGGACACAAAATTCACCACACAAAAAGGCTGGGTGGGACAAAGGGGGAGGTATGTATAACCCTGAGGATCAAGAAATCACAAGACATCTGTTCTGTTTACTGCATTTACATTTGTATTGTTGCACAAACTCCACCTCCAGCCGTGCAGCTTCTGGAGGGACAAGTTGGTACGGAGTGATCCTGAGAAGATGAGAGAGATTCCTGGAGGAGAGATTTACATTGCCTATCGTCTTATCACTAGTCTGTCCCTCTTGCCTTTCTTTTTTTTTTTCTCTCCCCTTTCTTTTTTTCTTTTTTTTCTTCCCTGCACAGCAGGAGAGATGATTAAAGAGGCAGGGATTTAATTAGAGCCAGGGATGCCTAGGGGGAAAACCCACTCGGTGAAAGGACCGCGCAACAACAAACAGAAAGTTCTCCAGTTTCCTCGCTTTGAAGGATTTGAATCTGTGGAGGGGGCGGGCTGGGGAGGGAAAGCAAGCCATTAGGTTGGAGTTTGCAAAACACAAGGTCCTCTTCCCCCTCTTCAGCAAAGTGCTGCCTTCAGCAGTTTGATCCTCACAGTCAGCTCTCCTGCCAGTCCCACCACCCTCCTCTGTAAGACCTGAACTGCTTCTCAAGCACTTTCTGGCATGGCCATGGTCAGGAAAGCAACTCCCTTTCCCCCCACCTAAGGTTTTGGGCCACCTTCAGCCTGTGCAGAAAAAAAACCCCATGATTTTTGTTGCCTTCCCTGGTGCCCACCTGTGTGTCTCACACCGGCTCGCAATGTGCTCACCCTGGGAACTGTCAACCAGGCACAATTTCAAAGTCAAGAGAGATATGGGTCCTGTGTGTGGGAGGCTGCCTCTGATGGGAATCATTTTACCTGTGCTAAGGATGGGGCCCTGCATCTTCTCTGCTAGGCTGTACCACCTTATCTGGCCTGCTGTGCCTGCCTCTCCAACCTTCTCATGTTTTTCCATTTCTAGGTTGTTGGGTGATTTATTTTGTTGCTGAGGTCTGTCAAGCTTTCAGTGAGTACTGATGGAAGAACCTGTAGAAACAGTCCTATGTCTGCTGATTGTAGAGGACCAGCTGAGCACGAGCCACAGAATCAGAGAGTTACCAGTTTGGAAGGGACCTCAAGGATCATCTGGTCCAAGCTTTCTTGAGAAAAGGTCTGCATAAGATGGCCCAGGACCCTGCCCAGCTAAATCTTACAAGTGTCTGCTACAGAAGTGCCTGACTTCTGTAACCTCCACTCATGAGGTTAGCCACTTGTGAGTGGCTGGTTCTGCTCTGCAGTGGTTCCAAGCAGCAAGGCCGCTGCTTCACCATTCAAAAATCTTCCAAAACCTGGCACCTGAATCTTTCAAACAGCAACAGTTTTGCAAGGGATTCCTGCCATTTATCAATAAGGTTAGCAATATAAAGGGCAATTGGCTCTGCTGGGCAAATGGGAGTTGCTGTCTTTCACAATGCCAAGTAGAGCAAGAGCAGCAGAGGGTCTTTTTCTGTATGATCAGCTGAACTGGTGTAACAAATCCCCAGTTTGGCAAATCCAGCACAACCCCAAGGAGGGATTTGGCTGTTCTTATGCATTTATTGGGAGACTTATTTGCCTTCAAAGAAGAAAAGGTGGGGGGGAGGAAAAAAGAGATGAGTTGGTTTTTCCTGTGACATGTGTACACAGCCACGGGCAGTGCCTGTTATTTCACTTGCAAACAATTTCCTCTCTCTTTTGTTTATTGATGACAGAAGGCGTTCCAGCCAGGTACACTGGCTCTTCCCCGACTTCAAAGGAGGTCAGGTTACAAAGGCAAGCACCAGTCAGGCAAACTGAAGTGCAGGAGGGGAAGGCCCATTACAGGCAGGCTCAAGGAGAGATTATGTGCAAGGGAAAAAGCCCAGAAAGCACCAGCAGATCTGAAAATGAAGATAAATCCCATTCTGCATCATCAGTGCCACCAGGGCATGTCTTTGGGAATAGTGACAGCCAAGTCAGCTAGGATGTCCCCACCACCCCCAAGCAATGGCAGCACATGTCCAAAGCCTTACCTAGAGAGTGCACAGGAACCACTCTTTGCTTCCTCCTTGCCGAATGTGCCAGCGCAGGCAGCTGCCGCTCGTGTAAAGCCAGGAACTGTGTGCCCAGGGAAAAGAGCGTCTGGAAGTAAGGGGCCTCGGGTCTGAATTCAGGTAGGAAGTGAGGCTGGAGCTCCCAGTGACTGGAAACTCTATCCAGCACCTAGTCCGAGGTGCTATGTCTAAAATACAGATGATGGACCATGCCTCATTCGTGGCTGGATCCGCAGCAACTGGACCATGCTGGGGAGAGAGCCTGGCAGCCAAGATAAGGAGTGGGAAGGCTGCAGACTGTACAATCCGAGGATGGGTGCTCAGCTTCAAAGGGAAAGCAGGTGACTTGGGCTGTCACTTGCCCAAATCATTGATTCACAGACTGGTTTGGGTTGGAAGGGACCTCTAAAGGTCATCTACTAGATGCAGTCAGCAAGGATATCTGTGACTAAAGCAGGTTGCTGAGCCCCCCCCAATCCAACATGACCTAGAGTGGTTCCAGGTATGAGGCATTTACTACCCCTCTGGGCAACCTGTGCTAGTGTTGCCCCATGCTCAGTGTAAAACATTTCTTCCTTAGATCTAGTCTAAATCTCTCTCTTTTAGTTTAAACCCTTCACTCCTTGGAGAAGACCCAGTGCTGTGTCAGTTGGTTCAGCAGCAGTGTTTCACGTCACGGTCAGAGAGATGGGGAAGCGTGTGCAGCATGCCAGCTTTGGCACAGGGGCTGTCCCTCTGCCCCACTCACTCAGGGACAGCCCAGTCTGCATATCTCCAGGTCCTGGCTTTGCTGCAGTGGTGCTCTGGGCCACTGATGATGATATACCCCAATGACTGAAGGAAGGGCAGGGAGGGAGCAGGCTGTGCCCGCACGCTGTATCCTGGTTCAATGTGCCATTCATGCCCGGGCAAATTGAGAAACGTTTCCTTCCCTCTGGTCATTCAGCAGAGCCTAGCTGGGATTCAGGTGATGCCACCGCTGAGTCAAGCCGTGCCCTGCAATGGGGCTCGGCCCCCATCCCGTGTGACTCAGCACAGCCCCAGCTGGGGCGAGCCAGCAGGAGGGACTGGGAAGTTGCAAAAAGTTAATGACGAGATTCTTGTTTTAGGAGCGCTCAGCTTAATGAAGTATTACTCAGCAGCTTCTCCACCCACCCCCCGAGTGGGAGCCACTGGGGCTACCTAGTATCAGCCTCCTCCCAGGTCCACAGCAAGGCTCTCAGCTGGGATGACTCAGGTCGCCCCAATGCACCGTCCAAGCACCACACTGCAGCAGGTCTGTCCCCGAGGCCACTCAGTGGGTGACACAAGCTGGGAGACACACGTGGCAGCTGGGCACACGTGGGGTGAGCTATCATGCCCTGCCTGAGGGTGGGGACAGGGAGAAAAAGGAGGCAGGAAAAGCATTTACTGGGACCCCAAACATCTTGCTTGGCATAGTGTGGCCTTGTATCCAAAACCACTTGTGTTCTGGAGCCAAGGGCAGGGTCAAGTTGTGATGAAGTTGTAGCTGGTTGGAAATATGCTCAATTTCTAGGTATTGTTCTTTATGTCAACTTTCTTTTCACTCTATTTGCTATTTGCTTCTTGCCTTCTTTTTTAATTTTAGGAATTAAATTGCTTTTTCTGGGCTGCTTGTCAGAGATGAACATCTCCTTTCTTTTCAACAATGTACTTTCTTTGTCCTCCTTTCTTGTCAGTTGAGTTTTGAGTTTCACCATTAGGAATAAGACAGCAAGGCTGAGCATAGCTTAGCATCATCCCAGGTCCAGGCCAAGCACTGAGGGTTTCTGTAGGCTAGACTACCATTGAAGCAAAGCCATCCCACCCAACAAGGCATTTTGAACTTTCAAGTTGATGGGCTTTTGCTTGGATCAGACAAATCCTTCCAAGGCAGGGAAAAGTTGCTAGACTCCTATCTGTCCCTCCCCTGAAATTCAGTCAGAGGCTTCATTACAGCCTCTGTCCAGTTGGGCCAGCAGGATGTATGGGAGATGCTGAACAGAGAAATAAAAGAGAGAATCTTTGCTCTGCAAAGTGCTGGAAAAGCCAAATATTTCCTGGGATTTAAATGGTTTTGCTCCACCTTCCCTTCCCCTCTCCCCTAGTTTTTATTCAAAATCTGTAAAACCAGTTCCCCATCCCTCAGGTCTGTGCACACTACTCGGGCTGGGTATTAGCATCTCTGTCATTCTTGATTCCTGCCTAAAAATGATGAACCACCTAATTTGTATATTTATGGTTTAACATGATGGCAAAGGAAGGCACAGGAAAGGAGGCATTTTCTTCCTTTGCATACAAATGTACAGTTTTTCTTTGGCAGGACTTGCCAAGAATGAAGACCTCAGTATTAACTGTGTTCCACAAAACTACCATGAGGCGATTAGACAAATTCCTTTGTCTCTGCAAGTGTCTTTAGGAAGTTTCAGTCCCTGCTGGTGAGTGGGCAGCGATAGTAAACTCCAGGTGTGCACCTTGAGTAAAGACATTCAGCTGGTGGGATGGGTCTATCCCTAGGAGCTGGTGGGATGGGTCTATCCCTAGGAGCTGGTGGGATGGGTCTATCCCTAGGATGCAAAATGCTTGAAATAATGGATCTTCTTTTTTCTCAGCCTTTCACCATGACAGCAAGGTCCCTTTTTCTCCACAAAAATCAAGGGAATAACCCATTTGCTGATGTTCATTGGCTTAAAGTTCTGCAACAACTCTCTTTTGATCTTGTTTATATTCTCCTATATCAGGCTCAATGGTGCTCATGTGCTTCTTTCCCAGGTGGTCCAGGGCCTGGTCATTGGAACACTCACTAACCACTGCACGGAGAAGACTCTGCTCAGGCTCAGCATTTTTGTCTTTGCTATTGTGGGCCTAGGCATGGTAAGGCTCAATGTGAAGTCGTCCATGGTGCTATTTAACAGCATGGCAGCACAGGGTCTGTGACCTGGCTGCAAGCTCTGCCCCTTGAAATGCTGCCGCTGGCTTCACTGAGTGGTCCTCCTGGGGGAAACCAGCTCTGCCGGGCCTCTGCACAAACAGAGCTGTGCTCAGCTGAAGCCAAATAACGATGTAGAGCTGCATGAGTAATAGTTACAGGGATTAAAAAAGAAATTAATCTCACACAGAAACTCACTAAGTCCCTCCTGAGTCACTGAGTTTGCACTGAAATCCTGCCCTCAGCCTCGTCAGCGGCTGCGTTTCCTGAGCTACCCAGAAAGTAAATGAAGATTAGGGGGGGGGAGGGTGGGGGAGGGAAACCACTGCAGTTGTGCACTGCTGTGAGACCACAGAGGCTGTGTGCTCTTCTTCTGGGGCTTTGGATTTTGCCTGGTTTGCTCAAGCTGAGAGGATTTGGGGAAGGAGATAAGAAGGCAATAATTTTGTTGCCCTGTTTTGGGTGAAGCGATGCTGCCCATCACTGTTTGCGTCTGCATGGGTGAAGGCTGATGCCAATCTCCAATGGTAATTGGAAAGCCCAGTTGACGTAGGCAGCTCTGCTGCTGTAATCGTGTTTGTTCAGATAAGCCACCTTCAGGGAAACTGATAGCTCTGCCCAGGCCATGGGGATGGAGGAAGGGTACACACTGGTCCCTGTCAGCGAGATGGGCCCAAAGGATGGCTAAGCTGCATCAGCCTTTCCACATTCCCTGCAGGACTTGCCCTCAAGCCTTGCTGCCGGGGCACCAGAACTCCTGCCAGTGTGGGTAGGATGGATGTTGTTCCCACAACCTCACCACAGCTACAGGGAGGTTGGGGCCATATCCTGGAGGGTATTGAGGCTCATGGTTCCCAGCAACGAAGATGAGGCACCTACGCACCTCAGCTAAATTGTGTGTCTGAGAGGAGACTGGGAAGGGAGGATGGATGCAGACAAAGGATTGTCTCTGTAGGTGGTGCATGGTTCCCTTCCCTGAGATTTAGGGGCTCACAGAGATGCTGTCAGGTGGTAGGATGCTTGCTAAAGGTCCCTACCAGGACCATGGCTTTGGCTGGCATCAATGCACCTCCTAGCATGGGGTGTCTCACAGGGCTTGCTGCTCCTGAGCATGGCCCAAGAAGGATTTTGAATGTCTCACCATTGTTTTCTGGCCATGGTCAAGAGAAATCAGGTGAGACTAGAGAATCACAGAATTGATTAGATTGGAAAAGACCTGGAAATTGATTAGATTGGAAAAGATCAAGTCCAATCCTTAGCCTAACATTGATAAATCCTGGATTAAACCATGTCTCTAAGCACTACATCTACACAACTCTTACATGCCAACTGAGGTGGACCAGGCTCAGCTGGAGATCTGAGCTCCCCCAGCCTAGTGCAGAACAGGTGCCTGGTCCCTGTGCCTGGTCTCACAGGAATCAGGCAGAGGAGCAACATGGAGTAAATGGCTTTTGTGGCTTGATGTCTTACTGAGAGGGAAGACTGGAGGTGTATGGAGGTAGAAGAGGAAACCTCAGTGGCAGTGGAGGGGCACACGGAGTGGTAGGGGTGGCAGCAGCTGATACATCAGCACAAGAAGGCTCCTATTGGCTGCATGGGGACTGGAGATGGGAAGGGAAATCATCTCAGAGTAGGTAATTACACCAAGCCCAGAGGGCTGTGGACATCCTGACAGCACAGGCCTGGAGACAAGGGTCAGCAATGACTTCCCAGGAGAGCTATTCATAGGCAGACGCAGCTGCACTCCTCTTTGCCGGGGAAGCCTTATTAAAAAGCGCTCTGTTGGAGCAGCTGCCGAGAAAACATCCGCTTCTGGGGTGGCTTTCCGCCCGGGTGGGACACGTGCTGTCACCGCAGCAGGCCCCGAGATTGCTGCATGAAGCTTTTAATCCCGCACAGCCTTCGGTGGAGAAGCATCCTGCCCGCTGTGCCCTCGCTGCATCTGGCCTCCAGACGAAGCAGGTCCCCTCCCCAAATGGTGAAGGCGAGGAGGAATGCTGGCTGTTAATGAAAGCCACTCCAGAAAACACCTTTGTATCACCAGGGGTGGGCTGGAGCGGTTTTGGAAGGCTGGCACCAGCAGCAGACGGACAGCGGTGCAGCTGGGAAAGGGCTGCAGGATGCTCCCAACCTTTAGCAGATGGAGAAGGGGAAGGGTGGGCTGGAAGCTCTGCAACACCACCTGGGAAAGGAGAAGGGGGAGAGAGCCGGTGTCTGATCTGTGGATGGAAGCCAGGAGCGCGTGGGCAGTGGTGTAGGAGGGCTTGGCAGTTGTGATGGGGAAGTTCTCTTTGTCTGAAGGCATGGCCGTGCCTCGTCCTGCCCTGCCGCTGCTTTCTCCAAGCACCTGCTCACTGAGACTGGCTGCTGAAACTCCTGGTTCTGCCTCCCTCCCCTGAAAAGTGCCTTCAGATCTGCTCAGGTCCAAAAGGCTGCAACCTACCCCGTGGCTGAGGAGTAGCAGGGACCCAGCTTTGCCTGGGTCCTTTCTGAGTTCCAGGGAAGTGAGGAGCTGTTTCCCTTGGTTTTACAGGAGGCACAGACCTGGCTCTGCTCTTTGTCTACTGGCTTCAGCCCTTGAGGGAATTGAGACAGAGCAGGGGGGGTTAAAGCTGGTTTTTCCTATGAGCTCTGCAACGTTGTCCTGCAGTGACATTTGCCCTAGCAAGGAATTATTCTGTCTGAGTGTTTGTGTACCAAATATCTGTTCCTCTGTCTTTGTTCTCTGGTTTCTTAATCAGAAGTGCCTAGATCTTAACCAAAACGTAGGCAAACAGCCCCTTCGAGGAGAGAAACCTTGCTGTGTGTGACTTGAGAGGAGAACTAGGAATAAACCTCAGCATTTCCAAGTCATTAGTGAGCAATATCTCTGGGCTTCTGCATCTTCTATAGCCAAGAGGCAGGGACCAGATCTTAGAAGAGAGAACTCCAGAGGATGAAACTTCTAGCTAAACCAGTGACAGAAATGTTTTCCAGCCACAACACCACACCTTGAGACATGGGTGAGGGCAGGAGATTTACAAGAAAGGGGGAATTTCCTTTCCATGCCCCAGAGACACCCATTCATTTGACCAGCAGGGCTTGTGAATGAGCCCAGAGCCGCTCCAGCCCCACGGCTCCGGGAGCCTCGCTGCTTTTGTTTCACTATTAAACAGCTGCAGGGATGTCTCCACTAAGAATATGTGCAATAACAAAATCATTACTCTCCCTAATTATGCTCGCTAATGTGCACTTATGGCCAGAAGACCTATTCCAGATTACTGAATTTGGTGAATTTATTAGCAAGGAGGCAGCAGAACAGGATTAGAAATCCCAGAGGTACGGCATTACATAATGCACCACACTCATTCATTTTGACAAGCTCGGTTTAGTTTTAATTATTTATGCTAATGAGCTGAAATACCTTCTCTAGGCTGTTTTGTATAAGTAATGGAGGCTTCCTGAAGTACACCACATGCATCTGCTGTTCGACGTTTCCTCGGGAGTTGGGCAAGAGACAAAAGACAGGAGGAAGGGTGCAGGGACGTCACTAATTCCCAGACACTAAAAATACCCGCAGCAGTGCCACAGAAACGTGCTGCTAGATTGCTGGGTATCGTTTGCTACTTGCTCTACATGCTTGGGATTATTCCCTGCAGACAAGTGGTGGGCTATGAAACACCCTGTGATGGCCAAAGCCACACCATCATGCATCGTTTGTGGCTCTCATCATTTACCTAAGTCACAGGTTTGACTCATGATGTTCTTCTAGGTTGTTTCTTACAACAAAGTCACCACTTGTGTTCTCTTAATGATCTGTGGTCTGTTGTGTCCTATTCCTTAGGCCCTGATGAGGACAGTGTGGCACTACTGCATCATTGCAGTGCCGCTGGTGTTCGCCTTCAGCATGCTGGCCACCATCACCGACAGCATCCTTACTAAGGCTGTCCCCTCCTCTGACACTGGTAAGAACCATCAAAAACATCAGCCCATTCTTTTCTGGCTCTTGAGTCCATCAGGTGCTTCCCAGCTCACACCACATTCGTGATGGATACCCAGTTCCCCAGGAGGTTTGGCTTGGCAGTTGCGTGTGATGGGTGGCAGCAGAGTGGATGAACAGGGACCAGTGCTAATGCAGGATGAGCTTGAGCGACACTTGAGCAAACATCCTGCGGCTCAGTGCTCCTGATCCTGTGCCACCTGCTGGCATCCATAGTGGTGGGCAGAGTACAGGAATGCTCTCCCAAACTCTCTTTCCCACTGGAAGCCAAAATGTGTTTTTAAAGAGGCTGCTTTTCCACCATGCTGGTGTCTAAGAGCAAAGCTCATTCTCACCTTTTCACTTAGAGCATCTCAGGAGGGTATTCTGGATTGCCCTTTGGAAACCTTTTGCCCAAGCAGGAATCATCCCCCTCTCTATTTTTTGGCCATGTTTCCATCCAAACCACTGCATTTCTCTGCACAAGGTGGTTGAAATGCAGTGGTAGGTGCATGAATTTTCATCCCCAAGGTTTCAGTTCTGTCGGTGAAGCAAATGTGGCTACATTATTGTCATGGGAGCCTTGCTGAGTTCGTCCTGGGATGGGGCTGGGTTGACCTGGTTTGGTGCCTTTTGCTCGAGCTCTCTCAGGCTTTGTGCCCCAAGGTCTCTCTGCTTTAGGCCAGCCTTTCTGGGACACCAGCCTGTGCCTTCCATCTTCCCTAGCAGCCATCTAAGCAGACAACTCGGCCCAGTTCCTACCAAGAATGGGAGTTATAGTTTGCACAGCCCATTACTGAAGTTTATAAAGCACTTTTGCAATTAAGAGCTTTTCTAAATGTCACTTCAGAAGTTTATTTGTAGAGCTGACCATCTCATCTCCTACAAATGCTAGGAGCCTGTGATTTCTGAGTGTGATACTTCTACCTGGAAGAACCCTTTATTTCCTGGGAGGTGAGGACTGGTGATGTCTCAGCCACCCCTCTCAGCCAAGGAAGAAAAATCTGCTGCTTCATGAGTTGGAGCAATGTTCATGCAGGGAAGGAGGGATGGGGGGGAAGGGCACCAAATAGCTTTGGGATGTACAGCCAAGCTGGAATTGATCCAGGCTCTTCTCAAAGGGGCTTTGTGAGGGAAAACAGAGCGATGCTTGGCTTTTAAAGCCTGGAGGCAAGCTTCAGTCAGAGAGGAAAAGGCATTTAGTTGCCTCAGCCTGCTCGCTGCTTGCGTGTGTTGTGAGGTCAGCCTGCGCTTTGGTGGGCTGGACAGACCCCGCATGGCAGGGTAGGAAGAGAAGGCAGCACAAAGACAGCCCATGGGGTGGTGCAGATGGTCAGGAGAGGATTGCAAAGCATTGAATAAGCCATGGGCTCTCCAGAGCTTTATCCTGCCCATTCATCCTAGGCCAATGCTGTGCCAAGTGGTGTTACAAACCGCTGGCTTGAAACTGGGCATGCTGAGGAGGGATGCTTCTGGCACAGATGATCATGACCCTAGGGAGAAAACCTTGTCCCTGTCATGCCTCCCTGGCCCTCACCTTTCAAACTGTGCCTTTGCTTTGCAACGTCGAGGGCAGAGGCATCTGATGGGTTTGTGTTGTTCTGGACACAGTCAGGCCGGGGTGAAGGCAGGAATGCCTGACGCTGCAGAGCAGGCGAGCTGCCTCCTGCAGCAGCTGCGGCCGTGGTGTCGTGGGTGTGGTGCGGGGGAAGGCGGCTGTTCGAATGCTGCCATCGGCTCTGGCCGTGGGTGGCACCCGCAGTGGCTATTAGCACGCTGCCATCAGCTCTGGCCGTGGGAGGCACCCGCAGCGGCTGCTCCACCCCTACAGCAGCTAAAAGGCTGCTCCTTCCTATGCCAACCCGAGACAGTCTCTGCAAAGAGAACATTTTGGTGGCATGTTAGAAATGCCCACTTTTGTGCCTAAATTTATGACAAAGCCTCTCTACCCCTGCACCAGAAACCTGAGTGCTAGCTGGCAACAGCTTGTGGTTAACGCAAGGAAGACACACATTGAGAATTTGCCTTTGGAAACGCTGCTTTTGAGCCTTGCTCCTGCCTTTTCCTGATATTTTTGCCATCCTGAGGCCAGTAAAGCCCGTGTAGGTTGTTCCTCAGGCCAGAGAGAGGCTTTCTGAGGAGCTGGAGTTTGGGCAGAGCTCAGGTGTCCATCTCCTCTCGGGGCTGGAACGGATGGGGCGTCGCAGGAGAATAACCTGTTCGCCCTTGCTAGACACTGAGTCACCCATCTGTGCCTTTTAAATAGGTGTCTTGGGAAGGGAACAGTGGGACACAGGATGGCACCATCCCTTCCACCCAGCATCCTGCTTTCAGGCCCGATCCGAGGCCACTTCCCACTGAGGCTAATGAATTTGCCGCTTGCTCTTTGCTTGTGGCCGGGGCTGTGCACTGCAGCGAAGACAGCGGAAATGATTTCATTCTTTTCCCTTTGATTTTTTTCTTCTCCCTCATCTTCAAAGGCAGGAAGGGAAAATTCAGTTCCATGTGCACGTGCTCCTCAGATGGGGGTGCGAGCTGGTGGGAGGACAGCCCCAACCCCACAGAGACTTGCATCTGCACAAGCCTCTCTTTTCAGCCCTGGTCCCTCCCTGAGAATGGAAGTCTTGTTTCTACCCAGAGCACATCAGGCACAAAACCTTAGAGGAGAGCTTGCAGCCAGGCTGGGCTTGGTGCATAGAACCCCCCCCAGCTTTGTTCAGGCTTTGCTGGATGACTTAATCATTAAATCAGGCCCCACACTTGCCCCACAGACATGTGGCTGATCTGGGCCAGCACCATCATCTGAGCTTGGCAACAGGATGTGAGCTGGAAAGGAGGGCAAGCCGGGGCACCCAGCACAGCGCAGGGTGGGAGGAGGGACGGAGCCGCCCAGCTTGGGGATCTGCCAGCACCCAACCCTGAAACCTGCAGGAGGAGAGGAGAGCTGGGGCAGGAGGGGAGGATGGGCTTCCCTCTGGGCCAGGTTGTACTAGGTATGAGAAAAAGGGTTTAAAATGCTGGGGAGGGAGGACAAAAAGGGCAGGCAAGGTGCAGAAAGTGGGCCAGCCACGATAAAGGTGAGCACGGGTGTTGGCAGAGCTGCACGAAGTGACGCGGGCGTTTTTTCTGCTGACGTGGTGATTTGTCCCACTTCTAAAGGTCTTGCCTTAAATGAGATCCATCACATGTGCAGCTCTGCAACAAAGCTAGGGCCACGCTGCAGAGCTGGGATTTACAACGTCCCAAAGCCCGAGGGCGTCTGACACGAGGGATCTAATTTAAGCCCATTAGACAGAAATTATCATTCTCGGCAACATGGTGGAGAAGTGCAGAGGGAGAGCCTGGCCTTTCAAGAGCATGGATTTCTGCTCCAGAAAAAGAAAAAGGAAAAAAAAGGAAGGGAAAAAAGTGCCTCCTCAATCATAAAAGCCAGTTTGGCAATGGTAAGCAGTAATTAGTTTAATTCAAATACCTAGAGGGGGAAAAAATAATTGCAAAACCTGCCCAGAAAGTTTGGTGGTTGTGGGATGGTTCCCATTGGCAAAGGGTCAAGGCGAGGTCCCACCCATCGCCTTTGTGTTCCCATGCGCGGGAGGAGCCCTCAGCAGCGCTTCCCGGGAGATTTCCCTCGCTGCATGGCTACGCCCTCGGCTGGGGCTCATTGCACAAGTATTTTAAGCATGCTGCTAGAAGCCCAGCAGTCACTGCCTGGCAGTTGCAGGAGCACCTGGCTGCCTCTTCTCTCAGGGAGATGGGCATCATTTCCCCATGGCTACCCATGTCTGGAGCTCCTCATCTTCATGCACACGGGACAGCATTCTCCTCGTCCTTCCCAGATGCTTGCTGGCATTGTGTGGAGACGGTGCACATGTCTTGGTAGAAAATTGATGCTACCCGGCTGATTAAGGGACTGGAGCACATGCCCTAAGAGAAGAGGATGAGAGGCCTGGGGCTTTTTAGTCTGGAGAAGACTGAGAGGGGATTTAATAAATGTTTTTAACTATCTGAGGGCCGGGGGGAGTCAGGAGGGAAGGGACAGGCTCTGCTCATTTGCACCCTGGGATAGGACAAGGGGTAATGGATATAAACTCCAGCACAGAAGATTCCACCTCAACAGGAGGAGGAACTTTTTCACTGTGAGGGTCACAGAGCACTGGAAACAGGCTCCCCAAATAGCCTGTGGAGTCTCCTTCTTGAGAGACTTTCAAGACCCATCTGGATGCATTCCTGTGTGACCTGCACTAGATTCTATGGTTCTGCTCTGGCAGGGGGGTTGGACTTGATGGTCTCCAGAGGTCCCTTCCAACAGCCCAAATAAGAGTAGTGATACTAAACAAAAATTAATTACAAACATCATTTCAGAGCAGGGCACAAGCTTCTTGTACACCCTGCCAGCATACCCTTTCTCCCAGTGTTGGGGGCTAATGATTTTCCTGCTGGCCAGGTGTTTCTGCTACCCGGAGCATGACAAGTGTCGTGTATGAAGAGTGCAGGGCAAAAAGTGTGCTGGGTGCGTGAGGACCAGCTCTGTGTCCTGCGGGACATCTTGGCCATCTCTCTGCACATGGAAAACTAAAAAACTTGCCTATGCCAAACTGTAGGTGATTCCCCATCCACCAGGTTCCTGTTAGCCATGCAAATGGCAGAGCTGCTGGAGGGGGAACCAGCCAGACCGGGCAAAGGGTTCACATTTCCATCCAAATTGAAATATCCGTTCTTTTTTGCAAAGGGGGATGGGGGTGGGGGGAGTAGCTCAAGGGGCTTCAGGCTTTATCTGTGGTTTTATTTATTTATTCTTAAAGACCTAGTTAGACCTAAGCCTCTCTTGCTAAGCCCTCAAGAGCTGTTCCTCTGTCCCACACTAGAGAACAAGCACCACTACCATCTTGAGTGGAACAGGGCCCTCCTGTCTAATTATGACATTGGCAAAAATCTGAGTGGTTTGCTTGGAAGTCTCAAGCATGTCCCTAGAAATTGCCTCTCTATCCTTTACCCCATGCAGTAGTTACCAGCCCTCCTAGCTGTGATATTCAGAAGCATCTTCTGGGGCCAAAGGCATCGTTGGCCCCTGCTGAAGGCAGCAGTGAGCACAGCTTTGCCTTTCGGCAGCGTTACAGTTGTCTGGATCGCTCAGTGACGAGCTGAGCTGGCTCATGGTGGAAACTAGTCCCCATGCCTCCAGGGGTCCTTAGCCTTACCAAACCCTAATTGGATCTCTAGAAATTAATCTACAAGCTTATTTGTAGTGATTTGCTCCTACTGCAGAGGAACACCATCAGAAAGAAAAGGGATCTCACATGGTCTGCTCCCCTTTTCCATCCCTGGACTTGCTCTGACCTGTGTGTCTCTGCCATCTCTCCCAGGTACCATGCTTGGAATTTGTGGCTCGGTGCAGCCCTTGACCCGGACGGTTGGCCCCACCATCGGTGGAGTTTTATACAAAGAGTTTGGAGTCTCCTCCTTTGGCTATTTACAGCTAGTTGTTAATGTAGGTTTGTTTGTTTACCTCTTAAAGAGTAAAGCCCCACTGGGTGAGACAAAAAGCCAATAATTTGGGTGCAAGAGAGTAACCCCTTCACTTTTCCCATAAAGATGTTCACAAGTCTCATTTGATTTCATAAGCCTGGAATAAAACCATTTGAACAATACCTTGCATTTTGTCAACCTTTGCATCTAGAGTAAGGGACAGATGGCTTTGCAAAAGTCTTGGAGCTGTGCTGGAGCAACTGGTGGCGCAGGACCCCAAGAACTATCCAGTTCCCCCTGCAGCACTGGCTGTCATTATAGGCCATAGCTCCAGCTGCTCAGCTGTCGTCTGCCAGCATTCCTGTTTGGATTCACTGAAATTAAGGGGATTAGGAGTCAGTGCCTCTACTCTGGCTTGGCCTTTTCTTTCACACACATCCCTTGCAACAGTACCAGGGAAAAATTGATTAAAACACATCTGCTTTTGAATATCATTTTGCTGCCTTCAATGCACCTCTGCCATTCTTGTGCTAGAGGGGGATTGTGGTCAGAGGTTTGCTGCATCCCCAGCTCAATCCTGTAGAGCCCTGCCTCTGCACGAGCGCAGCGAGAGGCCATGCAGCTGCCAGTGGCATGCAGGGAGGATGCAGAGCCCTGATGTAGCACGCTGCAATGCTAGGCTCTCCCTGCTGCTTCCAGAAATGGGGCCAACCTTCCTGTCAGATTTTCTTTCATGTCCCTGTGTCGAGTCTCTCTTGCTCTTACTACAGGCTGCATGCAATTATCCACTTAACAACTTCCTCTAGTACAAAGTCTCCTGCAAGAATTGCACTGATGTTGGGAGGGGGAAATTGCGTGATCAAAATTGCCACATATGGAGCATTAGTAGCGAGTACTTTGCCTGCTAAGCTCATAGTCCTGACTGCCAGAGCTGAGACATATGCTCTTGAGGAAGCCCAACCTAGTTAGTGATAGTCAAGCCTCCCAAGATAAAACTTCAGCACTTCTATAAAAGTAAGTTAAAAAAATTAAAAATGAGCTGCTTTTTCCTCCAAGCCTCTTGGTCCAGGTGCTACAGGGAAATAAAAAAGACCATCTCCATTCTTCCCAGTTAGCCTGTAGAAATTTAACTTGGTCTAGAGACTGCAGACATCAAGGAAGAGGAGAGAGCGAGGCGTTCAGCTTCCCGTGCTGCAAAGCTGAGAGGCACATCAGCGCTGTGTTGGTTTGAAATCAAGAATCCAGTTTTCTGCCTTGGCACAGCACTAAGCTATGGGGGCTGAAGGAAAGACACAGGGTGTTAGCAAACAGCAGCATTTTACGGCTGCAAGGAGCTCTTGAGCCTTCCATAGCCGCCATGGCTCGACTCTGCAGCTTCAAAAGCAGCACCTACCCAAGCTGTGGTAGGCTTCCCTATTTTCACTGCTGACCAGAACTGGACCTCAACACGCTTTCCCTCCCTGGCTGAAATACAAGGTCAAACCCAAATGGGGTTATCTGGGCTTTCTCCACTTCCCACTGCCCAGTCCAGGGCACCAAAAAGCTGAGCTTACCCACTTCGAGCCACTACACCACTGCCCGCTCCACAAACCTGCGCCAACAGAAGTTACTGCAGCCCAGAGTACAGTAATAAAAACCGAACATTTCAAGTAATTTATTTGGAATGGACATATTAATGCAAAAGCAATATTAAGACCAGTAACTGCTGAAAGACATTCCTCAAAATAAATACAAATATAGATACTACAAATAATTTAAACTATGTTTAACACCACCAGTCAGTGTGGAATCTTCCTCTTGTCTCATAAATAGAAGATAATGTTTGGTGAAGCTGTGCCACTCCGGGGCACGTGGGCGCTTCGCTCAGAAGTCCTTTACGAAAGTCTTTGGTTTGTCTTTAAATGCATCTCAGGCAAAGCTCAGGGCTCTTTGCTCTGCTGCCTCAACGGGCTTGGAGAAAACCAAGCTGCTTCCAGCGCTCTTCTTCGCTTTCCTTCATTGGTACCCTGTCCCATTTCAGTCCAAGACACTTGATCTGGTTTATCATCCAGTGGTATGCTCTAAAGGCAGCAAGAGAAAGGCAGGTTAGTTAAAGGAACAGGAAAGCAGGCGGGGGGGGGGCAAAATGGGGGGGGGGGGGGGGAGTGGGAGGGTGGGTGTTAAAGTTAGGGTAAGTGTTCAGCTTCTTTTTTTTGGATGATATTTAAAGCAAGTTCTATAAGGAAGCACAAAGTGCCGTTTCCTATCCTCCCCGCAACAGCCGGACTTCCCAGCGCCTGGTATGAGCCTGGCTCCCACGAGGAATTCCCAGCGAGGCACAGGGAAAGGGAAGCGAGCCCCAGAAGCCCATGCTGAAGCGGGCGGGCAGCCCTGTCCGGTTGGGCGCCGGCTGGGCGCTCCAGCATGCCGGAGGGTCGGAGATGGGGACACACACTGGGGCTGGGGGTCCCCAGCCAAAATCCGGGGCTGAGCGGTGCGGAGGGAACTCCAGCCCCCGTCCGGTTTCACAAAGCAGGAGGGGACGGGGGGGAGAGTGATAATAAAAAATAATATTAAACCCCCCAAGGAATAAGGAGAGTTGGGGTGCGGGGCGCGCAGAGCCGCGGCTGGGCTCACCTGCAACCAGGCCGGGCCGGGCCGGCCGGGGGGCGGCTCAGGGCGCCCGGGCCAGCCGCCGCTCTTGGGCCCCCGCCGCCTGCTCCAGCTCCTGGCGACTCTTGAAGTCCTGTATGGCCCGTTTGTTCTGGAAATCGATAAGGGCCATGGTGATGGAGGCGTTCCAGCAGCTCTGGTCCGGGCACCGAAAGTCAATCTCCTTGCGGTCCTTGGTGACGATGGTGAAGTAGATGTACTTGCCCGTGCGCTCCACGCAGTCCACCTTGAGGATGGAGCCGAAGCCCAGCTCCTTGCCCTTGGCCCGCTTGTGCCCGTCGGGGAAAAGGCTGAGGCTGTCCTTGGTCAGCACTACCAGCTTCTTCTTCCACAGCTGGAAAAGGCTGTCGCTCCGCTTCTCCAGCTCGCCTTCGCGGATCACCTCGGCTTGCATCTTCATCCTCCCTCCCCGGCTGCGATCCTGGCTCCTGCTCTGGTCGTGGTTCTGGCTCCGGCTCCGGCTCCGGCTCCCGCTCCCGCTCCTGCTCCTGCTCCTGCTCGGGCGGCGATGTCCGAACCTCACTGCGCCGGGAACAATTTATTGCAATGAATCAGCGCCGGGCGCCTTCCGGTGCCTCCCCCGGGGAGCCCGGCCCGCCGCCCCCGAGCCGCCCCGCCTTCCGCCCGCCCCTCGGGCCGCGCTCCCCGCCCGTCACCGCCCCGGGCCCTGGGGATGTGGTACTGTAGGGAGGTGGGGTCCTGGGGTGTCCCTCGGGAGCGAAGGGGAGGAGGGTGTTAGGTGCTGCCCCGCCTCGGCAGGTGAGTGCCTCCTCCGGGGTCCCCACCTCTGCTGCAGCCGTGGCCAGGGGGTCAACGGCCACTCCGTGAGGAAGATCAATTTGGCACCCAGACGGGTGTGTTTCCTCTGTCCAGCAGTAGCCCCAGTGAGGATGGGACCACTAGGACCTGATGCCCTTCAGAGGACTTTCTCAGGTCCACACTGGGACATGTGATGCTCCCAAAACAGTGGTCTAGTGGTCCGGGACCTAGACACGTCTGCCATATTGGGGCTGCCCTGGCACCATCCCCACCTGGCACAGAGCAGTCTGAGCCCCACCTGTGGTGGGCCACTGCCATCTCCCATGGGCATCTAATTTGAGCCCCAGCACCTGGTCATCCCAAGAGGCTCAGCCAGGACCTGGGCAAGCCCTGCATCTAGTCAGTCGTGCACCATCACAATTGGCCCTTATTGTGTCCTTTCCTCAGGGCATCCCAGCTCTGTGTTAACGTTGCTCCCACTTGTCTTTCCTTATACTCCCCTGTACTCACTGGATTTATCCCTTCTCCCCCCCAGCCCACTCCCTCCTCCCAGGGACACACCACAGTTCATTACATTCTGGCCAGTGCCCAGTGACATGGGGAAATCCATAAAAGCTGTGGCAGTTGGAGGTGGCACCGAAGAAGCACGTGCAAGCCTGCAGTCCCTTCCTCTCACACCATTCATTCTGCCACCCTTTTACGATAGTTGACACAGGGCTGATCCAGCTTCCTCACCGTTGCCTTGATCTGCAGCCAAGGGCAGGGCTGTGCTTAATGAACTTATTCATGCTGGTTCCAAAGCACTATTTGCCCAGCTACATACTTTGTGCAGCTTTGGACTCAGAGTCCTATTCCTCTCCCTCATCCCTCTTGAATGACCGACACCTCTATAGGTGTCTGCAAGCCAAACCCCAGAGGTAAGCTTACAAAGCAAGGCCCTTTGAAGAGCTTGGCGGTGTTCCCAGGGACATCAGCAGGGTCAGCAGCCCATTCCCAGGAACAAACCAGAACTGTGGCCAAGCCTGTTTCCGCTGCAAATCGCTCATGGGCTGGAGCATGTGGCCCTGCTTTGCTAATTCACAGCATCGTGCACAGCTGTGGGGAGGGCCAGAACAAAGGTGGGGGCTGTATAATGCTCTCAGGTTCATGAATGAGCAGGGAGTGGTTTGAGTGAGCTTCTCACAGTGGGATGGGCTGGAGACTGCTCTGGGAAGACCACACTGGCCCTCATAGCTTGTGAGGTGGGACAGCAGCCACAGGCCACAGCTGTAGCTGTGTCTTGGCATGTTTCTCTCAAAGCCAACACTATATGCCACTTTTTGGTGTGATTCAGTTTGTTTCAGTGAGAGTAACAGCCCAGAGGGACTTACAGTTCATTTGCACACCTACATTTTCTGGACAAATCCTGGTCTGCTCTGTAAAACAAGTTCCTACAAAAGGCCCCATGAGCATAAAGGAGCAGAGATGGATCTTAAGCAGAAATCATTATGATATTTTTAATTGGACTCCAAAATACAACAGGGAATGGCCTTTGTGCACAGGAAATGGGACACCACTTCAAAAGGGGGGGAAAAAAGAACAACAAAACCAAAGCAGCATGTCAGGAGCACACAAGGAACATCTGGAGGAAGGCTGCCGGTGTGGAAAGGCTGCAGGACTTGGCACGTCTCTGCACACCTTGCTTCAAAAGGTCCAGTTAAAAACCCCCTGAATCAGCTCTTAAATGAAACTCTCATCTGTGGGTGTGGGGTCAGCATCCTGCCTTGGTCTCTTTCCACTTTTGTTTTCACCTGTTTGATATTTTTTCTTTGTTTGGTTTTGAATGCATTTATCCATCATTTGAAAAAATGATTGAAAGCCTACCCCAGCTGTCACCACAATCAGATTCTCTTAGTCCTGGCCAAATTAGCAAAGTGTAGAAAATGAAATTACTGCTGGGGGGGAAAAAGAGAGAAAGAGAAACTTGCCCTCTGTTTAGAAAAGGTAAGCTCTTGCAGAACTGAAAGCTTAATCTCCCGTGTAAGGCCATTGTAAGAAGACTCCATATTTTCACACAGCAAGGGCACAAGTGGATAACCTCCAAATAAAAGAAAAACCCAGTGTATTAAAGTCCCACACTCCTAGATCTCTAACCTTGTAGCCATGAAAAACCAAAACAAAACATAACAACAACAAACAAACAAATCCCAAAGAAAACCAAAACCATCGAGCAGATTTCAAAGCCTATTTACTTAAAGCAAAGGAGATTCCAACCGAGCCCAAAGTAGGCAGCAAAGCCATAGAATCATGGACAACCTCCTGTGGGAACACATCTACACAACCCAGGGAAAGAGCAGAGCTTCAAGGAGCTCAGAGCAATCTGATCTGGGAAACATGTCACAGTTGCTCCAGGGAGTAGCATAACCCTAATCCCAGTGCATGCTGTGGTATCTGGCACGACTCTTACAAGTCTACAGCACCAACTTTGCTTGGAAAAAGAAAAGTATCTGTATGCTGCCTTATTTTATAAATAATAAGTGTTAATAACCCATCTGAGGAGCTAATTAGCTGAGTAATAATTCCTTCTCCAGGGCGCCTAGGGACAAGGGGCAAGAGATTTGATGCAGCTCTGCACCATACCCTGCCACCAAAGCTTGGGACAAGCATCACCGGGTGGTTTGAGTACATGTAGGTAGTGGGTGGCTTTGATAATTAAGGGCCACAACCCAGCTTCAGCTAATAAGGAGCTCTGGGTGATTGCCATTTGGGTGACTGCTGGGGTGTCTGTTCAAGCTGGGGCTGGTGGCTGGGAGAAACCTGTTGTTGCCTTTAGTTGGGTTGGTTTAGATGTGTTACCAAAGAGAACAAGAGAAGAGTCTGGTGCTTGTTTCCCTTGCAGCCCACCTGGTCACCCTGCCTGTGCCTCAGCAGTGTGTCAGCTCCCAGACACCTTGGCTGCTGTTACAAATGGTCATCAGGCACCAGTCCTTCATTACTCCCCCCATACAAGAGATCTGCAGGAACTTGAGAACCTAGGAATTTGTCTCTCTCCTTAGAAAAACGGGGGAAAAACAGGGCAGTGGGAAGTGTTAAGCAGGGGGAGATAATGGACACTGACATTCATTCACAAGAGCCTCATCCCATGTGGCTGTCCCTTCCCATGCTCACCAGGATGTTGGTACCACCCTCTGCTTCACCCCCAAGCAACTTCTGTTGTCCTAAGGGCATTTTTAAAAGCCTACGTGGCAACTTGGCATGGGAGCCTGGGTTCAGCCCTCTCCTAGGTGAAGGGAAGAGCATTGGCTTGCCGTGGGGGGGTGCTCATAGATGTGGGTGTGTGCATTGCGTAGTGGGAGTTTTGATGGGTGTGGGATGGGATGGGGTGACCACATTCAGCCTTGATGGATAGGCTGCTGGTGCCAGCTTCTGCAGGCTGGGTCACTGGCTCTGCCATGGCACACATCCCTTAAATGAGTGGCTGTTCCAGAGAAGAGATTTGATCATCGTTCTGGAGCCTGGGGTGTCATGTACCCAGCTTCTGGCAACACTGGGTTGCCGTAGCTACGTGAGTCATGGTAACAGCACAGCAGCCACGCAGGCACTGCCAGGAGGGGCCCACGGGCTGAGGTCAAGGCTGAGGAGGGGTAGGGCTCACACAGAGGAAAAATTCCAAGATGGGGGATTTGGTGATTTACCTCCTCTGCAGCTTCCACCACAAGCCCTTTGGCAGGAACCGCTGGCATTCCTGCGGGGTTTAGCAGTTCATTTAGCATGCTGAGGTCTGCAGCTGGTCCCAGCATGGCATCTTCCTCCCAAGAGATACAGGAGCTTGTGCTGCAGCTATCAGCCATCCCAGGGTACCACAGTTCCCATTGCCCTCATGTTTTCACTCCCATTGTTGCACTGTAATCTGAGAGATGTGCATCTCCTCACTGAGGATCAGCCCCTGGAGAGGGACCCCTGGTATCACACCAGTGCTTCAGCAGCAAAGAGGAGACTCAAGCTTTATGACTTCTTCTATTACAATGATTTAAACACAACATCTGCAGGCAAAAAAAAAAAAAAAGGCCAGTGTTCAGGGTTGACATTGTCATGCTGCCAGCTGAAGTCGATTAGCAACAGAGAAACATATGGTCTTGCTTTGTAAATTGCAGCCCTCCAAGTTTATACTAGGGCATAGCTGTAGCTGCAGGCACATACAGCCAGAGCTCGGTGGAGTGACCACCAGGTTTCCTAGGAAACTTGTACTCAAAAACCCCTAAATAGCCCTAAGTGAAGGGTGTGGGTTGCTACTGCAGGAAGGTGGTGAGGCTCTTCACATTGAGTTTCCATTTTTCCACATTTCCCTACTCTTTCAAATGTATTAAAAAAAACACAACACACACACACATAGATTTAAACTAAAACAAAAATTACAATTCCAGAATATCCCTGGGAATTTTTGTTGCTGTTATAACTCCTCATTATTCTTTGCCTTTAGAAATGGGACACACTGATACCATTGCATCCCCTTGAACCTGACTGGTTTGGGGGGTGGGTGCTGGCCCCTCTGCAAGCAGGACCTCCTAGAGAGATGTGGATACCACCAGGGGCATCTGCACAAGGTGGAGACACCCTGTGAGAGGGCTCAGCCTGACCCTGGGGGTGTTCAGGCCTTCCCACGAGCACAGAGGGAGCTCAGGTACTTCACCCCAGGATGGCCAAGTTCAGGTGAAGAAGCTTTTTTCCCTTCAGGGACAGTTCACTTAGAACAGTCTCAGCCAGGGAGGCGAAGGCCACCAAGGTTGGTTGTTTAATGATTGCAGCAAATGAGGCACAGCAAGGCTGGAGCTTTTGGGTTCATTTACACAAGGGCAGCAGCGGAAGCATCTTCGCTCGCTCCGTGAGGGTGTTTTCGGGGCCGTACGCAAGCCCTGCATTAATCAGCAATATCACGTAGTCTCTCTTGCTCAATTTACTAATATTTATCTGACTAAGACTCTTCTTTTCCTAAGCAGCTCGAAATGTCTCATCTCACTGACTCAGTGTGTTACCATTACATGTTGTAAACTGCTGCACACAGTCATGAAGCAGGCTTGAGGGGCTGGGGGCAAAAAAAACAAGATACAATTTCCAGTAAGCCTGTCCCCTGTTGTGCTCCAGCCAAGTAAGGGGGGGTATGTGCCAGCTCAAGCCTGCTTAGAAGGACTTCAAGCGCTGAAGTTCAGTACTGGGATTAAAAATTGGAGGGCAGGGGGAGGCTGTTTTGCTCTGTCTCTCCCTATCAGCCTGTGTGTGGCATGTTCCCACTCATGGATGTTGGGTTACCAACAATAAGAGGAGAAAAGAGGTTTGTCTTACCTGATCTTCTGAGCTGCTGGTCATGCAGTTCCCTGATCTGCTCCTCCACCCAATGCACATGCCTTTGGGCCTCTTTTGAGCCTAATTTCAAGAGCATATGACAGCATTACAATAGATAGAAAGCTGCTGCATAGTCCGTGTGCAGCTGGGCATGGCTTGGCTCCCCACACTGAGGTGCTTGGATGCATCTTCATACAGGTGGGGAGGGTACTGACCCAACAGGTTGGGTTTGGTCCAAAACTACTGTCTTAATGCTGGCAGACCTGGATACAACCTGGTCTGGCAAGTGTCTTCACAAAACAGCTTGCTGAGCATCAGAGGGGGATCCATGAATACCTTGAGACTTACGTCAGCAGGGAAAAGAAAGCTCCATCGTATGGCTGCCATGGGGCCCATGGTGACTCAGAACTTCCCCCTCAATAAAGACTTCTGCAGAGCATGGGAAGAGCAGCAGCTTGCCAAGCGCTGTCCTGAACTATGTGGTTATTTACTGACTGCTATCAAACATTTCTTCATTTCTGAGGAGCTCAGGATACAGTTTAGGCTACAGTTCACAATGACAGGACATCCCTCCGCCAAAGCATTCAATTTCCCAAACCCAGTCTGCTGGGATAAATATTTGGGAGCTCTTTATTTGGCAGCAGCAGTAACAAATGCCTGAGACCCCGACTGATGCTGATGTGCTCTTTGCATACAAAGTCCCTGGTGATTACAGCTCCTGCCACTTAGCATGACGCTACAAGACCGCTACCAGCCAGCCTCTTATGACCCCAATGTGCTGCAGCAATAACATTTACTGGAGATTATGGAGGGCCAGGCCTTGTAGTAACATGCTGATACCACACATTGGACTGAAGGTCACCACTCAGGGTAACCTGCCCTTTTGAAATCTGTGGAGACCAGTAGAGTGCTTTTTAACCACCTTTTTACCATTTTTATCTACATGTGGACTCTGGCAGTGCCAGCAGTGACCAGTGCACATGAGCAGGCTGTCCTGTGTCACATCTGAGCACAGCACTGGGATGTGCTGCCTGACATTAGCATGGCTCATGTCCCAGCATCCCAACCTGGCTGTCTTGCTGGTGGGTGATTGAGCTCCCTGCTTGGCATGTACTGCTGGCCCTGCTTGCTGCTTTTCACCATTTTTTTAGCTAGAAGTGTGGAAACCTGAAGATAAAACATCAAAAGGCATCTCAAGACTACCTAACTACATCATCAGCAAACTTTAAGGCAGTTGCAGGGCAAGATGAGGTCATAGTACTGTCCAGATTTGGGATGTTTCACATCTCCAGGTGGGCTGGAGAGCCATCACAAACCAAACCCTCTGGGGGGGGGCAGGGCCAGAGCAGTGGGTTTGGAGGCACAGTATAGTTTGGAACTGGTCTGGAGCTGGAGGGAAAAATGCATCCCTTCCTTCCTGGGCAGCCAGCATGTGTGGCAGGACACATGCTAGCACTGATGTCATGTTTCACATCACCCTTCATCCACCAAATTTTCTTTCTGAAATGGAGACACTACATTGTGGCATGTGTGAAGGGAAGCAGGTTTTGGTGCTGGCTGTCCTCTCCCAAGGTATTCCTCCTCCTTGCCAATATTCCTGCCTGCCATTGCATTTACCTGCTACCATTCCCCTGCTGCTCCTCACTAAACCCACACCCATGGCCAGCTCTTCAACTTCAGCAGAAGCTGAAGATGCTGCATTGTTTCGCTGACAGTGCCTGTGAAGGCTGAAGGGAGATGGGAGCCTGATACAGTGGATTAAAAACCCCAAAAATACTCTCCATGCACCAGCTTCAGGTGCTTCAGTGAAATCCAGAAACCAAGGAAGAGAAAAAGCAATCCTAAAGCTACAGGATAGACAGGAAAAGGGGAATCAGCCATGTGCATTTGTCCAGTTTTCACTGACTTTCCCAGACCTAACCTCTCATTGATTTATTTCTGCACTCCAAGCACCAAACCAAAGGGTTCAACAACCCTGAGCATTTGGTGTGTATAACCTCCGGGTGCCACCCACTTTGTACCTGTTCTTTGCCTTTTTGGGTCATATGGTGGTGGATCATGGCAGCCTGCTTGGGGATTTGCTGATGGGGTATGATGTGAAAGCCCAACTTTCATTTTTCCTGCTGGTTACTCAGCCTGTCTGATGTTCAAACACCCAGCCCCACCTTGGCAAATATTTGCAATAAGTAGCTCAGGGCATGTCCCAGCACTGAGTCCTGGGACTGAGCCCAGCTGTCCCACTGGAACTTGGGCTGGGCTGAGGGCTGGGTCAAGCATCAGTGGTGCCATTATCCTTCTCCTGATGGTCCCCATGCTGCTTGGCCGGCCCAGGAGCTGGGGAAGGAAATGCTTAAGTCATAAGAAGCTGAGGATTTTTTCTTTTTCCCCATTCTGCTAAAGAAATCACAGTTCAGGGGCAGGAAGAAATAGGTTTTGTAGAAACCTCTGTGTGTAGAGACCAAAAAAACCAGGCACTTTTGGAGATGAGCACAAACCTGGTGGCCCAGTGGTCCAGTCTCCCTGGTAGCCCAGTGGTCCAGTCCACCCGGCTGGCCCAGGGTCAGCTTGTGCCAGTACTGCTGGAGGCAGTGGTGACTGCAGCCTTTACGAGTGGAAAAAAAAGATGAAGAGAGAAAGTTTGTGATAAAGCAGGAAGGCAGTTAAGAGGAGGAAATGAGGGCACTTGGCACGTAACCTTGGCCAGGCTCTGCTCCCCAGGGACAAGCCAAAAATAAATTTCCCTGGAGCCAGTGCAGCCAGCACCCAGGTTAAAGTGCTGTGGGGGCAGGGGGGTTGGAAGCAGCCACAGCATGCACAGGGATCACCCAGCCAAAGGCACCCCAACTGATTTTTAGCAGTGGGTTTGTTCCCCTTCCCTGGGTTTCTTTGGGATCCTCAGAGAGTCATATAATCATAGAATTGTTTCAGCTGGAAAAGACCTCCAAGATCATCAAGTCCAACGACCAACCTACCACCACGGCCATTAAACCATGTCCTGAAGTGCCACGTCTACACCTTTTTCCTTTCCCCTTCACATGCTGTCTCAGTGGGGCTACAGCCTGGTGTGCCTGGCACAGCTCTGAGGGGAAAAGTTCTTTTCATTGAACTGAAAACACTCCTAATGCTGTGTAATTGCTTAAATTGCTTCAGGCTGGATGTGAGGAGGAGGTTCTTCACCATGAGAGTGGTGAAACCCTGGAATGGGTTGTCCAGGGAGGTGGTCGAGGCCCCGTCCCTGGGGGTGTTTAAGAGCAGGCTGGATGAGGCTCTGTCCAGCCTGATCTAGTGTGGGGTGTCCCTGCCCATGGCAGGGGGGTTGGAACTAGATGATCCTTGCGGTCCCTTCCAACCCTGAATGAAACTATGAAACTATGAAACTATAAATCACAGAACACCCCTCCCACCCCCGCTAAGTGTGAGGCAAGCTCTGAGTGCTCACTTCATAAGAGCTTAGCTATTCACTCCAAATTGCTGGTGTCCTTTAGAAGTAAGGTCCCTCCTGTGCGCAAAGAGAGGTAGCATTGACTGGCATTCACCACCCTGGGATGGGTTTATCCAGGCTTTCCTGAAGGTGGTGTAACCAGAGGGGTTGCCATCATAGGGATAAAACACTTTAAATTCCTTCTTTCCTTAATCTACTGTTAACTACTGGGTATATAGAGTGGAGTCCTGCTGGCTAGCTGGCCTTTGGAGTCAGGAAATAACCTCCAAATGGGGAAAAATGAATTAAATTCCTTGGCAGGCAGCCAGGATGACTAAGTCATTCTTCCAGCCCTACTGGAGCAGGAGTCAAAGTCACGGAGCCGGACACATTTCCCATAATTGGAAACCCTTGGCCAGAACAGTGGGATTCAGGGCTGCAGCAAAGGCTGTGGTGGGCAGTGAACAGCCAGGGGCCATGGGCTGGGCAGCTCCAGGAGGGAGATGCAAGTCCATGTGTCTGTGCTTTGCAAGAGAGAAACCAGTGAACAGAAATAGCCAATTAGACATTTGTCCAAACCAGCAGGAACTGAGTTTGGAGTTCCCAGCTCAGACACAGCCAGCCCGGTGTCATTCCTCAGGTCTTTCTAAAAGCCTCTTAAGGCTCCCACAGGCACTTCTCCATCCTTAGCTCTCCTTACAGGGCCCTGAAGCACTTTGTGAAAGCAGGAGAAGAATGTTTGATTTCAGCGAGCCCATCTCTTCCCTGGCCAAGGAGGAAGGATGTGGCTGTGCCCGTTGTTTGCCTCGCCTTTGCCAGGACTACTCATTCCTTCCCTTTCTGGATGGGACTTATCTGTGGCCACTCCAGCAGTGCATGACAACAGCCAAGCACCCTGCAGGGAGCCGTGTGAGTGCCTCACCACCCACAGCTTGCTCAGCCACCCTCTCGGCGCCACTCTACTCCCAGCACCACCAAAAACCATCATCATCGTTGGATGCTGCTGGGAAACGAGCACTAGAAGTGAACCAGGTGGTCACCCCCAGCATGCCCTGGGCAGAGGTCTCCCTGGCACTGGGATTTTTGGCTCCATCTACCCTCTGAGCACATTTCTCTGCAGCATACCCAGCCCCTCCCGTGGCTGATAAGAGGAGCCTGACCTTTATCTCTGGTGACTCATGGCTGCTTCTGCTTCACTTGCGCGTCAAGGGCTGCCTGCCTCCTCCATGGGAAAGCTTTCAAGTGTTGACCAGGGGCAGGAAAGGCACAACCACACCTGCAGCCAGAAATCCCCTTTAGCCACGGCCATTCAACTGCTTATCGCCCTGTGGTGCGTCCCTCACTGCTTCTGCTGCTCCTCCCACGGTGTAAAGTGAGGCTCTGAGGGCAGTGACTCGGGACAGCTCACTTCAGCCTGCTCAGAAGTGCATGGGATTGTGTGGGCACAATTATTAATTAAATAGAAAACTCCTCTCTCATCTATGCCACAGGCCAGAGCCAAGTGACCAAGGCTGCTGAAGTTATTGCATCTTTCCCACCTTCTGAAATGCCTCCCTGGGTCTTCCAGTGCTATGGGGCAGCTCATCCCACACATCCCCTCGTTCAGGAATGAGGGCACTCAGAAATGCTGCCTGTTTGTGCAGTGCTGGGGACTTTAGGTCCCTCCAATGGAGAGAAGGGAGGGATGCTCAGGAGCACTGCAGGCCCAGAGAAGGTGTGGGGTGTTGTACTGCCATTGAGGAGAAACACCCTTGCAAGCACAGTGCATGCCATGATGTGCACTGAGGGAAGATTTTATAGTTCCTCCTAGATTTCTTACATCCATGGAAGATGCCTTCTCCAAAGGCTGTTTCCATGCACACACACATTGCCTGTGTTGAGAGACCAGCACTGTACACGTGGCATGACAGGACAGGAGCCCACAATCCTCCTTCCCTACCTTTGACTACACCAGCACAACAGCCATGGGTGAAGACTGTGCACAGATGGATGAGGAGGACGAGGCTGACAATGAGGAGCCACCCCAAGGACAGGACAGAAGCTCAGTGCTGCTGACACCCAGCATCCTGCTTCCAGCCTGAAATGCACAAGAGTGGTGTTATTTTCACCCTCTACATGCAGTGCTGCAGCTAGAATCCTAAGTAATTTCCCACAGCAATGAGGTGAGAAGAAAGGGGAAAGGCCCTAATCTTAGGATAAAGGTGGCAACTGGGATGGGGATGCAGGTGTCCCCATGGGAGCAGCACTGCACTTCTTCAGGAGACCACCAGGTTGTGGCTCGCTGCAAAAAAGGTCCCCTTGGCAAAGCCAGGTTGTGACCAATGGTTGCTGTGGGTGTTGAGGCTGATGAGCTTTTGTTGAGCTTCTAGGAGCTCAAGGCAGAGGGAAGGCAGGGAGGAGCTTTGTGTTTGTGAGGGTCTGGCAGGGAGCCTGGAGTGGGATCACAGCCCCAGCCTTCAAAGGGAGGAGGCTGCTGGCTGGGTGCTGACTGGTGGAGCTGTCCCAGCTCTTCCATGTTGCTCCCATCCAGGTGGTTACCAAAGCAGGTTTCACTTTGGTTAAAGCCAGCCTTGTTCTTCCATCTGGTGAAGGGCTGGGGCAGCCGCAGGGTGACTCAGCTTGCCCACACAGCCGCCTGCCATCCAGCCCCAGCTATATTTGCCGAGCAGGTGAATCAATCAAGCAGAGGAAGACCTTCGACCTTGCCACCTTGGCTTTCTTTCTCCCTTTTCTTTTTTCTTCTCCCTGGACCCACACTACCTTGAATGGCCCCAGGCAAGTGGCAGCTCTGCTGCCTGCCTACCCAAGACTGGTGCTCTACAGGATGACCATGCATTGACCATCCAGCCGGGCCACTGGTAGCCAGCTAGCAGCGTGGTGGTCCTGGGGCCACCTGCCCCTGCGAGCCAAGGGCAAGCTCAGAAGCACTGACTGAAGTGGAAGAAATGTCAAGGGCGTGGTGCAACCACAAAGCCAGCGGCTTCTTAATAATTTTTTTTATCTCTGATAGGAGGAAGTCATAAAAAGTGATTATGTTTCACTGGAATGCAAGAAGAAAGGACATCCAAGCACACAGGACCCAGCCAAGGCCAAAGCTCTGGCTCTCTACTACCAGCAAGAGCAATAAAACGGAGAGAGGCATCGTGAGGCACAGCTGGCAGCTCAGGCCCTGCAGTTATCACTGCTTCCCAAGGGAGATTTCTAACATGTGCTCCATTTCTTCCTCCCTAGTCACACCTTAGGACAGCTGGAGAAGGTGGTGCCCACAGGAAAAGCGCTCACATGGGTTGGGTGGGTGAGTCCCACCTTGGTACTCACCATGAGGTATCACAAGGAGGGTGTTTCTATCACAGACCAGATACCTGCTGCTTGGAATTAAATAGATAATTAATAGATAAGATAATACATATACATATTAGTTCAAGGAAACCCTATATTAGTTCAAGGAAACCCTATTGTGGCCTTTCAGCACTTAAAGGGGCCTACAGGAAAGCTGGGGACAGACATTTTAGCAGGGCAGGTATTCTAGCAGTGACAGGACAAGGGGTGATGGCTTAAACTAAAAGAGGGAGATTCAGACTGGAAGGAATGTTTGACTCTGAGGGTGGTGAGACACTAGCCCAGGTTGCCTGGAGAAGTGGTAGATGGTCCATGCCTGGAAAGATTCCAGGTCAGGTTGTCTGGGGCTCTGAGCAACCTGCTCCATTTGCAGATGGCCCTGCTGACTGCAGGGTGGGGGTTGAACGAAATGACCTTCAAAGGACCCTTCCAACCTCAATCATTCCACAGTTCTGTGAAGCTATGATTCCAGGAACTATTTTTGAGCTCCTAATCATGACTCTGCTTTAGCTTTCAGACACCCATCCCACCAGGGCAGCTCCTCCCTCACCAATAACCACCCAGTATTGTATCCAGGAGATGTCTCTGGCTTGTGCTCTGTGTGTGTGGAGGGCTTGGCTTGGCTTTGGAAGACTTTCTGGGTTTGGGGTTTTTTCAGGCTGTTCGCTGCCCCTTTGATCTGCTGGCTCTTGACACCAAAAACGCCGATTGCAGCCTGCTGGGGCAGGATCTGCAAGTGCCAGCAGCAAGGCCAGGAGGCACCCAGCCTCCATCAGCTCCCACTAGCCACCCCAGAGCCCCCACACAGCACCCTGCCAGCCCAGGGGGATGAGAGGAGAACCCCTAAACCCTACAGCGCACCAGACCCAGGGATCGCCCATGGTGCCAGCAGCACACTGGAAGGGGGCTGGTCCCCTCCTCCCCTGCACCGCCACCCCCTTTAATTAAGAATTGAAATCATGTAATTGCCTCTTCATTAAAGCCAATTAAAGCCCGGCTGAGGAGGGAGGAGGCGGCACATTTTGCAACTCTCCACGGAGATGAGAAAGCACACACCGCAATTACCTCTCCCCCCCGCCGCTCGCTCTGCCTTCGCCCAACCTCTTCATCAGAGCTGGCTTTGAAATCGGACCCTGGGTGAAACGGCGCTGGCGGCTTCCGCGCGCCCAGCAAACCCTGCGGACTGGTTGGGCAGGGTGCTAGGAGAGGCTGCTGAGCACTCTGCTGGGAACGGGAGGCCGGGCTGCCTCCTCCTCCTCTTGTCCTGTGCCCTGGGCTAAACATGGAGGAGGGATGCTCCTGGGGATGAGGGACAGAGAACAAGACTGCGGGACAATGCTTCTCCTGTCCAGCTAAGGATGCCCCCAGCGGCTTCTGGATAGGAGGTGGGCTGACTACTGCAGCTCTGCCTTTTAGTCTCCATCTCTTGGGGATGCCTCAAAGCTGGTGGTGGCTCTTTGCCAGGGTCAGGAGCACTCCCCACCTTTGCTTGGTTTTGGGACCTATGCTGACCTCACGCTGTGAGGCAGAGGTGCGCCTCCAGGGTGCTTCTCATTTACTGTCCCTAGCTGTAACAGTTCACAGGGGCTTCAGTCCCAAGTGAAACAGAGTACTTGCAACCTCTTCAGCCTCACTGGCAGAAATGGATTGAAAAACTCAGGTCCCCAGAAGACAGGAAATAAAGCTGGGGGGTGTGGCAGGAGGAAGGGCTCCATCCCCTCTTCTCTTTGGCCAGAAGACCATAGACTCATAGAACTCTTTTGACTGGGAAATACCCAAGAGAGTCCAACCATCGACCTACCACCACCATGGTCATTAAATCATATCCCCAAATGCTGTGTCCACACATTTCTTCATCTCCAGGGTTGGTGACTCCACTTCCCTGGAGAGCCTGTTCCAATGCCTGACCACTCTTTTTGCAAAGGATTTGTTCCTAATATCCAACCTAAACCTCCCCTGCTGCAATTTGAGGCCGTTTCCTCTTGTCCTGTCACTTGATGCTAGACACAAACCAAGCCATATCCATGGTCACAGGAGTTTGCAGCCAAAGAAGCATCACCAAGTCTGCCAGCACCAAGTTGCATGCCTTGGCAGTGCTGCTGCTCCAGATGCCAGCTCAGTTGATTTACCCTCTTGCTACCCTAGCAGCAGCCCTGGCGAACACCTTGCTGCACACAGCACACCCCACGCTCGCCTACGCTTTGACCTGAACCATGCTAATTAACCTTTTTTTCTGGTTGTTGTTTCTATAACAACAGTCCAGCATTCTTTGTAGGTGATCTCTTCAAAGATCTCCTTTTTGATCTTTTCATAGGCTAAGCAACAATTCATCCTATATAAATTCTCAGATTGAAAGTACATAATTTGTTTTTCCCCCTGCTTTTAGTTTTGAAGCGGTGAGATGAAATGGCTTAGGGGAACGGCAGCAGCAGTTATATCTTAATTGGTTTTTCTCTGCATCAAAACACCTTGAACTATTCACTTGTGTGCAGGAGCTCTGCATGACCTTTACAGAAAGTGCTTTAAACTCCCCTAACAAGTTATATCCCATCACCGACTGCAGGAGGTTGCTTTGGTGGTGCCTCCAATATAGTTTCGTACCCTAATCTCTTTCCCTTGTGCTCTTTCTGTCCAGGTAAATCAGGGTTTGAAATATGCCTGAAGTCAGGAGCAAGAAAAGGAAGAAGGTAGCCAAGATAACTGGGTGAAATAATAGAAGGAAAGAGGGCAAAAACCCTCTAAACTTCCTCTTTATTGTGACTTTGCCACTACCAGTCAAGTAGAATCATAGAATCAATGAGGTTGGAAAAGACCTCAAAGATCATCAAGTCCAACCTGTCACCCAAGACCTCATGACTACTAAACCATGGCATTTAAAGCTGCAACACCAGGGCAAGTTCTTCCTTTACCCCTAAAAAGCTGGGTGAGAATTTGGACTCCACCAGCACCAGAGCAAACTTGCTTTGAGGAAAAGAAGATCACCTGAGCAGTTCACCTGGAATATTTGCACCGTGCAAAGATTTGCACTGGAGATAGACTGATGGTCCTTCTCCAGCATCACCCTATGCTGCTTGGCTTCTACCCCAAGCAGGGGAAATTGTTATTTCATAGATAGTTTTTCTTCCCCCCTTTGAGTCACATGCAATGAAAGACTACAATTCCCTACCCTTTCCCTTCAACCCCTTCCTTCAAATGAGATTATAGAATCCTAGAAAGGTTTGGATTAGAAGGGACCTCTAAAGGTCACCCAGTCCAATCCCCCTGCAGTCAGCAAGGACATTCCCAACTAGATCAGGCTGCCACAGGGCCTCTGTCACCTACCTGAGCAACCTGTTCCAGAGTTCCACCACCCTCAGAGCAAAGAACTTCTTCCTAATGTCCAGTCTAAACCTACCCTTCTCTAGTTTCAAGCCATTGGCCCTTGTCTTAGTGCTACATGCCCAGGTAAACAGGGATGGGGTTATCATAGGTTGACTGGCAGATCCTGAGGGGGCAAGCAGTGAAGGAGGACAAGTCATCAAGTGGCCACCACCATGCTGATGATGGCTCATTTGGGAAAGGAGGAATTGCCAGGAGGATTTTTTTGTGCAGAGCAGGACTGTTAGCAGGTAGAAGCTAGTATCAGTCAGGGTTGGAAGGGACCACAAGGATCATCTAGTTCCAACCCCCCTGCCATGGGCAGGGACACCCCACACTACATCAGGCTAGCCAGAACCTCATCCAGCCTGCTCTTAAACACCTCCAGGGACGGGGCCTCAACCACCTCCCTGGACAACCCATTCCAGGGCTTCACCACTCTCATGGGGAAGAACTTCCTCCTCACCTCCAGCCTGAATCTCTCCACCTCCAGCTTCATTCCATTCCCCCTAGTCCTATCACTACCTGAGAGCCTGAGAAGTCCCTCCCCAGCCTTCTTGTAGGCCCCCTTCAGATACTGGAAGGCCACAATGAGGTCACCTGGGAGCCTTCTCTTCTGCAGACTGAACAGCCCCAACTCCCACAGCAGGAGGCTGTGCTGGCAGCCAGAGCAGACGCTTGCTGGTTCTGCTAACCTGGTTTGGCATCCCCAGGCACGGGTGCCCACATTCCCACGGTACCAGCGGAGGGGAAGGCAGCTTGTGCAAGAAGCGAGCGCAGGGCTGGGTGGAGCCAGCACTTGGCTTGTGTAATGGCAAGGTGAACAAGAGAGGAAAGCTGGCACTTGGTGAACAGCTCAGCCTTCATTCACATGATGCTTCATTAGCAGCACAGGCTTGGATTTGTTGGGGTTTTTTTTCCCTTTTTCTTTTTTTTCCCCATCTCTGGATGCTTGTCGAGCCAGAGTGACTTACAGCAGTCATTGTTTGGGCTTCCTGGCCCATGAGAAGCTAGGGGTATTTAGGGCAGCAAAATGAGCATAAAGGGAAAAAAATGGCTCTGCCTGCTATTAGTGTGATGACTAAGCTGTCTGGGAAAGGAAGGATGAAGGTTCTTCCATGCACAGGTCACAGCTACAACGACAGAGCCATGTGCACACTGTTTGCAGTGAAAAACCATGGGCAACAAAGGTGAAAAATGCAAAGACTTCAGCTCTGAACAGATGATCTCTTGACACAAAATCTACTGCCTCCAGACTGCATTTGGAAAATAGACAGTTATCCACAGGAAGAGGCAGAGGAAGAAGCACAAATACAACACTTCAGGATCTTTAACACATCATCCTTCCCAACAGGTTATCAGGAGGTGATTTGCAGAAGCCCAAAATAAACTTTGTGGTTTTCCAAAAGCCATGGTGTTGGACATAAAAATCCAGGTGGAGCTTAGTGATAGTGCACAAGCTCCAGCAGCAGGAGAAGCAAGTCTCCCATCCAGCTGCATAATCCACTACTTGCACTTACAGGCTCAACCAGAAAGGATGTTCCTCCCGTTGTCCAAAAGGGGTTGTCAAGCTGGGATGCCTCAGAAGATGATGCAAATTCCAAGCCCAGGTTCACAAGGTGATGTGCTACCTCAGTGCAACGTCAGGCAGCCAGGGCATGCCTCATGGCTTAAACTCACCTCTTGAATCGCCGAGCCCACAAGAAGCCATTTCCTGATGCCATAACTTGTCTGACCTCGTCGTACATGCTGCTCTCCAGGGTGGGCCTCCTCTGGACCACACTGTGCTGAGCTGGCTTCCTCAGCGAGACCTCATTTGCTTGAGGAACTGCTGTCAAGGCAGCATTTAACTGAGGATGAATTTATTACAAGTCTCCTTTATTTTCAAACAGGAAAAGCCTGTTTAATAAGGAGAGTGGAAACACACAGAGACCATTTTCATTTTTCCAGCTACCACAAATCCTCACCAGTTGGCAAACCCCAGATAACTGAACTTACTGAAGTTGGCCCCAAGTTCTTAGTTAGCCAAAATCCCGAACTCCCAGGAAGAGATCCTAACACTGTGCAAAAGACTCCTGAAAAACCAGAGCCTGTCCTCAGTTTTCAGCTGGAAGCAGAGCATTTCCTACTGGTTTCTGTACCAGATGGGGCAGCGGGGAGCAGCTCGAAGGCTTCCTTCCTAGACAACCGAGGTGCTGAGAGGCCATTAATCACGCTGCAGCCCGAGCGGGCGACACGCCAGAAGAATCTCGCCTGGAGCACTTCCAGTTGCTTTAACTTTCAGATCCAGCAATGGAGATTTTATTTCCCCGCCCCCCCCCCCCCCCCCCCCCTCCCGAAATGAGAGGCTACCGACACAAAGACGACATCAAAAGAGCCTGTTCCCACAGACTAAGCTTTCCAGCTTCTTTTATCGGGTTGCTGCGATGGTAATCAGGCATGTATGCACGCAGACTCACCTTTTTGGGATCATCTCACCATTTTCTCCAAACCTCCCACTTCAGTTTTGCAAAGGGCCCCCCATTTGTTTGTCTTAAGGCAAAGCCTTCAGAAAGCAACAATACTGATCTCCTTTAAAGTTTCTTTTCCAACAGTTAATCATTCCTCTTTGTGCACACCCACGCTCCCTCTATTTACCATCCAGCCTGGATCTGTCCAGCTGTGATGTTCCGACAACCGCATCAGTTCTTCCTAAAGGGAAAGTTGTTTAAGTACCTGTAAAAAGCAGCTACCTGTCCTGTAGTGAAAGCCTGCAAGTAACCACCAAAATCAGCCCACCAAGAGCTCAGCTTCACCATTACCAGCTGGATCTGTGATGGTCAGAGCAGGCTGGGATTTGACAAGGTCCACTTTCTATGGGGCTGTGTGATTGGTGTTACCTCTGCTTTAAGGAATCCCAGCTCAGCTTTCCTAGCACTTTCCCTAGGATGAACACCTCACCAAGCAGCTTCCCCACCCACCCATCTCATTGTGCTCCCCGAGTGCTGGCACATTTGCTCTGTGTGTTCTGGAATTTCCCGTTTTCGAAAAATTAAGAGTTGGCCTTTCAGGATTCATGCACATAAATTACTTCAGCGTGCTCATTTGCAGATCTTTATCTGCAGGTAGCAGCACTCCTGTTTAACCATGTAGTGGAAAGTCTTCAGGATGGGGAAACATCATTCCACTTCTTTTGATATAAGGAGGGGGGGAAAAAAAGAGTTAAAAAGCTGGTCAAATACCTGTTTGATGTGCCTGGCATCCCTGGTGCTGTCAGTGCAAGCTCCACGCTGCACTGCTCCCCTCGTCAGACATACCTTTAGGCTGTTCTCCAAGCCTGCAGTAGCACACTCTAAGTCTAGCAATGATTACAAAATTAAGTTTTAATTACCACCAAACAAGAGTCCAGCACCTATCCCTCTGTCTTGGCCCTGCAGTATGTCACCTGAGTATCATTCTCTGATATTCACTTCATTTAGCCCACAACCAACCTGCACAGGTCATGTGGCATCTCTAATAATGACACCACCCCCCCAAAACCCCAAATCCTACAAAACATTCCAGACTGTTTACTTGCAAATTGAGCAAGTTTCTTCTGATTCACATCAAAGAACTCTGTAATGTAATATTTACAAGGGATCCTGTTATTTGGCTTTTGACCACAAAGGAATTAGTAGCAGGATGCTCAGACAAGAGCAGCAGGAGGCCAAACTGCTGGCACAGCCCTTAGGAAACGCTCAGCCCTCCACTAGCAGAAGTCAAAGGGATGCTGAGTTAACCTAGGAAGCAGCAGGGAGCAGACAGGCACCAAGGATCATGTTTCACAACTTTAATAGAATATTCTATCTATTCTGTACAAATTGAAAACACTGTATTAAGTTACAAATGTGTAAGGTAAGGCTGGAGCACTCTACATGCCTGGTCACAGTGTTGATACAGCTGCTATTCAACTGCTGCCAGAGGGTGGCAATGGATGCTGAAACTAGAAACGTGTACCTGAAGTGCCACACAACAACAGAAGGTAAGTTTTGAAGACTTCAGAGCTTTAAATGAAACTGTGGAATGGAATAACTTCAGTGTTGCCAAGTAAGACAGCAAAACTTCAGATTTATTGAACTGAACTTCGATAAGTTTCCGTGTTCAGAGTGAGAGGTCCTTCCATGCTGGACACTAAGCAATAAGACTACTGGCAATTTCCTGGTTCTTTGGCTGCAACCCACTTCCACCAACAGCAACAGTTTGGCCTTTGCATTTTGATCTTCATCCAGAAGAGTTGTCATTTTGATGCAAGTTTGTTTCTTCTGTCTAGACTACTACATTGAGACCAAGTCAAAGGAGTTGTTATAAGTACCCATGTTGTATGCAAAAGAGAAAAGATTTTTCTTTCAAGTATATTAAAACCTATTAAAAAGCACTAATTCTGTCAAAGTACTTACAAACATGAATAAATAAATAGTAAGATGAACAACTAAGTCTCAAATATGACACCCCCTGCAATGAAGTAGAATTACTTCGATCGGTTTTAACTGAGATAATAAATATGACACTGAAAGCTGCTCAAGCACTAGGTTCAATCAGTAGGTTGCAAGAAACATTACAAAAGGGGGGGAAGGGAACTAGCAAAAAAAGTCATATTGCTCTATCTGTTTCAGCTACCAGACATGTAATCCATTTACCTTTAGCTTCTCTGCACATTGCTATTCCACAAGTTTCAGTGTTTCACAAGAAAATGGATAATCTCACTTGGTAGTCTGGACTATTCCCTTATGCATAGGGCAGAAGGCTCTAAAGGCCTAGTGACATACTTAGCTACAGTGTACCAACGGCTGTAGAGTGTGCTTTATTTAAACCTCTTATTTCCCAAATGCATTGAAGTTGCCACTGTACATGTTAAGCAAGAAAGAAGAAGAGTTAGTGAAAACCATGCATTTTAAAACAAATTAAACTTTAAGCATTGTTAATAAGATTGTGCTGCAGCGATGGAATATCCTGAACTGCAGGCCAGGTATCCAAATATTTGTAACAGGTTGTTCAAATATCACTTCCAAGTGGTATTTCCTTATTACTGTTGTTTGCATTCAGCAGGCTGGCTGGCATCTTTCTGTGTAAAGGAAAAACAGGGGAAAAAAACAGTTAAAAATCAAAATGGTACACAAGAAAACACTTCAACAAAGAAATGAAACTGGCTATGCAGTTCTCCATTAGCTGGAGGTGTCACTAAAAAACACGAGGAAACTCAAGCTAGATGTTGAAGGTCTACAGCAGCCACAACATTTACTGGGTCTCCCCCTTGCCCCTAGCTGCCTGGTACCCCCCTAACAACATTTTGAACCTGCATTTATGTTCTCCAAATGGCATCCAGCATGGCCAAGGTTTAAACAACAGAAGCAAACCACCTTCTACTCCTCCCAAGCAGAGGTTCGACCCGACTTTCAGCTCCTCTTGAACAGTTTAACACTAAGTTGCCACCTCCTCAGCAGCTCTGAAGAGGAAGGCAGGCAAGGAAGGCAGGCTGCTTATTCTGCAGCACGCTTGAGCTTTTCCTTACAAGCCTTGCCCTTTTTGCTGAGGTGATAAAAATGCAATTAATGTGCTGATTTCTCCTAGGTTCTGCATCACCAGCAGGTAACTATTCAACAGCGGGCAAGAAGTCCACATGTTAATCCAAATATGTAAAAGTGGAAACACCTTCATTAGGTAGCAAAACAACTTCCCCCTTGGCAAAAGGAAGGGTATTTGTGAAGAACAAGTACTCAAACAGCTAAGAACTTCAGGTTTTACACTGTACTTCCTGCTTTTTTTTCCCTTGTAAAATAGGTTTCTCAGAGAGCAGAATGGAGTCAGTGTATTTGTGACCCATTTGCTTCTCACAGTTACAGAAACCTGCTGAATTCTAGTAAAGATAGACACAGGTATAAAACAGGACACCTCAAATGTCCCTGACTGCAACGTGTTTAGTGACTATCCCGAAGAACTGTGCGCATTGTGAAAGAAGCAAACATGCAGGAGCTCATTTTAAGCCCAGTAACCAAGAGCTAAGACAAATGTTTTGCCTGTAGTGAGGAGGAACTGGGAAAACTAAGACTCCTTATCCTCACTTCTGCCCTTGATCATCTGCACTAAACCCAGGCTATTTCTCCTCTTCCTCACATGAACTGCTTTGGTGACCATCACTCCCACTGGGAGTCTGGACTCAAGCCAAAAGCTGTCTCTTCTGCACAAATATACCAAAGACTGTTCACATTTCTTTCCTGCAGTTTTCCTCCCCCAGCACATCTGGCTAACTTCAGCTTTGTACTCTCATCTGCTTGAGGTTCCAAATAACACTGATGTGAACTCATTTTCACTGATCTGGGCCTAAATACAGCACAAACTCCCTCTTGAGAAGAGGGATGTTTACACAGAACACAGAATTAGCACTCTGTCAAAAGAGAAATCTGACTGCCACTGGCAATACATTACATGATATTCTTTCTCATCTAGAGGCAGGCAAAAAAGGGCAATGCTTTTATCCAAGCTCTCCCCAAGTGTCTGTTTTATTTGTAACTGCTTTGTATTCGAACGTGGCCCAGGGCTGTGCTCAGCATCACTTCCCCTCTCCCAAACGCTCCGGATAAGAGCCATCATCAAGGAACAAATCTGTTATTTACAAAGTACTTAAAAGTCTTTCCATCTCCCTCCTTCCTTCCCATTCACCTGTTTTATTTATCTCAGGCACACTCAGGTTGACCACTGCAACCACTCTGGTTGAATTTTAACCATCACCCAACGCCCTTGTTGTATTTTCTAATAAACTCTGCTATCTCCTCTTTATTTCTGTAAACATTTAAACCATATCACTGCATGTAAATCTTTATCCTGCAAAATGTGAGTCACAGAGATGACAGTTCCTTCTGAGGGCCTTTCAGAAGAGATTGCTGCTATCAAATAAAAACTAATGAATAAACAGTTTAAGGGGTTCTCAGATACGGGTCAGTTGCTGAAGGATTTTGAGAGAAATGCTGCTATTTTTAGCTTACAGTTGAGGGCTTATCTATCTCAGCCACATATATGAAATGTTTAAGCAGGCCATGAGTAACAAGGCAGCATTTCAGACCCAGATTCCAATATAATTCATTTCCTCCCACCATTTCACTAGCTGAGTGCTGCTCCCACCGAGTGCAGCAGCTTGAGAGCCCCACGCTGCCTTTGGCTATTCATCTGCCCCATACACATCTCAGTCTAATCCCAAGGTGACAATGGCACAGATTGACAACCACAGTTTTTTTTCCCCCCCAGTAGCAGCTGCCTCATCAGACATATGCATGTTGAAACTTATCTTTGGGTTCTGATGGCTCCTGTAAGATCAGGGAACAGTCCCCAAGCCGCAAGTGCAATTGAGATGCTACATCCACATGCCCTCAGGCAAGGCTGGTAAGCTCAAGCCTGCTCCTCCTACAGAAGCCAAGGCTGTTGGTGCCATCTGGTCAGCTAACCACTACCAATCCATTTATTGACCTCAGACAGACCCTGTGCTATTTATCTCCCCATTCTAGTGATACTTCTATTCAAGCTATTCATGCCCAAATTAAATTCACAAGATATCATACAAAAGGTGGTGAAGTGCATTGGCCAGGCAACAGAAACTTTATCTGCCAGAGTAAACAAGGAACTGCATCTTATTTTAGACTGAATTCAGCAGCATGGACATGTACTGAAGTTCACTTCAGTGCTAAAGAGACAAATAAGAATTCTCCTCAAAGAGATTCTCTGACTTGAATTCCTCAGAAGTGGTAGGGTTTGATTATTTTTACCTCTTTAAATTATTTGATTATATTTAATTATTCTATCCAAGGACTTTCAACTACTCCAGGCCTTTGATTCCAGTTGGAGATGCTCTTCCTAAGTGTTGTTTAAATACTGGCTCCCTCCTGGTGTATTTCTTTTGCTAACAAGCATCAATATAAAGCCTTTTTTTTGCCTCTGATTCTTATTTACTGCATCATTTACTCTTGAACAATGAACACGGACATGAACATTTTTCTCCCAGCATTTGATTACCCAGAAAAACAATGCTGGAAGCTTGAGCTCTTCAGCTTATGTAAAGACCACTGCCTCAGGCAGCAGCAATTACATCAGTGGCTCATGGACACAGAGAACATGCATAAAATTTAAAGGGGAATGTCACCTAAATTTGCAGAATCAGAAGGCTAAAATGGAGAAGAAAGCAAGTCTTAAGTAACACTGCTTTCAGGGCTTGCATACATACAGCCCACTACCTCTACCCATCCACTGTATCTGCTCTCCCAGAGGATGGGGGCATAAATACTGTCATTTATCTTAGCATTTCAATCCTTTCAAACCAGATCTTTTTAACCAAGTTACTCCTGAAAGAGACATTGAATTTTTATTTATCTTCAATGCTTAAACAAGTTAGGCAGGGCACCTTCCTAAGTGATTCAAAAAGCAACACAGCCTTTGCCCCCTTACTTCTACAGATCACTTTTTGGAAGCTTCCCACCTGCTAAGGCAGCTGTGCAGGCACAGGCAGCCCAGCACCAGCTCCTCTGACTCCAAAACCAGACTCTCCTGCCAACAGTGGGATCGATGCAGGCAGGAGGTACTAAAGCTGATATCCTCTCCAGCCTTTCAGTATTTAAAATGTCTTTCTATAGAATAATCCAGTTAAGGTAAAGGTAGGATAAAGCTGAACTTTATCTTTGTTCATTTTCCAATCTGTGTTATTGAGTGATAAAAAGCAAGGACATCAAATATGTATGTTGGAAGCAAACTCTGAGGTAATTGGAGCTAAGTAAGCAAGTGGTCTGGCCTGTCTCCTCCACACTGGACAGAATGCTTCAAAGGCTCTAAAAATTTGCTGACAAGCCCTTCTGCCACCATTACTCAAAAGACAGACTAAGCCCCTCCAAGCATGTGCAGTCTCTCCCCACAACAGTTCAGTTCATAATTCAAACCATCATTCTGGATCACTTTGTCAGCTACTTCTCTAAGCACAGCATCAGTAACATGAAATAAAAGCAGCAAAAGGAACAGGGCATGCAAGCACATAGGGAAATATACTAGACAAACCAAGTTACATCTTCTGAAGCTACTTCAGATCATCTGAGTGCTCAGTCTTCCAAAGCCACAACTTGTATACAACATAAGCACTTTGTGTAAGAGAAGATAATCTGGTTCTTACTGAGCAACTCAAATGTACTTAAAAGCAACAGGAATGAAAGGAAGGAAGAAGGAAAAGTAACAAAGCAGGAAGTGTTGACATTCATGTAGCAAATACAGTACACCAGAAGGTAATATGGAAGTGACTAGAGAGGAGAAACTGGATTTGAAAGGAAAACAGACCAACAACTTTTTGTGTGTACATGGAAAGGCAAACTACTCCAGATCTGAGAATAGCAAGGAGAGGAACTGAAAGGCCAAGAGGGACAGGAGACAGGGAGAAACAGGCTGAGAAACCAAGATGAACAGAGGAAGGAATAAGAAACAGGATTAGGAATACAACAAACCCTAGAATTCAGAGTTGACCTGAAAAACTGAAGCCAGTGGCTGACAATTTTTCATTGTAAGAAGAGAAGACAGGGGTGTAAGAGTGCAGCAGGATGACATATAAGGTGTTGCGACAAATGGATGTTCTTCTACATCAGGAGAATGAACAGTGCAAGTACACTGGGGCAGGGTGGCTGGCTTCTCAAAGTATACTGGATGAGAAATCAAATAAAAAGCACAGCTCAACTTCAAGTTTAACAGAGGGACATCTCTATACAGAGAAGGAAAACCAGTTGGAAAGATTTACAGAGTCTCCTAAGTAACCAAAGGGGGGAAAACAAAACAAAATCCAAAAAACAATCATAGACAAGCCTGAAATACCAGAGGATGGGGGGGAGGGCAAATACAGAGCCTGATGCAGGCATTGTTCTTGATGAGGCATGGGATGAAAAGTGAAAGATGAGTACACAATAGAAGGAAAAATTTTTTCCTTCTAAATAGGCAGATGAGCAGGAGAGCAATACCTGTTCAGAGTCATGAGCTCAAGAAAAGGCCTCTAAAAGTGACTGAGGACCTTTGTCAGGCAGCATAAATAAGAGTAATGTGGAAAAGGCACACTAAGTAAGTTGATGACTTACAAGAGTTCAAGAAAAGCAGAGAAAGTAGTTAAGAGCTGATTTGCAAGGACACTAGAACAGTGAAAAGATGCAACATCAAATCAGAAACAAGGGACAAATGAAGTCTTAGAGGTCTCAGCATCTTTTACCATACATAAAATATAGTTTGAGTACTGCAAAGGCAAAGCAGAAGGTATGCCAGAAAGGCAAAGAAGTGACTGCAGAAAATCTAATTTAACTACATGATTTAAGGATATTCATCTCCACACATTTCTTTCCATTTTTTACTGATAAGACCTAAGCTCTCAAGTCACCATTCACAGAATTTCCCAGTTTCTTTTCCCCATAAAATGAAAAAAACCAAACAAAAAACCCAAACAAACCAAAACCAAAGCAAACAGAAAACCCTAGAAAACAAACCACATTGTATGGCTACAAATGGGACTCTCAGAAGTTAGGTATGAATGGAATTCCACCTTACCTAGAAATGTATGAATGATAAACAGACTTAAATTACACCTAAATGGGAAAAAATTGAAAGGAACTGTCAGCATGAATGAAAAGTGAAATGTACAAAACAATACAGGAGGCAGCAACCATAACCTTCCAAGATACCTGAAGCTTTTTTTCCCCCCCCTGCAGAATAGCAAATCCCTTAATAAGGACATTTGATACTTGCACAAACATACTTTGACTCAGAACTAACATTCTGTTTCTCTGCTGCCCAGCTTTTGCCAGTTACAGGTACACCACTGCATTTTTGATCCTGCAGAGCAGAGGCCACTCCAATCTGTTTGATCAATCTTTCCACAAGACAGACCTTCAGTGTACAGCATTTGGCATTAAAGAACAAGCTCCATTCTTGATACAGTGACAAAACCCATTTACTAGTGACATGATGCATATACAGCTCTGACAGAGGAGCAACACATTTAGCTGCTCTTAAGACTTTCATCCAAAGATCAAGCAGTTTTGCATGCCTTTTACTTTTTCATCTGTGCCTTTATAACAATTTTAAAGCTGATGTTTTAGGAAGTAAATGAAGGCAAGTCTGTCATCACTGCCCCAGCTTCACTAAATGTCTGAGCATCAACTTTACAGTGACTGAAGGACTGAGAAGCAACTATCAGAAAGAGCACCAACCCTTAAGGCTGAATTTTAAACTAGGTTTCAAAGCATAAACTTCAAAAGATGAGTACCACCTTTCTTTTTCCTCTTTCTAGCTGAGTATGGACATGCAGAATGTAACCTGCAGCCATCAGAACAACCAAAAGAACAATTTAAGGAAAAACAACCCAAAACAAAACAGAGAAAGCAAGCAAGCTAGTTGAGATTGGTCAGGCTAATTCTAAGTTGAAGTCCAGCCATGGAATATTTGAGTATGACCTTTCTAAAGGAAAAACTATCATTATTACACAGGGATACCATTAAGTAGTAAAGGTGCACAGTTTGGAAATCACTTTTTTCTTGGTGCTGCTTAGGAGACAAAAATTACAACTCCTCTATTTATAAAGATTAACTTTTAAGAGCAATGTGAGTGCTGAAGATGAAAACAGTGCAGAAGCTGGGTGAGTTTGGGGGTTTAATTTATTCACCTTTCAAACTACTATAACCTTTAGTTACACTGCTCAGGATTCTGTTCTGTGTTGTGACAAAGCACACAAAAATCCTTACCTTGGGATCACTCTCTGCATCTTCCTCCTCTTCTCCCTCCTCTTCCCCCTCCAACTCCTATGACAAAATAGAGATAAACTAACAAAAATTAAAACAGGTTAAAAGTGCAACTTTTTGTAATGGAGAAAAACAAAAGAGCAAATCATGTTACCACTGTATTCCAGAGGGCTTCAGATGTCAACATTAAACCTACTTGGGCTTAAAAGAATTCAGCATCTTCAAAATCTTAAAAGCACAATCTTTAAAAGGATCCACAACATAAATTTAAGAGATTCAGAATGGCTTCAGGCAACTTTCTGACATAAGCTGCTGCAGCACCCCAGTAATTCTTACCCTTCAGCCTGACACAGTACCAGAACAGTGAAATCCCAAATAAGTATTTACATCTGATTTTGTTCTTTGTTTTGACCTCCTTCCAAGGAGTCTGTGGTACTGTGGAGAGGCTGTGTATTCCTGCACAGGACTCTGCAGTATTTTCACACTCTGTTGTGCACCTACCTCCAAGATGCAACATCTGGCACTAAGGATGCTATGAATACATGTACACAAAGACCCAGCTTAGAAAAATAAACATAAGGAAATGTTTAGTCACTCAGCAGCCTAAGCTCAGAAATCTGCTCCGACACTTGCAGAGAGACTGCATGCTGAAGGCTACCAGCTCACATCAGACCATCAGTTTAGGAACTAGCAGGGGTCAATCTGATGGCAGTCAGGTATGCACCCTCAACTAATGAGCAAAACCACCACCAGTTGTGGTAGTTTTAGTAAAAGCAGTAATGATATTTATCTGTGAAGGATATTAATTCATTTAAGTGTGGTATCATGGAGTGGTTCTGTGCAAAGCCTTCCATAGTATGTCTGTACTCATGCAGGAACTACTGTGAAGGGACTACAGCTCCTGGTACACTCAAAATTCCAGTTTAAGTCTTCATCCTGAGCAGTTGCATACTCTCCCTTTTTTTTACATTTAGCAAGGCCCAGTCCTGAAGCTTATGACAGCTAAAAGCTGACAGCTGAATTCCACTACTGCCTGTGGAACAGATATTTAAGAACAAGATGGAAGGTTCTTATCATGCAGCACTGAAGAAAAAAGCTCATGTTTAATTTTTGACTCATGTCAGAAAGCATCTAACAAAATACTAGAAAAAACCAGATACATGGTCTTGCAGAAAGTACTTTTGGAAAGAGGAAAAGTAGTCAAGTGGTTTTTTTTTTTTAAGTCAGGAATGCTGAATTCTTTTGGAAAGAAGCTTCATGCATGAACATCTATGAACAACTCCTTTCTGCTCCATACAGGACTATTTCTAGAACAGGAATGCAGCAGGTAGGTTAAGTAATCTATAAAAGATATAGTATGCATCTCACCTCCTCTTCACCTTCTTCACCCTCTTCAAACTGAAAAACAAATGCAAGGTTTTATTAGCTCTGCTAGTATTTGCATAAAATCTTCTGCAGTTATATGTCCACAGCATATTCAAACAGTAACTGGAACTAAGCCCCTTCCAGAGGCAAAGATTAACAACCCACAACAAGTCGAATGATTCTTTCCTATCCCTAAGCAACAGGAATCTCTTCAGGGTCTTGGTTATTCTCATGTAATCACATACAATCTAATCAGAAAAAGGAGATTGTTTGTCTACATGCTGATAATCAACAACATGCTGACAGCATACATACATTATCATCATCCTCTATAGCTTCCCCAGTGAAATACAGCACAGCACGAGGGACTATCCTTTCACGGAAGAAGTGTCCAATTTCAAAATCTGCTGCTAAAGTAAACTCTGAGTCTTCATCCTGGAAAGCAAGGCAGTTTGATTTTTCCTACTGAAAACGTGACATGCTACAGAGGGCTAACAAAAGCATTTCAAAGCTAGTTTGAGAAACATCATGCTATCATCAACAAATGCTCACGACACGTTTGCTTTCAGTACATCTAACTAACAATACAGGAAGTATTTCAACCCTAAATACAGATTTCACAAAATCACAGAATGGCAGGGGTTGGAAGAGACCTCAAAAGATAATCCAGTCCAACCCCCTTGCTAGAGTAGGTCACACAGGAATGCATCCAGGTGGGTTTTGAATGTCCCCAGAGAAGGAAACTCCACAACCTCTCTGGGGCAGTCAGACCACCATGGGGCACTCTCACATTGAAGAGGGCTTTTCCTTGTCTTCACATGGAACTTCCTATGCTCCACCTTGCACCCCTTGCTCTTTGTCCTATCACTGGACAATGCCAGGCTCTGAAAAGACCCTGGCTCCATCCTTTTGACTCTCACCCTTCACATCTTTGTAAACACAAAATGAGGTCATCCCTCAAGTCTCCTCCAAGCTAAAGAGCCCCAGCTCCCTCAGCCTGTCCAAGTCCCACTGAATACCAGGTTTTTTGCAGAACTGAGATTTACTTGAAAGGTTTCCTACTTTCTACACAGACACTGCTGGCCTGCTGAAACATCTTCTATTGAAAAGGCTCATGTAGACTTTGCTGGTTCTGACACTACAGAATTTTTCAGAATGCTTCAGACTGACTCAAAAACAATACAACAGATACCAGCCAGGTACCAGCCATGCAGTAGTGCCAAGTGGCTACAGAAAATGACTTCTTCCCAACAGTCATAGTATCAGTCAGGGTTGGAAGGGACCAGAAGGACCATCTAGTTCCAACCCCCCTGCCATGGGCAGGGACACCCCACACTAGATCAGGCTGGCCAGAGTCTCATCCTGCCTGGTCTTAAACACCTCCAGGGATGGGGCCCCCAACCACCTCCCTGGACAACCCATTCCAGGGCTTCATCACTCTCATGGTGAAGAACTTCCTCCTCACATCCAGCCTGAATCTCCCCACCTCCAGCTTCATTCCATTCCCCCTAGTCCTATCACTACTTGAGATCCTGAGAAGTCCCTCCCCAGCCTTCTTGTAGGCCCCCCTTCAGATACTGGAAGGCCACAATGAGGTCACCTCGGAGCCTTCTCAGATGTATTAGATCACCAAAGATGTGGAACAACAAAATGTAAACAGTATCTTTTATCAAGATGAAGCCCAGCTTTAGCAAAAAGCAAAAGAGATGGTAAAAACAGAGCACTCAAGAACCTAAAGAGTCACTATGGAGGTGTGTAGCAAATAGATATGGCAGAGAGCAATGACAGTTTCAGAATATGAACTTACCAGTGACTCTCCATCACCAGATACTGCCAAAAAAAATAAAAGAGAAGAGTCCATAAATTTTAGCAGAATTTGTATAGTCTAACCCAACTCTCTATTCAGAACAACAAACAGTATCAAGACCTTCTACCAGGAAACACTATAGAGTTATAAAGCCTTCAGAAGCTAACTAACAAACCTTGAAAGACAATTCAGATTTATCTTAAACCCATACAAATTTCATATGAAAGAATTTTCTGTGCTGCAGTAAGAGCATCAAAGCTGCCATTTTGGTGTCAAGGATTTTTGTGCAGGTTAACACTCTCCCTACCAAGATGGGTGCAGCAGGCATACAGGTCACATTTCTCTCCTGAAAGACCAATGAATTGTTTCCATACTAACACTGCAGTTACAGTAACTATTTTGCTAGAGCACTATGAACTCTTTCCTCTCCCCAAATACAGATGATAGCAAGTAGCTTAATATTTTGTCAGGAGTTTTCAAAGCATTGCCATGAAAAAGCCTGGTACTGCAATCAGTAAGGAACAGAGCAGGATTTTTGCTGGCTTGTTTAAAACAACAAAAACAAACCAAACAAAAAAACCAAACACCCACTCCAAACCATATTCCTCTCCTCTGCTTGGGTGCCATGGTGCTGTACAGGATCAGACTGTGAAAGTGACAATTTGGCTCAGTCTGTTCAAGCTGAAAATTCAAGTATCAACTGCCAGCACATGCCATAGCCTTATTTTTCTTATACAGCTACCTCAAGATGTGTTTTTAGAAACAGCATAAACCCACAAGGCAAACAGATCTCCATCCCCTTCTGAAAGCAGCAACTACTTGTAACAGAATTTGTCAATAACTTATTTATTAAAATTTAAATAATAAACAAGTTTCTGAGCACAAACTTCACTTCATTTTTATCCCCATGTAAATGGGGATTTGCAGTGGTATTTAGCATGGGCACATAGCTTGCAATAGCTCATGGCTGAATCAAGAATTGATTCAGTACACTTCTGAACGCCACAAAGTGCTTCTTCCACCCATATTTGACAAAAAAAAAAGCAGCACAATGGGAGATGTACCAAGAAGAAAGAGTTGTTTTAAATGAGTACACAGGTAACATTAAGAAAATTAGGATGTTATGTATGGAGCATTAGGAATCGCTAATTAATGACACAAGGAAACCACAGGAAGTTCCACCAATTAGCACAGAGGTTTAAAGGAAACAAATAGGCTGCAATTTGGCCAACACTGGAAGAGGTTTCTTTTGCATGTTAAAAACCTCAAGCTGATGCGTGGAGCCATCCTGTGGTCAAACAAGTCAACAGCTTCAGGAGAGCCTGCATGAGACCTTCCATACTATGAATCCTGTTTGCACAGCACACCTAACGGCCAAGTTTTACTGAACGTCAGAAAGGAGTGATGGTTGGATGAGCTGCAATTGGCCATCTTCCTCTAGCCACAGGAAAGTATACACAGCAGCAGCATAAACAGTTTGCAGATTTAAGCTATGTAAATAAAGCAGAAGGTATTGTAAGAACCCTGAATTCTCATTTCCCAAGCTTACCCTTTATTGGGCTGAAGAAGTTAAAGAAAGAGTCGTTGGGGACTTGCTTAGTAATTGTCCGAACTGTGCCTCGACCCTTGTGTTTCTGCTTCTTCTTGATTGTTTTAACTGTAACATTCTTCCCTTTCTTCCAGTCAATAGTACACCTAGAGACAACACGTGGGAAACAGCATTTTAGCACACATCAGCAGCGAAATAAGCATTAGAGCAACAAACATGAAGGCAGAGATGGATTAGCTTTCTCTTGATAAAGCTAGTCTTACACACGTGGGCAACTGAATCTACCTGACAAGATGTCAAGTAGTGCTAGAAACTATGTGTAGGATGGACATCTCAAATAGTTCCCTAAATTAAAAAGCTAAACAGTTTGTCCTCACAGACTTATCACCCCCTCTATGCTTTAATACCTGTTCACCCAGGTCAGGCCAAAGTAGTAGTTACTACTTCAGTTGTTACTGAAATTTTGCAAGCAAGGACATGATTAAGCTATTCCAGAAGTTCTCAACACCTGGAAACTCTTCTTCTGACAGCCAGACCAATAGAGAACAATACATTATGTCCTCTCACTAAAGGCCAAGGCAGTGTCCAGTTACCCCCCCAAAATAAACACAAAGACTCGCCAGACAGAGAAGAGCAGCACTCAAACTGACTTGGCAGTCAATGGCAAGCTAGAAAGAGCTTACTTTTCAGTTCCTTTCTGCTACTGTGCCAACTGACACAATCTCAATTAGAAGTCTCTTTTCATCCACTTTAAAATCTATCTGTATCTACCTACATTACTCCTGTATGCTGAGGCTAAAACCACCATCATCCCTACAAACAAGTCAAGTCAGCAAAAGCTTCATTTTGTCTTCATTAACCACTACCACAGCAAGAGAAAACAGCATCTGGAATCAGCAGATTATTACTTCAGAAGGCATTCTGAATGTCAAGTTTTCCTTACCCCTCACAATCAACTATTTCAGGTCCTTCAAATGAAAAGGGATCTGTCTTGTCTGGCTCCGACTTCATCTTGTATGTCTTTGTCAGGACTGAATTAGAAAAGTAGTCATTGGGCCCAAAGTGGAACTCTAAGGAGAAAGACTGGAAGAAAGTTCCATTACAGTTTTATGTTACCACTGATTTGAGTCTTTGAAAGAGTGCGTCAGCACAATTAGCATTAATCAAACTGAATACAGGGGTGATGGCAAACCTCTCTCAATCTACAGCAAAAGCAGGAAGGAAAAAGTAGTCATCTAATTCTGAAGATGCAGGAAGCTACAACAACCTTGGCTACTACTAACATTAAAATTAGGAGGTAATTACTGTATTTCATTCCCCTTTGCATACAGAAGTGTTGTTTTAAAAGCATCCTCAGAAATAAGTACTTGGAGAAAAGTCTTGGTTTCGTATTCTGTAAAAGCCTAGTCATCATCCCCTAACTAGGGATGAACTATCAGATGCTGGTACTCCCATCATGACCTTAAAAAGCTGAAACAGACTAATTAAAAATAACTTAAGAAATTGGATTGCAGGACTCTGTAGTTAGACAGTCCACTCCACCAGGAACCAGAAAGGTTTCTTGTTTAATAGATAGTCCTGCAAAAGAATATGGACTTCGTAAACTGAACTCCAAGTCAAAATGCCCCCAACATCACCATACCTACTGCACAGCCACAGCATGTATAACAGTTACCTTAAATATTGCTGGGGGAGTAAGTAAAAATGAGACCCAGCATGTATACAAAATGTGGAACTGCCAAAATCACCATCTTTGAATGTAATTCCCCAGCCAATCCTTAGAATCAGGCCTGAAAACAGTCTGTTATCATCCCAGTCCGCCTTGCAACCTTGTGTTTGAAGGCCCATCATGCACAGAGTGGATAAATAACTAGGGACAACAGCCTGCTCAAGGGTGTCTGTCCCTCACTCATCTTCCAGAGGCCCTTTAATCTTTCTCAGGTTGCATGAATCTCCTCACATAATTGAAACCTGGAGAGAGAGTGATCGAGGGGTGATGAACGCTGGCGGCAACAGCAGCCTTTCCAGCTCACACACTGAGCTTAAGCACAAGAAGCCATTGCATACCAGATGTTCAGTGGAGTATCTATGCTGGCTTCACACAACCTATTTCAAGTTTACTTTGATTTTCAAGCAATTTAAGAGAGCTGTTTTGGAGGGTGTCTTCAGCCAAGGCAAATCTCTGGCAAACATGCTCAAGGGAGGAGCTACAAACTTAGCTTGCTTATCCTCTACCAGTGACTAACACTCATACCCAGATAATCCCACAAACCATCACTGGGGTTATAAATAGGTAACCAGTGGCAGTACTTAACATGCAGGATCCCAAGGACTAGCAAGACAAAAATAGCTGCAGAGGCTGCATTTCAGTATTTCATTCTGTACCTGCTAATCAGGAGACAATAAGAAGCAGTTTCAAGTTTCACATACTATTTGAAGTGTTGTATCTTCCCAGCAGTCTTTATTTGGGCATCTTTGCTTTTGGTATCAGCTTACCTTGCAGCATGTATTTCTAGATTTTCCCTGCAGTATGAGATGTTCTCAGAGTTCAAAACAATAGAACTTCTTTATTTTAAGCTAATTACTTAAGTTATACCCAGATGTGTCATCCAGGCCAGGATATGCTAGCCTGGGATATGCTATCAGGGATACTGATGTTCAAATACAAGTAGAGATTGTATTTATACAAACATGTGCAAGTTTGTTCATGATTACAAATAAAAGCAAGTAGTAAGGCAATCACTCACACTTCACCAGAGAGAAGCTTACACACACAGGATACAGCAAACAGAACTCTGAAGCACCATTACTGTAGCTAGGTAAATCTACTTTTGGAGGACCACAATTGCAGTTAACCACTGAGTCAACAATAAATCAGAAAGCCCCTACCTACCATGTATTTATTTTAGCAGCACAAACCTAATCCACAGCAGAATGAGAGCCTTTGTTGCACACTGGTTATGCAGACAGCACAAAGGTGTCACTGCTGCACCCATTTTCTACAGACAGGGAACGTCAGACAAGACAGCCACACACAACTGGATAACAGCTTTCACTCAAGTAGTTAGGAATTTGTCTCCAAATGCAGAAGGGACATGGCATTTGTCAGCCTTCCATTATTGGATTTCATGTAGCACTGGAATGGAACCTAATCACAGGAAGCTGCTGTCAAGAGGTTACGAACAGTGCAAGGTGAGATAAATCCATTGGTGTCTAAAGGACAGTTTTTCATCTTAAGGGACTACAAAACAAAGCTGAACAAGAACACCAAGATGTTGTAGGCAAAAATGACTATTCCCAAACCAAACAAATGCCATCAAATAAAAATGCCTCACAATAAAACCCATCAAATATTGCATGCTTAAAAAAATCTTCTTGTCTCATTTAGCCTTAGCAGCATTCAGGAATTCCAACATGTTCTCTGTCCACACTACTTCTCTTGCCCTATTTGTCAGCTCAAGTCTTTTGGTGCTAATAGGAAAATGATAGCTAAGACAATGAGGACTAAAAAACACCTTTGGCTGATATTGATCTTTAAAAGGTGTTTTTCGTACATCAATCTTTAGTGAAACTTTCCTAGTATTCATTTTGGACTCTGTCAGAAGACTAATTCCCTAAGATAAGTAGTACCAAACACCATGAAAAAGCCACAAGGATGAAATGTAAAGGAAGGCTTCCATCCCATCCTTCCTGCCTCCTCCTCACAAGGAGTAAGTAGAGTCTGCATTAAGTAAATAGGCAACAGAACAACATCTTTTCAACACACAGTTTCTGTGCACTGAACTTAAAGAAAACAAAACACAGCAAAGTTGCACTTGAAAAACTATTCATTAGGCACACTAAAACAACATCTAATCTATTTTTCTTCCCTTTTCAATAGGCACAGTAGCCATGTGCTATGATTGGGATTAGTAAGTCACATATCTTCTTTAAAGGAAATATTCAGTTGAGTAAGTAGTACCCAGAATCTTTGCCACAATGAGTTTTCAAACCAAAAGCATCCATTTATCCATATCAGTGCAAATGGCTAATGTGGAATTTGAGAAAGAGTGAAAACTACACAGAATTAAGCAGGATTTTGATCTAGAAACTACAATGACACCAGACATGTCCAGGATAAGGATGAGAGAGAGCAAACACTCAGGAAAGCTAAAGATAAATCTTTAGAAGGGCAAAGTATGAAGATATCAGCTTAGAAAGAACCCACACAGACACTCCAGCCAAAGAGAATGGCATGAGAATTCTGAAATGCTGTTCCCTTCAGGGCTAGTCTTCATGAGGAAGAATCAAGAGAAAACTCACCATAGGCTGTCCAGGTTCAGAAAACTTAACTTTAATATCCTGCAGATGTTTCAAGATTGGTTCATCATATTCCTAAGACAGAAAAAAAGAAAAAGAAAACCTTACTCAGCAAGCAGTATTTATAAGGGAAAAAAAATTTCACCTGGCTTGCTTGTTCAAACTATTCTGAAGGAGGAAACAATCCTGTTAATTATTCAGCAAATTCAGCTGAAGTTCTGATTTTGAGCTAAGTGTCTTAATTGCAGTTGCAAACATGTGCCAGATTCTCAATCATTGCACCTTGACTTCAGCAAATAAATCAGCTGCTGTGCTGAGAGGCATGAGCACTACTGAAAATAACTTTGTTCAGACTATTTACCGCTGGCAAGAGTCACAGGAAGATGCACTGCAGGGAAGCCTTCCTTAACAGCATATAAAAAAATCAAATTAATAAAAATTAACAAAATTACCTAAGCTATTTCACAGTAATTCAACCAACCCATGGCTAAGTTTATATCCTTGTGAAAAATCATCCTTGTGTTCTTTGGGGAACAGCTGCTCTAAGTAGCAAACGAGGTTGCATTTTGGTATCTATAAATGCCGTTACAAGGTCGTTTCTTAAACAACCCACACAGCATTAAGGAGTTTGGGTCAGCTGCTCTGCTTGTCCATCACTACCCTTTCAAGCATCTTCAGCAATATCAGAGATCCTGAAGACTCAGAGATTTGGTGTCTCACACACACTACACTCCCCATTAATTGAGAAAGTAGCAATTAAATTCACGTGGTTTTGGGACAGAAGTTTTATTTTCAGAGGAGAAACTTACCTGTACTAATTCACTTAGCATATCTACATTCCTAAAGATAGTAAACCAGAAGTCTGGAATTCCTTTGACATTTGTCTCTTCTGCTTCTGCTTTTTCATCTATTACCACTGCATTTTTCAGGTCATCCTGGGAGACAAATGCAGAAACATGTGAAAAATAAACCCATGACTTCTTAATATTTAATAAAGAGAGGTACATGTACAAAACATTTGCCATCTCTGTAGCTGCATTTAAAATTTACACAGTTTTATCCTCTGTACATGAACTTAAGAGAGTTTATTTACACAACCATACATACATTTAATTCAGACCTTCATTTGGAATTATTCTCTGCTCCATCACCTCTCTAGAACAGGCTGCCCAGGGAGGTGAAGGAGTCACTATCCACAGAGTTATTTAACAGACATTTGGATGAGGAGTTTAGAGACATGGTCTTAAGAGTTGTGTCCAAGGAGATGTTAGGTTATGTTTGGACTTCAACTTAAGGTCTCTTCCAACCAGGCAATTCTGTGATTCTGACCAAGACAGCTCCACTGACTTGACAAACAGAAATAAAGAGAATTTCCATCTTTCTACATACAAAGAAAATACATTTCCCATTCCTGTAGCCTCTTGTGCCATTTGCAGTGTTTCACCTAAACATTTTTCAATTGAACTTTAACCTCTGAAATACTGTTTTAGCTCCCCAGTTTTGCAGAATACCTGGTAAAGCTGGATTTCATGGATACTTATTACACTGTCTTCAATATGTAATCTTTTGTGACACAGGATTCCTTACATACAACTGATGTCAAATAACATAGAAAAGGAGAACTAAGTTACTTCACCTCAAAAAAGCAGGTTTGCAGTCTGAAGTAGTTGTTGCATCTTCCCTTTTACACCACTAGATAGCAGCAAATACATGAAGATGATCTAAACAGCAGCTACTCGGCATTACAACGAGCCACCACTATGAAGCAGTTTACTTGCCATCTAAACGTGTCTCTGGTCTTCTAACTGCATGGGATAGCATTGACAGGCTATATATTTACACCAAACTGAATGCATCTATTTGGCTTAAGCACATGGAGTGCTGTATCCTGCTAAATCTCATGAGATCAGTGAAAACAAAGAGAACAATCTGCTTTGTATACAGAACAGCATCCAAAGGAAACCGAAGGAAAACGGGTCAAGGCAAAAATGCAAAGAAAACCTGACAGAATGGCAAATGTGGCACTTTAAGTAGGTCACTCCTCTGAGAAAAGGAAGCAAGCCATGAGTTTAACTCTCCAAAAATGATGACAGGGGAGTATAAGGCAGCCTACAGATTACCCTTCCTAAATCTAAATAGCTCCTACTCAACATACAAGTAGTAATCCACTAGCCAGCACACATTTCATTAGCTCAATTCCATTTTATGACTAGGCAACATGTGTCTAATCATAGTATCAGTCAGGGTTGGAAGGGACCACAAGGATCATCTAGTTCCAACCCCCCGGCCATGGGCAGGGACACCCCACACTAGATCAGCCTGGCCAGAGCCTCATCCTGCCTGGTCTTAAACACCTCCAGGGACGGCACCCCAACCACCTCCCTGGACAACCCATTCCAGGGCTTCACCACTCTCATGGGGAAGAACCTCCTCCTCACCTCCAGCCAGAATCTCCCCACCTCCAGCTTCATTCCATTCCCCCTAGTCCTATCACTACCTGAGATCCTGAGCAGTCCCTCCCCAGCCTTCTTGTAGGCCCCCTTCAGATACTGGAAGGCCACAATGAGGTCACCTCAGAGCCTTCTCTTCTCCAGACTGAACAGCCCCAACTCCTTGTCTGTCCTCATAGGAGAGGTGCTCTTCACTTATGGAAATGACAGCTAATTATGTCCCCCAAAATAAAAGGGACAAGCAGACAAACAGCCAGCCTTCTATTATCCTGGGGTATGATGTAGCACTGGAATGGAACCCATTACCAGAAAGATACTGTTAACAGGTTACGAACAGTGCAAGCAGCAGCAACTTTTCAGTTCAGTCGAGCCACAAACTTGAGAAAAGGCTAAACCAGAAGTTTAAAAACTTTCACTGGACCTGACAGTGTATTCATCACAAGAGTGCACTACTGCTAAAACCCTTATGAGTCTGTCAATAGCAAACACTGTACAGAAAACAATTCTGACACCCCAGTACATCTGTAGTTCATTACCCAGCTTGTACTCACAGCTAGTTTTTCATCTTCCTCATTTTCACTGTGCCACTCTGACTCCGCATCTGTGGGTTCAGCTTCTCCATTAATAAACTCTCTTCTCTGTGTCAGAATAAAATCAAGAATGTCATTGAAGATGTAAAATTACACATATGCAACAGACCTGACTCAGCCAGGAGGAGACAAAGATTACATAGAATAAAGCCTTCCCACCTTATCAAAAAGGGGTTGATAGAGCGCTGCGTATTTTCTCTCTAAGTCATGTACTTCTTCATAGAATTTAGCTTCTATATGGGCACATTTCACCTGGAGTTGTTTCAAGGCATCAATTCTTCTTTTCACTGCTTTTGGTAAACTAAAACACAAACAATTCTTTTAACCTAGGAACAGTTAGCTGCTTCAGCATGGTTTAACTTACCACTGTGAAAGAGGCTACTGGGGCCACCACCCTCCCCACATTGTTCAGAGATGTGAAATTAATATCTCTGTTTACATCTGTAAACAAAGGAACAGCCTCAAGTTGTCCTAGGAGAGGTTTAGGTTGGACATTAGGAACAATTTCTTCCCTGAAAGGGTTGTCAAGCCCTGGAACAAGCTGCCCAGGGAAGTGGGTGAATCATCGTCCCTGAAGTGATTTAAAAGACATGTAGACACGGCACTGAGGGACATGGTTTAGCAGCAGACTCAGTAGTGTGCTAGGAATTAGCCTAACCATTAGGCTAGACTTTATTTTAAAGGTCTTTTCCAGCCTAAGCAATCCTGATTCTGTAAAACAGATGGGGACAATCTTTTCAGCAAGGCCCGTTGTGATAAGACAAAGGGTTCATGGTTTTACACTACAAGATGAGAGTTAGACTACAGAGAAGGAAGAAAGTCTACACTGTGAGGCAAGACACTGCCCCACGTTGCCCAGAGAAAGGGCAGAAGCCACATCCATGGAAACATTCCCAATCAGGTTGGACAGGGCTCTGAGCAAACTGCTCTAGTAGATGTCCATGCACACTGCAGAGTGGCTGGACTAGATGGAATTCCAGCCCAAACCATTCTGTGATGTAAACTTTGAGACTCCAGTTGTGCTGATCCATCTCTGAAAATGAAAGGAACCGTGCATTCTGCAGGGGAAAGCTTTGATTCGTGGGTGATATTCAGAAAGTACACATGACCCACCTATAAACTACCAAGCATTTATATCCAGGCAGGTGAAAAGAATTGTGTGTCTTTTTTTCATTAAGCTAAACAAAACAAGCAGCTATTCCCAGTCAAGAAATAAAAGCAGAAATATCTAAAGGAGTTACAGCTCCTGAATTTTCCACTACATCCTGGGCAGCAACCTTACAAAGATGAATCAGTGCAGCACATACCCTGACAGAATAAGGGTCACAGAAAGAAACAAAGGCAGGGGAAGGGAGCTATTTTTAACCAAAACACAACAGCAAGGGAAAATACTGAAGTGGACAAAGTTCCGTTTGCAGTTATGCACCATAAAACTTCTTCCTTCCAGAAGTAGCCCACTATGAATCATGGTTTAAGTCTATCATTTCTCTAAGTGAATCATTTGTTCTAATTTCCTACCTTAATCATACAATAATAACAGTCTATTATGCTTTCAGCCCTTCAAGAATGTTACTGGGCTCTGTACTTACGTTTCAATGTAACTTGAAGGAGTAAGTGCTGCGTTGTCAAGACGGTCCTGTAGCGCTGCCAGGACCTGTGGATTTTGCATGACTTGGTCTGCTAGCTTTTCTGTAAAGAGAAAAAAAACACTTTTAAACCAAATTTGACAGTATTCATAGTGCTTTTGTCACACTGTGTGTCTTACAGTAATCACAGTAAAAACACTGTTTTGCAGATCTCAATTAGCATCACTATAGTTAGTTAATAACTCAGGCAAGATTACCTCAGGATCAGATTTCAGAAAGGTAAAATAGGATGATGACAGAAAACACCTCTCTCTTTGCAAGTATATCACTGTGCTTTTAGAAGCAAGGAGTACTTGGATGATATAAACAAATTCCTTGTGTTTTAAGTTAGAAAGCACAAAATAAGAACTTCTCTATCCTCCCTCTGTATTAGCTTATAAGTCACAAATTTCCAAGAGAATTATCACTGGATTACACTTCAGAAACATTTGTAGAAGTCTTTTCCTGTAAGTCCTGGCTCCTGAAAAAACACTGACCAAAGCTTTGTGCCCTCTAAGACACCACAGCATGGCACTATGACCATGAGCTACTGTGGGTTTCTTTGTGTCAAGATAACAGTTTTGCAACAGTTCACAGAAGACTATTTTTATGGGAGGTCAGATCTAAAATGCTGCTAGTTAGGAGCTAGAATTCCTCACTTATGGGTCACCATGGAAAAACATTTGCTTTTCAAACATTTGCTTTCCAAATCTTTCCATTGTTTCTCACTGTTTTCTCTCTCAATAAAATTGCCTCCAACACACTAACTTAATGAAGCTTTAATATAGGTAAGTTGGGTACCACTGGGTTTCTTTTTGTTGTTTGGGAGGAGATGATGTTGGGGGTTTTGCTTGGTTTTTAATCCAACATATGAATTACTCAATATTGTCTACCAGTTTATAGGTGATTTCCAACTGCAGCCACAAAAAGCTTTCATCAACAAAATAAAGTAGTGAGATCCAAAGAATATTCAATGGCCACAGAGGTGAAACAGATTTCACTAACTTACAAATTTGAGCATTCAGATTAACAGCAATGGAACTGCAGCTTTCCACACACAAAAGTACTAACTTCAAAAGCATTATTCAGCAGTTAGCTACAGATCTTCCAAATGAAGAGTAAAACCCTCCAGAGAGCAGGCAAAGCTGCCTCTTCCTATCAACAAGACAGTGCAGAACTTGCATACAGACAGGACTGCTCATTTTCATAATTACACTAAGATTAAGTGTTGATAAAATCTGGTCTACACAGTTCTTATTGCAAGTGTCCAGCGGGTTCTTTCATGCAATAGTGAAACATGCCAGTCACAACCTACCCAAAACTCCTTTCACTGTCACTAAAATTTAGCCTTTAGTTTGCTCCTGGCTGCAATAAACACCCAAAATATCAGAAAGGAAACAGTTAGCCTAAACCCCATTGCTTTGCTTCAAGACTGAACATGTTTGTAGCCTTGACAGTAAAGGTTTTGGAACTGTAGATAAAGAAGCTTCAACATACAAAGCAAGAGGCTTCCTCCCCCTTTGCAATGTTACCTACTTCTATCTCTTACCTTTTTTGTCACTTGCATTTTTAGCAGCCTCCACAGAATCTGAAGCAGTGTCTTCTGTTTTACTAAAAGAATTAGAAGTGTAATGTATTAAAAAGGCATCCCTTCATAAAAATGTTAACATTTAAGAACAAAAGGGTTCTGAATTTTCAGTGTTTACTACAGGGGAAGTTTTACAAACAAATATGTCACTAAGAGACATGCACTTATGTTATCAAGCCTCTCAACTTAAGTTTGGATATGAAACTAATTGTCCTGACATGAACAGGACACAGAGAAAAGGAAAAGCTAAAATGCAAAGGAAACCCAAACAACATCAAACAAGCCCTCAGCAGATAAATTTCTCTCATTATCTGAACAGCTGGCCTTTCTGCTGTACTGGGTCACTCTGGAAAGGGAAATGTTATTACTCACAGGAGAAAATACAAGACACTTTTACTGTAAGCAATGGAGAAAAACAGGAGAAAAGACATAGATGGGAAAGAACAGAAGACAAGAGATCAAAGCTCTGTGTTTTGACCTTCTATATGAAGTTGTTTTGATTAATAGTAAAGGCACTTGCTAAAAGGTCCCTGTCCTCCCTATCTCCCTGCTGCAACATCTTCCATCACACTTCCCGTGCTGAAGAATAAGCTAACGGCCAGGGAGCATTTGCTGTGCTGGTCAAAACACACTGAGTACTGCTGCAATGAGCCCTAAGTGAGATCCAGCAGGAGAAAAAAAGATATCATATATGCAGATGGGTATTATTAGTCACCGGATAGACTAAGCTTATCCAGCTTACCCTGCTGCACCGCTGGCCTCAAACACGAGCATCATGCATCTATTTACATCAGTTTAACAACAGTTACTTGTTCCAAAAGTGCTATAAAAACTGGAAAGAACAAAACAAAACAGTTCCTTGTGTATGCTTCAGTCACACAGATCACAGAAGCACTGATGGTCAGCGCTCCCTTCAAGTCTTTAGGGCATGTGAATATCAGCACTGAAATCTGATTCAAGGCAACCCAAATTCTGCTAATATAAGGACAGAGTAATTCTGTATCCAATACATCACAACAAACATTTTGCCTTGGCTACAAGGAAACACAGCCTAGTTCAAGAAAATAGGAACATTTTCTTCTGAAATCAATTTGGTCATCCATTCCTCAGGTAACATTTTATTCTCCCAATGGAAGACCAGATATAGGGTTGCCTCTAACTACTTTGATTTAACTTCAAGAAAGCAGGCCAACATACCTGTTATCTGCCATCTGTGTGCCTGTATCCACCTGCAAGTTAAAACACAGGGTTTAACAAAACCTGTAATGGCAATTTATTTGCCTCAGCTGAAGATAAAAACAGAACTGGTCACTGTTTAACAATCTGCTGGTTTTGCTAAGAAATTCATCAAGCATAATCTCTCACAGTTAAGTAAACCAACACCATAATAATACCCAACCCAAACTGGAGCTTGCTCAGTTATTGAAGTCTGTTAGGGGCTTTCATTTAACCCTTTAAAACTCTTTTTTCTGCCAATATTCTAGAGGTTAATCCATTTCTACCAGATCACAAGTCTCAGTTTGAAGACAAGTGTCACAGTTCCTAACCCTACCCCCACACTCCATTGAAAACCAAACCACAAAGAAAGCCAAAGAAAACAGATCTATTATTTCCTAATTCCTTGACAGCATCACAGCAGATAATGAATTTTTGATCTCTGCATATACTACATTACTATGTCTGATGTGAAAACTCACAATGGAAGTTGAAATTAATTACAACAACTTCAGAAGTATTTTCTAATGTCACCTGGGGAGAAGAATATGCCTCACTTGCCTGTCTCATCAGGGCTATTTCTGTACCTAGCTGCTTGTCCTGAACTACACTGCTGCTAGATATAGGGAAGCAACACACTGAAGGAAAGAAAATTCACCAAGACTAGGGTTTTTTTGACAACAGCAATAAAGGCAGAAGCCCCTGTATAAAGACTTGCTTTGAATTTATTCACCAGGAGTGAGAAAACAAGAGGAAATGGAGAAGCTGAAGTCTAGAACTGGAAAAAAGCACAACCACTTCAGCTCTCAGGATCTAAATTAGCTCTCCTGAGAAATCAGAGGGAGCCAGACTGCCAACTTCTTTTGCTGTTATTTGGTTTTTCACTGGGGCAAAATATAAAATCCTGGACATCTATTTTAGTCATACAGGTTGGATTTTTTTCCCTCCTATTGTGAGCATCAGAACTCCAAGATATCACTACATACCATATGGAAGCAATATTTCCAATATCAAGCTTTCAAGAAAGCAGATGTTATTCTGCAAGTTACATTTAGATTTAAAAAGTACCTTCCATCCTTCATGAGAGCAGACAGGTCTGATTTCTCAGATTCTGTAAGAGCCAAGCAAGCTGATCTTTAGCCCAGCTGCCAATATCAGGCTACCAAAGAACCACCTGAGTGCTGATGGCACGTTGAGTGGGCAGCCAGAGTTGGGGGCTCAGAGATCACATCTGCCCCATGTAGAAAATGCCTTCTCTAAGCTACAAAAACAATACTTCACAACAACTGCAGTTGAAAAGCCCTAATATACTAAGAGTCTACTCCAGGTTATTCCACATCATGCAAAAGATGTTTAACATCTACCAAAAACACCAGGCAAGCCCATCCTATAGACTGCATACAGGAACAAACAAAAGGGGATTCTTGTGGACTGCTGTGTGTTGCAACAACCCAACCATATTTATTCACAAACACTTAATTCTTGCTTTAAATCTCACAACAGAAAATGGCAATACAGCAACCACCTGCTTGAGCAGAAACAAAGAATTATACTATCTTGCAGCAAGAGAAATAAAGAACACAACAGTCTTTCCTCCCATAGGAGACAGATAACAGGAAAAAAAGATACAATTAAAAAGGCAAGACATTGGAAACTGACCTAAAAATCAGAGTTCAGCCAACAGATTAAACAATCCTAGTCACTAGCAGAGGAAGCAACAGTAAGCAACTAAAAAAGCAGGCTCACATTACATAAAAAATTGGCCTCAAAGACTTCTCTTCCAACCTAGGGCCAGCAAAGGAGCTAGTGGAAAAAAATCCACTCCCCACAGAAATCCTTCTGCTCAGTTGTTTGTGCTGTATTTCCTGCACAGAAACCCTGCTGAGGGAAGAGGAGAGTCTCATTCCATCCTCATTAGTGTTTGGAAAACATCAAATAAAGTTCCTATAATTTCAGTAGTCTTGAAATAGAGGTTGAGTTAATCTCCACTGGAGCAGACCTGAATCAAACATGTTCTGACAAAAGCCATTCACCTAAGTAACGAGAAACAGCAAGAGAAACAAGTGAAAAACACACCATTCCCTGGTGCAAATACATACTTTAATGTCTTGTTTCACTCCTCAAAGTTGTTCCTTTGGCAACTAAGAAGTAAAGAGAAGGATATAAATAAATAAGTAGAAGCAGCTTGTGATTCCCAGTTGCATTACAGATGACTTCAATGACTTTACTGCAGTGCACTTGCCAACAAAGCTGAGATAAAAGCTGGTAAGAGCAGAGGAGGGGAGAGCAAAGTGATTTTAGAGACAAAGTTAAATGCACACCTAGCTGAAAAAGTACAGTTGCAAAGCATTGAGCCTTCATATTTACTGCCTTATTTTTTTTCCAAGCATGCATGCTCAGTTTACAGTCAAGACATCAAAAAAGCTATCAGTACTCTAAGAAAACACTAATGAAGGTACTAGCATCACTATGACCAGCCATAAAAGGCCAAATTAGTATCTTGTTTCTTCTGGCCAGCTCACTGTTTTCCAACACCCACTGCAAGAAAGAAGCTCTGGGGGAAGAGGGGACTACATCAACCACATATCCCACAGAGCAAGCTGCTGCAATGGGTCTAGCACAAACACCACACACCATTAATCACCTAAAGCAGCAGGAAACTGTAAACTTGTTGCATGGTAAAATAGCAAAAGTTCATTATAAGGACAACTAATATCCTGAAGGATGCAACTTTAAAGGAAAAGGCTCTCTATGTAATGTCAAGCCATATTCATAAACAGAGTCAAATTTTCTCTCCTAAAAAAGCCCCATGTCTTGGACAAACCCTGTAAACACAACTAGTAGATGAAGACTATAGGCTCCTGTACTCACAGGAAGACTTCTACCACAACTGTTACTGTTTTTCGTAACTACAACAAAGAAGGGAAAGTTATGACTTCCGTTCTAGAGCTGTTAGGATGCAGCCCTGTGGGAAGTCACTGACATAATAGACTGACACTTCCTGCAAGAGAAATGAGAAGTAATAATGAAAAAACAGCCAAGAGAAAACTCATTAACCTGTTCCACAAGTCCTGAACACCAGGTATACTTAAGCTCATCTTAGAATGTTTCCTTGAGGGAACACTATTTTGCTTAGAGATGACTTTAGAAAGAATTGCCTAGTGGTTCTGGTTTCACCTATAACTTATACAATTGCTTCCCTACCTTTTTATTTTGAAGCCTCGTAAGCAGATGTTACAGAAACAGTCAGCTAAATCCTACAATGGCTGAGATTATATGCGGTGAAGAGCTGCAGCGGCAGGGAAAATTTTAAACAGGCACTCACTTGGGAGACGGGGGCTCCGAAATTAAACACCGAGCCCTCAAAGCCTCACTCCACGTTGAGGTGACATAAGATCGTGGATGAGGTCAAACAAAAAGACCGCGCCTGACCTAAGCGGCTGAGATTGACTCAACCCGAGCACCGCTGGGTGAGAGAGACGGAGAAACTATTCACCACAAACAACAGCCCTCCCACCCTCTTCCTCCCCCACTTCCCCCGGGAGGGCGGGGGAGGGAGGGCTCCCTGCCAGGCTTCTCAGGGCGGGCGGCAGCAGCCATACATGTGGCCGGAACCGCTCCGTTCCCCTCCACCGCCACACTCAAAGCAACGCTAACTCCCCATTCTCTCAGTCCAAACTTCTCAAGTCTACTTAAAATGGTGCCTGATCGGGCCGGGCCCGCCCCTCCCCAGCGGGCAGCTGCAAGCAGCCCCCACCACCACCGAGCTCCACCCCGGAGCAGGCCCGACGGTCCCCGCAATAGCACGGCGGTGGTCGTGGCGGGCGGCTCGGGCCCTCTACTAGGCTCCAGAAGCCCGCCTCCCGAAGTGGGGAGCCCCACGTTGCGTCCACACCGCGTCCCCACCGCGCCCTCACCTGCCCGCGCCCCGCGTCCCCTCGCGCCCGCAGAGGCAGCAGCGACAGCCGCTCGGCTCTTCGCAGGCTCACACGGGCTGCGCCGCCGCCAAGAAAACCACTGCTTATTGGAAGAAAAGCGGGCGCCTCCCTTAGCAAAGACGCTGCTGATTGGCCCTAATAGAGCCACGGCCGTCGCGCCGCACGCGGGCCATGTTGACTATCCGACGGCGCGGCGCTCAGCCAATCAGAGCGCAAGCGAGGTCCCAAAGGAGGGGGGGTGGGGGGCGCGGAGGGGGATGTGCACGCGGCGCTGGAGGCGCGCGGAGGGAGCGCGTGATATGAAGCGTGCCTACGTCCCTAAAGGGAGAGGCGGGGCCCAAGCAGCGCGCGGTAATATGGCGGCTGCCGCCGCTGCAGATGGCAGTGCCGAGCTTGAGGCCCGCTGCGTAGTGCCCTTTCTGGGGTTGCCTTTGTGGGCTTAGGCAGAAGGGTGTTTTTTAGCCGCCCCGTAAGATATGTGCTGGAGACCGGAATCTAGCGGTCCCGGCCGCGACATAAAAGGGCTGAGGATTTGGTGCCGGCGCGCTATGCGTTGCAGTTTTGAGGAGGCGGCGGGGCTGGACGTGCCTCTGGAGTGCTGCGGGACGGTGACTGCTGCATCTCTCACCTACATGCAGCCTCTGTCTGTCCCTCCTTCGGCTTGTTAAGATAACCCGTGTTGAGGGCCGGGAGATGGCAGCTGCTGAGGCGCACGGTGCCTGGCACTTAACACACGGTGTTGCTTCCGAGTTTCTTCAGCAGCAAAGGCACTTCAGCAGTTTGGTTTGCTGCCTGCACTGTAAAGTTTATTGTCCTAGCAGGCACACGTGTACTTGAAGAGTTACATATTAATCAATAACGTGACCGTGGTTTTAAGAACCTTCCTGTATGTTATCTGCATGGGTAAGAGTAAACTTTGTAAGTTGTGAAGAACTGAGTGCTTGCTATTAAAAGTTAAAAAACCCAAAAACTTAATGCCCTTTCTGATGTCCAAGCGCTTCTTTGAAAATGCAGCTGTTAGCTTTTCCAGGATTGTTTCCTAGGCTAGATATGGACATCATCTCCTCTTCTGTAAAGAAAGGAAAACCAACAAAAGCCCTTAACAGTCCAACATTCCACCATCCTCACAGTAAAGGACTTCTTCCTAACATCCAAGTGTCCACTTCTTTGCTTCCAGCTCCCTTTCCTTGTTTTTCCCAACCAGTCCTTTTTTTCCTTACCTGTTAACAGCCTCCTTGTATCTTCATGAATTCTTATTTTGGGACAACTTTATTCATCATGGAGGACACACTTTATTTCAGCCTTCCAAAGACCATAACGCTGAAGGGAGAATTTATCTGAAGGTGTTCCTACTCCATACTTTTATTCTGGCTGCTGGTTCATAGCTGTGAAGTACTATTTTAACTTTTTTTCTGTCAATCTCCACTTTCTTGAAAGCTATTTTGCCTTTCCATACAGATGTTCAGAGTGCAAACTCCAAAGTTTGTCACTTACAAAGATGTAGGTTTTGCTCATTTATGTGATCTAGCTGCACACCTCTGCTGCTACAGGAACACACAGCAGCCCTGTTTGGGTTGTTCATTGTGTCACTGATTCTTCTGTGGCATGTGTAGAGTTTGCCTTTCTGCAGTAGTTGCTGTCTTGTTAATGCCAGTTGTCAGATGCTGCAAACCTGGCACTGAATTAAAATGAAGATGGCCTTGTGAAAGTTTAGTTGGTTTCTGCTGGACCAACTACTGAAGCCTTGAAATGGGCTAGAGTGCTGGAAGTATTTAGCTTTCTTCCTCCACTGATACATGTTGAAGTCAACACATTTACATTACATTATATTCTTGGATATTTAGTGCCCCTCTCCAAAGGCAATAATCTCCCATGATCAGTGAGTGATTTCTGCTGACTGCTGTCTAAGCTCTTGTATCACAGTGGTAGACTTCACGACTGTGCATAAGGCACAATCTGTGGAGTCATCTTGCTGTCAGGTGTTCTCCTGCCCTGCAGAGATCTGCAAAAAGATACTTGCTGAATCACCCTGGCTTGATTTAAACACCCAGCCCAGCATACAAGAGCTCAGAGAACCAAAACTAAGAGATTATGGCAGAGGTACTGAACAGATGCAGTAGACACTGGAGAGAAAGCTTAGGCTGAGATCTATAACTGGTATTAAAATGTCTGTGTCTTCTGCCCTTGGGTGGATATTAATGGCAACTGCTCTCAGTTGTTGAGATGCCAGACATTCACAGCCTAATTTGAGAGGTAAGACGTGGTTCGTCAATGGCTTTTTCTGGAGGGGGAGGAAGATCTTTGATCGTTGCTAAGTGGAATCTTGGTAGTAAATAGCTAATGTGCTTCTTAATTAATTTGCTCTGTCTCAGGAGACACGGTAAGTACTATGGATGCGGTACAGCATCCTGTACAGAAATCACCCAGTGAAATCAGAGAGGAGTAAAAATTCCTTTCCCTATTTGAATGGTAGAAACTCTGTCATCGAAGAGGCAGCTAAAGTTGGTCTGGCAACTACCACCACATGAAGATGTTTAGACTTAGCTTAAAATGTAGAAAAGGAAGCTGAAGATGTGTATTGTGTGTGGCAGAGATGTGCTTACTTGCACACTTAAAATGCCATCAGTACTTTCCTGGAACAGCAGAAAACAAAGACAAAGGTTAGGATAAAGAGGCTAAAAAGAGTATCAAAAATGTAATTGGGCACTCATGAAATGTTTCAAGTCTTTGAAAAGACCAGACTGACAGATTCACAGATTTTTCTGCCAGTATCTGAACAAACTGAGTGATGGGATGGGGAACTTGTTCTCATTAGTGGAGCAGTGTTCACATGTGATGTTAATCTGAGTATTCACATTAGAAAGGCTGAAAGGCACACTTAGAGCAACAGACAGAAACAAAATTTGCTGCTGCCACATTTGGCCTTCAGCCAAGGGTGCAATTAAAAACAGAAACAACACACTTCTACCTTGCCTTGCCAGCTCTGAATAAAGTCTTTGATAGGAAATGAAAACCTTCATGTTGTACAGACTAATGTGAGATCTGTGCTCAAGAAAACTGAAGTATTTTAAACTCCCAAGATTTTACTATGGGGATCTTCATTTTCATAATGCTTAGAAAAATCACATTCCAGACTGGCTTCTCCAAATATGTGCACATACACATCTTAAAATAAAACAAAATACCCAACAAATTAAGAGTGTGGAACCTGCTCTCTCCCTTTTCCTTGCTGAGAGAGGTAGGTGACTCAGCCACCCACTGCAGACCACTGTTGTTGATTCCCTTCTGCTGTTGCCAGGTCACTCTCACTAAGCAAGTGCAGTGGAATTTGCTGAGGTGCCACCTTGGTGGACTGCCAGGGAATAAGGGATGTGCTGAGGGTTTGTGATCCCACAGATTTTTGGTGTGCCAATCAAAGTCAGCTTAAGCAGCAGGCAGCCAAGCCTGGCTGCAGTGTTCTGTCTTTGCAAGCAAGTTTTCCTTCACCAGGACATGATGCACACTGCTACTTTTCTGGCTGCAGAGGGGCTAGACGTAACTGATCTGTATCAGTTCTGGAGCTTGCTTTTTTTCTCTTTTTCCCTACAGATTTCAGGAGACTAGGTCTGGTTTTCTGACTCTTTGCCAAGGTCATTGTTTTTATTTAATAGTTTTCATGATCCCGTTTCTTTAAAAACAAACCAAACCAAAACCGGAACTCAAAATATAGGCAAAACTGATTTTATTTGGAAAGAATGAATTAACTTCCTGCTTGTGTAACAATATTTCAGCAGCCACTGTATGTGAGTTGCCAGTTTGCGTGGTATTTTGTTCCTTTTTAACAGAAAATACTGGGGCATGTCAACAAACTCGCACATGCAGTATGAAGCAGACATTTTCCTTTGCCGACTTCCAAGAACATCTGAAACAGGAAGAGAAAATTGCAGCTGGAAGACCAGTTCAAGTATAGGAAAAATAAGTGTTCAAGTATGGGAATGTTTTGAGGGCTTTACTGCTGGAGGAGTCAAGTGACAAGCTTGAAGAAGGCAACTTTCAAAATGCATGAACTACATAGCACCATACTATAAAAAGCAGCAGAGAATAAATATCTGTGTGGAAGACACAAGGCGAGCCTGAAGAGGAGAGGATTTCAAAGGCTCTGATCCTTATGAGTCTATGAAAAGAATCCCATTGATTTTAGGAGACTTTTGATTGTGTTCAAAGAGAATTCACAGACAGGAATGCTGTTAGGCTGTATCAGAAGAAAGATGAATTTAGCAGCACTGATGCTTCAGATAAGGATTCCTTCAAATCATAGTTTAAAAAAACCTGACAATCATACAAAACACAGAAATGGGAAGCATGAACTAAATGATTTTGGGTGTAGAATAAGGCCTATTTGGGCAGTAAATAGAGCAGTGACCCTTATCTGACATGACTGTGGGAGGAAGCAGTGTGTCCACGTGGGAAGCATACAGAAAGAATGGAAGATAACCTTTGGAGAACCTAAGTCTGAAATGCTTATAAGGTCTGTGTAAAGAGAGTTGTCCCAGAAACAAAATGAAGCATTTGGGGAGGGAAAAGGGCTTGGGTTTGTGGTTGGTTTTGTCTGTTTGTTTGTTTCCCATTTCTTCTACATCAATACAGTAGTTAAACCATGGAATTGGATGAGGTTCTACTAAAACCATCACAGGAGGGAAAAAAAGAGTGGCAGAGCAGGGCAGGGGGTAGTGGTGGTGTGTGTGTGTGCAAAAGCCAGGATGTTATCCTGGATTATCCATGAAGTACAATCCAGGATTAACAGCATCTTCTCCATAGCTGCATGCTAATTAGCTTTAAGCAAGCCCTAACTCCGATCACAAAAAAATATCTGTAAGCAAATTGCTGTCACTATTTCACATTAAGCAGCAACTTCAGAAGGGACCTAAGCACAGTCCGTCCCTTCATGGATACCCTGGGTGCACATGCATCTTGGGGAAGCATGTGGGGGGAAAAAAACAACGAGCTGGTAATGTTGAAGTGGGTTAGAATCTAAAATGGTATCAAAATGTGACTGATCTGTTCCCAGACTGAAGAATGGAGAGGTTGCCTTCGTGGCTGTGGCCGGCCCCCTGAGGTACCACTGTGCAGTTTTAACAGGCATTTATACAATGAAATAGAAACTAGCAGAATAATCACACACTGAATGCAAAATGAATTAAGTTAGTAACAGCAAGCTAAAGGAAAAGCTGCAGCATGGTGCAAACCACGCTTCAAAAAGCTGGTTGTGGAATCAAGATAAGCTCTGTGTTCTTCCTGCTATACAAAGGTGACGTACAACTGGTCCTTCACAACAGATTTTATTTGCTGCATACGAGATGCATGTGCTTTACTGACCTTAGCAATATGAATGTTTTCAAAGGCAAATATAGACAAACCAGGAAAAAACCCTACTAGACCTTTCTGCTACTTCAAATATATTTATTCCTCAGGAGGAATATAAATATAAAAATATAAAGAAAGAGCAAAGATGGTTTTATCTCTTAACTAATGAAAGAAACAGAGCATAAACTTGAGAGCTGGGAGAGCAGAGATGTCACAGTATGGCCTTCTGCAAGTCACCATTGAAGCTTAGTAATACTTAATACAGTTCTGCATATCAGATACTTGGCTGGTGTGCAGTAGGTGAGATATCTTTTAGGATCTCATGAACTTTAACTCATTTAGTAACCAGTGAAATTCATTATTAGCCAACAGAGAACTGTTCCTGCAGACACAATGTTACTGTACAGCATATGAAAAATGATTAATTCAGGGTTAAATTCTCACATTACAAATATCAGTCTTGAATAATGAGCAGTGTGTAGCTGTACTTCCTAATGGCAAACCAATCCACAAACCATATCTCAGTTAGAAACCCTCTGTTAATTCCCCATGGCTCTCAACAGGTAATTAGGAACTGAACACTTCAGGTAATCAGGTCCTTTGGCAGCACTCCTGTTTCCTTGGAGGGATGGCTCCAAGAACACACCACCCTCTGCCATTAGCCCTTCATGTCTTTCCTACCTCTTTGTTCAATGCAGGTGCATTTGCCTTGTACTTACCCGCTTGATTGCAGCTGCAGGTTGAGCAAAGATGATGATCTGCTCCCTTTTGCAACAAAGGGACTGTTAGCTTCTACTATGCAAAGTGTTCTGGGTGTACTTCTGAGAGATTTTAATAACAGCAGCTAGAGTATGTATCGTAGTGGAACTACCCACTTTTCCTGCTTATGTAAAGGATACTAAAGTCATCTGGAAAATACTGGTCTGACTGTGGGACAAATTACTCAGCTCCCATGTAGTAGTAGATTTTGCTGACTGTGACAATTCCCGAATGCGAGCTGCTGTGGGTCTTAGATACAGATCAGTATGCAGGACAAATTAACCAAAGCCTGGGCAGTTATAACAAACAAGAATCCTCCTGTGGATTTGCTGACTGAGCAGCACCTTCCCAAACAGAACTGGCAGCCGTTCAACCTGCCACTGTTGTTGCAAAGAAACTTCTTACCGGTTGGCTTTTCCTTTTTTTTTTTAAGAATGGCTTTTTATTGACTTTCCAGATGACATTATTAATCCATGTAAACAGGATTTTTACTTTGCACATAATAGAAAGTGTAAACAGAAACCTGAGCAGCATAGGCTCACTTCTTCAGTGGTGACCCAGCACTCGCCTGCGAAACAAAGTCCTCTCGTTTTCAGTTTGCGCTTCCATTCTGAACCATTTGTAGATACTCCTTGTAAAGCTTTTCTTGGGTTTCATACAGTTTCTTTAGCTTCTTAATTTGTCCTTTGCTGAGTTCTTTGCCTTCTGTATCATGGGTGGGAAATCCCTGAAATATTTAAAGGGAAAAAAACCCCATGATTCCATAAGAAGCAAAAGCAGTCGAAGAATTAATCTTAAATATTCTCTCTCTCTTTTTTAGTAAGATAGGAGGATAATGTCATAAAGGTAGGCTCTCAGGATGGGGTACATCTTGGCTACTTTTAGTCAACTAGCTTTGACTATTGAATGGAATAGAATTAACCAGGTTGGAAAAGACCTTTCAGATCATTGAGTCCAACCTATCATCCAACACTACCTAATCAACTAAGCCATGGCACCAAGCACCCCATTCAGTCTCTTCCTAAACAGCTCCAGTGATGGTGACTCCACCACCTCCCTGGGCAGCACATTCCAATGGCCAATCTCTCTTTCTGTGAAGAACTTCTTCCTAACATCCAGCCTAAACCTCCCCTGGTGTAGCCAATTTATAGAATCATAGACTCAATAAGGTTGGAAAAGACCTCAAAGATCATCAAGTCTAACCTATCACCCTACACCTCATGACTATTAAACCATGGCACCAAGTGCCTCATCCAATCCCTTTTTGAATACCTGCAGGGATAATGACTCTACTACCTTCCTGGGCAGCACATTCCAATGGCCAACAACTCTTTCTGTGAAGAACTTTCTCCTCACCTCAAGCCTAAACTTCCCCTGGTGCTGTTTGAGACTGTGTCCTCTTGTTCTGGTGCTGGGTGCCTGGGAGAAGAGACCAACCCCCACCTGGCTACAACCTCCCTTCAGGTAGTTGTAGACAGCAACAAGGTCTCCCCTGAGCCTCCTCTTCTCCAGGCTAAGCAAGCCCAGCTCCCTCAGCCTTTCCTCATAGAGGTTGTGCTCCAAACTCCTCACGAGCTTTGTTGTCCTTCTCTGGACATGTTCCAGCAACTCAACATCTTTCCTAAACTGAGGGGCCCAGAACTACTCAAGGTGTGATTTGTTCCCTTCAGCTACGTGTATACACAATTATGTCCAACTGGGGAATGAAAACAACTCCATATCTAAAGAAAAGTCTCTTACATTTTCATCAAACATGGAGTATTTGTCATTTTCTGATTTAAACATTTCATGTGGTGGAATCTTCATTTTGGCAAGTTTTGCTGCCTGTAATACAAAACATGCATTAACATCACAGTTGACTACAAACAGCCTGTCACACATTCAAAAGGAAAAGTAGACTGTAGTTTGCAAATCAAGGAGTATTTAATTCACGATTGTTTACCATGTGAAAAGAAACTTTCAATGAGGAACACCTCCGTAACTTTTAGCTGTGCTTGTCTGGGGGAAAAAAATGTGGTTAAAATCTGCAGAGAACCACTTAAATAGGTGTACTGCAGGAACTCAAAGTAACTTGCTTATATGCTCCAAAAATGACATCTGATTTCTGCTAATTTGGTTCCTTAGTGGTTTAGGTGTAAACACAATGTGATTAGTTGTTATGAGTAAAGAATATTCACTAATGAATTCACTGCAAAGGGAACCAACCTTCATCAGGAGTTTCCTGCTGACAGGCACAGGTTTCTATGAAGGTCACAGCAGGCCCAGGGTGCAAGTAATTGCACTGAAAAAACCCTGAACTTTCTTTTAGCTGTAAGTGAGCACATCTCAGAATCCTTTCAAGTCATTTTTTCCCAATATAAGGGAACCACCTTTTTGAAAGAATGCAAAAAAGCTCCTTAGAATTGGTGAATAAGAGATGCTGTTTGTCTGGTTTTCCTCTGTACATGATGCTCCCTCAAAGTTTACTTCCTTTCTTAACCCAGAAAAGCATTTCCTGTACTGTTAGAGTCATCAGGAGGGCAATCATTTCTCCTTGTGATTTCCTCTCCTCTGGCTGTCCACCTAGAATCTTTTGAGCCATATTAATTCCAGTTGTAGAGATAAAGCATGGTTTCACAAAACACTGTATTTCAGAGTTCAATCATAGGAACCATGCAGTCATAAAGAGAAGAAAAAAAAGGCATTTTCACACATACCCATGATACTGGAAGGGAAGAAAAGTAAAAATCACACAAGCAAAACCTTCTCTAACAGGCATGTGAGGTACTAGTTTGGCAAGTAAGGAAGTAATACTGTGTGTACACTGAAATAAGCGCTGCAAGTTCTTCTAAGAAGCTTTTGCAGCTTTTAGTTGAGCTTTCAAAGACAACTTCTCTGTAATAGGAGCTGAAAATTCAAATCTGAACTGCAAGCTAAAGTCATTCTGAGCAGGAAACTGTAGACACAATAAATGGAGGGCCAGTTAAGGCTGGGCAGAGAGCCTGTGTTCTAATGTAATCTTTCCTGTGTGTGACTATTGCTGCTAACACTTTTCTTCAAAATCAGATTAAAAGGATCTGAACACTTACTTCCTGCTCTTGTTTTTTCCTGGCTGCTTCTTCTTTCTTCCTTTTTTTCTCCTCTTCAATCTATGAAAGGCAATGTTGATGAGCAAAAGGTAACCAACTATTTCATTTGGTTGTTTTCTAACAAACCTGAGCCAGCCAGCTCCCTTCGATATCTAATTACAGACAGAACTGGCAGCATGACCTGCAGCAAAACCGCCGTGCCTTGTAATTAGGGTTGTCTGATAGTTCCCACTGTACAACTTGGAATTCATTTGCTTTTATTCACAGCTAAACCAGTTTTAACTGTTCAGAGTGCATTTTGTATGCAAAGTGTATACACATAAAAGAACACCTACAAAGCCTTCCACAAGAAGTGGTGCTGCCATTCCACAGGGGAAAACAGTTTGCAAATGACTTTGAAAAAAAACAACACCAAAACCGACCACATTTCAGTGATAATTTAACTTCTTGCCTCCAACTGTGAGGCCATTACAGTTTGTCAAGAAGCAGCTGTATCCCTTGATGTTCCTAGGGAAGCAACTATCCAAATTTAGCCAACTTACAGAATCATAGACTCAATAAGGTTGGAAAAGACCTCAAAGATCATCAAGTCCAACCTATCACCCTACACCTCATGACTATTAAACCATGGCACCAAGTGCCATGTCCAATCCCTTTTTGAATACCTGCAGGGATAATGACTCCACCACCTCCCTGGGCAGCACATTCCAATGGACAATCTCTCTTTCTGGGAAGAATTTCTTCCTAACATCCAGCCTAAACCTCCCCTGGCACAGCTTGAGACTGTGTCCTCTTGTTCTGGTGCTGGTTGCCTGGGAGAAGAGACCAATCCCCACCTGGCTGCAACCTCCTTTCAGGTAGTTGTAGACAGCAATAAGGTCTCCCCTGAGGCTCCTCTTCTCCAGGCTAAACAATCCCAGCTCCCTTAGCCTCTCCTCGTAGGGGTTGTGCTCAAGGCCTCTCCCCAGCCTCGTTGCCCTTCTCTGGACATGTTCAAGAGTCTCAATATCCTTCTTAAATTGAGGGGCCCAGAACTAGACACATTACTCATGTTTTTTTATATCTATCTATCTATCTATAAATATATTAAAAAATAATATATATAAATAGAAATTATATATAATATATATTCTATATATTTTATATATATTTATAAAAGCATTTATTTTTATAAGTATTTATATTTTTTAATCTATACATACTTATAAAACTTTAATAGAATAAAAAAATCTCATCTTGCATTTGCTGAAGAGCCACCTATCAGTTCTCTAAGCATTCTCCCAGTACTGAACACAACACTGTTTCCAGGGAAAGTGAAGTGTTCACCAGCTGCAGGTTCCACCCAGCAGCTATGTACAAGCTGCCTTCAAATGTCTGTGATGAAAGCCTCAGGATTTGCCTGAAGTGACATTTCACTTCTCACTTCCAAAAAAAAGAACAACATGGAAGGAGAGATGTTTGGAAAGCCTTCTAAACATTCCTAGCCATGATGGAATTTGTTAAAACTCAGGACAGAAATGTGAAGTGTTACTTTTAAATGTTACAACGTCAAATATTAACGCTAGGAAGTGCCAAAAGAAGGGTTTATGTGCAGAACTTGTGCATGCCAATTAGAATTCACAATCTTTATATAGCAACATGTGAATTTTTGCCCCCATACCCTGAAGATCTCTCTCATCCATATCATATTCATTAAGATTTAACCAGTACATTTTGTTCTCACATATCAGATAAATACAGTCTAGTTCCATGGAAAATGTCAACTCCATTTGTATAGACAAAAGTAGTCTGAATTAGCTTCTCACTGGAATCATTCCTCCAGACATGAATACACAACATCCCTCAATTATATGAAGATCTCAAAACCCAACAAAACAAAAAACCTTAGAGGTATTCATTGGGTTCCATACAATATTTTCAAGAAGCTGCAGTTAAAAATATTCCTTTTCCTGAATGCACATTTTAGTGTCAGCTCTCTTACATGATTTTCCTTGTTGCTAGTCTGTTAGTATTTTTCATGCAAGTTATCACAGACATCTAAAGGTCTCCGTAGCTTACAGATAATTTTTAATTAAAAATACATATATAGAAGGCTTAAAACAATAACCTTTTTCTTTTCTTCTCTTTCTTTCAGTAACGTGTCCTTATCCACTAATTTGACCACAGTTGGAAGTCCTAAAGAAGCAAAAACAGATGAATGAGTTTCCAGTGCCTGAATCATCAATGATAAAGTCATTTACTCGGATAACTGAATGTAAATACAAGTAAGAAGTGACTAAGAAATCAGGTTTTACACAGAAAGATTGCAGTGTACATTTTTAAACCCTACATATGTATTCCCATATACAGCTCTATAATACCTCAGAATACCTCAGAACTAAAATATGCTATAGCTTTGCAGTCCTTGAATTTGTTGTATTATTCCAGGTTAAGTCTTTCTTACCTCTTATTAAGTCATTAAGATTATAAAACCAGCTACTTACAAGGATGTAAGACATGAATGCATACCTTCATGATCTTCAAATCGAACACCAAGCTCAGGAAGGATGTCATCTCGAAGAGCATCACTCAGCTGCAGCACTTCAGTCACTATAAGCATGAAAGATACTTTTAGTGGAGTAAGATTTGGTGAAAGTATAATTCTGTCCTGCTACATAGTTATTTAAATGCAATTAAGAAGTTGCAACTCTTTCACACCTGCCAAAAAGTAGCCTTTTGTTTTAAAGTGTGACTAGATACCTGGGTTAGATGCTTATAATAAACAAATGTTCTCTCTTTCAGCAACTCTCAGCTAGTTAAACCAAAGAAACAGGAGTCTGAAAGACACTAACTCTGCCACTAGAAGCTACCATCCAGACACTATGCTAAACCCTGCACACAATAGTAGATGTAAGTACTATCCCTGAGCCTTCACTGGAGGTGCTCAGGAGGAGACTTGATGGGGTGCTTGGTGCCATGGTTTAGTTGTTTAGGTGGGTTGAATTGGTTGATGCGTTGGACACTATGATCTTGAAGGTCTCTTCCAACCTGGTCTGGCCCATTCCATTCCATTCCATCCCATCCCATCCCATCCCATCCCATCCCATTCATCTCTTCCCTAATGCTCAGAATCTCATAGAGCTTAAAAGTGAGCATATAACCAATTATCCCAACAGCATGAAAAGGAACAGCCACCCTATTTCCATCGCATGGAAGTGTTCTGCAACCCTCCCTTTGCACAGGGAAGCACTTCAGTTTAGAGAAGCTCTTTTGTCTGCTGTGACCCGAGTTGCTATTTTTGTTGATCTGGAGCAGTTATACACAGTGAACCACATTCAGGTTTGATGCAACTCTAAATAAGCCATTAAGATAAACAAGGGATAAGATTACCTCACTGGCAGTTAACACTGGCTCAACCCAGACTAAGAAATTACACATCATATATCAAGAATGTATCAGATACACCTACTGCTCATTCAATAAACCAGCATCCGCTCAGTCATAAATATTCACTTATCTGACATCATGAATAATTGAACATTCAAGAAGGAAGAAATCCATCAAGAATAAGGAGAAAGGTATAACCAAATGTGTATAATTTATGAAAAGATACATCCTCTGATCAATCCTCTGTCATCCAGGGGAGTCTGCACCTTGCTCTTTAGGGCTGAAATGTGCCTGCTCTTTGCATGGTGGTAATTCCAGAGCAAAGATGTTTAGGGACTGGGTAGGGGGTTGCTTATGGGATGCCCAAAGATAAAAGCCATTACCCTCACTGAAGATACAAGTGAAGACTGGCAGCAAAAGACAAAGAGCAGCCATGGTTACAATGATCAAGCTTGTCCTGAATCTGGGAACAGATATGTTAGCAACAAGACAGAGGGTTTCCCCCTGTGTCCTAAAAGCAGCTTAGAGCAAGACACCACATGGCACCAGCACCCATGGCAGGAAATAAAGATGCAGGCAGAGTGCAGTCATGGACACATTTACCACAGGGTAGTCAATTGAAGCTGATGTCCTGAGGTAAGTAACCAACTACAACTGAAGAGACTTGCTCCTGTTTGAGCATCTGAATAATAGTTCGTTGCTAATGAGAATTCTTCCCAAGCATCAGGGGCTGTACTTGTAGATGGCCAAGTACAAGTAAAATACCAGGATGTGCAATGCAGAGGTGCTCTGACCAGCCCATTATTGATGTATTTTGTAGAGATCTTCTACACTTCTTTCCCATGTACAGCTAGCACAATGTTTTCCTTCTGCTGTTTACCATCATTGCTGCACGTGTGCACATATGAAGTCAAGACTCAACTGCAAATGAGTCAGGACAGGCCTCCAGCTGGAGTATTACTAAGCTTATAAAATAGATAATTTATTTTACTACTGTGTTTCAATGTTAGCCATTCTGGGTGATGATAACATGAGTTTTCCCAATGGCTATGCAGTGAAGTGTTTGGTAATTGCAGTTACATTTCGAAAATGTTCCATGGAGATATTTCTCTTACTCTTCAGGTCTTACAAAAGCAGCACACTTTTTGTTTAACCTCTAAGAAGACATAAAGCAATACAGATCATCTTAATTAATACTGAACACCAGCATCAGGCTGTGATGGGGAAACTCCCTTCACTTACACCCATGTGGAGGCAGTATCCCCAGCCATTAATCAGAACAACTTTGACAGTAATTTAACACTCCCTGCAAGCAAGAATTTAATGGGTACAAGTGAAAGAAACCAGTAGCATGTCAGTGCAGATCCTGCCAACCACTACTCAGCCTGCTTACATCAAATAATGTAATGAAAGCTGCCTCCCTGGTTGAAGTGCAGAATGTTCTATACTGCAACCAAACAGCAACTAGATCCAGCTTTATTCTTACTGCTCAATTTATTTCAGGCAAGAAATATTGATTCCTTCCAAGTAAGACACTCCAGTGCCAGAAAGCAATCTAGTGCTAGCTGTGTTCTAAAAATGATCTACAAGAAGCCCTGTGATACTTAAACCTTAGCACTGTTGAGAGTGAAGATCAATTTAGCTCAATCATCAGAAGGCAAGGATAAATAAAGCCTCATCTAAAATGAGTATTTACATTAAATACTACAAGACCAAAAGTCACATTTTTGGCTGAGGAGATACACACAAACCACAAACTTCTTGAATTAATTCAAATTACAGAAAATATTTGCTCTTGGAACTAATAAGCCTATTTCTCAGCATCAATTAGGCCTGCAGGAGTTTGACAGTAATAGCTGACTAATTAAGAAATGCAGTTTTGTGCTTTTAAGGAGAACTTCTTATCCCTGAGAAGAACTCAAAACAGCAGCAGAAAAAGGGTTCAGATTCTTTGCCAACTGAAGAGATTATTAACCAGACATAAATGTAATTTCATATTTCTGTATAATATATGGGTTATTTATCTATGTTTCATGTATTAAAAAATGCCTTCTTTTGCCCTCCAGTACAAATCACAGTGGAAAATAGTTTTAAGAAAATGAGAATCAAATACATATTGAAGACATGTAAAATTCCAGAGGCAGCAGCAGAAAACAGTGAGTGCTCCATTAGGAACTAATCAACCAGTAAAATCAATGAGATCTTAATGGAACAGCCTTCTTAACACCAACAGTTCTGCTTCCAACACAGAGAGCATGATCAAAGGTTTTCAAAGCAGGGGGGAAAAGCACCCAAACCAACTTCTACCAGACTCCCAGATGAATTCTCTAAAGAGCACACTCAATTTCCATCAGGGGAGCTGCAATCCCAACTATGCTAACAAATAAGAAGGAGTATCTCAGGCTATTTAAACACAGACACTATCATTGTGTAGCAATCTACACTTTTAAGAGAGCTCCCTGGGGACAGCAGGGAGTGCCCTAATCTAGAGAAACCCTATCTAGTCCTTGTGATTCCAGAAATTTTGGATTCTTTAAGAAATTAAAAAGAAAATTAGCTTAGCAGCCTGCAAACAAAAATCCCAATTAAAGACATAGGTAGCAAAGATGCAAATAAGCAAATGAGCTCTCATCTAAAGATGCCTTACTTGTATTCTCTAAGCAAAGAGAGATGGCAACAGCTGGCTCACCCCCAACCCCCCAAGTCTGAGTCCTAAAAACCTCCAAGTGTCAGGTATAGCAATACAGGAAAAAGGGAGCTCTCACCTTTCTTCTCCCTGGCAATTTGTCTCACTCCTTCTCTGAACTCAGAAAGAACTTGGAGGTATGGCATCACTGTGGATTCAATCTGCAAGATAATTATTTCTACAGTTAGCTTAATCATTATTGAGATATAAAACATGCCCTTACCCACTTCACATTTATGCACTATTGGATGGAATTTGACCCTCAGAGCAGATCTGTATCAATAAAAGTTGTCACTGATCTACTGATGTCAAAGGATAGATTGTAACCTGCATTAGCTAACAAGTTTTCTTCTGTGCAGATAAAATCAACTTGGAGAAGTTCTGTCTCTCCCCATTCCTTTTTTCATCTGCTTTCACTTACAGACACATCAGTTCCACAGGATTATGCTATAATTCAGCTAACTGTAATGCAGCACAGAAATAAAATGGGCACCCAGAGGAACTTGCTTTTTGGTGTTCTGTGTTGTCTTACTCGGGCCCAACTGCTTGTCAGATGTAGTACCAAGTGAAACTGGTATTAGGACTTCTTTTCATCAGAATATAGATCTGTTCCTCAGATATCAGCTTATGCTACTTGTAATTATTTCTGTACAGTGCAGTTGTCTGTATTCCTCACACAACTCAGTCTTCCACAAGAAGTGGGAAGAGATTACTGTTGAATTATTTCAGGTGTAAGTAAATGCTGGTCAGGAAAACTTCAAGAAAAAGTCCTGAGAAATCCTGTTCTCAATGGTAGTGAATAGCAACAGCGAGCAACTAGGGAACAGCACTAAATGACTACAGAAACAACTACAGATCGGTGCTGTCTGCCAACACTTCTCTGGAGTCCCAAGAGGAGAAGCCAGGCACCAAGGGGACTGCTTAAATTAAAGGTCTCAGTACTTTGGAGAGAAGGGAGAGGAAAAATGGACACTTTTGTTTCCCCTACATTTTTCATGTCTCTTTCCCATCTGTTAAACTGCCATGACAAATTCCTGTGCAATTAACAGACAAGATACACCATTATGCTCCAAAAGAGCCCATATAAAAGGAGCAGAGGGGCTCTGTTAAACCTTTTCATAAATGTGAGCTCTCTGCAATCAGTTTCACAACTGGAACCACTGCTGGCAAGTTTGGCTGAGGGAACAGACTCAGGAATGCAGGCAACAACCACATGTCCATTTGCCCTCTGTGCACAGAAAGTAGCTCAACGTGCAGATGAAGCAGTGTCAGGGTATGCACTTTTCTCAGTCATTTACAGATGCTGTTCCAAGCTATTGTCAAGGCTCTGTAAAGCATAGCTGCAGTAAACTGCCTGAATGAAGTGCTAAATATCAATTTAATTTTCATTTTCCCTAAAAAAGTTAAGGTGCTGTCTCCCTTCTCAAATTCAAAATAATTCTAAGCCAAATTAAAATGCACTATTGATGGGTTTTGGTATGGAATTCTGAGCATCTTCCCTATTATCCCTGTTACATCTTTACTGGAGATCTCCACAGCACAGTAATTAAGTATTTGCATAAGCAATTATCAGATGAGTGTTCATTCACATTCTTCAAGCACAAGCAAGCTTTCATCCTCCTTTGATGAATAAGAACTTTGGCTTTTTTGTTACACTACAAATGTTTTAATTCCTCCTTCTAAGGAGAAACAGAAAAACACATCTTGGAATGCAGAAAAAATAACTGAAAAACAGCACTGATTTGTCCATGTCACAATTTTTGCATAAACAAAGAGAGCAAAGTTATTAGCTTTCATAGGGAGTTATTTTCCTGCCTGCACCACGAATCATTACTGTTATTACATCAGCACTTTCTTCAGGTATCTTCCAAGTATTTCCAGAGAAATCAGAGTGGAACTGCTGGGTGACCAAAGCAAAACAGCCTGCCACAGCCAGATAAAAACTGTGGCTACAAATGAGCTCAGAAAGAGATTGAAATGTGGATAAAACTACAGCTGCCTCCAGGCTGGCTTTTGGTCTACCACAAGGAAGTTTAATTAGTATAATTATATTTTTGAAACTACTTAACATACAAATACTTGTAATGACTCTTCAGACCATAACATGTGCTGTCTGCAGTTAACATGTGGTTTTTTAAACAGACTCATCATTCAGAAGACAAGATAATTCTTTTCTGGTTGCTATACAATTTGTCTGTCATTAAGTCAAACGAACCTATAAAAAAACCCCCAAATCTCATAAAATTCTGCTCCCTAAGCCAATTAATTACTTCAGATGCAAATGTTAAAGAGGAAAAAAAATGTAATTTGGCTACAGATCAGTAATATAATCACTTTAACCTAAGCTTTCAAAGGACACAGAGTAATTTTGTATGGTGTACTTTGTCCTTCACTTACATTTATATTTTGACTAGTCCCTCCAACAGCGAAACCAATTGTGTCATCGCTTTCTATGGCACCAAAAATCTGGTCAAGGAAAGGGAAAAAGAAGAAAGATAAGATTGTATACATCAAGTCACAGATATGTGAAATCTAAGCAAAATTACATGAAGCTACCTAGCTCTCATTTAACCCATTTAACCCATTCATTGCTCTAATAAGATGTGTTGTATTTTACAGCAGATTTAGCTTCAAGTTTGTCAGATTTGACAGCCTGACTTCATATTTTTTCTACTATCTAATTTTCCTTGCCTGTATTAGTGGCTCTCCTCTAACCAATAAAATCCTAGCTGAAATGATAAAGTAACATAAAGGACTCAAAATTGTTCCTGCTGCAGCATACCCTGCAATTTGGGGTTGTTTTGGTTGGGTGTGTGTGGAAAACCTCCAGTTCCTACAAGACTTAAAGACTGTAACAGATACTTGAAGAATACAACGCTTAGAATTGCACAGTGCCATAGCAACGTCACTACTTGCCATTACATACCTTTAGCATTTGGGTGAGATAGGCACTGATGTTTTCTAGGAGGAGTCTGTTTGGCATTTGTCTGGAAGCTTTCTTGGCAGCAATATAGCAGTTACTCTGACTGACTAACGAACGCATTTCTTCTAAGACAGAACGAGTGTCAATGTTGTCACACAGTGCTTCGTGAATTGCTGCCTTCTTGTCGTAAAAGCTAAGAAGAAAAAGACAATTTTTTCACTATGGATGTCAAAAGTACCTACTACCTACTCTGGAGAATCCCTGTTGGATGAGTGAGGAGACCTAAAAGTGAGATAATCTTTTGCTGGTCATAGTTGACGTTTGAAGGAAAACCACATGAGCAACAAAAAGGCATTATCACGATGCCTGTTCTGCTGCTAGGGACAAAGGCAAGCAGGGCAGTCTAATTAGACACAACTATCCAAAGAAATCACATCAAACTGACCTTTTCATAGTGGTTTTTAAAGCAGTACAAATTCTTTATTTGCTACCTTACATGTGTTTACTTGTACAAGCACAGTATATCTTTCCAGTGAGGAGCACCAATTTGGAAGTTAATTTACCACAATGTGAAGTGTTATGAAGCTGTTGTAAGCAGATATAAGGAATAAATTCACATGCTGTTCATGAATAGGCACCATAAGTAATAGAATACTACTTTATCACACTACTGTTTCAAGTAACAAACTTTTTTTCCAGTGAAAAGAGATGCGTTAAGAGAAAAGAGACAAAAACAAGTATCTCCAAAGCATATTCTCTGCTCCTCTTTGTCCCTTCCTTTTGACCTATTACTTACTATCTTCCCTCTTGAAAACAAAAAGAGTTATCTCTACCATCCTCCAGTTAGAGATGAAATTTTTAGAGCACATTACTAAACAGAACCATCTGCACTTGGTCCTTCAATAGTCAACATCCCAGTCCACAATAGCGAAATGGACTAGGAACACTTTCAATACTGCAACATGAAGTGTTTCTGTTTTCAATTTCACACATAATAGAAGTCATACAGGAAGCTGTTTCTGACAGACTGCAATATTGATACCACTGCCTCTCTCAACAACACATTTCAAACACTGGCACTGATCTTTTGTGCTTTCAGTCAGGTCATTTAACTTCTGTTTGTCTGTTTGCTCACTGTGCTTTGAGATGGGCAAAATATTATTTTCACAGTTCTAACTGAATTATCAGTCACTTCTCAGACACAAAGACATCTCCAGTAGGGAAGAAAATTACAGCTATCTAACAAAAATGTTCTCCTTCTCTTCATCAACAGGATGATGAGGCAAGCCAGTGCTCTTAACATAAATGAAAGGGGAATTAGCAATTTCATCTGTATTTCATAAAGCTCTTGCAAGATTAAATTCACTAGCTTCTACAGAGTTGGGGTACTCAGTGCAAGTGCTACAGGCTTATAAATACCATTGCATAAAGAGCAAGGCATTTTGCAAAAGAATTAAGCCCATAGCTACACAATGGCTATTCACAGGGAAGGAGAAATGCTCCACTCACCCTTTGTTCAGCTCTGCTTCCTGGTTTCCCCATTTCTGAAACTGGCCTGTCACATCAGTGGGAGCTCGAAGAATATCCTTCACATTTAAAAAGAACTCCTGTGAAAGCAAAACATAGTTTAAAATCAGTTTGAAATAGACACATCCAATATTTACTACAGAGAGGCATTATTTCTTAAGTAAGTTTATGGTTTCAGTACTGTTTCAGCCAGGATCTGTGTCTGTGTCACAGAATGTCTGTGAAAACAGGGAAACCCACACATTTTGCATAACTCTCTAAATCACAGCTGAAGTGTAACTCACTTCTGTCTCTTGGCTCTGCCAGTGTGCAATACACTACATACTCTAACATCAAGCTGCTCAAATACAATACCATTTAACAACAGTTTAGGCAAGAGTTTCTCTGGCAGATGTTTAAGTGTGTTGCCAGCAATGGAAGCTAAAGAATGGCTTTACAGTGAGATCCTTTTTCATGTGGGCATCCAGCTTTATGAAGTCATGTTCACTTAGTCCATGGCCCAAACCAATCATTTTACATAAAAAGCAGAATAGCTTCAGCTGAAGAAACCAAAATGCTGTATAGCCTCCTTGTGGGAAATGTGGGCTTAAATCACAGCTCCAAATTAAGTAGGGAAAGTAACTGTGCCTGATCCCTCATGCAAGACTGCAAGGCATAGAGGCAAATGCTGGATCTATGTGGTGAGATGAGGCAGGAATGATATTCCCTCTTCCCTTTGGCTACAGTTGTGTAAAGTCTGATCTGCCTGTTGGACTGAGTCCTATAAGCAAGCTGAACTGAGAAACTAATCTTGCATGTAAATGCCAAGCTGGTCAGTGACACCAAAACTTGGAGAGAACACCCAGCTGCAGAGAAATTAACTGTCTGTGGAATTACAGGATTTCAATGTTCGGTGGCAGCTAAACAAACACTGTGATGAATTCAAAAGGCAAACTCTCAGTCTGTGGACATGGCCTATATAATCACTGGGTTCTACTACTTGAAGCACAAAGCTTAGGGCTGGAGGAGGAATGGAAAGCTCACTTACATTCATAAACTTCTCATACTGAATAGCTGACTCCATAGTGTTATTTGAATAATCCAGTGTATCCTTCCACGAGTGCATGAGGAATGCCAACCGTAACTGACGTGCTATTAGGAGTTTCAAAATAAACAAGGAAAAGAATCATAACAACAATCATAACAACAAGCATCATGTTCTGATTCATTCTAGATTAATGATTTGGTTTTGAAATGCAGTCTTTCAGTGTCCATAAGCTGGTTCAGGGTGTGAGCCTGCTTTGTCATTCTGCCCCTTCTAGTCTCTGATGTGACTGCTGTCTATGGAGGCTTATCAGTACCAGAGAACATTTATTTTCTACTTCACTCAGAGAGCACAGACTTCTAAGACATGGAGATCTTTTGAGGATCACTTAGAGGTGTTGGGTGACAGGTTGGACTTGATGATCTCTGAGGTCTTTTCCAACCTTATTGATTCTATGATTCTATAATCTAAAGGATTTTTAGAGCCTCCATTACTGCAGTGGTTAAGAACATAACTTTTGATACTGTTATTATCAGTATACCTTAAAAGGCAAGAACACTTTTCCCCCCACATATAATACCAACACAGAAGCTGTTCTAAAGTTAGTGAAGAAGACAGACACATGAAGTTAGCCAGTTTTGGGAACTCCTGAATAGCAAAATTACTGCACTCACCACTCAAAGCATATCTAAGGAACTCAAATTGCAAAGTAATTTTTTACCTGTGTGTTTCTTCAATGCATCTTTTATGGTAATGAAATTCTTCAAAGACTTGGACATCTTACAGCCAGCAATTGTTAGGTGGCCGGTATGCAGAAAATACCGAACCCAGTGATCGTTGTCAAAGTAAGCCTACAGCAAAAACAAAACCCCAAAGACCCCATGCTGATGCTGTTTACACACATACCATGAAGTAGGATAACTTAAGAATAAAATCCTGAGAAGACAGAATGAGGCTTAGACAAAACACACTTAAAAGTTTTAAAAATGAACTGATGGATTTGTGTTAAGTTGCTGCCAAAGGAAAGCACGTTGCTTTTTGACTGCAGAAACTGAAAGCCAGTGCATTCACCTCAGACTGTGCCAGCTCATTGTCATGGTGGGGAAAGCGGAGATCAAACCCTCCTCCATGAATATCCATCGACTCTCCTAGGATGGATCCAGCCATAGCAGAACATTCTATGTGCCAACCTGGACGACCCTGTTAAGAAAAAGACAATTCTTGGCTACCAGTTAGTTGTCTTCCTCTCCTGCCCATGTACCATTCCCCTTGCCCCCGAGCAGTTACATGCCTGAGGAAATGGGATAACAGTTTTCTTAAGAAGAAATGATTCCTAGACTCAGCTTCATAAAAGTATATTGTCAATTTGATGATCAAACATGGAATATGTGATGCTTTGATTATCCTGCTTATTATTATTATTATTATAATTTTAAATTACATTGGTATTTTTTATCAAAAGGGCAAAAAAATTTATAGGAATTGTTGCAGATAAAGTCTGTAGATAAAGAACTAATTATCAGTAACAGCCATCATAAGCCTACAAACAGACTTCTGTTTAAAAGGTATCAGACTGACACACATTCCAAATGATCTATGATTCAATACATGATCTCCATGATCTATACATTATTAATATGAGGTGAGGCAAAGTATTTGTGTAACATGCCATTTAGTAAGGTGTTTAAGATCTAAATCCTGGTTCTAATGCCCTTACCTTTCCCCATGGAGAATCCCATGAGGGCTCTCCTGGCTTGGAGCATTTCCACAAAGCAAAATCATTTGGAGAATGTTTCTCACTCAGGCGATCTGCTGAGATGCTGAGGTCACCTTTGAAAAGGGAAAATGCCAATGTATACATTTAACTTAAGCACCAGCAATAGAATAGAATAGAATAGAATAGAATAGAATAGAATAGAATAGAATAGAATAGAATAGAATAGAATAGAATAGAATAGAATAGAATAGAATAGAATTTAACCAGGTTGAAAGAGACCTTTGAGATCATTGAGTCCAATCTATCATCAAACACTATCTAATCAACTAAACCATGGCACCAAGCACCCCATCCAGTCTCTAAATCTCATTGATCTAATCTTATTGATACCTGGCCTTCCTGTAACTTACATCAAGTAGATTAAAGAAAGACATTTTAAAAAGCCAGAAAATAAAAACAGTCAGCTCTCAAAATTCCTCATAATTAGCCTTGAAAATCCTTTGGGGTTCTGTTTAATGTTTGGTTGACAGGAGATCTTTCAACAAGTATCAGCTGCACTGCTTTTTAAGTTTTGACACCAGATTCATCTACACTCTCTCTGCAAGCACAATTCCAATACTGCAGTTACAGAAAAAGAAATAAGAACAAAAAAACAACCCCATGCTCATAGACAAATAGGACTGCAGAGTCAGCTCACTCCAGAATTAGAAGGATCTAAATTAAGACTAAGATTGTCTCACTCTGCACACACTACACAATTTTAGGATATTTCTTCCCCTCCCAATCTCAGCAGCTGCAGAGAATGGCTGGGAGCTGTTCAATAGCTACATTTACTGCTTTGTTACCATCACAAATGTGTTATGCAGTATTTGCTGTCAGCACCTTATGATCATTTAGGTGCTACTCTCATTATAACACTTCTAAAACACAGGAAATTTACCATTTCTGCAGTACTGTCCAAGACTAAAAGTGGTTAACAATAGCACCTGCTACCTAAGAATCCAAGATAAAGACAAAGTTCAAGTTAAACTTGTCAATTAATTTTGATGTACAGGTTGAGATACCTGCAATCTCAGCTGTTTAGAATATCCAACACTATTTACTTTATATTCAAAACTATTAGACTTTTATTTACACTAATTTTAACTTTAAAATCTTTAGCATTCCTGCTGCCTGAAACAGTCAAAATGACATTGCCTGTCAGGGCAAGGACAATCACCATAAGTGAGCCAAAGCAGCTAAACTGACATGCAATAAATTGACATATGCAGAGTCTTAGAAAATCAATCACTCATCACCAGTTCCCATTTGCAAAAGGACACAACAATTCAGCAAAAGTGCTAGGCATTACACATTCCTTTTACCACATAAGTAAGGTTTAAGGTAGCACCTTTTATTTCACACAGAAGGTATCAGCTATAAGGGTTTGAATTAAGAAGAAAAATCATAGCCATTTTAAGCTGCAGCTCCCAGATTCTGCTTGTTTCACCTAGACTGAGTGCCCTAATTTCACCTAGTATGAGTGTCATATGAAAACATTTTAATATGCTTTTGGTAGACCTTCTGGATGATTTGCTACTAAAATTGTATAACCCTAGGAGCAGATAACTAATGATGTTTATTGAGCATTTTAATCTACTTTTCTGCTATGGCTCAACTGAAAAAAAAATGTCTATATTTGGATTTAGCTCAACACACAAGGTTTACAAAGTAAAAACAGTTCTCACTGTGGAAGAAGCAGCCAAATATTTGTCTTGAAATAACCACAGCCTGAGGTGGAGAGCTTTCACCTGGCACAGGGGAGACCCACCTTTGTTCCTACTTTACTTCAGATGAACAGCAAATAACTGGACTGTAGTCAAATGTCTGAGCCATTCACAATGATGAGCCCCCAAAAAACCAAAACAAGCAAAAAAATCCAGCCCCAAACCATCTCAGAAAGAATACTGCTTCTCCATATTTTCATATTAATAATTTTCAGGAAAGTGCTGGCTTTGAAAAGACATCTCTTGTTACAGGAAGCACAGCAGGTAAACCACTCAACTCTGACAACTACTGAGATTCAAATGTCAGTGAAATCAATTGAAGAGATAAACACATCATCAGTTTCTTCAGCAATTCAAGCAAATGTTCTTTCCTTTTATTACCTTCACCCTCTTGGAGAGCTTTTTGATCACCTACAGCTTCAGGAACCAGCTTAGCATAGGAGTGTTTTTCACTGGAATCAAACTTCATAGTATCAAAGTATACAGATCCATTGGACACATACCTGAAAAGTTAAAGATCATTATTTAGCTAACTTTCTACCAAGACTTAACTGAATTTCATCCAAAAAAATCACTGCCTTAAGTTTTCTAGTGAAGCTAAACACTGTATACTACTACCCGGTAGTGTAATGATGTCATAGGTGAGCCTGTTTTAAGACCTTACCCTAAAGACTTCAGACTGATCACTGAAAGGCATATTAAAACTGATCAAAGGGAAAACAACATTTTTGTTAAACTCTTAAGAAGTGAGACATCAGATAACAGCCCCAAGAGGAGAAATAGCTACAATACTTCTGGTCCCTTTCAATATTTTGCTACAATGTAATACAAATCATGTTTGTTTCAATATGTTTTGTCCTCCTCCACTCTGCTAATTTCATCCCACTGGAGCCATAATAAAATCTGTCAGAAAAGCAAGTCCATAGTAAGAACTATGACACAAAGCAAGTTTCAGGACCACCAGGAACGTTGATAATTCAGTGCAAACAATTTTGAACTGTCTCTTTTTTCCTTTCATTTAAAGCAAGAGAAATGATGGCAATTTGAACCACAGGTTTGCCTTTTTCACCACAAAATTGCATCCATATCAAAAAATTAAGGCTATTACCAGAAAGAGAACTCAACAATTTTGGACAGGAACCTATCACAATGCTTAGGAACTTTCAGAGCAGTAGCTTGATTTCCACAAATATCAGGTAATGACAGGAAAACAGTTCACAATTACTTCTTTATTAAGCATTTTATTTACAACTGATTTCTAACCATCTCCTCATGAATCCTTTTCTGAAACCCCTTTCTGAAGGCCAGGAGTCAAACACAGTTCAAGGGCATGAGACTTTGTTTATTTATTTTAGTGAGTGCGGATTTCACTCTGCACATTTACTCATTTAACTTCTGTCTTTGTTACACCACTCTAAGAAGAACAGAATAGCACAAATAAAGGTCTGTTGCAAAGGAACCTGAAGTTCCTTTCTCTGATCAGACATTACTTATGGGAGGACTGCATAGGAAAACCGAGCAAACAGTACACAGTTAAGCACTGAAAGCAACCTCTCTAGCCCTGATACAGAATCAGTGCACAGTAAAAGCATCCAGCAGGAAACTTACCCATAACCGTTATCCACAATCTTCTTCACAAAATCCACAATTTCTGGCACAAATTCACTAACCCGTGTCAAAACATCTGGAGGTAAAACCTAGAGGAAAAAAAAGCAGGATTTTATATCACATATATATGTAAAAAAATATTTATACATATGCAAATATGCACAAAATCTAATATATAAAATACATTGGTTAAAAATTGCCTTAAAAGCAAGTGAGAGTAGAATCTAAGACTCCTATTTCAAGCTTTCTGCCCTAAAACAATGTGTTGTGGACATTATTCCCTCAGCCTTTAAGGCAATACTGACAAAAAACTACTATAGGAGGTGATAGCTCTTATATCTATTGCACCTCTGACAGAACAGGCAATAAGTCCCCGTGATTTGCAGGTTAATAAACAAACCTTCACTGATCTAAACCACTACACATGATACAGCATTCCAGACAGATAAATCTGTTCTTGATTGTGTCACCACATAATTTCTTTGGGCTGAAGACTAAGGAATCAGTCTAAATGCTAAGGCTGGCAGGGCTCTACTGGGCCAGCTAACAGATTCTTTCAAACTTCTGGATTAGCTGATGATTATATTACACCAAGGGGAAGGGCTGGAGTGCACACATCAAACTTAATCACCAGTTAACTGACTCTGGTAACATGCACAGTGGATTTAAGATTGCTGGGATGGAAAAAGAACAGGAACACATTTAATAGCTACTGCTTCATATTAAAGGAAAGGCTTTATCAATATGGTTAAACATAAGATTTTTGAAACCTATTAAAGAGCTAAATTGTATCCTGGGTGTTCTGAGGCATGGAACACAGACTTTTACAACACAAACCAATTTACTTACGTTGAGTGCTTCCATATCTTTATGAAATTCCCCTTCCCAGAATTTGGGGAGCTTTGAGAATATGGAATTGTCAGTCACCTGACTGCCAAATTTTGTGTCCAACCAGTCAGACAGCAAATCTTTGGCTTCTTCCAACAGTATCTATAAAAGAAAAATTGTAAGTGCAGCCATCAAAGACATGCCCTGTTTAAACTCTTCAAGAAAGATCTGATCCTGAGCAGAGAGATTTGCTTAAGGAAAAAACACTTGGCTTTGAATACAAAGTAATCTGTGCTTCTACCAGATCTTTACCATGCTGTCCTTCAGAAGCATGGATGAAACAAACAGAGGAAGGAACATAAACTCACAAGTGGTATCTGCTTTGATATCAATCACTTAAATAGGTGTGTAGAATTTATACTGTGAACACAGGGCAAGACCTAAGCTCTTAAGTAAGGTGGACAGCTACGTACATCTATGAAACAAATTACCTTCACTTTGGTTTCTGTGTGAGTTCAGCTAAAGCAGTTCTTACATGCACTGCTTGGCCATGTCTTCATTCATGTTTCATATGCTGATTGTCACAGAAGCAGACAGGAAGGTTAAAGAGCAATTTTGATACTTCTAGGGTAATTATTTTGTTTCTTTTCTTATGATCAAAGGGAAGTGAATCGTTGAGTGAAAAAGGAGCAGAGGTGAAAAAGAAGAGGAAGGCAAAGACGAAGATGAGAAAAAATGGATATAAACTACAGCACAGAAAGTTCCACCTCAACTTCAATGTGAGGGTCACAGAGCACTGGAACAGGCTCCCCAGAGGGGTTGTGGAGTTTCTTCTGGAGACTTTCAAGACCCATCTGGATGCACTCCTGTGTGACCTGTGCTAGATTCTATGGTCCTGCTCTGGCAGGGAGGTTGGACTCAAAGATGTCCAGAGGTCCCTCTCAACCCCTAACATCCTGTGATACTGCAGTTACGTCACATCATCTGTTCCCCTCATTGCCACTGAATAATCCTAACAGAAGCCTTCTCTGATCAGAGACAGAAACACTTGTATAGAAAACTGCTACCAGTATTCAAATGTTCAGTAATGCATGCTCAGTAATCTATACTGAAACTCACTGGTCAAGACAAAAAAAATCATAGAGAAAAAAAACCATAGGAAAGGTAAACACAAGTGAGTAATTATCACAATGGGAGAAATAAAAATTGGTAAAAACAGCATCCCAAACCTACACAGTTGAATTCAAGGATTAGTTTTCCTGTACTGAATGGGGGACTGAGGACTATGAGGAATAAAGGTCCTCAGGCCTAAAAGTCCTCTTTTTATGAATAGAAAATTCCATCATGTTTCAGGGAATTATTACAAACTGCACATTGTTTTTAAACTCCCTACCAATTATAAGCCAAAGATAACTCATGAAAGATCTCACACTGACCTCCTGACATCTGTTGATCTCTTCTGCAGGGAGTTTTGCTTGCACAGCTTCTTGTAGAGGGTCAAAAGCAGACTTCACTGCATTTTGAATTCTTTCCAGCATTTGCTTTTTATCTGGGTCTGTTGTCTCATTTAATTTAACTGAAAAGAGCTACAATGAAAATAAAAAAACTATTAGAAAACAATTTGCAGAACAGTAGTGCTATGTCCTATACACAATAGATTGTCTTAGCCACGTAGTGCCTTGCTAATAAGGAATAATACATTATGCCAGAGAAAAAGCTTTGATATCAAACTACTGAAACACTCTGGTTTGTGTGGTACCAGTTCAACCACAATAACTGAAAGTTTAAGGAAGCAGCAAAGTTAGGGTAATTTTTTCAGATGCTCTGCTACACATTGAGTAAAGAGCTAACACACTAGCAGGGATTAAATACCGCACCCACCTCTGAGGCAGTTTTAACATCTTCAAGTAGCTGATCTGGTGCTGATTTGTTCTCTCTATATCGTTCATAAAGGTGATTTTGTCTTGCTCTTTTGATGATCTAAAATAAGTGAAAGCAGTTTTGTGAAGAGAGACATAGGTAAACAAAGCACAAATGTAATCTGTTACACACCAAAAGCATTGCAGAATAAATTTACCAGGCTACAAGGATTACATGCCACAATAAAAACCCAGAACACATGATAATGAGTTAATCAGTTACCTCAACAGAGTAAAGTAGGTCTCTCAACGACAGACAAGTAAGATGTTATCTTTGTTGTCTTAGTTTCCACTACTTATGACAACATTTATTTATACACAACACAGGCTTTGCTGCCAGAGGAATGCTACAAACCTGAGAGGAATCAATAATACTGTGTACAAAATGTATGTCTGAGTTTAAAAGGGTTAAGATTTGCCTTGGCTAATCAAATGGCAATTACCTATGACTCTGACTTCTGTGCCCAGAGTACAATTAAAAAAGATCTTACCTTATCATCAATATCTGTTATATTCATACAATAGAAAACATCATATTTAAAATAATCCCTCAAGACTCTTCTTAGGATATCAAATGAGATGTATGACCTGAAAGCATAAAAGATAGATAGGTGTTATTAGTGAACACCTCAAGTCTATTTCTATTCTCTGCACAAACTAATCTCCAAGTCAATAACTTTATACCAGTACTAGTTTTCTCCCATCTACTAGTAAGTTTTTAATTGCACAATGATGTAACACTGTAACATGCTTTTAATCTTAAATCTCAAATGCTGAGCCTAAATTATTTTCTAGTAATACACTCATCTAAATAAAGGACTTCTTTTTTCTATTGATCTTTTGCTTCAAATGCTATATCAAAATAAGGAACTGTAGTACCTGGCATGTCCCATGTGAGAAGCATCATAAACTGTTGGACCACAGCAATACCACAAGACTTTTTTTCCATTTTGAGGCTGAAAGATTTCCTTAATTGAAAGGGAAGGTACAGTGATCAGAAGAAACTGAAGACATGATCTCAGGCCAGTAACACCACATTTGGCCATTAGAATGTGAAAATATGGATTACAATTACACACACACAAAAAAAGAACAGATACTCCACTCCAAATGTTAGCATAAGAAAAGATCACCACTAACTTTATCATGCAAAAGAGAGCAGGTGTGAATGTTTATGCTACCTGCACTCCTACCAATCAAGACAGCAGATTACAAACATCTGGAGTAGGTAGGACTCTATTCAAGCTGTGTTTGTGAAATGGAAGATCAGGCTTTCTTTTGCACTGAAAAATGTTACAGAACATAATAATTTCATACACACTTGGATGCTATATCCCATGTATCATCACTATTCTTAATCTTTCCTCCCTTTCCCAAAAGGCCTTCAAACCAGACCACCAGAAGCTTCACCAGTTTATATGATAATGAGATGAAGATATAATTGGCAAGGCTTTTTTGCACAGATGTCTAAAGAAAGATGTTCACATTACTGTGTATTACAGCTGAACCCTTGGCTGTTTTGCATGATGGTAACTTGCAATTGGGAAGCATGTATCATGCACTATACACATACAGACACATGCTTGTAGTATATGTGTATTTATTGTATACATTATAACACACCCAGCAAACACAGTTGACTGCCACAGTGTCTCTGCACCTGCTTGTTAACATCCCACAAAATACAATCCACAAACCTGTCTACTGAAGGGTCAGCACTTCAGAAACAAACATTTGATGACTTCCCTACTTGTGTTTCTATGGAAATCTCCATGTTGTTGTGTTGTTTTCATTTTGTTTTGTTTTTCTTTTCCATTTAGTTACCTTATTTCGAGTCAGGCTGTTGTAGAGGCAGAGCCTAGAATGCTTTGTGCCTTCAGGGGGAGACCAGGGGGGCTGCACACGCTTGCCTTTACCTGGTGGGGGGGGAAATAGTTTAAACAGAACTGAAAACACACTTTCCACAAACATATTTGCAATATGATAATTTCTTACCACATCTTTAAGTCATTAAAAAAAACCCCAAATCCCTATGTAATAGATAAAATCACTCCAATCCTAATAATCCAATTAGTTTTGTTAGAGCTTCCTGCAAAGCTACTAAAACCAAAGTAAATTTTTTCAACTTAATTTATTTTCTGCTCTTAAACTTGCTATTTCTATTAATTTTTGATCCAAGTAACAGGAAGGAAGAGGGTAAGGGTGTGGAAGTTAGTTAATGGCTTAACAGGAGCTCTGGAATTTAATGAATTATTAATAGAGTTTTCTGGCAGTCCTGGGCTCTCTTCAATGCCAGATTTTACTGGGACAGAGTGTCACAAACTTCACACAGAATCTCCAAAAAAAAATCTCCAGAGCCCAGAGTTAGTCCCTAGAGCAAATATTGACAGAGTGTGTGTATTCAGGTTGGGAGGAATGTGAGACAGAAAGGTTTAGAAAGAACCTCAGCTTTCCATCACGCACTGCTGCTCTGTACACGAGGCATTTCTGAACACACTCGTCTGCTACAAATATGCTCCAATCCAGCACAAGGCTAAATTTTGCCCTTAAGGAGAGGAGATGAAACCCAAGGCAACATTACTGACAATATCCTTGCATTTGTTTTCTTCTACATGTTTAAAAAGCAACATTAGTTGTTGAACTCCTGGCTTTTCCCAACCAAACTATGAGTATGTCAAAGAGCTGCAGTTTGCCATGCACAGAGCTGCTTACAGCTGTAATGATGTTAAGCCAATTATCACATTAACTAGGAATGAAGGAAAACCAGGAAATTCCAAAATACAGCAAGGTTGCCAGCTTAAAATACACAGCACAGCACTGTCTTTAGGAATTCTCATGGTATGTATTTTAACTGCAATTACAGTATAACACACACTGCTTGTTTTGACAACAAAATTGCCTTTCTGATCCTGCGTCTCGGGGTGCTCTTCATTAACCCTGTTACCCTAATAGCTTCGTGTGACTGTTTTGGTTTCAAACCAAGTAATGTAAACACTCACAGCATAAAAAAAATGAATCTCTTCCTCACCTTCCTTTTTTGAATAACTGCCTAAGTGAAAAAAAAAAATCATATATAGAACTGCATCACTCTGTCTCACAAATGGCCTCCATTTAATCTCCATGTTATGGATTCATGGCAATATGTTTATTCTAAACACTCCACTGGATGAGGTACTCCTGAAGAGAATACCTCAAGTTCAAGAGCAGCCTATCCATAACACAGACCATAAACCCAAGGTATGGATTTGTTTACTCTTTGATTTACAAAGATTACGCTGGTATGCTTAATTGCAGCTAATGTTTCCCCCAGGGAAAGAAGCCTTTGTGGCTTAGTCAAATAAAAGATAAACCTGTAAAGTTCTCTTTACTTAAACCACACTGAACATAAGAAAAAACCCAGATAGTGCACCCTAAAGTTCTCAGCTTGTGAGTAAGGTGTCACGTTATATCCATTACACCGACACCAAGGGCAAAGTCAAAGGCATACTACTGGGTTTGTTCAACTATGTCTCTGCCAGCTAGTCTTCTTCCTGGTTGAACTGAAGTTCACTTGCTCTAATCCACCCCTGGAGCTCTACAATATACCAAATAAATAATTCCAAGGTCTAAGAAGTGTGTCAGGTTCACATGTCATTTTCACAGTGAACGCCGCAGAACACCAGTTCAAGAGTCCTGACACATATGCACAGATCTTGAAGATAACAAGAAAAACTCTTCAGGATCAGAGATTTAATGTTAAAGATTTCATGGACAGGAAAACAGAAGTCTTTCCTCTTGTTGCATAGTCTGATCCCTTAAAGTCTGCAAAAAGATTGTAATTAGTGGCATTTAATTTGCTATCAGAGCTAGATCTCTTCACTGCTGAAAAGGAAATTACTAACCAGCACAAACACATGCAGACACACACACACATGAGAATCTACCTGCAGCAGTCTGACTGAACGACTGCTGGGCTAGGAATTGAGAACAAGTACAATGACAGGCTATGAGGAGATGGCATTGGAGTAACATTAGTCAACAACCATCAGCAAAAATGACAGACATCATGCATTCATTTGTAGGTATTGCAAGCACTACACAACAGCTCTATGTTTTAATTATTTCATGACTCCCTGAGCAAGGATGTCTCTATAAACCAATTAAATTAGACTAGCTCATTGGAAAACAACTCAGGAGAGCGATGCAGCTCCCAAAAATGCCAGCACCCATGCTTACACAATCACCTTGATTAACCGGTTAGTATTTCCTCAAATCATCAGCATGGCCTAAATGATCAGAGTTTGAGAAAGAACCCCAAACATTCTTTTTGAAAGGTAGTGTTAATAACAATCATAAGAAGCAGTGTTCAGTTTACTGTATTGTTATACAACAACTATTTAGTTACTCTTGCAGGGGGGAAAAAAAGAGGTGGACTGAGCACATCCTGATATTTTAGGGAAAAGGCCAAACCCCACCATCCAGTAGGTAGTTTTTAAAAGAACATACACAGAACTCTGTACAACCAGTGATTTCAAAATCAAGGAAAGGGGGAAAACAGAGCTTTAACATTCAAATAGGTCAGGAAGGTTCAGTTATGCAGTAACTGTCTGCAACAAGAATTTAATGACCTTGAGACGGGAAATTTGAAAGCCTGTAAGAGAATATGAAAGGGAACCTCCAGGAATTCCCAGCAATTAAAACCAATACAACGTCAGCTAGTCTATAACCTGCCCACCAAGTTTCACATTACTCACTTGTTTGAAGTTTACAAGGCTCATTTTTTTCACTGCTGCCATCATAGATTGCTTCTATGTGTCTGTACCACCGGACAACATGGATATACTGGTCCACAGGTGGCCCCGAAAACTTTCTGAATACCTCCACATCTGCATGTGAAAATGTGAACCCCTGGATATAACTACGAGTGCTCAGGTACTCGTTCAAAGCCTTCACCCTGGCTTCCTCTTCACTAATGCTCAGAATAAAACTGTAGCTGGAAGCTGTAAAGAGAGGCACAGGACATTTCATCAGCATTAAAGGAAGAAGGAGATCCCATGACCAAAATATATCCTTATACTGTACATCTCCCCCTCTACATTTGTGCTAGCAACTGACCAGAAATTTGAGGAAAAAAAATCTATTTAATACAAGCTATTGATTAACTATATGATTGCTATTAATAGGATTATGTTCATGCTGTTCCTGTTTTCCATACAAAGAGCCAAAGGACAAAGACACAGCTCCTTTTCATCAAGAAGAATTTTCTACTTGCAGTTGGAGAAAATTCTTCACGTGCAGCAAACCTGATCAGTCACTCTTTCCCACACTGCCAAAACAGTGTGGATTATTCTTGCAAATATTTAACTATGAATCATTTTTGACTTTGTAAATACATCTAATGAAGCTGAGCACATGCTTAATTATTTCCAGGACTGTGTGCAAGCTCCCCAGCATGATGCTCAGGTAGTCTCGTTTGCTCTAACAACTCCAAGCTTAAGTGTTGCTGCATATTCCCACACTACTTCTCTATCACTCTCTGTCTCCAGACATATGAACAGTATTTATGAGTAAGAGCTACCAAATGAACAGAAAGGGTATTAAATTGTGCTCTTCCCTCACAACTTCTTAATGCCAAGAGTTATTTGGTACACAGGCAAAGCAGGTTATACTACGTTTCATCTTTACAAACACAGAGACAGAAAGGAAGCAGCAAAATGGTTCTGTGGCTTGCTGAGAATGCTCACAGTAACAGCAAGCCCTGTGCAAGTCCACGGGTAGGAAGAACTGAGGAGATGATGGCAGCGGGGCCAGCACTGACATCAGGTAAATGCAGCATTCCTACTTTCCTACAATGATTCAACATTCATAACTCTGCCTGTGTCCAGAGTACTGTATAAACATTAAGCTGATATCCTACTCTACAAGGGAATTTATAGATGTAGCCAAGGACATAGCACAATAAAGTATGAGAACACCTGTCTCTGCTCCCAAACCCTGACAGACACCACTGCCATGAGTGTTGGTGCTTACATTAATAGATGTATCTTCTACATGAGTAGTTCCCTTAGCATTGAAAGTGCTCACAGAACACCTTTCCTCATCTTGGAAAGGAGATGGGGAGGTGAAGACTAAGAATGTGAAAAGCTACAGGATGGAAACATTTTTCCAAATATCATCAGTTGAGGCTTCATGAGCAGCTCATTTCCTATATGGAAATCAATGGTTAAAGTATTTACAAGAACTCAGGATGACACAGAAATGGCAGCTAGATATCAAGTAAGTTTGTGTTTGACTCTACTGGGTATAGATGAAACGTAGTGGCACATCAGCAGAACTAATAAGATCAGAGATTAGAAAAAAATAGTTAATAATCAAAGGTAAATTCTGCATGAATTTAAAATTGATACAGAAAAGCAAAGTCCTATTCCTGTGAAGTCTCAATCCTCCTCGGGGATATCCACGTAAAAATCAGGACTAACAGGTGAATAATAGTTCATAAGTAGACCTTACAGGCCTGCCTTACTCAGTTGAATAGGATTCAGCTTCTGCTCACATGGTTCATTCTACTATAAACTTTTCAGGCTCCTAAATATTTACTGATGTCTATCATCACAGAACTTCACGTGTTTATACACAATGAAACAGCTTGAAATACATTCATTCACGATGGCAACCCAAGACATCAGTCTTGCTTTTATGTGAGGTTTGCATTCATGAATCAAGAGGGAGAAGGCCAAAAAAAAAAGTATGACAAGAATGATCTATGCACAAATTAAGCTGTATCTCAAAGAAAAGATCTTTAAAGATTTATAGCAAGGAAAGCAACACTCAATTTACAAAGTATTATTATTAGGGTTATTATGGCCATTATTCACACGCCAGGCTGTTAATGGGAAGTCAGTCAGTGGATCTGAAACAATGTAAGTGCTTCCCAACCACATCTGTAAACCAATCTAAAAGAGAAGTTGCACAAACTTACACACAAATATAACAAACGTGACAGAACTCATACAAGTAAATTCTGGTAAGAAGTGATGGCAAACACTGCCTGTGAATGCCAGTACCAGCTCAGTCCTGAGAAGCTGAGCAACCAAAATTACTTTGAACAGTCTTGGTACACACATTAGTACCTGAAAGTATAGAAGTCTGATGCTGTGTCTGGTTGCAAGAGCAACAGCAGACTTGAAAATTAAATACACTAAAGAAACCAGTCAGCCCAGGGGATCTAACAGGAGGATGTTTTTCATTGAGACCAATCACTGACTCAAGTTCAGCCCAAAATCACATCTGTGACTGCAGCCCACAGCAGCAACTGAGCTGCAGCAGTCTCCAACTTCCAGCAAGTTCACTGGACCAATACAAGCTTCCTACATTGGTTTCACAGGCTGTGCTGGGTTCCAGACTTCCTTTTCTAGACTGATGGCTACTTTTCAGACCACAACAGCTAGCTGAAAGCTAGCACAAATGTGTTCTACTCTCTGCTGCCCTCAGATGCAGAGACACAAGCAAACGTGCTGTTTCAGAGTGCTGAGTGATCAGTGCAATCCTGCAATAGCTCTGAACATCCTATTTCAGTACATAAAGGACAAAATCATTCTCACTTCTGGCATTCTTGTGAGTTCTTGTTGGCTGAATAAATCACACAGAAAGTTCTGAAGCACAGGGTGCTCTCCTGGGAAGGAAGAATACCTATGGTAACACTGCCTTCTGGAAGGCAGCGTACCAGAGGAGCATTTCTTTTCAAGGAAATCAGTCAAATCTGCTTTTACATAGAAGTTTGTTCTGATTTCATTTATATCTCTACTAAAAATACAGTTGCTACTACTCAGTTGCATTTTTCTTGACAGCAGAAATGCAGGAGTGTTACAGAGCTGTTGCCTAACACTGAATGTTAACTCACATGAATGGAATGATCCATACACATCAAATCACATCACTCAGGAGCACCTCTGTTCAGAAACCACCACTGAGCATGGGTACTGGTGAGGAATACAAAACAACCTTGGGCACTCATAAGAACAAATGTTAATAATCTTAACACTTCCCCTGGATTAAGAAGTTGTTTCACAAAAATTCTACCACAGACATTAATTAATACAGTTCTCATATAACAACAGTGGATACTCTCTTTAGGCAATAGAATTGTGAAACACTCTTCTTCCCATGCATGGAGTGCTTTGGAGATGACTAAAGGACAGAGGAAACTTGTCTGCAAGGCTGCAACAACACACAGACTCCAAGGCATAGGGTTGCTTATACATTTTATTTGCACATAAAACACCTTTCTCTGTTTAATCAATGTAGCTTATACAGTATCAAATCTGACAGAAATTCTTCATTTTTATTAGCTTGAAAACAAGAATCTCTGTTCCTTGAAGATGCTGGCAGCAAAGTAAATACAGAAAAGCCATGACACAAAAACAGGGAGTTACTTTGCTTCAGGGTTAAAAATAGGTCTCCTGGGCTTCCCGGAACCTGCTAACGTCATCAGTCATAATTAGATGGCAACCAAACAGTGCTGGGATTTCTGTGGACACATTCTTCAAGAAGAAATCTTAAAGGGATTTCTGAATATTTTAAAATGCCATTTCTCCTCCAACTTCACTTTCACAAATTTAAAACAATTCATAAAAGTGTAACAGCTCTCATTATTAACATAGCTCCAACCTGGCCATTTATCATTCTGGCTAGCCACCCTGGCAGCTTTGGAAGGAAGTCTAACTACCTGCTCAGCCAAGATCAAGTATCCTTTTCCATAAAAATTTCAGGAGATGTAAACTAAAGCAGGTACCCCACCTATGCAAGGCATACACAGAGAGACAAAGGACTTTCCAAGACTCAAACATGAGGATCAAGAGGCTTTTTTAACAGAGCAGCGATTTTTCAGACAGGAATATCCACCAAGGAAGAGTCTGTCAGTTCTAGTCACTTTAGCCCTTTAAGTTCCACTGCCACTTTCCCTGAACTGAAACTAAAAGTAACAACTAGAACTTCAATCAAAAAAAAGCCACATACTATTTGCTCAGTAATAAACTTAACTGAAAGTTTCCTAAAGCACACCTGAACAAAGCCTTTACTGGAGCTATTTCCCCCCCCCCAGCTTAACTAAGATACTGAAAGCACATCTGAAAAAGCTGGTCCCTTGGCATCAGTAAGTATTTCTGCACTCTCTTACATGGAACATTACTTGTGATGAACAAAGAACAAAGTAACTTTCAGTAACAAAGGAAAAGGCACAAAATCTTCGACTCCACAGATCCTTAACTGGAATGACAGAAATTTCCAACCCCTTACATACCAAAATGGTACTTCATACTTGTATGACTGGTATGCCAAGTTCCCATTTGCTACAGTAGTGCCAAGAATTACAGGACTACCCTGGCCCTCCTTCCATACGGAAAAGCACAGTGTAAGTCATCGTTAAAACACGGTCACAAAACAACAACAACAAAAACCCCACGGAGTCCAGAAAAGTCAAAAAGTTGAGACATGAGTTCAAGGAAGAACACGGATGACTAGGAAAGACAGTAAGGCAGACAGAGGCAGGAAAGAGAGAGCAGACGATGCAGCGATAAGCACACAACTGCCTAAGCAGTCTGGCAGCCACCGAACATCTCTTTGAGCCCATCAAGGTGAAGAACCGTCCTTTCTAAACTCCACTGCTAAGGTCCAATTTCTTTTCCACAAATCACCGAGTGTCACCATTAACCTTTACATCAGTGGTGAGGCACGATATGGATCGCCTCCCCTGCTCTCGCAAGGCACTGGAGGTCCTCTGATCCATAGGCACCAGTGTCAGAGGTGCAACCAGCACCTAGAGATCCACATTTCTATGCGCGTACGCTCCACACTTCGAACTCCTTGCTCTTGATAGCCTGCAGTGGCATCAGGAGCTGCCTGCTTGTCACCCACCACCGAGGGACACAGGCGATCTCCCCAGGGGCACCCACCCAACAAGGACTTCACACGTCACCTCTGCCCTAAGCGTGTCGTGATGGCTGCCTGCCTGCCTCGCATCTCAGGGGCCCGCGGCGGGGTCGCCCGCAATTGACGCGGGTGCACTGGGGGGACCCCGCCGGTTCCGAGGGTCGCGTTGAGGAAGCCCCCAGCCGCCATTTCTCGTCCCGACGCCTCAGCGCTAAGAGCAGCGTGCCGGCTATTCCAGCGCCGCTTGACGTCACGCCGCCCACCTGACACCGTGACAGCGGCGGCATTAAGCAGTGACAACCCCACAGGACCCTTTACTTTGCCCCACCAAGCTTCCGAGGACCCAGTCACCGACTTACCCTGCTCGGCGGCGGGCGCTGCCATCCTGCTGCCTCCTCCCCTCACTCGCGAGCTGATGCAACAGCGTACCCGGAAGCGTCGCCCCGCCCGCCATACGCTACTTCCGGCGCGAGCCCCGCGTCCCCATGGCAACGAGGGAACACCGCCCGCCCCCTCCCGCCCACAGCGCCTTCCCGCCCAGCCTCAGTGTTTACCGCAGCCCTCAGACCGACCGTAAAAGGGCTCCCCGGCTTACTGCGATGGTGTTGAAGGGCTCTTCCGACCAAAAGTATGATTCCACGATTCTATTCCCCTCAGACCCATCCCAGCCTCAGACAAAAAAAACCGCGGAGAGTCAAACCCAGCTTCTGCCTCAACCAGGCTTTTATTGCTATGCTTCAAACATAACATCTCTGAGAGCATACCGATACAGAACGAACACAATCGTTTCAGAACACAAAGCATCACGGCCCTCTCAGAAAGAGCCTTTGTTCCCGCTTCCTGGGCTCGAAGAGCGCGGTCCTGCCTCACACGAAGGGAAGCGTGAGCTGGAGCTCCTGGCTCTCAGGTGGGCATCTAGCACCCCAGTTCCATACCAGACAACTCAAAAGACCTTAGCGAGCTGCACAACCGGAGTCTGCGCCAATGCTGCCGCTGTTAAATCACTCCCAGCTCCCCCTGCAAAGGTGAGGAGGATATAAAGTCCGTGACACCACTTCTACTAGAAGTTGGTTGACGTCCCCATTTACAGGAAGTTTGTAGACACAGGTATGTACACAGTAGCACTTTAAAAGCTCATCATAAACATTAATCAGTAGCTTCTGCTTTACTTATAATGTTACTATTTTTTAGAGTGTTCAATATGTTATCATAAGCCTTAATATCTAGAGACCGTAACTCATCCAGTAACTTAATAATAGATTGCTTCTCTCCCAGGTGGTTTTTCCAGGAGAGAAGCATCTGATAAGATTGCTCTTCATTATTATTAGGAAAATCATAAATAATTTTATCAATTTCATTTTCATTCAGGAGAGTCCTCATAAGCTGTTTCCATTTCTTTAGTGGTACTTCCTTTATAAAGGTCGAGAAGCAATCTCTCAGTTCTGAAAGGATAGAACAGAACACACATCAGATTAGGTTTTAAAATGCAGGGTTTTTTTTCCATAGCTAACAGAATCACACAGAATCTCCAAGGTTGGAAGAGACCTCAAAGATCACCAAGTCCAACCTGCCACCACAGACCCCATGACTAAACCATGGCACCAAGTGCCACATCCAATCACATGCTTTCCCATGTACAGACCAAACAGCAGCAGCAAGGCCAAATTTGTCACACAAGTAGCAGGCCCATGAAAACTGGAGCAATTTCCAGAGTGGGGCTGATTGAATTTTGGCACTACAGAAAGATGCAAGAGTGAAATCCAGTAAAGGCAAAGCTTTTATTTGTGCAGTTTTAGGTGCCTGTTTAGCAGTTTCAGTGGAAGAGAAACAGAAATGGCATGAACAAGAGAATGAATGATCTCTTCTTTGCAGGGCCCAGTCAAGCACCTGTACAGACAGATGGGCACCATGAGCTTCTAAAAGGGGAAAAAGCCTCTCACTCTGGGCCATTTCCTTTGTTTCAAAAAGCATTCTTCAATAGGACACTAATTTCATAACATGGGAATATTCAAGAGAACTGAGCCTCTTACCCTCTCTGGACTGAGACAACTCCAGTGCAAAACCACCATGCATTGAAATAGAACAATTCACTACAGAGATTACAACTTCTCTTAAATCCAGTAATAAACCTGTTTCAGTGTACCTTACAATAAACTGAAAGCCTTGTAGCCCTACACAATATATATTAGCCTCCCTACACTGTTCTTTCAGTAAACTGAAGTCAAGTGGAAGAAAAAGAACAAATTCCAAGCACTGCCAGTTTATGGAACACTTACCTTTTCGAGAGAGATCTTTAACAATTATTTGGCACCGTGGTTCTTGTATCTGCAATACAAAGTGGGACTGTTACTCCAACGTATCAGAGGGCTTCCCTCATAATTACTCCTAAGATACTTGATAACTCACCCCCCAGAGCACACACACCCACAAAGGGGAAGGGGACTGATTCCACAGCACAACTGAGTATAGAAAACTGCATGCTGTAACAGCCATGCTACTAGCTCTGAAGAGAACCAACAGGGCCACACTTTCTATTGCAAAAACATCAGTTTCTGTGTAAACATTAAACAGGGAGATGAGAAAAACTAAGCAGATTAAACGAGGGACTCAAGTTTGCTTCCAAGACATAATTTTCCATCCTATTACATCTCTAAGGCAAAGCCTCCTCTTCCATGTTGTTCTACCTGAAAACAGCACCTATCACTCAAGGAACAGTTAAGGACTCAACTGAAATTACACGTGTCACAAGAAAAATATGATGATAATTTCACATATGCTTACCACACAAGTTGCTGGCACCCCACAACTTGGTAGGTTGGGCTGAGCAGTCTGATGGTGTGCAGGATTCTGCCCCGTTCTGGCTGGTAGCGAAGGCCGAGTGATCCTCTTCAAGCACCTTTCCACATGGCACCTCCAGACCCCGTGCAGGCAGGTGCCTCGCTCAGGAATGCTGTTTTCCTCTGGCAATATATTTTTTCCTTCTAAGTTAATGTTGAGTTGTGCTTGTTCCTCTGGGGTCTCACCAGCATTCTCACCCTCTGATTTGGCTGAGTTATTTGCCGGTGCCTTCACTTCTGGTAAGATGAGGCTTTCAGTACTGCCCTCAGGCTCCTACAAAGAATAAGAATACCTTTTAAAAGACATCTCACAGGTATGCTTTCTAAGACAGTTTGGAGAAAGACAACACAATACTTCAAGTCACCAGACACTAGAGATAACAGGAGAGTTACTAATTTGGCAAAGTTAAACACATGTAAGAGTTACAGTGTTTATATACCTAGAATTCAAGTGCTTTCAGAGCCTAAACTCTCTCCTTTGCTGGCTGTTCTGCTCCTGCTGGACTCTGGGGGCAAAGCACACTGGTGACCTTAAGGGAACTGTTCCTAATCTTTTCACAGGTGTATAGCACTGATTGCTTCTCCCCAGGTGTGGAAGGTGCATATTCCTCTTGATGCAGGAGGAAACTAAATTGCCTTGCTGCACCTGAGCTGACTGAACAGCAAGAAGGACCTGAAGCCTATCTTGTATTTGGGTGGATGCTGGCAGAGCCTTTGCCTAGTTGATAATGGCCTATCAGCTCCTTGCAAATGCACTAGCTTGGCCAGGTTTGACTGGATTAGCTTTCTGGCAGATTCACAAACTATAACCAGTTGAAAGAAGGCCAAGAACAACAGTACACATTGCATAGCTTTTGGGAGGGGACAGAGAGAAGAAAATGAGGACTGCACTGGTTTTAGCATTGACAATACATTAAACAAGTATATGCTAGTAAGTATGGCTCCATCTCATCAAGAACACAAGCACAAAGCAGGCCAGGATCCATCTAACATATATTAGTGCTATGAGGGGAAAGCTTGGGGATTTTTGTTTAAAGGTGGAAACAGTGTGAGGAGCAACTTCTCCCAATGAGACATGTTTAAGGCACAGTTCCTCCATGAAGTCACACCAGTGTGATTTGTTTGCTCAAGGTCCATGACCCATGTGTGACACCACCATGTCACCAACACATGTAAGCAGGGATGTGAGGGGAACCACCCTACTGTATTGGACATCATCCTTATTGAATCCACTTTAAGGCTGCAAACAGGTTAAACAAGTTGATCCTATTTATACAGGATAGTTCTTAAATAGCTAGATGAGTGACTGAGGGCACACAGCATGGCTGACTAATAGCTGCTCTGTTTTGGAATGAAATAAATTACAACTTTTTCTTAACAACATAAATTCACTAGTACTTTTTAAAGGACAGTGTCTTGGTGCCAGAACACCAGCTGTCAGGACTGCATCAGTGTAACACTCCTTAGTAGCATGAATGCTTGCAACTCAAGTCTGGGACAACTCACACCAGAGCTATGTGGCACTGTGTACTGACTTGTGACTGCATTATTCTGCTACCATTTTACTTAAAATGTTACATTTGCCTATTCCTATGCTACAGCATTTTGACCATGTTTTCTGTCATGTTTCTTCATCAGCTCCTACGAATACAGGAAGTGCTGTGAATCTGGCCGGGGTGTGAGGGAAGATACAACCCAACAAGAACCCAGGGGTGAGTCACGTATTTGAGGCACTTATGGACCTTAAAAGAGAGAAGAATAAGGTGACATTTTTCAAAGATCTTTTGATGCTGTTTCTTCAAGTATCTGTTGTAATTAAGACGTATTTAATTACACAAAATACCCAACTAGTAAGATTAGGTAAGAGCTCTCACACGAGGCAAGTAGTGCATGTGTTGGGTGAGGGTGACAAGAAAGGGAACAGGGAGGTACAAAATCCATCTGGATGGTTCTCAGCTCCTCAAGACATACACATGGTATCACCTATCATTAGCTACACCGGTAAAGACTGAGCTCATTTTTGCCTTTCCATACTGTTGGAAGTGTAGCTTCTAAACAGAGAAGCTAAAGCGCTAGTCTTTTATGTTATTGTGCAAAATATTCTTGCCTGAAGTGTATCATAAACAGTGTTTGACTACAGAAGGCCAGGGTGAATCTGGCTTTAGAGCGAAACATGTCAGCAGCCAGCCCTAGCTTGGCAAACCCTTTTCAGGAACATACTCCTGAACAAATACGCTCAGAACTTTGAACCCCAGGTCATGCAGAACTGTCTAGGACTAAGGCGTTGGACTGCCAGGTCCTGATCTGCACCTTGTGACATGAGCCCAAAAGCAGGAAGGAATATGCTTCACTTCCCTGGAGCAAGACAAGTCAGTCTTGTGAAAATAGGTAGTTAAAATACAAGGAAAGCTGGACCACCACCACAAAGGGAAGTAATAGCTGACTTTGGGGAATAAAGGCATGAAGCAGAAAAGGACTTATTGGATCAAGGCATCAATTTGAGACAGTTTGAGGCAAAAGCTTGCCGTTAGCCTAATTCTTCCACTTCCAAAGTATCCTGGCCACAGGTTCTGGAATGTTTCCAAGGGTAGTACTTGAAAGGCCAACCGCAGCAGACACCTGCTAATGAACACATCAGGCTGCTGCTAACATCTGGCCCTGTATGAATCAACTTGCTGCATCAGAAGAACACATCCTACCAGGTCAACAGCAAGACAAAAATCTGACAGCTGGGTACTAGGTACCAGCAAGCAATACAAGCCAAACTGAAACACTTGGTCCATCACATACTTACCAGACCTTTCTCTGGATCTTTAGCAGTTGAAACAGCTGGAAAACAAAATAAGTGTCTAAGAACCTTTCAGGAATTGCTGCAACTTATGTGTATTTGAATTCTCAAGATTTACATGTAGTGGAAAGCAAAGCTCTAACACAGACATTTTAGTTTCCTTGACCACCAACATATTTCGTGAGACCACCACCCCAGCTTCCATCAATGGCACAAAGACTCTGCTTTCATGCAGGAGTTGAAAAGCCCCCACTTAGTAAAATACAGGCCATGAGATGCAGTTTGGCTTTTAAAGCCACTTTTCCAAACTCCCTCCCCTCCAGCTTATACTTCTCAGCATTTTTGTGGGCTATGCAATACAAAAGAGAAGGCAGAAATTGTCTTTACTGAAATACAATCAGTAAGACAAATTTGAACAATATCAACACTCAGAAGTCAGAATAACATTATTCTAACTGAACTAGCTGTAAAAACACTTTAATATGCACTAGTGGAATGAAAAGTTTCTCAGGAAAACACTTCAATTCCCTAAAAATACAATCTGAGTTCACATAAAACTTTGCATTCTTGTTCAGAGGCTCAAACAGTGAAAGGGCAACAATAAAGCACTCCACAGGCACAGTGAAAAGTAGTTAATGACCCAGTTAGTCGCTGCTTCTTGCTCCATACATCTGATAGGATTAAGACAAGGTGTCTTTACAAGTGAAAATTCTTCTGGCAAAATTTGAGGTAACAAAAGACCAGACTAGGAATCTCAAAAAATCATGCAGGTAAGAAAGCTTCTGCTCACATTTCACCAGGGTCTTACCATAAATTAGTAGGGTGCCCACCAAAGACAACAGAAACTGGACACAGCCTGAACTTCTAGGAGAGTACAGGCTTAGTGGGCTAATGAGTATTAACTTCTCCACCCAGAAAAGTGAAGAACCTACTTTTAATGAATAGGGGATGTATGATGCAAGGAGCTACACATGTAAAGGGAAGGAAAATGCAGTAAGCAGGCCAGGAAGTCTCCAAATTCCAAGTACCTACAGCCAGGAATTTAGAATAAAAGCAGGCTGCATCCTGCAGCAATTTGAGACACCCACAGGGAATACACTTCTGTGGACTCTCCCTTTAATAAAGTTTTACAGGACTCATCTTTTGTGAGCACTGAGGCTCTAGTGACAGACCATTTTCCTTACACATCTGAGCTCACAAGCTTTTTCTCACTCTCGCAATGCAATGCAAGTAGGTCAAGAAGTCCTCCTAAGGGCCTCCTGCTAATCTAACTTTGAAGCAAAAGCATCTGCCAGCAAAATCAGAAAGATTGTGGTTAAAATTTATGCATTTTATTTAATGAACAAAACTAATTGGTTATATGGGAGTTACTTAATTGAATCATATAGCAAATGAACTAGAGCTTAAACAGATCACCTGTAAGGCAACAGAAACCCCAAGGACAGCCCCAGTGCAAGCTCTGCCTAGTTCAGAAAGTTTGTGGATAGTAATCAAACAGTTACCTTTATCACACCTCAGCTTTTGAATTATCAATAACAGCAACAAAACACCAATACCCAAACCAAGCCCAATAAACCAGACATGAAGTGTGCTTCCTGCAAAGGATAAAAGGAATAACATTAACACTGAAGCAGTCCCCAAACAAGATATTCTGAGCAGTGTGTCTTCCCTGCTGTCCTAGGGAACAGCCCAAGCTCAGCACCACTACAGCAACCCAGCCAGCTTGTCCTGGAACAGGTGCTGGGACTACCAGCTGACCTGAACATGCAAGTACTTGCCTGCACTGCACATCATTATCCTAAAGGCAGCAGGGGATTCTATGCAGAGCTACAAGACAACTTCTACAGGGCTTTCTGAAGGAACATTTAACAACAGGGAGATACAGGTGTGCAAGACAACAGGTGCTGCAGCACTGACAGCATAAGCTCCTGCTTTCTCTAGTCTGGCAGAAGCCAACTAGATTGTAGCAGCAGGGAAAGCCACTCCATATGCAGCTTCTCAGACACACTTGAAAGAAACCTTTGCATTGTTTCTAACTTCCAGTGTCACTACTGCAACTCTGGAAGGGCAATATGTGTAGCTTTTTACCAAGTGAAATTTAACATGGTTTGGCACTCCAACCCCTTCAGAACCTGTCTTTAGCAAGTAATTCCCAGACCAAACTACAGAAGCTCTTAACCATACTACAACAGTTCAAAGCCCTTGTTTTACAGACTGTTCTGGTGTTACATGCCTGAAGGCACAGACCCAACAAACCAAGCTGAATGGTACTTGTGTGTACAAGACCTTGCTCAGGTAAGCCACATCTGAGGTCCGTGGTAGCATTGCAATTCTGGACAATTTCTTTCCCTTCTGGACACCTGAAGTGGAGCACAACACAAGGTTGGATTAATGATTCTGGAATAATATGCAACTCTGCCCAGGCAATGGGGTTTTTTTTTTGACCAGAGCTCAGAGGCAAGAGGAGAACATCCACAAAGAGATAACTCATCTTTAAATAACTCAAGATAGCACAAGTAGAAGCAAAGCAGATAAGATCATACATGTTAGCCTCTAAGTGGCAGGGCAAACACACTACAGAGCAGATGCATTATTCATGCACATATTAGTTTCCTTCAACAGGTGAATCTACCTCCTGAAGTGTTAGACTTGGCTGCTACAAAGCCCATTGAAGTCTGTACATGGAGAAGTACTCATCTGAAGACAACGAAAGCGTAAGCTTAGAGCCATAGGCAACAAGCACAACAATACCAAAATCTGCACCTTTCTAGGTCTCAACCTCATGTATTTTGACACCTAAAATTTAGATGCATGAATAATGCAATTTAGCTTCAGGGCAATTTTTTACAGCTTAATAACATGTGGTAGACATTGGCACCGATTAGGCCACAGCTCTGACATTCCCTAGAAGGGAAAGCATCACAAATTCAAACTTACATTGTACTGCACCTCTGACATATTTCACAGCCCTCGGCAGGGCAGAAGTACCCTTGTCTGCACTGGCACTCAGTATCACGCGTCACAGTACAGGGTCTCAAAACTACTTGATCTAAAAAACAAAACAGAAGTTAGGGTTGTGGCTCTCTACAACTGTGTGAAAATTATACTCAGGCCATAAAGGCAATCTAAGTTCAATATTCTCAATAACTGAAAGTGGAAAAAAAAAAACCCAAACAGTGGAACAGGCATTCCACATCAAGAGGGAAAAGGCTTAAGGTTTCACCACACTTGTGTTTGGTACCATCTTTGCACTCCCTGCATGGCAAGCATCCTTCCAGGCCGTTCTCATGGGCAGTAAAAGTCTCTCCTTCCATGCAAGGGGCACATCTTCCTCTTGAATTTGGAGTACTGCAGTGCTCAGCAACATATGTACCTGTGGAAGAGAAGAGCCAGCAGCAGCCTCACGGGGTTGTTAAAGCATAACAGGATGTTGCAGCACAAACCCATTTTTGGTAGAGGCTCAACCCCTGCTCATGAGTGAACTGTGCACACAGGAGCCAAAAGGCACAGCAGGGTCAGGAGGTTTGCAGCACCGACAGGGAGCAGAGGTAAACATGGCATCCAGCCAGGCCTCTGCGGATGGCACCAGGGATGTGTGTGACTCATCACAGCAGCACAGGGTCACCCAAGCGGCCAGCGCCATCTCCTCTGAAGGGGCCCAGTGAGAGCTTCTTGTAACCTCTCTTCTTTGCCTGAGCTATCTCTAAATAAACCCTAAAGCCCTCCACTACTAAGGCCAGGGTGCTTCTTGGCACAGAACTTGTGAACTCCGTACACGTTGAAGAATGAGGGGAGGGCAAAGGCAAACCACAATTTTACCTACAGCAGCAGAAATACCAGAATTCCCCTAAGGCTGTTCTTGGTGCTAACTAAAGTGGTTTTTCAGGTTTTTTGTTTTTTTGAAAAGCTGCCACCACCCCCCAACTTTGAACACCTCATCATCAACAGCGGCAGAAGTTTCCTGGCTTGCCGCCAAGCCATGTCTCCCAGTCATCACCTAGTGCGCAAAGGGCTCTCTCTTCAAAATGGAGCGTGGCCTTAGCACCGAGCAGCCACCACAGCTCCCGCCAGGCTTATGCTTTCACTGGGTGCAGCATAAACCCCAGGAATGAGACAGTCACCTCCACAGGGAAAAAAGCCATGGCTCTCATCAGCTGTCACTGCCCGAAGTCTTTCTTACCTGCTGGACAAAGCAGGCAGCAGCGACTGTCATGGAAGTATTGTCCGTGTCCGCAGTACTCTACTGTGGCTCCAGTCATCATCAGCAGCATAACCTACCAGCGGAGACAAACCAGTGTTGAAATGATCCATCCTCCCAGGATGCGATAACCATCTCTGAGAGATGTTCATGCAAAGACTTGGAAACACATTCAGAAGTTCTTGGGAAGCCACAAAGGAAACCCTAACTAATTTCTGCTAAGCGTGCCGCTCACAGCCCTAATTATCATCACAAAGCCGGGGTGAGAGCAGCAGCTGATGGGTTTTAGGCAACTACCGCCCTAGACTGACTCCATTTTATACTTCATTTTCTTTTCACAAATTCACTATAGTTGCACTTCAGAGGCAGAAGCTTCTGCCTGATGAAAGAAGAAACTTGCTTCAACTTTATCTTTTTAATTCAGGGGGCTAGTGTTGTATTTTCCCTAAAAAAAAAAACCACGGAGAAAACGCCCCAGAGACCTCATCCAGCATTTCTCGCTCGAAAGGCAAGCGGTTGAGTCACTAACAAGGACAGCTTACTGTAGCCACAGGACCACTGGAAAGTGGCATGGTTTTCTTTTTCCTAAACGACCCTTGGGCCAGCCTCAGGCAGCGCGGGGTGCCCGGCGGCTAGACTGGGGAGGGCAGAGACCGCAGGTACCGGCCCAGGTACAGCCCTCACTCGCAGCACACACGCGAGAAAGCGGTAAGGTGGGTGGGGGTAAGGGGCGGCCGTGGGGCTCCGTGTCGTTAGCGAACAATCCCTCGGCTGAAAGCGAAAGGTCCCATCCTCCGGCTCCGCTCTTTCGACTCCGCGCATGGGACCGAAAGCCTTGCCGGTAATGGCGCAGCTAAGGAGACCTCCGGTCTCACAGTTAGACAACGTGACAACTGTTAGAGTTCACTTCTGACTCTCAATTTTCTTCTTCCCGAGGAGAGAAGGAAAGGCAACAGCGAATACGCTAGGCGGACTCGAAAGAGACGCTACCTGCCTCCACATACCCCCAACTCAGGGGGCCCTCACCAAACCGGGGCTGGATTCCCCCCCCCCCCCGACTGCTGCGCTTCCTTACACCTTTTCGGCTTAAGAAAATCGTATTAGCTCAGGATTACCGAAACAACGCGGGGGAAAGAAAAAAAAAAAAAAAGAAAGTTAATGGAAGTATTTAAAGTTTCGGGGAGACGGAAAGACAATTCCCCAAGGCTGCTCCACGCGGGACTTAAAGACTTCTTCCCCTGACGCGACGAGCAGGCGGCGGACGAGGCCACATGCACCCCAACACTTACCAGCAGCAGCCGTCCGACTCCCAAAGCCATGCCCGCGACGGCCCCACTGCGCGCGTTGCACCGTCTGCTCTCCGGGCACCTTCCCGGGGCGGGGCTGCCGCCGCTTTATCCGCCCCCGGGGTGGGGCCGCCCGCCGCTTTATGCGCCCCCGCCCCTCCGGGGCCTTTGGAAAGTGAAACGGGACAGGTAAATGGCGTGTGCCGTGCTGGCAGATGCCCATGCAGGCCACACCACGTCGTGTTACGACACGCCTCGTACCAGGCTCTGCTCCTATGGAGAGCAGGATCAGCCCATGTCAGGAAATGACTCGGTGCGGTCTCCTCGCCCAGACCTCACGTGTTGGTGTTGAGGGGCTGCCAGCTTACCGCGAAAAGAAGGGATAGGGAATTGGAGCTGGGTTTTTCTGTTGTTCTTGGTTTGGTGTGGTGGTGGTTTTGTTTGTTTGTGTTTGTTGTTGTTTGGGTTTTTTTTCTTGGGTTTTTTTTCTTTGGTTTTGGTGTTTTGGTTTGGGTTTGGTTTGGGTTTTTGTTTGGTTTGGTGTGTTTTTGTTTTGGGGTTTGTTTGGGGTTTTTTTGTACCTAGGTTTTCTGAAGTCTTAAAAGGACTCTCAACTTTCTCAGCAGCAGCTATTCCTTCTAGAAAGGTACCACTTCTGGCCACGGTTTTCCTCAAGAATACCTTTCATTGTCTATGTACACCTTACTGACAAGTAGAAACATATGCCTTCAGGTGTAGAAATTGGATTAAAATTAATGACAGGAGGACTTACTCTGTGTCCCTGTGGTAGCAGTAGTGCATGCTGGAAATTCCTCCTGTGCAGTGGTGTAATTACCTTATGCAGGTTAATAATTTCTTTCACTAGACTGCTCCTCTCATGGTAGGAGCACAAGTCCCAGTGCAGCCCCTGTGGGTGCCCAGTTTGGTAATCCAAAAAATTTCCAGTATTTGTTTTTCAGTAGCTACTGAAGGCTTCCTGACAGCACTGCTACTCTGGGGGCTCAGGTGGGGTTGATCATGCAGTTATATACTCATACTAACTCTTTCTCAAATCCTGAATGCATTTGTACCCAAGAGCAACTGTAGTATGTGGTCCCAGAGTGGGTGCATGATGGGGGAGGTTGTGCTGACAGGTCAGGGATGTGCTAACTTGCTGAAGCATTCACAGAGAGGTGGAGATAGGACATAGGCAGATGTGTCCATGCAGAATTAGGAGCTAACCCTTTCAGGGTGCATGCAGGACTCTGCCTGGCCAGACAAGTATGGTTAGCAGCTTGGCATTCCTTTACAGCCAGGGGAAACCCCCTCTCTGTGTTTTATATCACACATGGAACATGCCAGGACTTCCTCAGAAAGAAGTGACTAGGATGACATTCTTCAAAAAGGCACCCCAAACCCCATCTGCATCCACAATGTTAACATTCTCCAAGGATGAAGTATTCTCTGATTTTCTGGAGACTTTTGCTAATAGCAAAGCCACTCTCAGTTTTTGTTATTTGAGATCTCTTTCTTGAATATCTGCTTCCAGATGCCAGCTCTTACCCTGTCTGTTCATGTCAGGAAGCTGCAGTTCCCTTCATGGAACTATCTTTTCTCTATCATCAAGTTACTTCCCTAACAAAAATGTTTCCCAAGTCCAAGACAAGTCTGTACATTTACATGTGCAACGAAAACCAAGGAACCACTTTTCTTGCTATTTTGAGGAAATTGCTAAAACTAGAAGGCAGAAGGATATCAAAATGCTGTTGCTGAGGCCTATGTCTGAGATTCTTTAAGGCCTTTCCCAGTAGCTTCTCCTCTAACAAGCACATCCCAAAGAGTTTTGATGCTATAAGACACAAAAGCGAGTTCAAACACACCAATAATCCGTCAGGTAGACTGCCACTGAAAGTTGTGTGTAGTTTTATTTCAACATACCAAGCACAAACAAGTTTCCCCTAACTGGGGAATATGACAAGGAATGTACTTAAAAATTTGGAAACATTTACATTGAAAGATAGCCCAGACTGGCACCACCACTAAGTGTTTTAAGGCTGTATATATAGCAGTACTTACCACTTGGAACTACTTCAGGCCAGAAAAGAAAGGCTTAGTATTGTCCGCAGTCTACCGAAAATATTGCAAATCTTTAAAAAATGGTGTAAAATAGGAAGACTATTAACAGAGTTGAACAATGCAGTGGCAAAACCCTTCCTCCTTCCTGACCTTTTGACAATAAATGTGCCTACGACCGAACACAGGTACACCTCTACCCTCCTGTCCTCCTCACCTACCCTGGGGCAGTGGGCTCCCCACCTACAACGCTAGTGTGAGATACTACAAACCAGCCATACAGCAAAGAATAACGATAATAAGTGACCAGGACCTAGGAGCAGGCGTGTCCGACGTGACCCTCGATGGGCGCAATGCAGGACAACCCTCCGGCTCCAAAACCCAGCGAGGAGCTTTTGCTGAATACTTCCCATTTCCTAAAAAGGAATGGCTGTAGGAAATTGTGCATATTTACAGTTCCCGTGGAATGGAAAATAAAACACATCCTGAGGCCCCGGGCTGTGTGCGCTGACCAAACAGATCATGACTAAATACCCCAGGGGTGGATTTTTTGGACCAAGAATGCTCCTTCCCATAATTAAAGGCAGCTGGACAGGCACCGTGGACGTCAGTTCTTTACAGCTCCCTAACTGCGCTCCCTCCCTCGCAGAGCTGTGACCCAGGCCCCTGTGGCCTTTCCAAGACGCCAGGTTTCTATCGTGTTGGGGGTACCAATACTGCTGGGTAGTTATTAGTTGCATGGTAAAATGACAAAACATAGAAAACAAATTGCACAATTAAAGCTACATTTGGCTTCAGCGTTAAGGCCCATACAGGTTAAGAGGTCCTTGAAGATGTACATGTAAAAGGCAAAAATGACATAATCTGCCGGAACGAAGTTTTGCAGGTTCCCAGGTCCCTTTTTCACCTCGGTTCTCATCTTTCTTCCACCTCTGCCGTGTTGGTTCTAAAGTGCTTTGGTGCCTCGCTGGGCTCCTTGCGCGAGTGGCCCCCCTCCTGCAGCCAGGAATCGTTATTGCCGCCAAAGGTAGTGACTTTATTTGAAGACATAATTAATGAATAGTTGACACGTAAGAAAGATGCAGAGGAGAAACCAACAACGAGAGTCCAGGAGGAAGCTTTCAGAAGAGACCTTCCTGTGGAAGGGCTTTTTGTTCAGAGCACTGAGGTTTCTGGAAAGAAAGCAGCGTGTTTATTTGCGTGTCAGAGGAGCGTGTGGGTTTCCACCTGTGCACATAGCTAGAGCTTCCACACCAGGAGGGATCCCTGACCTTCTGAGACTCCCTCAGAGTGCAGTACTCTGCCCCACACACTTTACCTCCCCTCTTTTGAATCAAAGGATGAGCACCTCTGACTGCTGCTGGCTCAGCAGAGCATGCTGGCTGGCATGAGATGGTGTAAGGGCACAAATACCAAGAAATCCCTTCATCTACTCACAAACCCATGCCCTAACTTTCCCAAAGAACTCCCCCCAGGCACTGCTGAGAGCAGGAGAGAAGAGCTAAAGCCAAAACACCAATGGCTCCAGCATCAGGACCTGGCGAGCCTCATGTGAGCTCACCCCGCTGTAGCCTAGGTAGAGCTGGACAATACTCCTCATGCAAAGAGGAATCAGCAACAGCAGATGAAACAGTTAATAGCTCCCCAGAGGAGTCTGCGGGACAAAGCCCTTTGCCAGCAGTAGGTTAAACAGGTATGCTCACTGCTTCCTTCAGGTGGCAACTAGCAATTTAGACAAAAGGTGGGAATTCAGTGCTTGTCACCCATGAAGTTGTTTTCATACCACATGTCTGCACACCTGCACCTCTGCAGCAAACTGAGTAAACTCCTGACACCCTTGCTGAGAAGGTAGAGCCCAACCCCTCTTGCCTAGCAGAGACTTGATAGCCAGGCTCTGGCCCAGCCCCTCCCATCTTCTGCAGCTGTTTTGCAGTTGGGAGTGCCAAGAGATTCTCAGCATGCCCAGGTGATGCTTTTTGCTCCATAAAAAGAGTCTTGAGAGGAAGAGATTTCCTCTCTGTTCCAAGTAGGGGCTGTATTAAGAGGTTAGCTATCGAAACAGTTGTTAACTGCACACCCACAGCTGATAAAGATGTGCCAAAAGCTGCAGTGGAGGAGTCAAACACCACAAGCTATTTTTTGGCCCATTAGAGCATTAATTTGATGAGAGAAGATGGTTACCTGTGTATGTCCTGTTGGGCTCTCTGCAGGGACAAAACAGCCGAATGGATTTCCTTCAGGTGATTCATTTCTTTCCCACACTGAGCACACAGACTTTCAAACCCTGCAGCAAAGGATTGAAGGACATTATGTTTTATACCATCTCTGATGGGGGGGGATGAAACACAAACCTGGTTCACCCAGTCAAGTGCCTGGCTGTGATCAAATTGTCACACCCAGGAGGGCCACTTTCAGCAGGCAACATGGGGAGAAGGACACAGGAACAGAATCTTCCACCCTGAAGACCCAGCTCAATGGAATGGATCTCGTGACACTGGCCTGGGGCCCCTTCTTGAGGGCAATATTGTCAAGAAGCAATTTTTGTAGCATGATCCCCAGCAGAGGGGAGGGAAATAGAGTGCTGGCACCTGCCCTCATCTCTGAAATGTTCAAAGTCACCTTCAACAAAAGCAGAGAAAACAGAATAAGAAGAGAAGCCTGTTCCGTTTGTGCCAACCTGTTTGAGCCAAGATTTTGGAAACGCTTGTTGGCAAGGATAGTGTAAGGCAGAAAGAGCAGTACACAGGGAGAGCAGGAAAGCCAAATGTTGTCTGTGTTTGCCTGTGGGCCCATGCTATTACCTAGCCTGGGAAATTTCCCCGAGCTGGCACAGGGAATAAAGAACCGAGGGAGGGATATTAAAGCCTGACCAGTGATACCCAAATACTTGCCATCATCATCTGAGAGCTCCTGCACTGACTCTGGCGTCGAACAGCTGCTCTCCGTGTTCTGGCTGTGGTTGGATGGTTGATCACTGGTTTTGCGGCGCCTGCAGTCTTTGGCAGACCTCTGGATATAACAGGGATCAAAAGAGACTCAGTCACTGACAAAATGCATCTCTTGTATTTGTCTTTAAACAAAATATTCAGGATGCTGGGGTATCTGTGAGATTGCAAAGTCTGGGTGCTTTCTCAGCAAGAGTAGTTGGACTCCCAGCAGTTACTTAAAGTTATTGCACATGTGGCCCATAGAGAAGCATTTCCTTAGATGGTACCATCCAAAGTATTGTTGTTGTAGCTTTCGCTGACACATATTAATGATGAACTTCACAGTTCTTTGGCTGAGTTGCATATCCAACCACATGTACGTAAGAGAAAGGATGAAAAGAAGAATAACTTAGAATCAAAGTTCCCAAGGAAGCTCTTTCAGAAGGTGCCTGAAAGGGTTAAATATCACAAAACTTTTATGCCTGATTTCTTCATGCACTTTAGAAAGTTTCTCCCTGCCTCTCAGATGGGTGAGCCAAACACACTGGTTCCCACTTCTCACTGGAGGGTCTGAAAAGGAGTTCTGAACCTCAACTTTCCTATTGCTTTAGAGACATTCAGATTTGGAGTACTACAGAAGAAAAGTTTGTGGCATGTAATAAGATAGGAGTTCTTCAGTCTTATACAGGTTATATCCAGCTAGGTCAGCAGCTCTACACTTACAGAGCATTTTATGAATGACATAGATTACTCCAAGAAAGAATGCAATGAAGTAAGGCACTATCACCTCCATTTAAAGGAAAGGATGGAGAGAGATTTCTTGTTAGGGAAGAAGTGATAAAAACAGATGGCAAAGACTGAAATTTCAGGATCTCAGTTGTGTATTCCAGAACCTTGCTCACACCCTCGCTGTGGGAAGTTTTCTGCTTTGGAAACACCAAACAGTGAAATTCAACTCAACCATGTGCAAAAGCCAGTATGAGTGTTACTGTCACTAAGACTGGGTGGAAGAAAAATGCCCAAACCAATAGGATACGTCAACCCAAATTTTTTATTTGGAGTTAATGATAACCTGAAAGAAACCTTCCAGCCTTTGCTGTGCTTACAGGAGAAGGCTGCCAGAAAAGGGCTGTGTATCTAAACAATCATAAAGAACATTCAGTTCCCCAAAAGAGGCTTTTTACCTTGTGCAGTGCAATTTGATTGTTGATGCACATTGTTTTGTGGTTCGTCATCCTGGTGGATAAGTGTCTTTCCATCGTCTGGAGTATCCCATTCTTCTCAAATTGGGCAATGTCATTCAAAGGATCCCAAGGTCTTAAACTTTGGAGACCAAATGAGAAACCATCAGAAAAGCAAGAATTCCACACCAGCTGTGATAAAGCAATGCATTGGGGTAGGTATTTACCCCTGACAGGAACCTGAGCTTCCACAGATGCAGTGTAAGGAGTAACAGATACTTCCCTCTACATTCCCAGCTCCTAGCAGTAAATGAGGGGGCTTGTCTCCAGAGCCTTCACCCTTCTTGCCAGGAGAGGAGAGCAGAGTAGTCAACTCTGCTCACACAGTGCAGAAAACCTCTGCTCAGTAACTCCACACCTGGTTGCAACAACAGGGACCTATACCAATGGTACAACAGATCTGTGACTACTGAGCCCTCACTTCCAGCTATTCCAAATCAGTGCCAGGAACTTGTATTCTGACAGTGACAGCCGGCTGAGGGCACAGTCTGGGGAAGGGTAGGGCCCAAATTACAGGTCTGTGACCTTGTCTGCACCCCTGGGGACTCAAGCAGTGAGCTCTGGTCATGACCTCCAGCCCACCACTCACTCCTCATATTTGTAGTGCCATTCATTGGTCGCGGCGTCGTGCCGGAAGAGCAGCGGTTTCCACTCGGTGCCATTCTCCCTCCGCTCTCGGGCAGCATTCCTCTGCTCCTCTTCCAGCACAAATTTCTCCTGCGTCGCCTTGTGTTGATCACCTTTGTTTATTGCACTGGTAACGTGCTGCCAGAGCCTGGGAATAAACAGGGAAGCAAGTTAAACCACCTTAAACCCAACAATGTGTTTTGCCAGCAGGAACCTCTGAGCAGAGCTTTCCAGGTCTGTTGACAGTCCAGAGGAAGTGTAACAGGATTGCTCAGCCCCAGTGTCAGCTTGTGAATTAAAGGAACATTAGGAGAATGGCAATACTGAGTGCTGTATGCATGACCAGCTGAAGAACAAGGGACATTCCCCTTAGATAACATCACCCACAATATTCAGTACAATCTCCAGAGCTGTCTGTGTGAGCTATAGGGCAGTTATGCTCAATTCACTGAGGGCAGTGGCCTTTTCAGGTGATTGATGGAGAATCTGTTATCTTCCTCATGCTTTCAATCATTTATGTTTAGGAGCCTTTGTGTTAAATGTCTCTCCCTGAAACAAAGGCTTTACATTTAAAGTTTAGAAGCACTGCAAAAGGAATTCATGAGCATGGCTGGCAGGTGCCCATTGCAATGCTGTACTTCTGTAGGGGACCAGCAACCAGCTCTGCAGGAAGCTGATTCAGTTTGGAAGAAGTCAACATGTACTTGTGCTCACAAACTCACACTTGTTTTCTGCTGCTGAAAGATACATGACCTGCCCAGGCTGTCTCACTGAGCCTTTGCCTGCCCGGCTTTTGCAACAGAAAAATCATTACTTTTTAAAAACTAAAGCCAAGCTGTGATAGACCTCTCCACAGTTCCTCTCATCAGAGTAGTCTGATCTTCACTTCTGAGATGGGCAGCTAGCCCTCCCAAAACATTACTGAGTGATTTAGTGGCTACAGTAGGCCCTGGACATCCAGGCTGTTCCAGTATTCCGAGCTCCACAAAGCACCAGTCCTCCACTTAGAAGAGAAATGCATTACTGCATTTAATTTGAAGCTTGCTGTGAAGCTCTTAATTGAAAAGAGACACCAATGCTTTCACTGTGCTTCTATCACCTTATGTTATCACAACACTTCCAAAACAGCAGCCTCTTAATTAACTGAAGTCAGAGGAACACTTTCCTGTCCTTTTTGCACGCCACTCCCATTTTTCCTGTGTATGAATCTTTTCTCTCAAAAACAAAGGAAGGAAACTCAATTCAAACTCAAAGTGATGGAGGTGGGGGAGGGAGGAGTGAGAAGAACAGCCTGAGGAAATACTGTGGTAGCCTAAGGAGTCAGTGCAGAGGAATGTACTGGTGTAAAGAGCGAGCCCTCTAATTCCAAGAACCTCAAAGGGACACACACAAAATGGTTTGACAAGGGCAAATTACTCCATCAAGAGCTGCATGTGTCAGACAATGAGACCCTCAATGGTGAGCTGCATAATGGCATGAGCTTCAGAGACTCTGCTGCCTTTGTGAAAGCAGGTGATTTTCAGCACTGCAAGAAAGACTCCGTGATTCAGGCAGGACATAACCTGGATTAGATGGTAATTTATTCATGTATCTGAGAGCACAATAAGGAGCTCAGTGGAGTGCCTGTTAGGCATCCCCAGAATTTTCCTTGTTGCCTCCTTCTCCTAGATGCAGGTATCACTATTAATCTCTGATGCAGCAAAGGGAGTCAGCCCTGGCAGTAGTCTTAGTAAACAGAATCTGTTCAAAGAATCTGTTTCAGAAGATTAACAGAGAAACAGGCTACAGTCTGCTCTGCTCTGTGACAGTGGCAACTGCACAACTCCAAGTTACAAATGCAGGCTTTATTGCCCCAAAGTCCACTGCTGTCCAGAACAAACTAAATCATAGAATGTTCACGTGCTTTTATTATTTCCCTGCAGTCCCTTAGTGTCATGTGATGCCACACCAAAATTAGATGCCCACAGGGAAGAAGCCAGTGCAATGCAGAGCCAGGCAGCAACGTGCATGTACTGGCTTGGGATGTTGGCTGGTACGGGCTAGCCATGCTGGTGAGACAGCAGCACTAGCTGGTTTGATGCCAGTGTTGCTCTAGCTGTTCCTGCTGGAGATGTCTCGGGATGCTAATTGCATCAGGTCATTCATTCCACTTCCTAAATCATGTGCCAGGACTATATTTTTAGGTAATCTAGATTATCCTCAGGAAAAAAATCCAAGGTGCAGAGTTCTTTGGAGATCTCAGCTGACATTATGAGACAAGGCTAAACATCTGTTTAATTACATTCTCTCATAAAATCCTGTTATGTGGTTCCAACCACTGCTCTGCTCATGCCAGGACCTGATACCTGCACCTAGTTTAAGAGCCTGTGGTTGAAACAATCCTTCTTAACAAGACATCCAACCTCAGACTGACATCTTGCCCTTCTCTGAAATGTTCCAGCAGTTAGAGACTCAGTTGAGGATCTCTGGAGTTTAGGGAGAGCTGTTATTTTAGCAGATAAAACGCAGCCTCCACTATTTCCCAGCCCAGCTGCCTAGTTATTTCAGAGCTACACTTCATGTAAATGCTCCAAAGTTAATAGCCTGGAAAAAAACGAGGTAAATGGCTGGGTAATGCATGCAGGCAGAGAGGATCACTGCCTTTCCAGGACAGTGCTGAAAAACTGGAGCCTTCTAATTGGAGCCCCACTTCCAGGGGAGAAGTAACAGCAAGGCATTCCCAGGGCTCCTCACCTCTCCGACTCAAAGTCTGTCTGCTCCTCAAACAGCACAATGTGGCGCTTCAGCCTCTGCCTTCGCACCTCACTGGTGGGGTTCCAGAACATCTCTGTGTTCCCATTTTTCAACTCATTTATATGCACTTCTCCATCCTGAGAAGGAAAATTAAGTGAAAAGGTTAACGATGATCAGAAAGACAAGGCAGAAAATAACCCTGAAAAATGGGAGCTGCTTCTGGATGGTGATGAGGGATAAGGTTTGGTTAGAAGATTTCTTTCCTCCTTTATCCCATTAAATCTCACTGAATGCTTCCTGAAAGTTTCTAAACTGAGTAAGGCAAAGCACTCCTGGAAACACCAGCTGAATTAACTGGAAGAGAATTAGAAAGGGAGCTGCTCCCTTTTGTTAGCCTTGTCTCCAGACAAAGGTACCCACAGAAGCACTAAGACACTCTTCTTTCCCCACCGCTGGTCCCAGGTACCCAGCACACAGACACAGATCCCTAGCTCCTTTGCCAGTCCTTCCTCTATTCTTCAGTGCTGAAATCCCACACAGACCCTACTGAAACACTGCCCTCCCTAGAAAGGAGCTAAAGCTTAGATGCTTTTCACTTCTTTTTCAGTTTAGTCAGGTTTTCCTATTATTGCTCCTGAATATGGCACTTCAAAATGCCTGGGGTCTTTCATCCTTATTCCTTGCCAATGTGCTTGGCAAGCAGCTGTGAAGCAGCACTTCTCTGATCCGAGGCTGGCCAGACAACACTGCTGTGTCCCTGCCTGAACTGCCTCCCAGCCTTGCTTTCAGCTGCAGCAATGCCGGGGAGCCAGCCAGGGTAGTTTACAGAGCATGCAGTGAACAGCACGATGCTGACTGCAAGTGGAATGAATCAGAGGGTTACAGCTGCTCAACAGCATGTGCACTGGTGCCATTCAGCTGCCTGGACATGGTATGAGTATCATCCAAATCTTATTTAGGTCAAGGCTATTGGCTTTGCCTGTTGCTGCCTGATTTCTTTGCATGCCAGCTGCTGCATTTCTCCCCCTGACACAATCCCTTGACACGTCTCAGAGTCCACCTCCCACATCTTCAGCTGTGGAACTCCTGTTAAAGGAGTTCCTGAGGGACCCTCATCCCTCCTCCAAGTGTCCTTCCTCAAAATTTCCTATGCTGTGTCCTGAGGTGCCAGTTCCAGAACAGATCTCAGCCCCCCAAGAGATCCCAGCTGTGGATGGGAGGAGGCAGTCAGGCACACATCTCTAAGAGGCATGCATACAAGCCCTCAGCTGCTGTTTTCATCCTGGGGCTCAGGAGCATTGGGATTTGCTTCCCTTCTTCATTCAGGTGGGTTTTCAGGTCCTCAAGCAGTCTTTCAGTTGCAAGGGTTTCTGTCAGGAAACTAAATGGTGCCAGTGAAAAGCCTGCAGAGCTCAGGGGAGCAGGCCAATACTCTCAGCAGGGAGGGAGGAGAACAAACAACGTCCCTACTGCTGCACAGCAGCTACTCTATTCACAGCATGCAACTCCAAACAGCAGCTTATGGAGCCATCCTTTCAAAGCTATTTAACATCTTTTATACATCACTCTAATTTTGTGCACCACAAACAACCAGCACAAAGAACAAGGGAGGAATAAATTATTTTCAGGCTGGTAAAACCCAAACAGAGAAGGCTGGAAGCTGAGCAGCAGGCAGCTGTGTGGCTCCGTGCCCCAGGGGAGCCACTCAGTCACACGCTCTGAAGGAAGACATTTGCAGGACCCACCCCAGACAAGGTACTTCACAGCCCAGCACAACTCAGGACTGCCAGGGCTCATCCTGCAGGAAAGAGGGCTCAGAATGGAAAAGCTATCCATGCACAGGAAGCAAATCTCCTTACATACAACTAGAAAAGTCAAATCTCCCATTTCAAAATGGTCATTATTTTTTGATATAAAAGAGATTAATTGCTTGAGGGGACAAGTCCAGCACCATAGGCTATACTGTGGTTAGGACCTCAATGTACTAATGTAGGAATGCAGCCCATTCCACCTGACCTCCTTCAAATACCTCCTTTAGGATGAGACAAATCTTGTCTCAGAGTGGCAATTTCTGTGGACTGGAAAGGGATCATAGGTTAACTACCACTATGAAGTCTGAATGTAGCCGAGATAAACACCAAGGTGTCCAGCCCAAAGCCAGGGTTTACTTGTGGGTGTTAGATGTGCAAAGGTGGTAGCAGCTCTGATGACTGTTCTGAGCTGCCCATACAGACAGAGCCTTATCAAACCGATGTCTCTGTCCTTCACCTCGTGAACAGAGGAGTAACTGCCTTCTGCCATGGAGGTTTGCTGTGAAAGCAATGAATCTTGTGAAGCTCTTCTCTGATACTCTCATAGCTGGGGAAATACTGAACATAGCATAACAAAAGGAAGCCTCAGGATTTCCACAATCACACATAAGACACACAGGATCTGCTGCCGCCAGTGCTTGTCCTAAGGGTGAGACCCTGGATACAGAGCCCCTGGTTTTGACAGCAACCCTCCTTGCTGCTGCCAGCCGTGTCACGAGTGTCACTGGCTCTGCAGGTGGCTGAGACTACTGCAGTGTAATTGAGATGGAAAGGTGTGGCCAGGAAGCTCTGCCGGCCTGCGCTCCCTGGGGATGGTAGAAGGAGGCAGGAGAGGGCTCCAGCACAGGGAGCCTGCCAAGGGCTGGCAGCCCTCCCAGACCGCCCCCGCCGCCAGCAGCGCCGGCTGTTGCGTGTTACCCAGTGTCCACTGAGGCTTGCCAACACCTCTTCTCCTGATTTAATCTTCCCGGAGATTTGATTGATGCTGGTGCTGCCGCCGAAGAAGGGCTGTCAGGGCAGAGGAGAAAGAAAATATCATCAGCCTAGTGAGAGCAGCCATGCAGCAGGAGGGAAGGGAAGTGCAACCTGCTTGATTCCCACTATTTCTGGAGACAGGCAAAAGGAATTCTGTCATGGGGTTTGCTGCCTAGAGTTGTGCCCTCTTCCTTTTGTTTGCAGTACCAAAAATCACTGTGGGAGCTGCAGGAAGGGAGGTAAGCCTTCAGGTGCCTTAACACTCAGCAGTGCAAGGCCTTGTCTTCCTTGCACACACACGTGTTGCCAGCTTGGCATCAAGTTAAGTGTATGCGGGCCAGCCCTTCCCTTGCCCAGAATCAGAATACAGTTTGCACCCTTGTGCTTACAGCCCTGTCCAAAGAAAAGGAGCAGCACTAATGTAGTCAGTGACTTTTCCTGCCTGTGAAGCAGGAGCAGCAGCATGGCACTGCTGACGGCTGCATCTGTGTGGAGCCGCCAGTGTGAAGAAGCTTTTGTCAGCAGCAAACAAAAAAAGAAAAAGGGTATTTCCAGAGTCAAGGAAAAGATTCTCAGAACAATGGAAAATTCCCCTCACCTCCTGCCTGCCAAACACAGGAAACAGCAGTGATAGAGTGACCAGCTCTTTCATTTGTACCACACATTTCTTCAGACTTTTTGGCAGCTACTTTCCAATAACATTTGTGCAGAGCAACTTCTTTTTTAATTATTTTTTTATTTTATTTCCTACAACACCCATGAAAAAAGAAATTACAAGTAGCTCGAGCATCACTCTATGCAATCCAGCAGAGAACTGGTACCATACCCAAATTAAAAATGAAGTTAGGGGGCTTACCTTCAGCTTCTTACAATTCTGCTAAAGAATATGGCTCAGAAACATTCAGAGCAGGGTGTGTAATTAAGCCACAGGGACAGTTCTGAGTCCTGCTTGGACTAAGCATATTGTTTTCAGCCCAGAAAAGAAGGGTCTGTGTTTTAAGCTCTGATGTGTTGGTAGGTTTGAGATGATGCTGACTGAAGTCAGGGAAATTCTCCATTGCCTCGACAGAGTATGTCAAGCCTATGGGAAGAATGGGCTCTAAAGACAAGTATATGCAAACCTCAGAAGTACATGGGGCAACAGGTAACTTTGAAAGGGCAAATAAAGACAGAAAACTGTTACTGCTCCAAAAACCTGCAGCCTGCAAAAGACTCCCCTAGCTCCAGTAATGTCTCACATTTATGTTGGCTGAGGCTTGCAGGCTCTCAATTCTCTGCTTGCTTTTTATGTCCAGTAAGAACTTGGTTGTTGGAACAGAAGAGAAATTGATGCTCCTTAAAAAGCAAGTTAACTGTCCAGGAAAAGTTGCAGGTCATCATTTTCCCTTCCAAATTTTGACACATGGAACTACAGGACCCATTCAGAATGGAGGCCACAATGTCTCTTACCTTTAGCTTGAATTCCAGTTCTGCCCTGTGGTTAGTTTTCTCACAGTCGATGGTAACTTTCCCTCCCAGCTCCATTGTCATGGTACCATATAAAAGTCCTGAAAGGGAAAAGAGAGACTGAAGAGAGACCCCAAGAGAAGTGATCACAGAGTCATAGAATGGTCTGGGTTGGAAGGGACCTCCAAAGGTCATCGAGTCCAACCCCCTCTACAGTAAGCAGAGGCATCCTCAACTAGATCAGGTTGTCCAGAGCCCTGTCAAACCTCACTTTGAATATATCTGGGGCCAACTACCTCCCTGGGCAACCTGTTCCAGTGTTCTGCTACCCTCATGGTAAAGAACTGCTCTCTCAACTCAAACTAGCTCTCACTGACATGCTGTGAAGTTCACTACTTGGCTTAGAGTTCTGAGAAGACAGAAACCAAAGTTTCTAGGAAATGGCTTTTGACTGTAAGCATGAATAATGCTCTCCAGAGTCCATATTCCCCATTTATTACACCAGCTAGGAAACAGCTTGACTCACAGGTGCTGATAGTGCATCTGGGGCAAGCTGCACGCAGGAAAGGAAAAACAGGGAAAGCTGCGCCCAGCAACTTCAGTTGTGTACTAGTGCTGAAACAGACCCAGGCAGCTCTCATAGGGTGGATGGGGCAGAGAGGAGCTGTAACAGGATTCAGCAGAATCTGTGAGACTAGCAGTCATGCAGGGGACTCCTTTTTACACATGCTTACCATTTGCTGAAAAGGTCATTTGCAGAGAAAGAAAAATGGAGGACAGGAGATTTATGCATAGGAATAGTTCACAGAAGCCATGATTTACAGGAGTAACTGTTTTCAGGTAGCTAGGCCCTCCAGAGACATTAACTAAGGGATCAACATGCCAAAATAAAAAATATTTAAAAAGCAAAATTGGATCAAACTGCAGGAGTGATTTTTATCACTGTGGCTGAAATGCCAGACATTTCTCTTCCGAAGGAGAAAGGCCAAGCTAGAGCAGTGAATCAGCAGCCACCCCCTGCCCTCAGTGCACAATGCTCAACACAGCAAGGCCCCACAGTAGCAGATATCAGCCTCACTGAGGCAGCTCTTGCACTGAGGAGTGTCATGGTTAGAGTAACAGAGAAATCAGAAGAGAAGTCAGGAATGAATATTCCCCAAAAGGCAGAAAACAAATCAAGCAATTTCACTGCTAACACTGGAAAACCTTTGTATACTCGAAAGCTTAGAAATGTGCTCTTGCCATCTCCACTTTATCTGCAGTAGAGGTATGCAGCAGGTTTTTGTTTCTACAGAGTGTTAAAACTAACTCAGCTGGGTCTCATTCTGTCCTCAGCTCTGCACAGCCAAATCAAAATAAACTTCAGTGACATTACCAGTCTGCTGAGTGCTCTGACTCATGTGTGGAGCAACTGCTCCCTGGAACTACCAGTCCCTGCAGTGCCAGGTATTTGAGAGGGAAGAAGAGAATTAGTCACTAAGATACCATTGTATTATTCTTTCTGTTTGGACAGAAAGAACAAACAGAACAGTCCTAACTTACCTTTACAGTGGGCGTATGGCATAGTAATGATATAATCTTCCCCCCTGTTTAGAAACATAAGCTTTGCTTTCCCATCCAAGAGTGCAGAAAGTGAATTACCTAGAATTTAAAACACATATCACTTAAAAAAAAAAGCATGTTACACTTGGTCACTCAGCCTACTTCAGAAAAACATTTCCATTTAAATGTAGGTCACTAATGAAGGGAGAGATATAAAATGTTAGTAATTCAAGACCCTGCAAATTATTTACTGGTGGGGGCAGGCAGCTCTAACAAACCCTCTGCTGCACTGCTCGTATTTGCTCTGGCATTTAGGCCCTGTTGCAGAGGCTGCAGTAGGTGAAATAAGTCATCAGTGGGATGTAGAAAGCAGTTCTAATGCCTAGAAGTCCTTCTGTTAGACAGCTTTTCTGATTGTGAATCTGATTTCTACCCCAGTAACAAATGAAAGTGCCAGAAGGACAGTAAGGACACTTACAAATGTTTCAGCAAATACATTTGTCAGGGGATAGTATTTAGGCAGTGTTGGTCCAAACAAGAAGCCTATGTTAAACAGCAACAGTGTTTCAGAGACTGCAGTGGTGCTGTCTCCACCGAGAGGAAAAGATTGGAGGTTTTGAAGCTGTGGGGTCCACTCTCAGAAATCTGGGAGCTACAGAAATGGTTACATTTTCACAGAGGCTGTTGGGAAAGTCAGCTGGATGATCAGATAGCTACAGAATGACTCATCCCTGAGCAAAATCTTCTGAGCAACCCATTGCTCATACACACTCAGGAGCCTCTGCTTTCTGAAAACCAGGTTTTTAATGCTCCTCTTTTTCCTGTTTGATTGTTGAGGAGCTTTGTTGTTGTTTGTTTGGAGGTTTTTTAACATTAGTTAAAAATAGTGGAAATGGGGAAAACCCAGGACAGCCAAGACAAGGAATTTGGTGGCAGAGCTCTTGAGCATTTCTTTGTTCAACTCTCAGCACACTCAGGAGTGATTTAAAGACAAACCAAAACCATTGCCACGATGTTACCTGGCAGATGCCTGGGCTGAATGCCTTACCATAAAACTTGGACCTAGCTAGAATGCTGCCAGTGATGCAGAATCCATCCTTCCTGTTGCTGACATGAAAAGCTGACACTGGTGGATGGTGGGAGACCTAGAAGTAAAATAAGGACAGGCCATTCTAGCAGTCTTTATAGGCTAAGCAGAGGAATGTGTGCATGCACAGCCTCACACATGTTCCAGGGAAAGTGCAAGAGACTAGGGAGACTGCAAGACTGAGCAGTGTCCTCAGAGTCCCACCCCTGCCATCAACCTCAATGCTGAATGAGGGAACATTATATGTGAGACCCCTATATATGAGAACATATGTAAAGTTTCTTCCCCAACCCTTATTTCCTTGCCCTTGTGCATTTGAGATCACTATAGGCCAAGAGGCACGCTGCTGGATTTTCAACAGAATAAATGGTAGTGCAGGACCTCTTGGCAGCATCTGAGTAACTTCCATAAAATGGATGCAGTGGCTGAAATAAGATAGCACAACATTGAAATTCTCTGATTAAATAGGGAAAATATATATACATAAGTGAAACAGGGAGCTCACATGGTCCTCATCCCTTTGTTGTCATTGTAAATTTGAAACTAAATGTTGTCAGGCCAGTTCACTTGTGAGCTCTGCTCTTCATTTATCCCCACAGACAATGAGATAACTCTCAATTTACCCCTATTAAAATAATTATGGCAAAATTAGGAATAAAGGAAAGCAGGATTTGGTTATGTGTTTTATGTCCCTTTTGACAGAGGCAACCTAAACCATGTTTTATTAACAAGAAGAAAAGAGTAGAGCAAAATCCCATGGAAAAAGTGTTTCCTGAGGAGGCTAATGTTATGTGTGGGAGACCTATCTTGAGTGCCCACCACAGCTCACATCATCTCTCTAAAAGAAACAAAGAGCAGCAGCTAGTTAACCCCAGTCCCACTCTGGATGTTTACAAAAGCTCTAATTTCCTCTCCTAGGGTGGATAAGGAGAGTGCTCCTATGCACAGAGGTGCAAGCAGGCTGCTACCTGCCAACATCTGAACATCCAAATGCGACAGCTTACCTGTTCTGCTATGTAAAATGTGTGACTGTTTGTCTGAGGGTGAAACCAGCAGCAGCGAAATGTCTCTCCCAGAATCGGGTTGTATGGCTTTTTTATTCCCTGAAACACAAAGGAATCAAAACCTGCTGCACATGAAGACTTGCAATCCAACTCTACAGACATGGCCACAAAACCAATTTGAATCATCTTCTCCCTGATATCTTCAGCTAAGTCAACCACAAGAATCAGAACTGGTGAACTGGTTACACACATCCTCCCACTCTAATCTTTTAATCTGAGCCACAGATTCATCTGCTGTTCTCACCAACTTATCTTCAATACTGCCTGACCAAAGCTTTACAAGATTAAACTTTATTATTTCTGCTGCTATATGCAGCAGGTGTGCACTGCTGTGGAACCATGGCACTGCGGTACTGACAGGCCTGAGCAGAGAAAGGAGACCTTTGTTCAGTGAAGGGGAGAATCTTGCATCTAAGGGAATGTTACTTGTTGATGACCAGTTTTGCCTTCTACCTGTCCAGGCTCTCAGGTTGATCAACACTATTTTGCACTCAGCATCTACTCTGAAACCAAATGCAACTTCACTTTCAAAAGAAATGGTCACAGTCTTCTGAACAGTATTAGAGGTGAAGGGTTGAAGGAAGGGCAATAAAGAAATACACAACCACAATGCCCATCACAACCCCAGCTTCATGCACTCCTTTACCTTTGGCTTCTTATAGAAGCCGGAGAGATACCACCTTAAAACTTGCTTTATTCGACTGTAGGGATCATCTTCAAGAACAGCCCTGCAAGACAGAACATAAAATGATCTTTGTAGTGTTCTCACATCATGCACATTTCACACCAGGATAATAACATTCATGACAAGTAGCATTCCCCCAGTACTAAAGGGAAGTGACATCTGTGCTGCTGCCCGTGCAAAAGGTGGCTGCCAGCAAAATCAGTTTTGCTTAGTCCTGGCCATCATACAACACCAACTCTTTCCAAGTGTCACCCCTGGCCCTGCACTCCTGCAAAAAGCCCAGGGGCATTTCTGGAGTCTATCAGCTGTGAGTGGACATTCAAGTACATTAGTGTGGGACTGCCACACCAGCAGCTACTTACAGCTCATGGGACAGCGCAGGCCATAAACCAAAACCACTTATGCCACCAAAATCAAAGACAGTTCCCATTTCTTGGTTTTTCTTTGGTTTTCTTTGTTTTTTTTCTTTGTTTGTTTGTTTGTTTTCTTTGTTTAAAAGATCTTTACAGAGAATGTGTTACATGGCCTCTGTCAGTACTTGGAGATTTCACACAATAATTTAAGGAGGAAGGGACTTCTCAAGTTCATCTCATCCAAAGATGTAATGGGAAGTCAAGAGAAGAGCTCCTGGTATTTCCAACCATTTAGTCAGATTGGAAAATCAACATTGGGTGAGCTTTTAACAAAAGCTCCAAACCTCTTGAAGTGTCTTCTTGATGTCAGCACCGAACAGAACCATTTCCTTTCACTTCAGATGGTACAAACACCACAAACAAGGCTTGAAAATACCATGGTTCTAAAATTATCCAGGAGCAGTGGAATAAAGATGAGTAACTAGTGCTGCTGTTTGAACAGTACACACACTGGTTTTAAAATACAGCAGGCAGATCTGATTGAGCAGGCAGGTCCTAGCTGCAAGCATAACGGCTTCTATTTTCTACTCTGCTGCTCCCAGCAGGTCTCTCTCATCAGCGGTGTTAAAAGATGTTTCTTATTTGTTTATCAACCAACAGAATTACACTGCTTTGAGGGGCAGAAGTGCTTGACAATTCTGCTTGCTCTCTGTCCTGTACACGAGTACACCAGGAGGTGGCACAGCTCTGCTGCCAGATGCTCAGAGGCATGAGCTGAGCCCCCATCGGTTCCAGCCAGTGCTGGATGTGCAAAGGTAGCTCTGTCTGGAGTTTAACTGTTGTCCTTCCCCCTCCCCGGCCTCAGTCCATCTCTAAAACGTCATTGCAGCTGGCACCTGGCTTGATTGACATTGACCTGAGTATTATCTGGGAGCCTTTCAAGCACTCAAACTCAGCCCAGCCCGCACCAAGCTGACGCTTGTAACACTTTGCACAAAGACAAGCAGAGTGCCCATGTCAGGCACGCTCTGCAAGCTGCTTACTGGGAAAGCAGGTCAGCATGGTAGTAGTAATCAGAGAGTTTGTTAAGGAACGAGCGTGGCTCCAGGATGAAGGTGGGCAGCACCACCCGTGACAGGTCCATGCCAGGCCGCAGCTGCTTCAGCAGGATCCACATCAGGCTCTTGTTCTCCTCAGAGACCGTTTCTGTCTGAGACGACTCACCAGTCTGCGAAGGGAAAAGGGGAGTTCAGGGCAGGCACGGGAAAACCATTTCTTGTGGGGGCATTTAACTGGAGGGTCCAACCTTACCCAGGCATACCTGGCCTTGGCACAAGCTACATCACTGCAAAGAGACATCAGCTCCACCTCAGGACAAGTGAATCCCCAGAGCACTGAAGTGAATGGTACAGAAAGCCCTGTCACGAGGCAGGAAGCACACCTCTGCTGTGCTCCTTCCTGAGTCACTGCCTCCACACACCTCAGCACTGCCACGGGCCAACTTGGACCAACAGTAACCAAGGGGAACTCTGCACAGCAGTCTCTCAGGAGACATGCCTGAGGCCATTACAGCATCACTGTGGCCTGGTGAATTTTCAAACATGAGTGTCATTTTAACACATCCTTGACATGGTAACATTACAATGAAAGAGCGTTCAGGTAAGAGATTTCTGTGAGCAAAAGTGTACAGATTCCCTTCTGGAAGGGACTTTGGTTTGGGGGGAGGACACATATTGTGTCCCAGTGGGATTTGCAGCTGGTGTAAATCACTAGACACTCATTTTCACCATCTGAGCTTGCCCAGCACCACCATTTTGGCTCCCAATCAGCCCTTTTACTAGGTGTGCAGGAACACACTAAGTCCAGCTTGCAGGCTGAGGGGAATTTCAGATTGAGGAACAAGAAAGCCCTTTTCATTTCATTGCTTTTCCATCAGCATGCCATTCCTCTTGTGACAATCTGGTGCAATGCACAGTTTGAAGCTCTAAGAAGTAATCCCAGGGTGTCAGCTGGGGCATACAATGCATATGGGTCTGTCAGGACTTTCAGGATTTATCCAGGTTCTCAAGTGTGCCATAGAAATGAATGCTATGTTGACACTGCTGCTGCACCAAGTGTTACTCAGAATGAATCACTGCCAAAGGGATGGATGAAAATGGAAGGAGAAGAAGGTGCAGGAGGATGAGAACAACTTTGAGTTATTTCTGGTCTGCTTTCCCCTAAAATACATCACCCACAATAACCCTTTTTGTGACTTGTGGAAAGTGAAAGCTCCAGCTGGGGGGGAGGGAAGAAAAAGCTTTTTGGTTAGCAATCTACTTGCTGAGGAGGTGACTTTTTTGTATTCTAGACCAGCCTTTGCACTCCAAGTCCTTCTGATGATGCCTGTCTCTGCCTTCACGTTCCTGCTGCAAACAAGGCAAATCTGGAATGCTAGATGCACAAGGATGCACCTCTCAAGCACATCATCAGAAGCACATTAAAACGTGCACACCTTTCAAATGAGCTTTCAAAGCCAAGCTGAAAGTTTAAGCTGGGAGAGTTTGTATATCTGACCTTTGTCCTGCCAAAGCTGAACTGCACACCCAGACTGCAGGGAGGCAGCCTCAGTGCAAGACAGTAGCTGATATTATTATTTGGCAGGTGTTTACCTCGATACCTCCCTGCCCATTGCTGATAGCAAACTGCGTCACTGCATGCAGCATACTTGTCACAGAGGTACTGTCACACGTGGGTAAGACTCAACTACCAGTCCTATCAGCCTGTGACAACACCCTATCTCTTGGCCAACAACAGCAATCTAATAGCCAAGGCTACAAGGCACTTCTTTTTGAAGCCCACTGGATTCTACCTCTGCCTGAGCAGCCACACTACAGTGCATCTTATTTTATGCTACACAAAGTTCAGTTCTAGCAGAAATGTTGTCCTTTCCCAGCAGAAATGGTGTCCCTTCACAGCATAAACGCAGTCCTTTCCCAACAGAACTTTGTGATGTGGCAAAAGGTTGTTTCAGAAGCAGCAGCTGATAGAATTTAAGTTTGCCTTCATGTTGCTGTTGCTTGGCTGCTCAGCTATATTCAAAATCTCCTGTTTGGACCCAGTTGCCTTTTGCTGCGTGTCTGGGGTGGGATTTGAGGGGAAGATATGCATAGGAGTTTTGGGGGGCTATTTTGTCTCTGTAGGCAACAGTTCTGTTTGGAAGCACAATTTCTACAGCAGGGGCTTGCACCTCACACCTGCTATCTGAAATGGCAGCAAACATGCTACCTAGATTGGTGGCTCCAGGTGGCTGAGTTGTGAAAAGGAGGAGGTAAAACTGAACTCCTCCTGTACCTCTGCAAGGTCGTACAGCAGATATGTTCTTTTGTGCTCTCATGTAGGTTATCCTGCTGTATGGGGTCTGTGGAGAAATAAACTGGAGTAATAAAATCTGTGTGTAGAACATGGGACCATTCTCAGTGCTTTATCACTCAGAGAGAGTGTAGTTAGGATATATTTAACTAGATTTGTTTCCTCAGTACTAGTAGTACACTTTCAGGAAAACATTGAGGGAGAGCAGAAGAAATAACAAGTCCTGTGAGGGGCAGCTGGGGGAATTGGAGTTGTTCAGCTTGAGGGGAGACCTTTTCACTCTCTACAGCTGCCTGAAAGAAGGCTGGAGCCAGGTGGGGGTTGGTCTCTTCTCCCAGATAACAAGCAACAGGATAAGAGAAAACGGCCTCAAGTTGTACCAGGGGAGGCCTAGGTTGGACATTAGGAACAATTTCTTTCCTGAAGGGTTGTCAAGCCCTGGACCAGGCTGTCCAGGGAAGTGGTGGAATCACTCTCCCTAGAGGGACTTAAAAGCTGTGTAGATATGGTGCTGAGGGACATGGCTTAGTGGTGACCCAGCAGTGCTGGGTTAATGGTTGACTCAATGATCTTAAGGGTCTTTTCTAGCTGAAACGATTCTATGACATAAGAAAGATACAGCTGTGTAGCAAAATGGTTGTCTTTGAAGCACCAACAAGACTTCAGCTTCCTTGTTTGAAGCATTAGGCAAGGAGTGCTCATAGCCCCCCTGGTGCTGAAACAGAGGCTTCTCCACTGCCTGCCCAGACTGATTCTCACCCAGCACGCTTAGCTGCCCCAGCTCTCTACCGCTGCCTTCCTCAGAGGCATCGCAGTGACATCCAGCTAACAAAGCCTCTTATATCGAACAGACACACGTCCTCCTGCTGGTAAATAACATGAGAAATGGCTTTCCTACAAGAAACTGTCATTTAGGAATCCAGTGACTCAAATACTCCATTAGGACACACAAAAAGGATGTTCCATGCATAATGAAAAAAGGGAAGTATCATATTTTGTATCATGCGAGGACCGAGCATCTTAATTGGCCCGGACACATGCCCAGAATAACAATGCCTGCTGCTGCTGGCTGCACACTGCTCTGTGCCAAGGCTCTTTAATGCAGCAACTGGTTAAAGCAATTGCTGGTGCTGGCAACTTGCCCAAGCTGAGGAGTGGAGCTGCTGTTCATCAGGCATAATTATTAGAGCACATGATAATTCAACATCATTTAGCAGAAAGCTGTGCATTGCTCTAGCTGTAAACCGCTGCAACTCGCCAAGCTGCTTCTTAAACTACCACACACCCAAGAGGCTGAATGACAAATACTATGAACTGAGACATTTTAACAGAAACAGGTAGTGATGGATGTTTTCTTCCTTTTACCTCCCCAAACTCCTCATAGATCTGTTCAATGTAAGTCGTCCCTTTCCCTCCTGGAGAGACCTCTCCCTGGGTTTCCGACTGGTCGCTCTCGCTCTCATTTGTCTTCCGGCTGTTCTCCTGCGTCTCGTTCTCCGACTCCTCTGCATTGTCTCTCTCGGACTTGTCAGAAAAAGCATCATTTTCCAAGTGGTGGTGGTTCTCCAGGGCTGACTCATTCAATCTGCAACACACAGGCCATTGTTTGCTTCAGTTTGATTTACAAAGCCAAATTACTTAAGGTAAGAACACCTCCCAGGGCTTGAAACAGAGCGTGCAGCTCAGGAAGAGCAGAAGAGATTGACTCCCTGAGCAGCAGGAGTTTTATCACAGAGACAGTGTGATATTTCCTATCAAAAATCTCCCCTCCAAACTGCACTTTGCAAAATGAACCACACAGCTCCACTCACCCATCCTTGCACAGAACTGCTGCTGGCTGCAGATGGGAGCCCATGCTCCAGGTGGATAGAAAGCACACACCAGCAGCCACTGTACAAACCTGATTAGAGAACTGGAGAGATTTATCACCAGTGAGTTGTAGCACACAGGAAAAATAGGCTACATTTTCTTTTCAGTACTACAGCTACTTTAATGCAACAGATTGTGGTCCTAAGTCAGCCCTCCACTAGAAAAGGCAAACTTAATCATCAGTAGTAACAAGTATTTTTACACACACTCCCTCCCCAAACTATCCTGGGGAATGTGCTTCCCCCAGATAATGCTGTCTGGAAGAATTGAGTTGAAAGCATGAACTGCACCATTACATATAAAAAGAATATCTAGCAGCAAGTGTAGGGTCTGAAAACCAAATACACTGAATACACTGGAAGCACAGAGTATAGCACATGCATGAGAGAATAAAGGAGGAAAAAAATGTGAGAAGAGAGTTGTCTGAAGGGATTATCACAGAATCACAGAATCAACCAGGCTGGAAAAGACCTCAGAGGTCATCAAGTCCAACCTATTACCTAATACCTAACACCTCCTGACAACTAAACCATGGCTCCAAGTGCCACATCCAATCCTTTTCTGAACACCTTCAGGGATGGTGACTCCACCACCTCCCTGGGCAGCACATTCCAATGGCCAATTACTCTTTCTGGGAAGAACTTTCTCCTCACCTCCAGCCTAAACTTGCCCTGGTGCAGCTTCAGACTGTGTCCTCTTGTTCTGCCACTGGTTGCCTGGGAGAGGCAACCCAGAGCCCCTTTCTTAGACGGGAGCTCCAGGAAGTTATTAGCTGCTGATCATTTAAACACTGAATCTATTTCTTATTTTTCCAATGATCAGCTGAGTATGTGAGTGTTTGTCTGTGCTTGCTGTTCCCTTACCCAGTGAAAGTTTTCTCCACGGAGTAAAAATGCTTGAAAGAAGAGATCATTATAAGGCTTATGGTTTGTGGCTGAGGTGTAGCACTTGTTTCTGTTTCACATTTGCATGAAGAGCACATGTTTTTCAGCATCACCTGCCTCACATCTGGGAAATATTTGAAGTTTCAGTGGAGTAAATGACTCTCAGTTTCCTCTGCTCCTCCCCATTGTTTTTTTAAGGATTTCATACTTAGTCCAAGGGGGAATTAAATTCACATGAAATCCCACTCAACTGTGTACCAGCCACAACCAAGGCAAGAATTAATACATCCAGAGCCAAGGAGCTGCTCTGGGAAACCAAAGGGAAAACAGATGCTTCTCATTCTGAGGAACAAATCTCAGATGTTGAAAGTGGAGCCAGGCTTTTCTCTTCCTCCACCTCATGACTGACTGTAGAGTTGTCTAAAGCCAAAAGCCATGCCATGAGCTTGAACTAAAATCAATGTAAGGGCTTCTCAGGAGCTTCCAATGGCATTTGGGCCAGGCTTTAAAAGCTAGGAGCGAATGACTATGCTCAGAGTCAGCACTGGATTTCCACCACGAGCATTAACTAACTTGGCATCTTTCATGGCTAATTTACTGTTTCAGCTTATTGGAGTTGCCTTTAAACAGAGCTTTATTCTCTAGGGGCATTCCTGGAAACTTCTGCCAGTGACCAGGACTTTTTTGGGTTTAGATGCAGCTCTTCTACACAAAGCAAAGAAATGCTTTGGCTCCTGTCAAACAAGTAAGGCAGCCAGATTCCTGGGGCTGCTGGAAATAAGATGTGCAACAAAATACAACTTCATATTAAAAAGAAGAGTGCGTGGTACCCTAAAGGCCTCCTGTACTGTAGCCTTTGATTCACATGCACAGTCCCACCCCACCCCCCTCTCATTTCTGAACACTCCTAAAGACACAGATTTTAAAGCACTGTATAATCTTGATTTCTTTCCCAGCAGGAAAGGAGCAAAGCAGCCAGCAGATAAATCAACTTTGGCTCAACTGAAGGTTCGCCTTTGCCAGCTCTCTTGGGTTTTGTCCTCCCTACAATATCCATCATCTCCCTTTACTTTTTCTTTTCTTGACAGAGTAGTTTGGCTAATTTGAAGATAGAGTTAAATGTAATTAACTGGCCCCCTAACAACAGCGTGCCAATTTAATTGGTAAGATTCCCTGTAGGGAAGGCATTTAATTAGAATGACTGAATCCCTGCGAGGAAGCCAATGTCAGTGGCAATCCAAAACCCCTTTGCTCAGCATTGCACTGGTTCAGTTTTGCATCCTCCCTTGCTTAAATGTTCTTTATACCTCCAGGGATGACAGCAAGTTGTCTCTCTGTCCCATAACCTGGAGCAAGCCTGGGTACACATTAGAACCAGTGACACAACTCAGGGAATGTAATGTCCAGACAACCAGATGCTGAACACCCAACCAGCCTGGACCTAAAGCTAAAATCTGAGTCTGTCAGAAAAATCTGGTTCCAGTTGTGGGCATTCTCCTGCTGAACACTCTGCCACATGTGCTACTGCTGTGCTCCACAAGTCAAGAGGGCTCTAATGCTGAACAGCTAAGAGGTGAAACAGAGGCATCATTTACACATCATATTTCGAAGGAACACTTTAGTAGAGTTTTAACTCCATCTTCTACACTTCCTTACCGTAGCCATGGGTCTGCCTGAATGTTCTTAGTGCCACAGGCTCCCTTTTAATATTTGGAGTTCTGTACACACATCCATTAGCTGAAAAACAAGTCCACTGTGCTCCTGTGGATTCGTTATCACAGCAAGCACAGTCCTAAGAGCCTCTCTCTTAGGCAGGAAGAAATTAGAAAGTAAAGAATTATGGAAAAAGCCCAAGAACAACAGAAGTATTTGCACAAGGACTAGGGCATGTGCCCTGGTGACACACCACCACTGCTCTTCTGTAAAGCTCTTCTTCAGACTCTAGCTAAAATCACAAACAGTAGGGCTGGAGAGCACGTGCTGGGAATGCCAGAGCCTTTCAGGAATAAGGGCAGACCAAAACGCAGCCATCCCTTTGGTCCCACGGGACCAGAGAAATCTTGACACTCTGAAGGGGACTCAGATCCCTTCTGCTGATGCAACAGAGCCTAAGAAAAGTGTTTAAAAGTGGGGTCCCACTGTGGAAGGCAGACTGCAGGAGTTGCTACTCTCAAAAGTATGTAATCAGGGCTGTGATCCCTAAAACGCTAATTCCTAGCAGCAGAACTAAAAAGAGACACAGTTCTCACTCCAAGGGCCAAGGGTCTGTACCAGAGGGATTGTGGAAGTTGTCTGTTTAGCTATAAGCAACAGATAAGGCCTGGTTTTTTTCCCCCAAGCTTACAGAGCTTTGATGTGAGCTGTTCCCAACTGCCTCAGTGATACCAGGAATATGAATAGAAAGGAGGCTGTGGGGAACTTTTTTTCCGTTATGTAAAAATTTATCTGATGCATCAAGGAAGAAATTGGAAACCACTCAAAACCCCTGTAGAGAGAGAAAGTAATTATAAAGCTAAGGCTGCAGTGTGTGCACTCTGCTGACTATGACACAGTATTATTAGAAAAGAGAGCACATTATTAAAAAATAGATCAGAGCCAGAGCCCTATGTGCTAGCCAACCAACACACAGTTTCTGGCTGTGCCTGTGTAACTACAGGTCTGCTCTAGCAGCCACAATCTGCAGCCATTTTTCACACCAGCATCTCCAGACAGCATTTTGGCCCAAGCAGGAGACAAAAGAAGATAGTCTATGTACAGAGGAGCACAACTGAGGCTCTTCCCTCTCTGTGTGCTCAAGCACTAGGCAACAGCAAACTTCAAATACACCAAACCCATTTGTTAGTGAGGGGTACAGCAGAACATGGAGTGGAACAGCAGAACATGGAGGGGAGGACTGTTTACAAGGGTATATAGCAATAGGACAAAGGAAAAATGGTTTAAAGTAGAGCAGGGTAGGTTCACATTGAACATCAGGAAGAAATTCTTTACTATGAGGGTGGTGAGACATTGGAACAAGCTGCCCAGGGAGGTGGTGGAGGTCTCATACCTAGCCACATTAAAGATCAGCCTTGATGGGGCTCTAAGCAATGTAATCTAGGTGGGAATGTCCCTGCTGACTGCAAGGGGCTTGGACAAGATGACCTCTGGAGGCCTCTTCCACTGCATTCTATGATTCTATGATCCTGTACCAGCTGGTTTCAAACACATTTCCTTAGTGGACTCTGGCTTGGTTATGCTAAAGTTAAAAGGATAGCCAAGTGTGTGCACTAAGAAGTGACAGCCCCAGCTTACTGGAAGAACTCCTGGTCTGAGATGGTGCTTGTGTGCAAGAGGTGGTTGAGCCCCGTGTGCGCAGAGTCGCTCGAGCCGTTCAGTTCCCCTTCCTTTCCCTGCTTGGAGGCACTGAGCCGGAAGAGGCTGGAGCAACGCAGGGCAAGTTCCAAGGCATCCAGCCAGCATCGGCCTGGCAAGACAAAAGGAGTTATTTAATGCAGGAGAGTAAAGAAGGCAATACATGCATTGCTGGCAGTAAAGCTCATTGTAATTCAGGAGGTTGCTGAGTACAATAATCTATTTTTCATACCTATGATCCTTAGGTTATCTTACCAGAAACGGTGTTCCAGTGGCTGCATGTGATACACCTGCATGGGTAATGCAGAGGGGGAGCTCACCCCAAATCCCCCTTCCCTAACACCACCACTTCCTCTGATCTCCCACAACCTGTTCACACCTCCTTTTGCTCCTTTTTGATTTTATCCAAGGTACAGGAAATTACCACAGGTATGATGCATTCAAACCACCTCACAGCCCACGTCTGCAAGTAATACACCCCAAAACCACACCCAGCATTTGCTGTCCCACACACACACACTACCCAACTGCAGGGTGATAGAGGCCAAGGGCAGGAGAGGCCCTTGCTTAGCATGGACTCACAGAAGTACAAGCTGCCCTAGGGGTCCCATGCAGGGTGTAGTGATGCAAAACCAGTCACTCCAAGGAAGAACCACAAGGATCAGTACTTGCCACAGTGACTAATACCAGAGGGAGTTGCTTGTCAGGTTGTTTATTTTCCCTCCTTCTCTGTATGTTTTTCCCTTTTCTCCATGCCTTCTCTCTGCTCAGGCCCTTAGATAACCTGGGTAGAGCACTATTTTTTCTTACCTTATCACAAAAATATCTGTACCTGAAAAGTCTGCTTTGCAAATACCAAAAACTACAGGCACAGCACAGAGAGGAGACAAACTGCAGTTCCAAAATGACCCTTGGCTCCCTTTGCAATGACCAACGCAGGACTACAAAGCTGTGTGTTAGTGTAAAGCCTAACCAGCACAGTGCTGGAGCTGCTGTGCTCTTGGAAGCACCTGAAAATAGCCTGCTTCTGTAGTGCAGTTGTTAATGAGGCCAGGACACCTGCAAATTGGCTGAACATTCAAGAACTGAAGTATCAAGGGAATCGTCCTCTAATTCCAAGCATGTAAAACAGAGCTCTTCATTACACTCCTTGGAATCTATTTTGCAATAATTAAAGTGTGCTTGAGAGGCAGTGAAGAAAACAAGAGGATTTTTCTCTCGTGATAGCAAGTGCTACAAACAGGTTTTTCCCTGGACCACATCCATTCCTGTGTCCCACTTGGGAAATGATTCCATCCCATTCAACTCTATCACACATTTAGAATCAAGCATATGCAGAAATCTCACTGGCCTCCTGCTGCTGTCTTGGGCAGAATCCCATCAACCTCAACAGGGTGAAAATTTGTCTCTGTAAGAAGATCAGATGATAAGTATAGAAAGAAATGTTTTATACATTTGAGTAGCTTTCAGTGCTTGCCTTGATACAAAGCTGCAAGCAGCAAAAGGGAGAAAAAAGCCCTAGAACTTTGAAGAGCTGCACTTGAACACTGAGCCAGGAACACTGCAGAGCCCAGCCACATCTCCTCATTTCATCCCACAAATGCCTTCAGCATCTGCTTATGATTTCCTAATAACATCACACATAATGGTTAATAAAAGATTAGGAGGGCTGAAGGCTGCTTGAATTGATTTCACACTAGTTGGTATTTAACAAATACATTTCTTGCATTAAGGCTTTACACACAGGGATTTATTCCCTTCTGCCATGTGGAGGATTTGCATGGATAACCCATTAGAGTCAATGGCTGAGCTGAGCACATATCCACTTCCTCCCACGGATCCCCTCTCTCCCAAAGCCACCGAGATGAAAACCTGTTTCAGGCTATTCTGTACAAAGGAATACACTCCTGCCTGGGTCTACCTCCTCTGACTTTCCTCTCTCTTTACATTCTCCAGTTCTGCAGAGTGAAAACTGCAGGATTTGACATCTGGAAGTGCTGTGTATCTCAAGGTATTTTTCTGTTCCATGGGCCTGTACAGTCAGGTGCTTTGGTGAGCAGCTTGATCTGCAGCAGCATGAGTACTTTGGAGCAGTAAGAGGCCAGTGCCCCAGCACCAGGCAGCTCTCCCATACAGATATTATCTTGTGATGGCTATGGCAAGACACTGGCTATGTTTGTGATTTCCAACAAGGACAGCAAGGCTGACCCCAAAGCCTCCCTCAGCCATCACCCCATGCAGTGCCCCTGCAGCCCACCCTTTCCTGGGGCAGCAGGCAGAGCAGGCCATGTTGACCACAACCCCAAAGGCACCTCCTGCCCCCACCCCCACTGCCACAGGCATTCACTGGTACTAACACAAGCTCACAGACTCCATCACATCTCTAGACTCCACCACATCACCACAGGAAATCTCTGTATAATCTATTTGGGGGTTTTATCTCTGTAGGTAACTGCCTGGAAGTGCTTTGGATCCTTTTTGAAACCCTATTGAAGAAGCCTAAATTTAAAAATAGAACATTTAAAATATTCCTTTCAATACTGCAAGGCAGGGACAGAAACCTTTAGAGGAACTTGCTGTGCATTCCCACTCAGCACCATTTATGCCTGCAGAACACAGAAATGGCATCAGTGTGCGCCCTTGGTTTCTCATCTAACAGAAACTGGATTCAAGGGATGCACAGCATCCCCAAGCCAAGAAATGGGCCTTCAGCCATCAGGTGGTGCTGTGAATCCAAACAAATACATGCCATGAAACCAGAGGTATGGGATTTCCTCTGCAAATGAAAAGGTTCCATCTTCTGCAAGGCAGCAGAGTGCTAATTGCAGTGTAACACCGTAAAGCGACACCCTCTCGCTTTCAGGGCTGCACACAAGACAAACCTGTTTCCTTCCTAGAGGCTGACATGAAATGTTATTACATTTGAGTGAGCCTGCTATTGAGCAATGGTTTTCTCTATTGTAAAAGTAATACAAAAATGCTACCATTTGGATTGCTTAATTGCTTACCTGACAAGTCTACTCACTCCCTCAGGAACTGCAGAAGGTGTGTGGTCATGTAATTAAAGGCTGTCATCTATAGTCACAGTAGTCTGCTGGAAGGCTTCATGGTTACCTTATCAGCTGGTTTTGACTGGGGTGGGTTTTTTTCTCCACAATAACTGGTATAGGATGTGTTTTGGTTTTGTGTGTTGGCAGCTCAGGGATGTTTTAGCTACTGCTGAGCAGCTCTTACACAGAGTCAAGGCCTTTCCTGTTCTCACCCCACCAACAAGCAGGCTCAAGGTGCACAAGAAGTTGGGAGGGGGACACAGCCAGGACAGCTGACCCCAAATGACCAAAAGGATGTTTCAGATATATGGCATCATGCTCAGCATATAAAGTTGGGGGAAGAAGGAAAGGAGGGACATTTGAAATGATGCTTAAGTCATCATTATGTGTGATGGAGCCTGGCTTTGCAGGGGAAGGCTGAATACCTGCCTGCTGGTGGAAAGTGGGGAATGAATTCCTTGGTTTGCTTTGCTTTGTGTGTGCAGCTTTAGCTTTATACCTGTTAGACTGCCTTTAGCTCAGCCCACAGGTTTTCTCTACTTTTACCCTTCCCATTGTCCCCCTGATCCCACTGAGGGGGAGCAAGTGGCTCTGTGGGGCTGAGTTGCTGGCTGGGGTTAAACCATGACAGCTGAATTCTCACATTTTCTAATTCTGAGTGGCTGACTCAAGTCAGGATTCTTTTATTTGCAAGGTCATTAGATCAGAGAAGGATGCTAAATATGGGTTCCTTCTGAGAGGCCAGACAGCCTGACACAGTGCATGTAAAGGAAGCAAAAAAAGAGCTGCAAAGGAGTTCTGGTGATATTCTTCTAGAAGGTCTGAGGTTTTTAAAGCTGAAATGTAAAACACTGCAATCAGTTAGCAGTTAGAATTTTCCACCAGTTGTGGCTTAAAGTAAACACATGTTTAAATTGTGAAGGGAAGCCCAAGAGTATATTGTCAGCTTAGGGCAGAATGTCCCCACAGGCTTTTAAGCTTTTCACCTCTCAGATGCTGTATTACTGCAATGATTACTTTTGGACAACTTCTGCAGAGATCATGTAATTTGAAAACCACCTGCATTACCTCTTCCTGCTTGGCAGCTGTGAACTAAGTATTCCCTTTTGAATGTTATTTCTGATATTGATCCTTTCTTCATTGCATTTAGTGCCAAAGAGCAGCCTGCAGAGGAAGCTCTGGCTCTTGTCTGGGCTGTGGAGAGGGAAGGATGAAAGAGGGAGCAAGAAAAATAGCCCATCTGTGTATAACACTCCAATGTATCTCACATGCCACACAGAAGGGTTTACAAAATTCAGCAACAGAAATACTCCATCCAAGCTGACAGAGTCCTCAGTGAGGATAATAATAGGGGAAATGACATCTGAACCAAGAGCAGATCCCCAGCTCTGATGTGTAGCTAAATCACTCATGCTTACAGCTGACACAAAGAGCACATTTCACATCACCTGTCTCTTGGTTAGGTGGATAGCTTGCCCAGACACCTTTAGCTCCCTCCAGGAGCAATGGGAGTAAGACTAAGACTCTTTGACAAGGCTGTTCCTAAAGCTCCAACAGTGGATGTCCTACCAGAGTGTTAGCACCAGCTTGGGCTCCTGCTCTCTGCTGTAGCAGCCTCTCTCCCTGCACTGATCATTGGTTTCAATACCCATTCCCTACATCACGGAATTTGGCATGTGACAGATGCCCCAGGAAAATGGGAGGTCAGAGAACACTCAGCTGAGCTCACTGGGAAAAACCAAACAAAGCAAAAGCTAAAACAGAGGTGTGTGCCCTGAGCAGCTTGTAACCCTTTTACTCTGCTGTATGTGTTCACAGTAAATGATGACAGTTCTCAGTGACAACTTGAAAAAAGAAAAGTCAGTTAAAAACAGCTCTGCATTCCAGAGTCCCCTCCCTCTTGAAAGGTTAGGGAAAATCATAGAAGCATAGAATTGTTGGGGTTGGAAGGGACCTCAAGGATCATCTAATAAAAGCTAATAAAGGATGTGTGGCCTTGACTGCAAAAGCAAGGCAAACGTGCACCCCACATAGGTTTTAAAATCTCCTGTATGCTTTCTCCAGGCCTTTTGGCTCAGCAAGCTGGAAAAGCACCTCGTGGTCCTTTGAGGTGGCTACTGCAGTATAGTTGTACAAATGGGTGTGTGGCTGTGGCTCCTTGCAGGATGCTTTTGAGGTCTGCAGGACACTGCAGGCATCGTGTGGAAACCTGGAGGCTGCACACACTCACACCAAGTCTTTTTCTCACAGACAAAAGGAACTACTGAAACCAAGTGACACAACCCAATTCTCCCTCTTGGGAGGGAGAAGCAGCTTATGCTGCTGCCTAAGCTCATCTCCAGGAATAACTTGAGTTTGTCCTACTCTTAAAAAACACACCTAAAATGACAATAACATCACAGAGAAAAAAACAACCAGGCAGTACTGAAAACATGAAGCCATTCAGCTCTGAAATGCTTTACAGTCACCATCACTCACCTAGAGTAATTTGATGTGCCAAGTCTATCTGCCACATTTTGCAACAGCTGATCAGAAGAGCCAGCCAATGTTCTCTCAGCACTCACCAATAACAGAAGTCTGCTTGAGATGGAATCACACCAGAATCTCAGTCTGGGACTCTGCTTTTTTTCTCCCCACTGCATTCCTGGAGCTACAGAAGAGCCAGGATGAATCTCTTGCCAATTAAGACTTCAAAAGCCTCACATCTAGTAACCATGCATTCCTCCAGAGAGGCAGCACTAAGGGAGTGTTATTCTTCTTTAATTATTAAAGTCAGGCAGCTTTTGGCCTCATGCCTCAAACCTACAAGACAGATGCTTTAAGATATCAACCTGAAGTGGACTGGGACCTGGAAGCAGAGAACCCTTGCTCAAGTGCACACAAATCAGGAACGATGAGCAAGAGGCTGATTTGGTTCGGTCAGTGAACATTAAGGTCACTGTATTCAGCTGACTGTTTATTTTGCTGCACCACTTGGGTGCCTGGTGTGCATGATTTCATACATTTTGGCTTTCAGGATGCAAGGATGTGATCTCTCAATTAGCTGCAGGTGCAATTTATGCAGGTCTGGTTGCAAATGACTGGATTTTAAACTGTTATGAATGGTCTAAGGAATATGAAGGGCAGACATAAAAGCTAAGATGATAACTTCTATTTTTTTTGCCAGTACTGCCAGGATCCAGTGACAAATCCCATTGTGAACTTGGTTTCAAATTGTACCTTACTCCTGGTCCGTTGCTTCTGTGTGTGACCCTTAATTCAATAACCTAATTTCCTCCCCAAACGACAGCATCAATTTTAGGGGAGAAGCCAGACACCCAGCAAAGAAACAACAGCAGCGTAAGGCAGACTATCAGGAGTTCCACACAGCTCCATCCACATCAGGCAATGGAGACCCAAAGCATGCCTGAAGGAGAGGATGGACATAAGGAGGAGCAAAATGTAAGTGTGGTTCACAACTCCACTGCTCAGCTTTTAACCCCTGGTAACCTGCCGCTTAGAACTGCCCCAGTGACTGCTGGTGGCAGCACCTGTGGTGGGGTGGAGATCTGCACTGAGATTTTAGCACAGGACTCAAAATGCTTAGGAGGTCTGAGGCACTGGTTTGCAGATCTCAGGGCATTCTCAGAAGGGTCCAGGCAAGAAGGTCAAGACAGGTTTAAATTACTAACTCTAAGCTACTCATCAGGGCACAAATCTGAAATGCATACACAGCCATAGGCTTGGAAACGGCAGTTTTCTCTTCTGAACTTGGTAAGAAAGAAAGACCCTGTGCACAGGTTGAGCCCTGTAGGCTGACATGAGCTTCCAGATGTCTTTAAAACACATCACATAGCTGAGTGCTGCTGTGGTCTGTGAACGTGAAATCTACTGTAGCTTGGCAGTGCTTCTGCAGGCTGTCCAGAAGTCAGGACCTTAAATCCTACCAACAGTCTGTCACAGATGGTATGGCAGAGAGGGAAAAAAGGCATTCTGAACTGCTGAGAGAAAAAGTAGGCCATGTAGCTGCTGATCATGATCTAGTTGCCTGGATAGCAGAGCTGTACATCTAACATATGCTGAGACTCAGTATCCCCCAGCAAGTCAGAGGCCTCCACGAATCACTGTTAAATATGCCAAATGCTCTGTGGTTCATTTTCCCTGCAAACATGGGAGACTGTGTCAAGAAGAATGTGGTCAGGACACCTCCTCAGAGATGCTGCATGTTCACACAATATTGCATCTAGGGAGGAGATGTGAACATACTGCAAATACACTCTAGCATTACACGAGGGAATGGATTCCACTGGCTCCATCTGTGGCAACTAGCTTTGTGGCAGCTAGTTTAGCTCAATTTACCTTAATCTCCTGCCTCTCTTCACCATAATTGCTTCTTCTACATTTGTCCAGGACTATAAAGAAATGAAACACTTACGTGCACCCTCCTGAGGATGCCTTTTTACCACAGGTAAAAGCTATGTAACAATTCCAGTAGTGTCTTCTGGGCTTAAAATCAAGTTGTACCAATTGCAAAGTACAAGCCTGAATTTGCTGCAGCTTATATACAGATGTCTTTAAATGGAACAGTTTCTATTTCTTCTGTCCTTGTCTGCATCTGTTTGTGTAAAACACCCACTGATGTCACTACTGTTTCCAAGTCACTCATCTCTGAGTGATACCTGTGTGTTTGGCCATTTGTCAGCACAGCTACACTGCTCAGTGGAGCAGATGCCCCCAGACTGCCCCCACAAAGGCTACCTAACAAACAAAAGGACTAGAGTATAGCCACCATGCCAGTGGCTCTAGTGTTTGAGACAGAGGGGGGAGACTGGCCTGAGTGTATAAGCTTTTCTTCCCCCTTGTTCATAGATTCCCATCCTTCCCTTCCTGCCCAAGTAACAGCCACTTCCAGCAGCTCACTGACCTCGGCTGTGAAGTCCAGCACTCTCATTCAGCTGCAAAGCCAAATCAAACAATTTAGCATGCTAGCATTTATAGTGCAATACTAAATCACATTATTTTGTGAAGCCCACTGCTAAATGCTCCCAAAGCTCCTCAGCATATCAGCTGTCACAGTCACCTCCTCAGACTGTCAGGATATACCAGGCACAATGAAGGTGCTCTGAACCTGTGCAGGTGGCTCTAGGGCACTGCTAGTGCTGTTCCACAGCATATATTATTTCATCTTGATAGAGAGGTATATCAGTTCCTTCTCCTTCCCTTGATCACATGAGCCTTCCACCTAACCTTAAGACCCTACAGAAGCAGCAAAGTGAAGGAAAATCACACTAAGTCCGACAGTAACTCTGCTTTGATCTGCCTGGCCTCTGCATGCTTCCCAAGAATCTTGGCCCATATCTTAGCTTTAAAAATACATTCCAGTAGCTCACTGTTTTGGGCTCTTCTCTACCAGAGACATGTATCATTCACTGGGCAGAAAGCTCCCCACAGGCACTGAAATATTGGAAATGTGTGTGTCCTTTTTGTGATGTTTTAGCATATGGTGGTTGACCCAGAGAGAGAGATTACAGCTAGGAAAGTCTTACCTCTGATGATCTCTTGGGAGCTGTTGCTAGCTTGGGAGATTTTATGGGTTAGATTAGTTAGAACAAATCCAAAGCTATTCTACTCCACACAACTGGCCTATGGCAGTCATCACACACACACAAAAAAAGAGCAGCAGCTCAGCCACTGGTCTCTCTGCCAGACTGGCATCAAGGTTTAATCATTAGGTTTCCACCACAATTAAAGTTTTCATTTAGAAGACAGCTGCAATGCCAGGGAAACCAATCACCTTATGACACAGCAATTTGTCTTGAATACATGCAGTGACCACATTGGGCCCTCTGAGCATTTCCTAATTAAGTTAATGGAAAGACAACTTACACAGATCTCTGAGGAAACAAGAATTTAGAAAATCTGGATTGACAGAGGGTTGCTGAAGCTATTTGGTTGCCTAAGAACTCTGTGGAACAGTTTCATACATCTGTACTGGAGGCTGTCTGTATAACCAGGGTATCCAATGCCTGTAATATTTAACAGCTCTACCCCAACAGCACTGATTTTACCACTGTAGGATAGGATAGGATAGGCTAGGCTAGGGTAGGATAGGGTAGGGTATTGATTTCAGTATTCCTAAGGTTGAAAGGGACCTTAAAGATCATCGAGTCCAACCTGTCACCACAGACCTCATGACTAGAGTAGGGAGGACACTACTGCCCACTGGAGGCTTGAACTCATGACTTTCCCAGTAAGGGTCTGGTGCACTACCAAATGAGCCACCTGAGAGAGTAGGGTAGGGTAGGGTAGGGTAGAATATAGTAGGGTAGGGTAGAATATAGTAGGGTAGGGTAGAATATAGTAGGGTAGGGTAGGGTAGGGTAGGGTAGGGTAGAGTAGAGTAGAGTAGAGTAGAGTAGAGTAGACCAGACCAGACCAGGCTGGCAAAGACCTATCCCTTTCTAGACAGGTGATACCTGGAGCTGGGATGTAATCCTGTGGATTTTTCACACAAATAAGCTGTAGTGTTCCATAAGCTACAAAAACACAATGGTCAAAAGAAACAGATGTGCTTCTATGGCTCTAAACAAGTTCCAATTATTTTCATATCCTTTCACTGCACTGGCACCTGCAAAGTAGCTTTCAGTGTCAGGATGGTATCCCTGTGAACAGCCTTCCTTGCACAGTAGTAGGAAGAACAACCCTGTGAGAAAAGGCTTCCTCCTACTCAAAGTTCCATGTCAAAGATCTGTTTGGCATTGGCCCATTTCCAGCCTCTGGGAATATGCAAAACTTCTGTCCCTGGACCAGAAGGATGCTGGTTTCCAAGCACACTGTGCTCCATAAAAAACCCTTGTATCCTTGAAGTTACTGTAGATGAGACCCAAAGGAACACATGGGCTACAGAGCACCCTTGGTGGGGTAGGTAAAAAATATCCATGAAATGAACAGCCTGGGTTAATTTGCTATGGCAAAACCCTCAGCAATTCAGTGGTCTGAAGGTCAAATGGAATCAAAACATTTTAATCCTCTTATCTGCTTATAAATCACTGGTATTTTAGGTCTGCTAAAGTCATTTCTAGAGCTTTTCACATCACAAGCTGGCCTGCCTGATATATATTGACCCAAATCTACCTTCCATAATTTTTGTCAGTTCCCAGAAGGGTTTTTCACATGTGGAGTCACCAGTGTCTGGGCCTGCTACACTGTAAATTGTGGCACAGCAATTTTAAAGGAAAATTCTGGTGGTTGAGAGACATCTATCAGTAGTTCTTCCTTTTCCTCTCCCTAGTGACAGACATCAGTAGATAGCCCACTGAAGTCTCTGCTGAACTGAGGAAACAGTTAAGCTCCACTCTCATTACAATTTTGGGATTAACTCCTTTCTTCCTTTAGGATATACTGTGGGTTTTCCCCAGCTCCAAGCCTAAGTCCCTCTTCCATGTCCAGCCAAGTGGCTGTTCAGTGAGGAACATGAAGTCTGCTTGACCTATTTGGATTATCTCAAGTTGTGCAAGTCACCATTTTCTCCTTGCCACACCAATTCTGTCTGCACCACCCTACTTTCCTAACTAGCAGGGAGTATGCAATCCATACAAAGCAAACCAAGAGCAAAACTTACCATCTGATTCGGAGGCTGCTCTGAAAATCAAGTAGCTGCTGGGAAGAGGCTGAGTGATGGAACCAACATTTTCTCCCTTTGGGCCCTGGAACACACACAGACAGAAAGATGTAAGGCAAAGAAGATGCAACAGACTGTTCAACATCTTTCTACTCTTCCCAGGCAGAGGGTGTATGTTTGTGATGGGAAAGAGGGAAGGAGCAGATGGAGTAATTTAGAGAGATTCATTAATAATCATGATATTGCTGCTGCAGATCCAAAGCAGTCATGAGCTGACATAAATGGAGCTCAGTGCAACCTATGCTCTGCCCAAAACCTACTCTGCTTATTCAGTCCTCAGGAACAGAAGAAACTTGTTCTTGTAGCTTGGGACAAAAAGCAGTCAAATATTTGCTATTAGCCATGTTTGTGAACACCTGCATGGACTGTTCCATGCAGTGCATGTTGAGTCTGCAGCCTGACACTCTAGCTCTGAAACACTCATTACATGTCACCCAAAGAGGGGCCAAAAGTGAAACTTGCTCAGCCAGATCTTCTGTGGTGAGGGTCAGGAATTTAGGCTTAAGCTCAGACTAATCTATAATTCATGAGAAACAGGTTTGCTTTGCACAGTTATATAGAACCAGTTCAGATCAGTCAATTCTGCTCCAGTTGCTTTAGAAGAAGGCCATGACATGACATAAACCAAAGCAGTATTTTTAGCTTTCAGCCTGGAAATGCTGTCAGGGTGCAGACAGCTTCTTTGACATCAAGCATTTCACGGGTAGATTTCTTCTTGTTGTGCAGTTTGATGTTCACCTTGTGGCTGAAAGCATCCATCACACCTAACAACCCAGGCTGAACTCACCTTTCAGGAAACAGCCTACCATGCAGCTTAAATGTAGCTTGAGAAGTACCTGTCTCAAGTGACTTAGAGTATTACTCTGACTTCAAAATCCCAAGGGATTTCCTCTAGTGCACAAATCTTTTCAGAGAGAGATATTCTCTTCATGTTTAATATACTGATTCTTATTTCTGTCCTTTATTTTCTAAGGGACACAAGAATTAGATGTACATCCCCAGGCACAAATATGTGCACATGCTGCTAATAACTCCCCTTTCTTTGGGATGATTCATACCAAGGGAAGGGCAATTCTAGCACAGCAGTGCTGATCAATCACTGACCCTGCTTTTCAGCACCTGACTCCACTTTTGATTCTACCTTTTCACTACCTCTCCTAATTGTGCTTTCCAGAAGAATTGAGTTGACATACTAAGTCACAAGGAAGTTTTTTTGTTGTTGCTGATGGGCAGCAAATGATCAACAACCTTCTTGGGTTCATGACTTGGATTACAAACCACTCAAAACTGAGTATGAAACAGGGTAGCAAAGAAACCTTTGGGACTTAAAGAAAAAGCAGTGCAGCTAGGTACAGATCAAAACTGAGCTACTGCCATAAAACAGCAGCTCTTACCCTTGGCTGTTGAGGTTAATATTAATTCTCTCCTCCTACTTCATTAAAAATTGACAGACTTTTTATAGTGATTTTATAGCTGTGTTTAAAACTCTTCAATTAACATCAGGGATGAGCAGGAGTGAGCCTGCCTGATCTGCTCTCACAGGGCTTCCCCTTCCTTTGGTTACCTCTTCTGATGCCTCTATCTCTCTCACAGGAGTCTTTCCAAGCAGCTTGACACTGCTGGCCATCTCTCAGCAAGGCACTAGTGTGCAATGCCTTGCTTGCACTGGTGATGGCTCCTACAGAATTTATGCCTGCAGTAACTCTGCTGAGTCACTGTTATTAACAGAGAAACAAGAGCTCAAGAACATTTAAGTTTTGCCTTCAGGGAATCCAACAGATGCTGCTCTCAGTGCCTCTCTGGGGGCACTGGGCTCTTTCTCTGTGCCTCTCTGGAGGCACTGGGCTCTTTCTCTGTGCTTGTGGGCATTTAGGCTGTGTTGGGTTGTTTTGTTTTTTATTTTTGCTTGCTCTTAAGGGAAAGAAGTAGAAAGAAATGCAGCTCTACAATTTGCAGGGAGTTATTTTAAGAAGTGTGAGAAACTATTAATCATTTGTGTTACAGAGAGATCCAGAGGTCACCGCAGGAGCTACTGTGTGTACATGAAGAGACTGTCTCAGCCTGTGAGTAACAACAGACTAAATAACTCAAAGTGAAGAGGAGAAAACCTTGCTATTTTCATTTCAAAGGAGGGAAAACTAAGGTGACCTATCCTAAGTCACACTTCTGTGGAACAGTCGAGGCTTGAGCAGACCAAAGAACTCCAAATCTGTAGCAAACAAACCCAAACCTCAGAGGCCTTAGGGAAGAAAAAAAGGTCAACTTCATAATCTGAGGGGTTTTATCACTTTGTCAGCCCTCTTCCAGTGCTGTGCAAAGCATTTGGTGTGTCCTTGTTTTGGGGGAAGTCAGTTCATTTGGTCTATGCCACACCTCTTAAAGATTAAGGCCATGGCCTGATACAAGCTACTAGGTGCTGATCTTTTCTCCTGCAGTAACAAATTTTCCCTTTCCTCAGTCTCTGCATGCATCTATACACCCAGAATGACACCTTTGTATACCTAGTCACAATGTACCACATTCCCTTGCCATCACAGCATGACCAAGCTCAGTGTCTTTGATCTTTTTATGCAGTTAATTCACCATTGCTAACAGCAACTGAATCACTGCCAATCTAGGTAACAACACCACTAGGTAATGCTGGTGCTCAGACAATTTGGTGACACAGGAGAGGTTGTTCATCTCAGCAGAATTGTTACCTTTACAGCCCAGATTGACTGATCCAAAGGATGAAAAAGCTTAAAGCAGAAGCCATCCTTTTTGGAGGGTCTCTCAATCAGCTCACAGGAGTGGAGCAAGATTGTCCCAACCCACTGTCCGATCTTTGGCGTCTTATAAATCAGCAGCACTCCTGGTTTCAGAACACACCACAGCTTGGTCCAGCTCTTCAGAGTTCCACGAATCTAGAGGGGAGCAGGGAGAGAACAAAAGGTTGCAGTTATTTTCCTCTTTAAAAGAAACCCAGCATTTATGCAGCATTTATACAGCATTTCCAGTGTTTCTCCCAAGGCCACACTCTGATACAGCCCTTAGAAAAATGCATTGCATTATCTGAATAGTCTTGGGGATCTCAAAGCAAAATCCCAGGCCTTGTAAATCTGGCTAGCAGAATTGAGTCTTCCTATATTTATTACTGGCTTAATGTTAGCAGCTTGCTCAATGTTTTTAGGCAGCCAGCACTGCTGGCCCACGTGAGCGTGATCTGTTAATAACCCTGGAGGACATGCTAATTAGAATATCTCACAGGGAAATGTTACAGCTACTCTAGCTCGACTTTAAGTCACTTTAATAGTGTTCTGCACAGCACAGTTATTAATGGGGTTTGTCAAATATCCCATTTTTAAAAGTGCCTTCTGCAGCTGGTTTACTTCTCTGTCAAGCTCACTGCACACTCTCTCTTATATAGAAGACATGAAATCTGATAGCACATATTAAAGATAACAGCTTTAGGAATGGCAAAGTTTCTCATTAAGGTTAGATTTTGCCTGAGGTCTTCTTGTCTTCAATGTACAGAGGCCAAACTTCTAGTCTGATGTCAGTGTTCTGTTTGTGTGGCCTGGCATTATTTGTTACTGAACCAGGAACTTCCACCCACAGCAAACATGAAACAGGTATTTTGCATTAAAAAAACCTAAATCATAGAATGGCTTCACTTGTAAGGGTCCTTAGAGATCATCTCCTCCAACCTCCCCTCTCTTGCCCTGCTGGCCACATTCCTCTTGGTGCAGCCCAGGAAACAGTTTGCCTTCTGGGCTGCATGAAGGCACTGCTGGCTCATGGTGAGATGGATGGAGTTAGGTTAAGATGGAAAGTAAATATTCCCCATGCCTCCACGTTTACAGCAGTTGTTTAAGCATGGCTTTACTGCAGCTTCAACTCAGAACTATTCAGCCTTCCTTCATGTGACCATTTGAAGCTGTGCCTTTAAGGAAGGGACAGTGCTGGGACACTCTGGCTGAATGTTTTGGTGAAGACAAAGTGCTAGTGCATAAGTCTCAGACACATCAACTGCTTCTCACTGATTTCTTCCTACAGCCTCAGAAGCAATGGTCAGTGTTAAATACCTTCAGCCAGTCTGCAGTGATCACTACACTAGGATCCTTCAGAGCACTGAAGAGTTGCTTGGTGGCTCTTTTCTTCTCCTGTCTGTAATTTTTTTTTTGTACCTGGTTGAGAACAAAGAAAACATAGCAGCTGTAAGCATGGCCTCTGTTGGGGAGGAAAGAACACAATACATTAAGAACAGCTATGTATAGCAGAGCTAGAGCTTGACCCAGCCCAGGTTCCCCAGAAATGAGCACAAGGAAGAACAAAACCATAACAAGACAGCAGGCATTTGCTTTGCTCCTGAAGTTCCACTAAGCACAATCTAATTTGGCTTTTCTTTGGGGAAGGCAAGAGGCTGAATATCCAGTCCTCCTTACCCCTCAAATCAAAAAGATTAAATCTAACTGCACCCAAACCAAATTATTTATACTTTTGGTTTGGTAGGCAAGAAAGTGTCCAAGCAGTCATTTGCACAGATTGCCCACACATACACCTCCTAACAGGGCCAGTGAAGGATTACAATCCTCTTGAGGTGCCTAATGACTCTGGTGCACACAGACAGAGTGAAATAATGACACTGATTTGTTCTGTTTGCAGTGTATAATCTAATCCTGTATAGAAAGCCTGTAAATGCCCCTGCCCTATAATGACTCCTAGAAGAGTTGGAGGCTTTTCCAGGTCTTGGGAAATGACTCAGAGTAGTTCCCAGTGGTTTGTTTAGAAGGTACCACTTGTTTTGTAAAAGAAAGTCAGCTGATGCTGGCTTGGCTGCTTTGCACATACCTTCAGTGTTTCCTTCTTTGTGGATTTGGCAGTGGGAGATACACACTCTTTGTCAGACCCATTGCAGAGCTTGTATTCGATCTAAAAAGAGAGAGCGAGCAGAGAGTGTTAGCATGAAGATGTTCAAGTTGTGCTCTAATGAAGCCTTGTTTATATCTTCCAGGAATCCATTAAATTGCTGATTGCAGATTTCAGCAGCAAGGCACTAGGCAGGTGCAGAAAATGCCTATTTGCAGTGCAGACCAAACTTTCTTTCATACTCATAGCTAGTTGGAAAATTCCCCACCACATTTTCTTCATTTTTCTCCCATGCAGATATTAGTCCTGGTAAAACTCAAAGGAAACAAACCCCAAACCCCTATTCTTGTTCCTAACTTTGAAAATTGCTCATCTCTTTTCAGATCCAAAACCCTTTCAATTACTGGAATAAAAAATTACAGGGGAGCTGGCAGAGGTCATTCAGAGCCAGGCTTGGCATTGGCAATGACTGCTGCCCTAGCTGAAATGTCCAGAAACATAAGTGAGTAAGAAATTACCTAATCATGTTACAGATAATACAGGAAATCATCATCATCTTGGCCTTGAGGAGCAAGGCACACAATAATACCATCACTTCAAATCATGTTTGACAGTGTCAGTGCTGTTTAAATTCATTTTCAGAGGCTACAGCCCCATGTCCTGATTGTGCTGCTGGGCTGAAAATAAAGGCTTTGCTTTTGTAAGACACGGTCACGGTACTGCTGCTCACTTACAGGGGACAGCTGTCTGGAGCCCAGCTCAGGAGGAGGACCCCAGCTTGGAGAGGTGTGTCAGCAAGCTGTCCAAAACAGGGAGAGTGTCACAGTGGGAGAATCTGTTATCTCTATGTGACCTTCTCTCTCAGTACCTTTTTCCTTCCAACCTTTCATGTGGCTGATGCGTTCACAGTGTGATCTTTTGGGGTCAGGCACTGTCTCTCCTACTTATGCATGACAGCTTTATAAGAGAGCTCAGCCCTTGGCCACCTTGATTTAATGAGCATGACACAAAAATGAGCTCTGCAAAGGAAAAACTATATCAAACATAGTTCCCATTTATAAATTCACTGCTATGACTGCTATGCTCTCAGACTCTCCTTTAGGTCATGAGTTGATGAAATTGTTCTATGGTGCCTTCAGTTTTGAGAAACCCACTTTCCTTCTGTGACACAGAAACCTCTTTGGCTTCCACAGCAACAAACTATGTTAGTGTGAGCACTAAGCTATTTAATGACAGCCCTATTGGTCCTTTTCACACAACTCAGACAAAACCACACAAATTCATGACCAGATCACAGCAATCAGGCCATCAACTCTGCTTTGCAGACTGTGGCAGAGGCAAAAATGGGTGACGCAGGATTAGAAATTAGGGGCAGAAAGTGCAATTTCCAGCCAAGCCAAGGTCACTGCAGAACCTATTAGCTGTTCTCACATACCCTTCTCATAGCATTTCACTAAAAACATACCTACAGATGATACTTGAGAATAAACAGAGAAATGAGAGCTCTGTGATGGTGTGTAAAGACCACTGGAGTCCTTGATGTGACTGTCCAGTTTGCAACTCAACTTGGCCTTGGGTCCACTCAAAGGACATGCCAGCGTTGGGATTCTTGCAGACTGTTCAACAGCTGCAATTTCTGGTTTAGTAGAAAGCTAAGCCCACCTCCTCCACCTGCAATGCAGTCTCTGATGCACAGTTTGTATTTCTGTGGTTGGGACTTCACTGCAAACCCCCAGGCTTACAGTGGGGACTGCTGCACAGACACGACATCTGAGCAGAGAATTTGGCCCGGGGGGGCCTTGTCACATTTCAAAGGGCAGTGGTAGACATTTGGCAGATATGCTATAGGCCTTTCTTTATGAAGCAACATTTCTAAGTGCTTAAATGTCTCTGAGCAAGGATCCTTTGGAATTAGTAGGAGATTATGCTTTCGTGATTTGAGACATGTGTCCTCTGAAACTGGACAGAAGAACTCTCTGCCTTTCTCCCAATTAGCAAGGAGAATGTCCTGTCCTTGTGATACAACTATGAGCCAACTGCTTCTGGGTAATTTAACTCCCTCCAGCCTGAGATATCAGATACAGAGAAGAGCACTGGTCCTCATTAGCCAGCATGAGAAGCAGAAAAATCACTGATGTCCCTGAGATTCTAGGAAACCCTGCTCAGTTGTGCCTGCAAAGCATCAGGATCTTATGAATGCCTTTTGCTTAACTAATCAAAATAGGCTACAGTCACTTGTATAGAAAATTACATCTCAGCACTTACATAAAGAATTACATTTTGGCCCTCATGCTCCCTTGGCTTAAGGAAATTTACTTGAAGATGAATTCAGAAAGGCTTCCAATGACAGTCACAAACCATGCCAGCCTGAGCCCTCTGCTCATGGACAACTGGCATTAACACAGAGACACTTTGACTGGTCTAGCAGCCACACCTGCCTGCTACTCAGAGTCTCTCTGGGTCAGCTACAAATGGACTTAAACAATCACAAGACTTAAACCTGGAGCGTTTACAGACAGAGACTTTGATTCTGTCTCTTTAGAAGAGCTCCATGACCAAGGGCACTGCTGATGCCCTGTGCCAGCCAATACTGCTATGCATGTTATAAAGCCACAACAGACCACAGCAGATGAAGGGATACTCTCCCCTTACATCACCACAGCCTTCCTCAGCCTAGCAGAAAACTAACAGAAGCTATTTGTCATCACAGCAAATCTTTCAAGACACTGGGATAATGCAGGATAGCAGAATCTGGCTCACTCTCCCTGCAGCAACATGTGAATGCCAGTAACCAGAGATGAGGCTTTGTGCACTGGGAGGGTAAGGAATTGGTGTCCTTATAAAATTAGAATAAACACCAGAGTATTCTAATGGGAGACATGTCCTTGCTCACAGGTAATTTTCCCAGTATGTTTTCCACATGTAATTGTTACAGATCTGTATCCCTGCAGGAATGGAATGGAATGGAATGGACCAGGTTGGAAGAGACCTTTGAGATCATCAAGTCCAACCTATCATCCAACACCATCTAATCAACTCAACCATGGCACCAAGCACCCCATCCAGTCTCTTCCTAAACACTTCCAGTGATGGTGACTCCACCACTTCCCTGGGCAGCACATTCCAATGGCCAATCTCTCTTTCTATGAAGAACTTCTTCCTAACATCCAGCCTAAAATGAAATGAAACCAAAGCTCCTGAAGCAGCACAAACACTAGGGAACAGCTGGGTTTGATACAAGAAGTGAAGAGCTCCTTGTCACAGATGTGAATATTCATGTTGTGCATTTAAAGACTGTTGTTTGCAGTTGCTATAAGCAGCTCTTTTAAAAAGCATTTTTATTTTGTGGTAAATTAACAGCTCATGCACAGCACAGGAGAGTCAGAGCAACAGCTTTGGATGAGGAGAACATTTTTCACTGTGGGGGTGACAGAACACTGGAACAGGCTGCCCGGGGGGGCTGTGGAGTCTCTCTCTCTCGAGATATTCAAAACCCACCTGGATGCATGCCAGAGTGATCTGGTGTAGGTGCTCCTGCTCTGTCAGAGGGGTTGGACTGGATGAGCTTTCAAGGTGCCTTCCAGCCCCTAACAGTCTGTGATTCTTACCAACCAGCCAGCTTTGCATTAGCAAAGCTGACCCTGCAGTTAACATGCTGCTAGCCAGCAAGTTGATTAATCTTCACCTAAAACTTTCCAGTTTGAAAAAAACCCCCACCTCCAAACTCACTCTTATTTCAAGAGCATTAAAAAGGCCCAGCAGCTGCATTCACAGCAGTGCAATAGCACAATGATTAGCACTGACTGCAAAGCCTGGACAAAGAGCTGACATGGCAGCACTATCAGGGGAAAACCACTGGTGAAATTCAGCTGTCCAAGCACCTCCAAATGCCAAGTTACACTCCTGTTTAGAGGAATGCTCTACTCCATCGTGTCAGATTATAGTAAATGAAGAAAAACTCAGAGATCTCCTGGGGCTTCTGTTGGATCATTTAAGTGTGCCTTTCATGGGAAGAACACTCTGCAGGTTTAGAGTATTTAAAGAAGGTTTGAGGTGAGTTGGGAAACTGCACCCCAAGGAGGATGCTGTTCTGCTGCAGAGCCTCTCTGAGGTTATTCCTACAATACCTGGATCTTTCTGACTACTCATTCCTCAGTTAGGTAGCTAAGGGAGAATGGAGGGAAAGTTACTCTTGTAGTTTGCCACACCTATGAATGATCTTTCATGATAGTCCCAAATATAACCATGGCTGGAATTAACTCAGAGGTTAAGAGTATGATTCATGGATGTACAAGGATGAGCTAGAGACAGCCTGGGAACTGTAGCTTGCATCTCAAGGGATCAGTATGAGCTGTTTCAAGCTACTTTGCAGCTAAAATACATTTCCAGCAGCCACTTAGAGTCATACTTTAGATTACAAATCACACAACAAAGACTTGAACAGCTCAGACATGTGGAAAAACTTATTCACTATGAACAAAGCAATCTAAGCTTTGCTCCCCCATACATCATGTAATTGTGCACGTAACAGCCACACTCCTACAGTGTGCTAAGTTTAGACTTCATTGTGGCAGTAGTGGGGGACTGAAAAGAGTGAAGTACCACTGACTGCCAGCTTCAAGATTTTACTGACTACCCCTTAAAATACAGTTCAAATCTTTGTGGGCTCTGCATGTATATCAGAAGACATCAGCTGCTCTCCAGCCAACAGAATTGACAGTAAGGGGCAGAAAAGGGGAAAAAAAGAGAAACTGCAGCACTGCAGACTGCAATAAAAGGTGCTGCAGAGGATGAACTAGGCACAAAGTGAGAGAAAGCCACCTCCTGTCACCATTAGGCAAGTGCTAATGTACTACCTGGCTACAGAGACCAGCTTGACACTAAAGAGACAGTTCTGTGATGCTTTCACACCCATTATGACCACTGGTCCCAGAAAACAAGGCTAAAGGGCTCTAAAAATAGAGAAACTAACATAAGTAACAACATGAAATAAATAATCAGCAATATTGGATTGGGGTTTTGTTGTAGTTGTTTGGGGATTGTTTTACCTTGGAAAAGGAGATGAAAGAGACTGCACTTAAATAAGGAAATAGGAGAAAATATGCTGCAGGGGAGTTAACAATGAAATATGTAGCTGAACTGTGCCTTTAATTTGTTGTAATAAAACTTGGTGTGAGAAGCCACAGCTGAAATCAGAACTGTGCATTGCCAAGAACTCCACAAACAGGCTGAAAGCAGATGTTCCAGCATACAGCATTTTATTGTCTGTAAAGACAGGAGCTCAGGGACACACTGGCAGCCCATCTAAGAGCACAGGGTAGTCTGGTGGCAGGTAAATGGCTGCACAGCTCCCAGATGTTTATGGGGTCTTGATGAGGCGTTCTGCTTGGTGTCTGCTAACTCAGAATCCTGCAGCCAGCTCTGTGGTGCAGGGTGGATGTGATCTTGAGTGAACAAAATGAAGAAGTGTTTCCCCCTCACTGCCGAGGATGTGAAAGAGAAACACAGTTGATCTCCCTGGGGAAATGCAGGGACTCCAAGCCAGAGCTGGGAACTCAAGGTCCCCCAAGTCCCAGACCAGGAATTGAATCACTCAACTGTCTTCCTTTCCTTCTGCGTGAGAAGAATCAGTGCGGTGTGGGACATCAAAATAGCGCTGCCGAAGGGACACTGATTTCCAACCAGGTTACTTGTACCCACTGTGCCAAAAGAAGAGTTAAGCTTTGATGGCACAGATCTCTTACCCAGGACATTTACATTTGAAACCATTAATTAAACCTGCACACCTCACAGTTGGGTTGCTATAAATTATTTCCCTCCTGCTATGAGGAATCTAAACACGCCCCAATTAGCACACTCTTTTCTTTGGTCCAAGTAGGTGGAATTGCTATTTACTTTTAAACTGAAATGCTGTGACAGATCCCTGCCTACAGCTCTGGACACCTGACAGTAAGTTCATTATAAAGCTTTAGAGCTGAGTGGATGTGAAAAACTAAATATTAAGGAAACTGACTACCAGGTTGCCTCTGCCTCGACTTTTAAGGCACAAGCCATTTCCTAACAGGGACTCCCTACTGTCACTGACACTGCAAAGCCAGACAGCAGAAAAGTTTCCTGTCTGGAGAAGAACACAGTGGTGTGCAACAGACAAAGGCAAAGCAAAGTCATCGTGACGGGCACAGGTCCAGTGAAGCTGAGAGTCTCTGGATCAAACATCATGTGTCTAAGCAGAACATTCAGGTAGGAAAGAAAAACCTAGCTCTGGCCCATGCAGTAGCAAAGGCATCTGTCTGCAGCACTGTAAACAATTAGGCAAGTTGAAGTTTGGTGTTTTGGAGTCCTCATATCTGTTTTTAGTCCACTGATGTTTCAGAGCAATTTTGTAAAACCAGTCTTGGGTCAGTGAAAGCAAAGCTCATGTCCAGGGGCAGGTTTTGAATCACAAATCTGATGCAGGTGTTTTGACACCTGCACTCTCACTTATCTCTCCTTAACAACTGCTCTTGACACTGCCAAGGGGAGACTCACCAACACCTCCCAGGTGCACACAAAGCATGGCAGCAATCTAGATGGGTACCCAAATCTTCCAAGGGTACTGCTCCTTTCAAAACCACACCTGTTGAAAACTAAATAGCAAGGCAGGCCCCGAGGCTGGGAAAACTCAGCACCTCAACTCTTCTCATAAATGAACTCTACTCTTGTATTCAGAAATCAAACTGCATCTTAGAAATCGTGCTCCCTTTTGGACACTTCAGTGCTCTGAGCTGTCCAGAAAAGTCCCTCATCTTTGCATTCCTAAGTCACTGGGAGTTTAACATCACTCTTTTGAGGGCACACAAAACATTTGGCTTTTGAAACAAAGCCCTGGATGCAGGTCTCCACTGTCAGAATAAGTTGTAACCTGGCTTTCCATGAGGAACCTGCATGAAAAACCAAACCCAGCTTTGGTTTGCAGCTTGCCAAGTTCCAGCAATAGCAGAGGACATGCACACAAGCCCTTGTTACACGCTCCCAAACCTCCTCCCATCACCATCTCCCCACGCTGACCTCTGCCAGAGCACCCCAGCTGTACAACCTGCAAGCTCCAGGCAAGCATAGCCAAATGTATTTGAAGCTGCAGAGCCTATTTTCATGTATTATAAGAAACCACTTGTCTGCAGCTGCTTCCTTCATGTCATATTTTCATTTCAGCTGGTGCCATTTGCATTTATAGCTTCATAGTTGAATAAATTTAGTTAAAAATTTATTAACAGGCCTTGCTTCTATTTCTAGTTACTCTCTAGAAATATGTGAGCTGCAGCCAACAAAGCCTGCACACGAATCTCAACGCCAGATCTAACTCATAAGGTTGATTCCATCTCTACAGGAAATCAAAACCAGGCAGTCAGTAACTCTAGATGTAGAGCCAGGTTTTAAACACCCAGATCCAGAGTCCTTGGATGCAGTTTTACCTCTCCATAACAGGCTATCTGGAAATGTGTTCAGGAAGTTGGTTAGTTTGTATTCCTCCCTCACTACACCAATTCCCAGAGCTCTCTTCCAGGACCTTGACTCACAGTTTTGGATGCCGTGCACTACACTAAACATTACAGCTTTCTCTTCCAAAACAATTAAGGTTTATGATTGCCTTGCTGATCAGGAACAGCAGGAGACACCTCTAGTGACAAAATCAGCCTTTCAACCATAATTATTTGTATCTAATTACTGCAAAATTAGCCCAAATAAGCAGGGTTCTTCTGTGGCAGGTGCTATCACGTCAGAAGAAAGTGTGGGCTTCTCTGTCATCCCAACCATGCAAACCCAACCCTTTTCTTTCCCTCAAAACATGCATGCACAGTTACTGCAGGAACAGAGGGTGAGGACTGTTCAATGACTGAGAAAAGAGAGAGTAAGAATGATTAATAGCAGCCTGAAGAGAAATGAAAGGCAGACTAGGGATGGATCCCTATCCACCATACCTTACTAATGGAGTTTGGAGTCTGTGGTGTTTCATCCTTCAGCGCCGATGGGCTGTTGCCTTCCACATCTTTTCCTACAACAAATAAAAGTGATTCAGAATCAGAGAAATTCTGTGCAAACCATGGCTACTCATGGCCTTGGAAGGGCTACTGCTAACAGCAAGCAAGAGAAGATGTCATGAGCAGGAGAGCAGGCACACCAGGACCACAGAGAGGGACCTTGTAGAGCTTGAAATAGCCCAGATCCCCATGCTTGGGCAATGCAGCAAGTACTGCTTAGAAGTTAGGTCTCAAAACACTGTGGTAAACCAACATGGTGATTGAAGAGTCCAGCATGTGAAGGCTGGAAAAAGCCAGAAATAAGGTTGCTTATGCATCCTTAATCATCTCCCTTCTGTATCTGCATTATGATGCAGTCTTTAATGACATTACCACAGTCTGTTCTTTTCTTACATACCCCATGTCTCATTCAATGCAAATAATAAATGGAATTCAGTTAATAAGCAGCTATTCAAGACATCATCCTCCTTGGTCAGTGTCTGGCAACTACACACAGATAGCAGCTTTGTTTGACAAATAATAACCAGGATCAGAAAACATTACAGAAGACAGAGCAGCATCTAAACATAATCAGCAAAACAAAATTAAAGAAACAAAACCCTGCAGAGGATAAAGGACTTCTGATCAAGTTATTTGTTAGAGAAACATTTTCAACTAACAAGTAGCATTTATGAGCACTGTAACATTTTCCAATCACTGTAGAGATGTATTTCCACTACCCAAACAGCCTACACTTGCAGTACATTATACACATTATGTACTGAATATGCATAGTCCTGGCCCAAGCAGTAGAATGCAATGATAAACCCTGTTCCTTTTGCCAGCTGTAATTGTGTTTTACAGTAAAAGGACACATGGAGCTTCTATTCTAAAAAAGCCAAAAAGTAACAACTGATGAGACAAGCTTTCCAGTGCCAGGACAGTCATTGTTATCCAACTGCACTGTAGTTTTCTTCTCAAAACTGTCAGCAGTCAGAGCTTTGGAATACTGGATGCAGTAAAGAACCACTGAGATGGTGAAATACAATCCACTGGTATCACACTGCAAACATGGGAACTGTTACAAATGGTTTTAAACTGTGTGGGCCAGTTTTGATTTGGAACCACCACCAAATCCAAAGCCAGCAAGGAAATGCCTGATTCTCCTGAAGTCAGCAGAAGCTGTCACAGATGTGTCACAGATGTGTCAGGAGCTACAACATTTCCTGGCGTTTTCAGAGCAGCCATTTAGGAAGACAAGCACCATCAGAACAAAACAGCCACAGAAGCTAACCAAAACCCAAATATCCTCATGGCCATGTCCTGCACTTCCATCCTGGGACATGAGAAAGAACAGCACATCCTGTCACAACCAAAACTGCAACTGTGCTACAGGGTTTCTGACAAAACCAATGGCCTTTTAACAGGCATTAACAGCCACTTTGGTGTTTGAGCTCCTAACTTTAGGAAAAGGCTTTGTGGGACAAGTGTCCCTGGGAGGTGTTCAACTTTCCACATGGTGACTAGGGGTGGAGGGGGTTTCAGATGTGTTTCTCACCCCATAGCACAGTGCTGACAGAGAAAGCAAACACTCTCAAGCCCAGGAGAAGCAGGACAGCATGTGCAGTGCTCACGTGGGCTGCTGAAGCAGAGGAGGGACCTACACAGTCACATAGAAGGTGGTGCAACAACAGGGAACCTATATCTTAACCTAGTTTCTGAACCATCACTCCTCCCTTTGAAACACTGAGCCCTAAATAAAGCACTTGGAAACCTAACATCTATGGGCAGCAGAAAATCCCAAGTGACTGCCTAGCTGACAGAGCCCTTGTGCTACCATGACAAGTGGGACAGCCACAAGCACTGCTGGCCATGGATTAGGACCTGTATCTCTGTATGTTTCCTTTCTCTGATGACAGTTTCCTCTCTACAGCCCCCCAGCAGAGGCAGAGAAGGTTGGAATAAAGTCACAAAGCCATGTTGCTGCCACACTTGTTTCCCATGAAGAGCTTCTCCTGTGCATATATGGGAAAGTAACATATGGTCTGCAAGTTCAAGTCAAGTTAATGGGCATCAGCTGCTGCCTGCTCAGAGGGAACAGCATCTATTAGCATAACAGAGATCCCAACCACTCTTTATTATGTCTCATTTCTCCAAGCTGGTCTCCATACAAAAATCCTGGATGTGAAAGATTTCTGCCTTCTCTCAGTAATCCAGTCAAAAGGGTTTGCCCCTGAACAATGAGATGCTTGCTGAGGTTCTGGACCATCCTGCTCAAAGTATGTTATGGAAAATGGCAATGTGCAACTGTTCACTCTCACCACATCGTTTACAAGGATGTGTAAGAGATGTTTATGGAGCAGCATAGTGTTTCCTGCCCCAAACTCATTAAACTTATTAGCACTTGTGAGGGAAAGGCTGCTTTGCAGAGGAGAGCTATCTGCTGTCTGTCTCAAGCAGACTTGCAGGCGAGGGCCAGCCCTTGTGTGGAGAGCAAACTTCATCAAAACAACGTGTGAGTTTCTCAAAATCCCACACACAGAGTTAAGTGCACAGAAAGCCCAAAAGTGAGAGTCCCACCCAGAGTGTAACAGATACAGCTGCCTCGAGAAAACAAATAGGAAACCACATAAAAACATAGAAGCAGCTAAATATTAACTGGCTACAGAAGCTCAAGTTCTTATCTCTCTGATCAAGAAAACAATGTCCACAACAGACACAGAGCTGAATCTCTCCCGACTTAAGATTCCTGGCTGCCAGCAGGGCACACAAGGAAAGGTCCTTCTCAAAGCAGCCCAGAAGTTTTGCATTAAATAACCAAAAAGATTTGGGGAAGGGAATCAGTGTGCTGATGGAAACAGCCTTCACCACATTGGGAAGAAAACTGCCAAGACTCCAGCCTTGAGGCTACAGGCTATAATTACTGACATCCTCTTTTACCCCATTATTGTCACGCACAGGAAAAATGAACATTCAGTTCCTTTCCAGAGCAGTAACTCTTTCCTTTTTTGCTTGTTTCCTGCTGGGTATCAATCCTACAGGTGCATTTGCCTTTTCCCTTTCTGAAGACAGATACAGCGAGCATGACTGATCAGTGGCAACAGGAAGTAAAATGAGTGGGTCATCGAGGAACTCATGATCGGCTCCATGCAGTGTGAACTATTACTTTACAGACTTCCTGATAAAGTACCTGGACAGCTGCAAGAGGAAATATACAGGCTACGGTGTGTGGCAAAACGATCACAAATAGCACCTGTTAGTGCTGTAAATAGCAGCCACAAGGCTCAATGTATACACCAGACTGAAACTGAGTTCTGTGTATCTACCACAGTAGAATTCCCATATTCATGGAAGTGCATCTCTTAGGATGCAGATAACCTCTGTGGCTCTGTGAGTTGCAGCCTAGTCAAACCCAGAGATGCTCTGAAAGTTCTAACTACACCCCCAATAGACTTCCTACCCTCTCTCCTTATTGCTAAGTGAAAGGCAGACAAGGGCAAGTAACAAACTCCTGTGTCTCTATTTTTTGAGCTTCCCATAAAAACAAAAGATGTCTTCTTCAAACTTCTTTTAGTTACCAGAAATCATTAGCAATTTTGTGTGCAAGCAAGAGGCAGAAAGTCCAATGTGCTATTTCAGACAGTGCCCTCTGCATCTCCCAGATGCTTCCTTTAAAAAAAGCATCTTCTCACTGAACTGAGCACGAGGTGTAAAGTCTGTTACTCCTTCTCACTGAATTTGCACAACTTCATTATTGGAGGGCTAACCCTAGGGTGTTGGTGGTGTGAGATCTACAGCTCCAGCCACCTCATAACCCAGTAAATTCCTGGCAGGAAACCACTGGGCTTTGCTGCCCACAGCACACACCCAACACGATCAGCCCAGTGCCCTCTTACAGGAAATCTGCTGGGATCAGGCAGCAAAACTTGGACCACTGGGAAAGAACTGAAAGTTGATGGAAAACAACAGATCAGCATGGGGGACAGAGAAGTATTGGATGCAGCTTACGGACATAGACCTGTAGCCTACCGATGGTGGCAGTAGCATCTTTCAGAGAGACAGGAAAAACTGAAGGGAAGCACATGAGGCTCTGAGGAAAGTACAAGGAGAAAGGAGAAGCAAAGGAGTGAAAGGAGAGAAAGCAGAGACAGGAGAGCTCACTGTGGGAAATGGCAATGGAATGTGAGGAGTGACAGATATTTCTTATGGGAAATGTGAGGAGAAAAGAGACAAGGCAGCTCTGTGGGGACCAGGAAAGAAATCAAAGGAGTAAAACAAAATGGATAGACATAACTCCACTCCCTGCAAGAAATCTCCTGGCTGAAGCAACAACTTCTGTTTGTCTAAAAGGATATTCTCTCTTTTACGAACTCTTTGGCCTGTGCTCTTCCCCTGCAGCACAGAGAGCTACTGCCCTTGCTGACGCCAGAGCTGGAGGTTACTTAGAAGAACCATGCAGAACAACAAAAGCTCCAGCATGGCTCAAAGACACTTGCTCTGCTGAGCCTAGCAGGCTGTTTGGTCTGGCTGCCAGCAGGGAGCAAGGAGAAACAAGGTGATGGGGGAAGCTGAGGAAAAGACAAGCTCTTGCAGCTACCTCCTCTACACTGAAACCCCTCCACTTGGTTTCTGACGGCTTACAGCACCGAAATACCTTAGTGAGGAATCTGGTAACCTTTTTTTTTAGCACTGGAAATGCTGCTAAGAACTGAACAAAGGGCAGACTCTGAGCTTCAGAACTCCCTACAGGTTTGAAATGTCTGAGACACTAGGTGTCCCATTGTAAATTGCTTTCAATTTGATTACCAAAAGGTTGTTGAAGCTTCCAGCCACCTCAATGACAGCCAGGATTAGTCAGCACTGCTGAAAATAGGCTCCCCATTGCCTTGATGCAGACACAAATAGAAATACCTGCAAAACCAGAGGCTCTTGAAACCTTTGCACTTAATTACCTCAAGAAAACCCAGACCTAGTTTTGCTCTGCATCATGCAAAGCCCAGGAAGGCTGTGGGCTGTTACAGCTACAGGAAGAGTGAAATCTCTTGAGAGATGCTATGTTCTTTCTCTAGATATCAGTGTTTTGAGAGCTCGTGAAGGTGCTGTGAGGTTTGGTTATTCAGCACTGACATGGGCAGCTGCAATTGACAGCTCTGCAAGCTTGTGACTGCTCCCTGAAGTGCTTGTTTACCAACTCAAAGTGAAGCATTGTTTGCAGACTGCAATCAAGGAAAGACTCAAATATTTATTGTGAGCAACAAATTCTGAAACAACAAAATCAGCTCTACTTCCTTCCAAAAGGGTGCTAGGAAACTCAGTGTGGGGGGAAGATGTTAATAGTTTCATAGTTTCATAGTTTCATTCAGGGTTGGAAGGGACCACAAGGATCATCTCGTTCCAACCCCCCTGCCATGGGCAGGGACACCCTACACTAGATCAGGCTGGCCAGAGCCTCATCCAGCCTGCTCTTAATAGTTTCATAGTTTCATTCAGGGTTGGAGAGAACACATAAAGCCAGTCTGATGCTCACTGCAACTTGTCAAGGTTCCTGGTACCTGTAGTGCTTGCAGATATTTACAGAACATTAACCACAAAAAGTCTGCTCTTGTAATATTTATCCTGGGCTCCAACTCTGAACAGGGAAACCTGCCATTCAAATGGGGCCAGGAAATGCTACATAAGCCCAAGGCTTTGGATGAAATGCCCCAAAGTAGAAGTGCCTGAAAACAGCCATGTTGGAAATGTGAGGCCATGTGGCATTCAGATGGTTACGAGCCTCAGCTCTGGTGCCCTCCGTTCCCACTTAACACTGCGGCAATGAAAGACAACAGCATCACAGAAGCCAAACTGTCTGGGATGCAGGAACACCTGGGTCACAACAGCTTCTCTCTCTCTGTCACATGAACTTGCTTCTCTGTCTCCTGGCAGCATGCTACAAGATCCACTTGCAGTCAAGCAGCTGAGGCACGCTGCTTTCTGCACTGACACACCAGAAACCAACCTGGGCTGAGCGGGTAGATGTCATTGTCGGCCCCGAAGAACAGATTGCGCGTCAGCTTGCGGGGATCGACCTTCTGAGGGGTGGATGAGGCCGGACAGAGGGAGAACCTGCGGCGAAGGAAGTTCTCCTCCTTCATGGCATGAGCTGTGGGGGTTTTCTGAAAGGCAAAGATAGAAATAATAGTTCATTTTAAGAGGCAGGAACTCGAAGTTTCACCCCCAGATGAGTCCGCTGCTTCGAAGCCGCCTAATCGCAGGTAGTGTGCCAGACCTTTTGATAGAATGCCAGAAGGCTATGCAGACAAAAAAACAAAGAAAGAAAGTTTGAGGATACAATTACTGATTTGCTGACTCTTAGTATTTGCAAGCTGCAGAGAAGCAGGACACTGCTCTTTGGTGAATCCAGGCAGCATAACATCCTCCTGCCTTCCTACCTACAAGGATCTATCCAGGATAACAGCTACTTCCCGGGTCTATCCAGTGCACAGTAGCTAAAATTCACTCAGTTTACTTTCAGGTTTAAGGTTTTGGAGTCTCTTCTATAAATACAACTCCTTTGGTGTCAGCAGAGTTACACCATCTCTGCAAAAATCCACGTTTCATGTGAGCTGCATAGGGGAAGACCAGCTGCACTGGCTGCAGAGAGCAGCAAGCAGAGGTAATGCCAGGGTCACTCCTGCCCTTAGCTCCAATTACAGCACATTTTGGCTTTCAAATGATTTTGGCCTTCTTTAAAACGTCTTTTAGATCAGATTTGCTGTGTGATCAATAAGATAAATCTTGCTGCTCAGTGAGGGTCAAGAACAGCATTTGTCTCCCCAAAAGCCTCCCCACACACCCATGCTAGATCCTGATGGTACTGTGCTCTTTAGCACCAGTTGGCTACTGTGTTAGATTATCCTGGCTGGAATTAAAGGTTTCTTTTATACCCATCTAACAAGCAGTTCTTTCTTACCCATCACAAACAGATATTATGACTGTCTCCTTCCTGAGTTACAAGCTTCATTCTCTCTCCCTGTGCAGCCAGAGGCAGGGCTCTTGCTAACAGTAAGAAGCATTAAACCAGCCCTTGGGTGGGCACTGCAGACTACAAGGTCTGCTGCTTCTCAAGGGCCAGTGACTGTGCTAAGAAAACCCTTTCCCTCAAAAGAGCCTTGAAGTTTTCCCATGTCTTTTAGGCTACTGGGAAAGCAAAGTGGAAAAAGTTGCCCAGAGTAGCAGTGCAATTTGGGAGTGCAGGTCTTGTAAGCATGTGAGGTGACCTGGGTAGTAGTAGGTGGAAAATGGGCTGATTATGGGCTAAAGCACTCTGCCCTGCCCTTCCTGCACCCTGCTGCTTGTGCTGGCCCAAAGGCCCCAGTTTAATAGGGAACCCTCAGTGGGCTCTTGAAGCTCAGCCTTCACAGCTGAGAGAACTCATGAGGGATTGCTGCAAATGTGTGGCAGTGCAAGAACCTCCCTGGCTGCTCTGTCCCTTCACCTGCCTTGCTAATTCCTGAAGAAGGCAGTCCCAATGCTTCAGGTTCTGAGTTTGTTTTACATTTACTGACACAGCAGCCTGTATCAGCTTTATAAACCAGCTGTGATTTACAAGGCAAGAGAGAAACTGCTCCTTCCTGCAGCAGATTGCCTCAGTGTCCAAACATTTAATTGGATCTAAGCCAGTCTGGACTCCACTGAAAGATGAGTTACCAAACCCACTCTGAGCAGCAGGTCTTTCTGAACCCAAGCTGGGATGGGTGAGCCACCAGATGAGGAGGTCCATAACATCCAAAAAGGGGGCTAACTGCTAGCAGCTGGGGCAAGCCCAAAACTGGAACTCCCCCAGGCCACACAGCTGCAAAGGGAAGGAGATGCTGGGCTCACATCATCTATGGAGGATGAATTAATGTCTGTGCACTGCTCTGAGGACACAATATTCCCTAAAAGCCCTACCTGTTATCATGTCCCCCCATGAAAGTGGCTATGATTCGGCAGTGGCATTTCGCCCATCTGCCCCAACACTTTATGAGAGGCTGTTTCAGGCTGATGAAGTGTGCTGACAGTCAGGTGAAATGAGGAGGCTGCAGCTCTTTCCACTCATTGCTGCCCTGCCTCTGGTCAATTCAACTGCCCAACAAAATCATCCTGCAAACACGTGTTAGGGCTCAGAAAGTCCCCAGGTTCCCCTGGCAGCCAACAGCATCTCTGAAGCAGCAGATAATTCAGCTCCCTAACATTAAGCAATGTAAATAACCTCGTTTTTTTTTTGGCACAGATACTCTTGGTTGCATACCACAGAGTGGGGAAAAGATGAAAAATCAAAGCTAACTATGAAAAAAAAAAGGCAAGTGAGAGCAGAGGAAAATGCAGCTAGCTGTGTGTCTGAAAGCAAGATATGTAAAAATAATCCAGGTCTAAATAGCTGGGTTTGGAATGCTAACACTGAGCTATTTTCTGTCCTTGTTCCCAGAAAAGCCATCTCAACTCTCTGTCTCTGGAGCTGCTTGGAATTGGCTTGGAGCAAAATCAGATCCGTGGGATTCTCTCCCCAGAAGCAGTGATCTGGCAACTGCAAGCCAATCAGGCAGGAGGGTGCTCAGAAATCTCAGGTCCCTCCAGTGAAAGCAGGCTGGGGAACAAGTTCCAAACATAAACCAGCTGTCCATCCAACTCTTACACTCTGCTCTCCTGGTGGAGTCTTTGCCAGGCAGGATAACAAAAAGTCTGCATTCAGCATCATTTTGTCTCAGGAGCACCTCCAGCTACACCAGTGGAGAACTGTCAGCAAGGGCAAGCCATGCACCAGGTCACAACCTCTTTCAACTGCTGCTGTATTTACTATGCAGAGAGACCAGTGCTCTGGTGTTCCCCTCACCTATTATTTCACACTATTTACTCTGCTGCTGCTCTCTCATTTCCACACTTATTTAAGCCACAGGCTTGACAACGAGAAATCTGGATGCCTTGTTCAGCTGGAAACAGTCACTGAGCAATAATGAAGGAAAGAGTCTTTCCTCCAGTCCCTAATTTGCTCTGCCTCTTCTCTTACATATCTTAATACAAACTGCTGGCAGCAGCTCATCTCTTTTGGACCACAAAGATCAACTTGACTGAGTTCCTCCTAGCAGGGTCTTTTTTGGGCAGAGGACCTCCAGTGACAGAAAGTCCCTGAGAGGCAGCAGCAGTGATGTCTGTGTCCAGCACACAGACACAATACCCTGTGTCACCAACATCCTGACCTCCCATCCAAAGATCATCTAACATCACATTGCTCCAGCTCATGGGCACAGATCCTTCCTGCATTTGACCCTCAACCAGGCAGGCTGTGTGCCATCCACATTTTCGGGGCTTTCACTCCAACTAGAAGGTGACAGCAGCAGAGCCTGCCCCCTTCACTGTGCTATTTGGTGTGCATGCAATTCCACTTACATTTCCTTGATTTTCAGGTAAAAGAGAAGAATTGTTGGCCTGCATTTCATTCCCTGAGACTGCATCTTAGACTGCCAAGACACCTTTTCAGATAAAGGCTGAGATGGACAGACTCAAGCTAAAAGATGTTACCTCATTATGCAGTGCAGCACAAAATCACAGAAAAGGACTTCTTTGGTTTTATTTTGGAGGTTTTAAACATCAAATGCTTTTCCTTGGTGGGAGAAAATGTAGTTCACACTATTAAGATTCTACAATGCACATGAAATATTTGGCTTGGTTTCCAAAAGATCTCTGTGTGTCTGTCTGCATCTCTACCTATCCTGCTTTATCCTCCCTCCCTCCCTCCCTCTCAATGTCTTTTGTACAGTTGGCAAAAGTCAAGGCAATCTGACAGGCATTAGAAAATGTGAATATAATAACTTCTTAACTGCTCTGTGAGAGCCAGTGCCTAGAGAAAGGAAGGAAACTGTATCATTGTCCTCTGAGAGAAGGGCACTAGTAAGAACCCAACAATTAGCAAGCATCAGTGAATCCAGCATCAGTCACAGATCCATAACACAATGAGGCTTCATTAGCTCACTTGCTCAGTCAGATACTTGCTGTAGGGGTCTGCCTGCCCAAGCTGGCCTCAAGATACATAAAGTTCCTGAGAGGTGTATGGGATGCTGAACAGAAGATGCCAGAGGCCATTTCCAAAGGGATGTACCAGGAAAGTGGGTTCAGTGTTTTCACAACAGTCTCTTTAATCACCTTCCCCAGGGAGGTGGTGGAGTCACCATCCCTGGAGGTGTTCAAGAGGGGATTGGACAAGGCACTTGGTGCCATGGTCTAGTAGTCATGATGTCTTGGGTGACAGGTCGGACTTGATGATCTTTGAGGTCTTTTCCAACCTTATTGATTCTATGATTCTATGATTCTAAATAACCCTGCCTCTGCCCAGATTCACCTCTGGTAGATAGGAGGGTGTGGAGGGTTTCAAAAATACAAGCTTGTACTTTAATGCCATTAATATGTGACTGTGGAAACACACAAAAATTCCTTGGTGATGAAGTATCTGATAGGAAATAAGGAACCACAGAAGATACACTTCCAAAGATGAGTGCTTTGGAGCTTCAAATCTTTCATGGCTGGTTTGAAGACAAGTGTGTTGTTCTGAAAACCAACTCTGCTTCTAGATCAGTATTTTGGAGCTGGCTTCAGGATATGGCAGAAACCAGTCCTGCAGGGTCTCAGGTTCAAAATCAAAACTGGGCCAGAAGTGCAGAAGGCTGAGAGCTGACATTATGTCACCAAAATACTTAGGCAATACAAGGCAACAAATTTCACCCACTGCCCCTGCCTTCCCTCAAAACCCAGCAGATGAGATGGAAAACTGTCCTAGAAGGACATCATGTCCTTCTGCACCAATTGCTGCAGAAACCATGAGGTCTCTTAGGAATCTAACCTCTCCACAACAGATCTTCACTGTAGCTCTCGCATGAATTCATCTGGCTGTTAGTGTGGGCAGCTTAAAGCACCCTGCAGTTTGCAGCTCAGGTCATTTCTGGCCTTCTATTTATGATCATAAAACTGAAGGAAAGGTAAATCTGAGTACTGGCAGGGTCACTAAACACAGCATTTCTCAGGACTGCCCCTTTCATGGTGACAGCTCTTCAAGCAGTAATGGGCTATTAAATGTGGGCTGTTCACCACATCTTAAATAGGAATAAATAATTCAGCAGCAAGAAATAAACTTCTTGCTAACCCTGGCTTTGAGACCACTTTATGCTTTAAAAATGGAAAACACAGCAGGTAAAAAGCCCATGTAAAATCCCCATGAAACACAGGACCATGGAAGTGCTGAACTTAACAGGGGATAATTGCCCAATGGGACTTGCACTCTGAGGTGGCTTAAAGAACATCCAACCACAGAGCAATGGGGCAAGAATGGGAGTTACTTTATTAGCAAACCTTGTGGCTGCCGTGAAAGCGAATGGGATCTGCCAGTGCTCTCCTCCTTTGGCACGGGACCCATTTTGGGGACAGCGACTAAGAGATGTACAGGGGATCAGTGCTGGTGCAGAGATGCCTTTCATAGAACCACAGAATCATTTCAGTTGGAAAAGACCTTTAAGATCATTGATCATTATCTAACTACCAAGTCTAAACCATGGCCCTCGGCATCAGATCTCTGCATCTTTTAAATACCTCCAGGAATGGGGATTCAACCATCTCTCTGTGGGGCTTTTTCCAGTGTTTGAGACTCCCTTCAGGGAAGAAGTTTCTTCTAATGTCCAACCTAAACCTCCCCTAGTGGCACCTGAGGTCCTTCCTCTTGTTCTATCACTTGTTCCTCAGGAGAAGAGACCAACCCCCCACCTGCTTCCAGCCTCCTTTCAGGTTGTTGTACAGAGTGAGGAGGACTCTCCTCAGCCTCCTCTTCTTTAGACTAAACAACTCCAGGTCCCTCAGCTGCTCCTCACCAGACCTTTTTCTCCAGACCCTTCACCAGCTCTTGTCTGGACCCACTCCAGGACCTCAATGTCCTCCATGCAGTGCAGGCTGCTCTGTATTTTTGGCCTTTTGTGCTTGCTGGGAAGAGAGTGGCAGCTTTCAGCACCAAGGCTCAAGGCTTTGGGGGATGGAATTTTCCTGGCTCCATCTTTAAATTTCCTACGTTCCCAATATATAATTACCACACAGCCAAGCACTGTGCAGACATTATCCTGCCCCTACTCTCTGAAAACTGGTGGGTAGGTTGGTTTGCTTACTCTAATTTCCAGCATTTTAAAATAGATTGGAAATATGCACCTCTCTATAAATAGTTAATTAGGGGTTTTGTATAGTCAAGAAGGCTGTGCTAGTTAGGTGGGGGGGGCTCTTAATTTATTCAAAGCTTGTTTCAAACAACCTTCTCTTTTTCTGGTCACTAAATATTTCCCAGAAATCAAGTTAGAGCATATTTTGTATTCACAGCAGTCACTCACTCCAGAATCTGCATCAATAAGGAAAATTAAATCTGAAGACACTGACATTTCCTGATTCGATTAACCCTGAGGAGGTAAAACTTTCATGAATGAGAAGAGAAGGCAAATTGTTAGCAGACACCTTTCCAGTGAGTACAGGCCTAAGTAGTCACAAGGCAAAACACCAGCACAGATCCTCAGCAGGTGTAAATTATTAGTTCAGGGGTGCACTGGTGCTTTACAGTCCCTGAACAACTGCAATAAAACCAGAAAGTCTGTGAAATCTGTTTCTGGAATCTATTGCTAAAATAGCTATTTGTAAGGTGGGCAATTGGACAAGCAGCCCTCCACTAACAGTTGAACAAAACCTGATACAGTGAAATGTGTCTGTGCAGGCAATTTTTTTTCTCTACCTAATCCATGTTTTTGGCTTAGGGACATAGCAAAACATGCCTATTACAGCTGACACTGTTTGGGGCTGTCATCTTGTAAGCTGGAACTCGAAGCAATGAAGCTTCAAACTAAGTGTCAGCTACTCTCTGAATTATTTGCGTCAATTCGTTCTTTGTGGGGCTGGTAAAAGGACCATTCCTCACCAGTGATGGTCCCTAGTGTGTTCCTCCTGGACCATGTCCTGCTCTGCTGGGTGCCAAACCAGTCCCTGAAGCTTGATGGAACCCCACTCTTTAAATGCTGCATGTGCTCTGGATGAATACACTGAAGTGCTGGTACTGCAGGAAAGGTCCCATCTGAAGGACTGCCATACCCTCTGCTCCATGCCATGCTTGATCAGTTCAGGCTGGAAAGCCAAACAACACAGGCTGCTGAGGACACCCAACTGCAACAAAGGAACTAAGTTATGGAAAGCTGAAGCTATGGATGACTTTACTAAGAACAGAATAGAATAAACCAGGTTGGAAGAGACCTTCAAGATCATCGCGTCCAACCTATCATCCAACACCACCTAATCAACTAACCCATGGCACCAAGCACCCTGTCAAGTCTCCTCCTGAACACCTCCAGTGACGGCGACTCCACCACCTCCCCGGGCAGTCCATTCCAATGGGCAATCACTCTCTCTGTGTAAAACTTCCTCCTGACCTCCAGCCTGAACTTCCCCTGGTGCAGCCTGAGACTGTGTCTTCTTGTTCTGGTGCTGGCTGCCTGGGAGAAGAGACCAACCTCTGCCTGTTTACAACTTCCCTTCAGGTAGTTGTAGAGAGTGATAAGGTCACCCCTGAGTCTCCTCTTCTCCAGGCTGAGCAATCCCAGCTCCCTCAGTCTCTCCTCACAGGGCTTGTGTTCCAAGCCCCTCACCAACTTCGTTGCCCTTCTGTGGACTCGTTCCAGCAAGTCAACCTCCTTCCTAAACTGAGGGCCCCAGAACTGGACACAGGACTCGAGATTATACACAAGAGGAAGGATTTCTCCCAGCTGTTTCAGCAAGCTCAGGAGTGTGGCCACTTCATCCCTACAACCTAACTGGAAGCTCACACACCTTGAAGAATCCTTAGAGCTGCCTCTCAGTTCTGTTTTTGTAGAAGTTGCCTACTACAGCCACCCCCAGCAATCTGCTCTTGCTGTTCCTGAGAACAGAACAACAACCTCTTTCTATCACCTTCTGCTTCTCTGCCTGCCTTTTTCTGCACTGGGCAGTGAAAATTATGTAGTAATCAGGAGACAAAACTATTTCCTCCCTTAATTCTCCATAAAATGCCTTAATTAATGTTTCCTTTGTATACCCCAGAACATTTGCAGCTTTAGGCAGCACCAGCACTTACACACATAATCTTCTCACAATTAATCTCTCTCTACGGTGAGCATTGTGTACAAAGACCACAAACAGAACAACTACAGGGAAAGCCAGGCACTGAATGCCTACACTGAGGAAATAAAAACCATCCCAAATTATTCTTTGTGGGGATCCTTATTTATCTTGGGATTAAGGAATCTGGAGGTAGGGTCACAAAGGGCAAAACATTTTTATTTGACACGAGGAAAATCCCTTGTTTTCAGAGCCATGTCGAGTTTGGACAAGCATCTCTCTTGAGCAAACACAACAGCCCGTCACTAAAGCCACGTTGTGTTTGGGAAAGGGATCACTGCAATCTTAGGTCTTAGAAATGGGCACTGCAATAAGTATTAAATACCAAATCCTCATCTTTTCTTTTGTCTTACAACACTTGCAATTTACTCTGTACACATTATGCTAGCTAAGAATACAGAGTGGGTGACTGAAACGCATGCTTAAGGGTTTTTACATCCACCTCTTTTGTCCTTTAGACTGTAAATTGATTGTTATACAGAAGCCTATTAATTTAACAAAGCAGATTAAATCTCCCACTAGCACTGAGGAGCTTCTCCTGACTTAGCAATTTCCCTGGTCTTTCCCCTGCTAACTGCATAGATCATAGCTCACTTGCCGTAATTACACCTAGTACATCAACATTAATTATTGCCCTGGTAACAGCAAATGCTTGCAGAACTGAAGGGTTCACTCACAATGCTGGGAGGATCGGCAAGCCCCCAGCACTCCATGAGAGACAGGAGCGAGCACCGTGCCCGCAGACCTTTGTCTTGGCCCCTCGCTTTATTTCCTGTAAATTACACTTTGCATAATCTCTTTTAAGCCCTGCTTCTGAAGGTATCTTTACTGAGTGAAGCCTGTACAAAGGTATTTCCTTGAAGCACCAGTCCATGCAGGAAGGTAAGGTGCTTGTTTTGAATCCTCTTCAGCCTTCTAATCCCGTGTTCTAATGAAGATAATCAAGAGGTAAATGACTTGTTAAGCACACCTCAAGGACCTGAATGCCTATCCACCCCACTGGATTTCTATTTGAAGTTAATTTGTCAGAGTTATCTCTAGTTAGCATTCTTTTAAGCAGGAAAACAAAGGCAAAACCTAGGTTAGCAAAGACTCCTCACCAAAACAGAATGGATGAGGGCATTGAGTCTATCATCAGTAAATTTGCTGACGACACCAAGCTGGGGGCAGGAGTTGATCTGCTGGAGGGTAGAGAGGCTCTGCAGAGGGACTTCAACAGGCTGGACAGATGGGCAGAGTCCAACGGCATGAGATTTAACACATCCAAGTGCCGGGTTCTGCACATCTGGCCACAACAACCCCAGGCAGTGCTACAGGCTGGGGTCAGAGTGGCTGGAGAGCGGCCAGGCAGAGAGGGACCTGGGGGTGCTGGTCGATGGTAGGCTGAACATGAGCTTGCAGTGTGCCCAGGCAGCCAAGAGGGCCAATGGCATCCTGGCCTGCATCAGGAACAGTGTGGCCAGCAGGAGCAGGGAGGTCATTCTGCCCCTGTACACTGCACTGTTTAGGTCACACCTCGAGTACTGTGTCCAGTTCTGGGCCCCTCAGTTTAGGAAGGAGGTTGACTTGCTGGAACAAGTCCAGAGAAGGGCAACAAAGTTGGTGAGGGGTTTGGAACACAAGCCCTATGAGGAGAGGCTGAGGGAGCTGGGGTTGCTCAGCCTGGAGAAGAGGAGACTCAGGGGTGACCTTATCACTCTCTACAACTACCTGAAGGGAGGTTGTAGACAGGCGGATGATGGTCTCTTCTCCCAGGCACCCAGTACCAGAACAAGAGGACACAGTCTCAGGCTGCGCCAGGGGAGGTTCAGGTTGGATGTTAGGAAGAAGTTCTATACAGAAAGAGTGATTGCGCTATGGAATGGGTTGCCCGGGGAGGTGGTGGAGTCGCCGTCATTGAAGGTGTTCAGGAGGAGACTTGATGGGGTGCTTGGTGCCATGGGTTAGCTGTTTGGGTGGGTTGGATTGGTTGATGGGTTGGACACGATGATCTTGAAGGTCTCTTCCAACCTGGTTTGGTTTATTCTAATAATAAAGGTTTATAACCAAGCAAATCAGTAATGTATAGGAAGAAAACTGCCAACACGGATCACAGCTGATATCCTAACACACCAGCCCAGAAATTCCAATAAGGATCCATGTTGAAAACAACCCCAGATCTCTGCCTCTAAATATCTGTCCATCTGAAATATTGATATCCTTCTCAAAATTAAAGTTTCATACAGATGACACGAGGATTCACAGCTGTGGCTGTCACAGCTGCTTCTTAGCAGTGAACTCAAGAGGCTGTTGGAGATATATCTGCATCAAAATCAAGGTATAAGCACAACTCAGTCACACATACACAAATTGCCTCTGAGCTAGCTGGGCTAACAGCGTGGGCTACAGCAGGAGGGCAGGCTAGAAATTCTACCTGAGAAATCAGGCAAGCACCACATGGCCAGATCATTCTGCAAACCATGGTGTGGGCACGGTATGAGGTTAAGCGCTAAGAAACGGTGTTAAAAGCTTTGTGCTCGGAAATAAGCACTCAGTTATGAATCTCAGTATAAATGATTGGCTCAAAGGTGAAAATATTGGACATGTGACTCAAAAAAATTCCGCCTGAAAAGCAGATTTGAAGGGCCCTGCTCCCTTTTTATTGCAGTTATTAATATTGATAGCTCATCTCCAGTGACAGTTTTGGTTTGAGGCACGCTGCGAACACAATGTCTTCAAGCCTGAGCATTTCAGGGAGGGAGTCTCTGAGTCCCATGAACAGCATTAATGAGTTGCATAATGGTAAAGTACATTCACCTTTGGCACATTGAGCTTTCCAGTCATTACCCCTCACTCAGCACACATGCTGCCTGGGGAATGGCTATCCCACAGCCCAGCATGCCCTGAAGTCTGTAAGCACTGCGACTGTCAGTAGCATCCCCCCATGACCCCCACACAACCCTTTTGATCTGCACCTGACTGCCTAGGAGAATAGCTTGTTAATAAACCTGGGTTTCTAGTGGTGCTACAGGGGTTAGAGACCCCAGGCTGTGCTAAGTGTCATCCCAATGGAATCACCTTGACAGGACTTGGGAGGAGGGAACCTAGCCCTGCATGGCACTTGCCATTCCCACTGCCTGCAGGAGGGCTCCAGTGAGCCTTCTTGGGGGGTGACAGGATTTGGGATAAGCCCAGGGCAGCGAGGGAAATGTGTTACCAGGCACACAGAAACTAGGAGAAATTCTCTTAGTTGTTTGAGCTAAAACTGTTGTAGATCTCAAGCCATGACAAGGCTTTGGACAGGCATGCAGCTATGTCATTTGCAAGCAGGCCACATCTTCAAGGTCAGTTCCTGCCTTGATATTTTTCTTTTAAAAGAACATATTAAAGAGCATCATTACAGCCTCATACCACTATCTAAATCACATAATGAGATCATATTCCCTTTTAATGGAAGGATCCTACTTCAAGCTTTAATGACATTTAAAAAACCCCAGACATCTGCAAGCCTCACTGATGGCTTGCTATCATATCCACCTCTGCCTTTATATAATTAAATCTAGGAAAGGCAGTGCCTTGGGGCTACACTCCCACCACACAATTACTAGGGAACACTAAGCTAATTTTAAGATCTGCTTTCATGCTTGGTCGTGTCCTCCTGCCATTATTCTCCTGCTTGGGAAATATTGCCCCCTTGTAACAACGTAAAACAAAATCAGCCTTCTATCTCAAGCCCTGCTGAGCCATTTTCAGACTAGGGCTCATAAAGGAACTTCAACATGGCCATAAGGCAAAGATAAAGGCAGGAAAGGATGTTTATAAACCATCTTACACGAGGGAAAACAAGTGCTGTCCAATTGCACAAAGATTTTCCAGAATCAGTTCCAGATTATTTCTGTCATAAGTATCCACTGTCCCAAACACATGCTCACAAAGAAGGAAATGGACAATCCCAAATGCCAAAACTTTGTGTTTCTACCTTGACATCCTGCATAAGCACAAACTGTAGTTCCATAGAATCACAGGATGCATTGATTGGAAGGGGCCGTTAATGGTCATCTAGTCCAACTTCCCTGCAGTCAGCAGGGACGTTGCCAGCTAGGCCAGGTTGTTCAGAGCCTCATGAAGCTTGACTTTGGATGTCTCCAGGGATGGGGCATCCACCATCCCCCTGGGTAACCTGTGCCAGTGTTCCACCACCTTCATAGTAAAGAACTTCTTCCTAATGTCCAATCTAAATCTACCCTTCTCTAACATAAACCCATTGCTCCTTGTCCTACTGCTACATGTGCTAAGTGTACACAGTCCCTCCCCAGTCTTCCTGTAAGCCCCTTTCAGGTGTTGAAAGGACACTATAAAGTCTCCCCAGAGCCTTCACTTCTTCAGGCTGCACAACCCCAAACAGCTCTGACCCCAAGCCCAATGCATTGTGGCTGACCTGCCTCATCTGCTTCTGAAGAACAGCTAAGTGATGGAGAAATGACCACACCCCATGGTGCTCCCATCACACTGCATTTTCCACTCCTCTACTTCCTTGTGTCTCCTGTCAGATTCAGATATGCTCTGTAAACCTCAGGGGCCTTCACAAGGAGGGCTGAATAAACAAGGCCAAATACATTTTAAGGAAGTGCATCTATTTTTTAAAAGATCCTTACATGCCCCTCGAGCTTTTCAGGCTTCTGGGCGTTGTAGTATACCAAGATCTACAGTGCAGTGGTTTAAATTTAGCATCCACCTATGCTCCCTCTGATGCAGCTACTCTCCCTGAAACTCTACAGGAAATTAATATACTCTATATTTTCTTCTGCATAAGCTTCACTCTTTCCCAGAAAAGAGAGCATCAAGCCCTTGCCTCACCAACCGTTGAAAGATGGCACTGCAGTTATTTTGGTCCTTGATTGTTAATTAAAAATCTCAGTGGGAGGAAGGAAACCAGACAGCCCACAAAGAGCACTTGGGGGGGAATTCATGCCGTGTTAAACGAGCCCAAAGAACTCAAGCCACACACAACGAAACCCACTCTCAGCTGAAAACCTTTCTGAGCCTGCCTCAGCCCTTCCTTCTCCCCTAGTTCATCCGTGCCTTAGCTGATGGAAACGAGGAGACAGGATAAACTCTGCACCGGCGCTTTCCTTTCATTCAGCCACGGGGAGCTTTTGCTTTAGGTGAGTGAACACACCCACATCCTACACATTCAGAGGTGCATTTGTCTTTGTTGATCTCTTCTTACCTGTTCAAATAATGCTATCCCAATAGTTTTGCCAGTGACTACTCTGCTGTTCGTGCAACTGTCCCACTAAGAGATGCGGCCACATGCATGCTGGGTGTAAGGAAGACAGAAATTCTTTGTCTGGGTTATCAGCCATAAGCTAAAGCCCTGAGGCATCAAGGCTCCCACTCTCGTGGGCAGCAAACCTGACAATATAGCTTTTGACAAAGACAGCAAATCTGAAAGACATGGAATTCAGAAAGAGGACCCCTCTCATCACTTTAAAGCTAACCTACACTGACACTGGCTTTTTTTATCACTGAGTGGAAAGAGCTAAGAAAAATGCCCAAACTGAAACAAACCACTGCTGCTCGGCTACAAACACTCCTTGCTGCAAGCTCTAACTACTGCAAATACAAGGGGGGTTGAAAGCTCCTCTGCCCAGAGAGCTGGGAGTTCCCAGCTGGAGAGGGTAAGGAAAGCACCGACACAAAGACATCTACAGCAGCTCCAGCACTGCCTCAAGGGAGGGAGGAAGAAAACATGGGGCACCTGCAGACCCCAATCTGTAATTCATGGGTCACACTGACCTTCAAGAGCTCCATGTCAAATGTGTGAAGGTGGCTTCAAGCAAACAAACAAAAAATCCCTGCCTCCCACACAAAGGCAAGCTGAAGCCTGGCACAGAAGGAAGATCAGGTCCTGGGCGTCCAGTCTGGCCCTGGCTGAGAGGAAGCCAAACACAATGCAGCCGATTCACAGCGTTCTCTTTATCGCAGCACTAAGAGCAGCCATACAATGCTTTCCAATAAAGACCACAGCAATTTATCACAGAGAGACAGGAGTTAGCAGGAAACACTCCCATTATCTCTGCTATGAAAAGGAAGTGGCTAAAAGGTGACAGACAGCTTTTATGAGGCCGGATCTCAGCCCAGCTCAAGGCTGACCAGCTCATCTTTTCCACATCAGGGAAAAAGCAATAGGCTTCGGCTGTGTGGGTCTTACAGAGAGGGGTCAGAGCTGCTGCACCAGGACTTGTCAGGAGAAACAAACCAAGACAAATGAAAATATTTCAGTTGAAACTGTGCTGTGCTGGATCCTCAGGCTGTGTAAAATCAGGGGAGGTTTGTGGCCTCCTTAGGAGGGTGATACTGACCTACAGTGGTGACTATAGGGCTGGGCATCCAAAAGGTAGAAGAGGCCCTCTCAGAGAAACCAGCAGTGCTGTAAGGAGGCAGTGGAGAAGAATGGGAGCCCGTGGTACCTTCTGGAACTGTTTGGTCTGCGTTACAAAAGTAGGCTTCAAAGTGGTTGCTGCCTACAACCTCCAAGCAGAAGAGTTTATAAACACAAGAACCCAGATGGAAAAGATTTGAAAACTTTGGGAGGGTACCAAAGGAAGAAATAAACAAATACCTCTGAAATGAAGTACTTGAAACAGCAGAAGGCTAGGTGGTCTGTACAGACTTTGTGATGCCTCTGAAAGGTACAAAGCCTTTAACATCCCATGGCTGTGCACATTCCCCTGCAAGGCACGAGCACAAGACTGCTATTACCAGCTGCAGTGATAAATACTATTGCTCAACCATTAGCAATCAGTCAGCACAGCAACCAAAAGTGCTAGGAGCTGTACAAACACGTAAGAAATAATTGCCCCTGCCCCAAAAAGCTTATTGGATTTCTAACCATCTCAGGCAGCACTTGCACCTAAACATATCTGCTGAAGAGCAACAGACCACAGCAGCTAACGTCTGAGGGACGTAGAGAAAGCTGAAGAGAGCAACATTTTAATGTCTTCTTCCTGGTCAGGTCAGCTCATTCACCAGCTTCCCCAGCAAAACTAATCTTCCACTGCAGTCATCTCTTCATCTTGTCTAAACACTGATATTAATGACTTCTCCCCTGTGCAGCCCACAACACACCCCGCAGACAGCAGTGATGCAATTGCTGTAAGGACAATTGGATGTTTCATAATGAACAATTTTATGTCTAGTTAAAAGTGGAGGCAACAAAACAATAAAAAGGAGCTTTTCAAAACTGCTCACCAGTGGGTTCTGCAGACTCCTGTGGGAGTAGGGGCTGAGCTGATATTGCTTCTGTCTGTCAATCTCACATAAACTGTCCCAACTGCAAGCCTTGCTGCCAAGAAATGCAGGCAAGGACTTGTCTGATGCCTCTGCCTCTCCTTCCAATGTTGCTGGACTCTGAGGAGAAAGATCAGCTCCCGACAGCCTGTGGCTCCCACTCGATGCAAACAGAGCAGGTAAAACCTGTGAGTCAGCTCAGGGAAAGAAATAATCTAAACCAGCAAAAGGACTGTCATAGATCACTTTCCTTCCAGAAAGAAGCAGCAAAGACCAGGGTGAGCTGGATGCCAGGCTGGGTTATAGCCCAACTGCAAGTTTGTCCAAGGTCAGCTGCCTGCTCTGGACAACCATATGCCAGCTTTACCAACTGCCGCCTGTCTGTGCCACCCAGCCTCAACCCAGCCTGCAGGCAAGAGTCTCAGCCCACTAATAGGAGCCACCTCCAGCACCACCATCAGAGCCACAGGCAGTCAGCAAACTCGGGTAAACAAACAGGCAAAGAGGTTTTCCTCCCTGCTCTGCAGAAGGAGCCACTTACAGTTTGGAAAGTTGCTTCTGAAGCAATGCTCCGTCTGGAGGTAACGAAGTTGAGAAACACAGCATTGAAATTTCACTCACAATAAGCAAAGGTGGGAATTAAATGAGACAGAGGTGACACCAACTCACAGGAGGAAACTACTAGGTTCTGTGAAAATTAATTTCCCTCAACAGCCTAGCAAGGTAACTGTGATAACAAGCAGCACAATAAAGCATGTTCCTCCTAGCAAAGGTTTGCAGTCTCCTACCAGCACCAGCTTCTCCTCCTGTAGGCTCCTTCACCTCACCATCACCTGCCTTAAAATAACCTCTTATCTTGCAGAAGAAAAGGGTCATATATGGGGTGAATACACTGTATGGTAGAAGAAAATCTTGAAGGTTTAGTTAGTTTCCATGTTTCCAGAACCTCAGTCATGTGCCATTAAGACACTTCCTTTCCAGAGGAGCCTAGTCTGTGGGTGGCACTGCCTTCCCCCAACTGCTCTGAATACAATGTGTTTCCCATACCAAATGTGATTCTCTCCTTTGCCTGCAAACACCAAGAATCTCTCCTACAAGACACATACCAATCACCTAGATCAGCAGCAGTACTGTGAAACACCCATCAGTAAACCACAATCTTTGTGATTATGGTCTCACAGTATCACAGTATCGCCAAGGTTGGAAGAGACCTCGAGGATCATCGAGTCCAACCTGTCACCACAGACCTCATGACTAGACCATGGCACCAAGTGGCACGTCCAATCTCCTCTTGAACACCTCCAGGGATGGTGACTCCACCACCTCCCTGGGCAGCCCATTCCAATGACTAATGACTCTCTCAGTGAAGGACTTTCTTCTCACCTTGAGCCTAAACTTCCCCTGGTGCAGCTTGAGACTGTGTCCTCTTGTTCTGGTGCTGCTTGCCTGGGAGAAGAGACCAACCCCTTCCTGCCTACAACCACCTTTCAGGTGGTACCTGCTTGGAATTTTGCAGTTTCTCTCTGTACTTGCTGCCCATCAATCTCTGGGCTGCCCTGCTGATATCTGAGGTAGGCAAGCACAGACACAAATGCCAAGTGTTTTACAGCCACTGGGCACTCACTTTTCACTAGAGCAAGATTTTCAGCGTTGCTGGAACAGCTCTGTATTTCCCTGCCAGCTCAAAGGCACTTCCAAGTGAGCATTACTGGGATTTGCATCTCTGCCATGGCCCTCTTGCATTGCCAATATGCTGCAAATAAAAAGAGTCTGAAAGTGAATGAAGTCTTACATACCTTATTAAAAATAAACTCCAGCCATGACTCACCTGACTCTCAGCCATGGCTTTACAGCCAACACACTGCCCAGTTCTTGGTGAATATGCAATGAGAGTAACACCAAGTCCTTCTACCACACCTCCAGCCACAAAGACAAGGTAATAAATTCACAGCATACCCAACACTCACTTGCCAAGGAGCTACTGAGGCAGTCTGCAGACCAAGACTTGTTTTATGCACGATCTTGTACCAGTCCACCCAAGTTTTATTCGCTGGTGTATTTCTGCCAATACCATGAAAACGTGGATAAAATCAGAGCCAAATACAAGTGCTCTGTACTGGAATAGCTTGTTCTCCTTTCCCAGAGGGGAACAGGCTATGCTGGTACAAGCATGTTCATACTGGCTTACCTCAATTTGCACCAGGGGAGGGTTATACCAGTGTTGCAGAATGATAGGTAGAAGCAGTGCAACTGTTTATATAGGCAAGATCTACTTTTGTAGAGGATTTGCTCCTGATCTGGAAATTGCTACTGAAACTCCTAATTCTACATGCAGTTGTTCAACTGAATAAAATATACCACAGATCAATACAGCCTACTGAATAAGAACAAGAACAACAACAACAGAAGGAGGAGGCACGCTTTCGTGTGGGCTCTCACTAGTAGAGCCAGTCACGTCGAGGGGACTCAGCCCTTCAGGGAAAGTGAGGTGAGAAGTTACAGCAGCAGAGGGCAGTCAAATGGCCCCAAGCTCCTTACAGGCGGCCGAATTCCTGAAAATCTCAACTGAGGATGCCAGCCGCAGGATGCTACTGCCACAGCTGCTCCTAGCAGAATTCGAGCCTCAAGGGAGCTGAGTTCCTGCCTCTTTGAGCAGACAGGAAGAAACATAAAAATAGGGCGTTCAGGTACGCCTAGATCCATTCCAGGCGATCCCTGCAAGTCATCCGTTTCCAAAGCGTAAGGCTACAAACGTTCAAAGAACCCACTGCATTTGCATGAGACTGCGTCTGGAGGCACGAAGGAAGAAAGAAAGGAGGGGACTGAGGGGTGAGGGGAGAAGGGGAGAGCAGGTGAAAAAGGAGAGAGTGAAAGGTACAAATACAGAGGCTACGTGAAGGGGGGATTTTAAAGACGTGTAGGAAAGTAGGCAGGCTGGGATCAGTCTCGGGAAGTAGGAGGAAAAGGCACTCACCGCAGCGCTCTGTGTCTCAGCCGGCAATCACTCTCCTCTCCCACACGACACCTGCACGCAGAACCACTGTCCCTTCCCCAGCTCCTCGCTGCCTGCTACAGAGGCTGCCGGGTCCCCTCCTGGATGCTCCTCCACTCCTCCAAGCCGCAGACCAGAGCAGGACTGGGAGAAGACACCCGCCCGCCCAGCCTCTCTGCTCCAGGGGCACATGGCAATGAAACACACCTCCCACACACTGCCAGCACGCTGCCTGCCATCCCAGCTCCCGCTCGCAAAACCAGAGCGACTCTAACCATGGTGACTGGGGATTTTCTAAAGCCTGGAAAAAGCACAGCCTGATTCAACCCAGCAATGACGTCCTAAGAAAACCTGGCACAATAGCCGTGACGGCTGAGATCTGCTGCTGTTTGTCAGGGGAAGTTTAAACTGCAGTGCCCATTGACTATGATTTCACTGTCAGCACTGGCACCGGTTTCATTGCTGCTCGAAACAGCTGGGCAGCACCAGCAGAATTAGAACCAGTTGTAGCCACTTATGGATGGGCATCAGCAACAAATGATCTGCAGACTCAACTCCTGTCACACATCTTCTCTTACACTTTCTTTTTAGTGACCCCCTGGCACAGAGAGTCACATGAGGGGAAAAAAAATGCAGTTCACTCTTTTCTGTAATTAACTCCCTAAGGAATAAAGTAAATCTCTGGAAGAGGGAGCTGCTGCTGGTGGAAATCACCCAGTGCCTACTGCACAGGGCTCAGATACTCCCAAGTTTGACAAAGGTTTCTCAGCTGATGCAGTGAATAAAAGCATGGTTAGTTAAGGTGCAGAGAACCTACCCCTGTCATGCAGAGGCAGGCTTGCCAAGCACAAGGCACATACATCAGGCCCACCAGCACTGCTTTAGCTTTAAAAATAGCCTGGTGTTGGTGGTTACAGTATCCCATAGCAATTGTACACAGATTTCAGTAGCCAAGCTCAATCACAGCCCTGCTTCTTCCTGCGTATTTCTGCATCTGGAAAATACCCAAATGTTTTCCCTTTGTGGTTGTTCCCCCCAGTATTGCTCAATTAAGTGACAGGCACAACCCCCACACCTTTGACACCTCTTGTGAGGCTGCTGTTCTCTTCCCTGGCCCTCAAGAGAGTATTGCAAACAGCATCTCTGTCTGCTGGTGTCACAAGCTACAGTGCATTAGCCTGGGTCTTTTTGTAGACAGTCTGAGAAGGACTTGTTTGGGTTTGTGTCAGGTCAGATTCCTCCAAGATATCTGGCATGATGTGACTGAAATTAGGAACTAAAAGGTTTTGGAAGAACTCCCACTTGTTGCACTGATTTCTCATGAATAACTGATATTGGAAATGAAGGAAAATTATGGTGACAGTGATAAGAGTGACAATAAGAGGCCAGCACAATCAAGCTATTTTACACCTTCAGAGGACTGAAATGCATGGATAAACACCACCTTCTACACTTGACAGTCCGTGGTTTGCTGAAGCTGCTGCATCAGCCAAGCCACAAAGCCTTTTATTAGATCAGAGATTTCAGCTCTCAGAGACACTGTCCCTGCATTAAATTGTTGACTCCTTGTGGGAGGCATGTGCCAGGTAGCACAAACACAGACAGGATCCTTGGAGGAAGTGATACACCCTGGTGGGGCCCCAGGCAAGGAGTGATGCCAAGGCCAGGGGTGGACAGCCCCGCTCCCATGATGGGCTGGGAGAACCAGGGCACCCAGAGACACTGCCTACCTGCCTTGGGGTAACCAAGGAGGGAAGAAGAAACCGTGTGGGCTACACACCATGTGCAGAAACAAGTCCAGCCTCATTTAAGAGGGCAGTAAAATCCTGCAGTAAATTCTGGCAGTAAATGACATGAAGAGTGGAAAGTAACTTTTTACTGCATGCACCTGAGTAGGTCTGGGCAGGCTCAGTAAATCCACCCAGTGTGTTTGAGGTCTAGGAGCCAGTGGTCAAGCAAGAGGGTTTCTCTCTCTTTCAGACAGTTATTGAAGGAGCCCTCTGTGTTTGGATATTTTGAGCTGAAAGAAAAAACTGGGATGAATTTGAAGAGAAAGGCTTGCAAGCAACTGGCACCCCAAGAGGTCTGAGGTCTCCATTGAGGTGAGGAGATTCAGAAGGGCTTCTGGCTGAGAAGGACACCCTGAGGCCATGGTGGTTATGAAGGCACAGGGAATTTTTGAGGTCACATGAGACAAGGGGCTGCCAGGTACAGGGTTTTTTCCAGGAACAGGATTTGGTGGTCTCTGCAGGTCCCTCCCTGACCTCTGTTTCCTTTGGTCTGTAGTTCCCCCACTTCCATTGCCAGCTCTGCAAAATCAGTCTGTCAGCACCTGCTCAGGCTCAGGCTGGCTGCTGTTTGCAGCAATGCCAGCAAATCCTACAGTGCATGGCTGGTCACCTCTGAGAGAGGTGGGAACTTTTTGAAGGGGTAGATGCAGCAATCCCCTCTCTGTATTGAACCACCAAATGTCCCAGCTGCCTGGAGGCTCCCCACAAGTAAGTTTTGGACTGTGATCTGCACTTTATAGACATGACAGTTGTTAGCTCCACACAGGACATAACTGTCCAGGGAAACCACACTACTTGTGAGCAGTGGCACATCTACCTCTGACATCCCAGCCACACTAAGAGGAAATTCTCAAGTTTCTTCCAACAGGAAGCTATTTTACCTCCCTTCTACAGTGTCCTGCCCTTCCTTACACAGCCTAGGTCAGCATTAACACCATAACAGAACTAATTTCTGCAAACTGGTATGAGGCTGCTCTCTTGCTAGCTTGTACCACTTGGCTGGACTTGGGTCAGTGGTAACTTGCTTCTGGTCAGCGGGGACAGGAGCAGTCTTAAAGAGGCATTGAAAGTCATGTCCCACGTGCCTGGTAATCACGTTCACACTGTTTCTTTCTTTGTTTATGCTCCATTTCTGCCAAGCAACAGCTTCCTTCCTGTACTTGGGAAAGTATATTTGGGTTCCCAAGCTGATACCAGGTGACTTTCTTTACAAGTTTGGCTGGATTGTTTGCTTCCCTAGAAATTTGGCAAAATGTCTTGAGCTTAAAGAAAAGACAACAGTCGAAATGACCACTACTAAGTGGTGTTAGAAGAAGGGCAAGTAAAGCATGCAGCTTTATGTTGCTAAATTAACAGTGGAAAACCAGAGCAGACTCCCACACTTCAAATCCCTCCAAATTCTGGTGCTTGCAACAAACCAATGGCCTGATCAGTTTACAAGCAGAAAACAACTGAGCTGGCATCTGAATTATGCAAGTGGGTTCAGCTCCCACAGAGCAGCTCATGGCCCACTAGCAAAGCTGCTTTTAAAAACACTACTAATTGGGCAGAGCTTGTTAACCTGTCTAGAAATAGCTCAGCATGCTCCCACCTCAGAGCCTACAATGGCTTTTTTGCCTCTGGGCATGACTTGGCCAAAGACAGTGCCCAAGTAGCACAGAACACAGTTTCTCATTTCCAAAGTAACAAAGGCATCTCCCTTTATGTCTTCTGACTTCCTGGGGAAAAAAGGCACACCTTTTCCCTTCCAATCCCTCTGACTCACAGAGTGGAACAGTGGGCAGCCCTTAACTCTCTTCTGGCCAGGCAGTGGGACACAGGCATTGCTGGGGGAGAGTCCATACACCCCCATTCAGCTCTCTAGCCCAGCATAGAGATGCCATGAGGTCTTCTCATGTGGCAGGGATGGCTTAGCACAACCAAGCCTGCCAGGCTGTCCCCTGATTGTGTTGTCTCCATAGTAGATGTCTAGCTATAAAAGTGAACAGACCAAAGAAAACAAACCAGAAACAGCTTCTTTTTTCTTTCTCCTTTGAGACCTGAAATCCTCTTGAAATATCATTGAGGTGAAACAGATTTGGACCTTGCATTTTTGCCTGGTCACAGAGTGCAAACACACACACTCTGACACAAAAGAAGTGAGTTGAGCTCCATGGTGCTGCTTTTCCATCAAGTGAGACAAGGAGGAGATGGAGCTTTCTGCTGTACACCTGGCCATGCTTCCTCACTGCTTCCAGATTCCTCATGAACTGCACAGATTCACAATGGAACATTTTGGAATTGCCAAGCCCTTTGTTTCTAATAAGCAGCAGGACTTTGATAGTGGAAAAACTTTTGGTTCTCAAGCAGTCTCCCAGTATCTTTCATCCTGCACCTTCTCAAGCTATTTTCAAACCAAAGCTCTTCCATTAAACAAATGTAATTAATTCAGCTGTTTTCTGAGCATGCTTCCAAGAAGCTTTATAAACAGAGCCAAGTCTTACCCAGTTCCCTATCATGCCACACACTGAAAAAGAGAGAGTGTAGAAACTAACACTACAGTTTTCCAGACAATAGCTGCTTTGCTGCTGTGATTTAAGGCACTTCTATAGGTTGTGACAGTGGCTTTACCAATACAGCAGCCAAACCAATGTCCTGCTCTTTCCCTAATTCCATCCATTCATCTCAAGCCTCTCCTATATTTGAAGCAACTGCTGCAGTCTTTATTTGACATTCAGATCTATCAAGAGAACCACAGGTATGAAACAGGGGCCACAGAAAACTGATAAGAGTTCTGCCAACAACTTCAGCAGTAACAGCACTCCATACAAGGGGTGTCATTCACCCCAGTTCTCTCACTGCATCCCATTTCCCTCAGTTGTGTGTGATAACAGCCTGCTCCTGGGGCTGCACTGAAGTAATTCTTGATCTACCCTGGTGACAAGGAAATCAGTGTTCAGATGTGACAGCACAGCACCATGTGGCCAGACACTTCTGGCTACCCCAAGCCACAGCAGGGAGAGTGAGCTCCTCCAGGAAGGGTTTGCAAACCCCTCACAGCTTTGCTTTGGAGGAAGCCACAGGTCAGAGGGAGCAGGCTGGAGATGTGCCAACCCTCCTTTATTATGCTAACAGTTCTACATGCTAAAGAGCCTCTTTTGCCTAAATATCACACTTTTCCAGCTGCAAATTAATAGGGCCACAGGAAGTGGGCTATTGACAGTGCTGAGGCATGCTTGCTGCTTTATGCAGAGTACAGCTTTGATGGGATGCTGCTTTTCACCAGCAATGCTGCTGCTGTCACCAATTCAGCTCATGTGAAGAAAGAAACCTTTCTAAATCACAGCACTTTCACTCCTGAAGCATAATAGAATTAGCAACAGCATATGCAGGTCTGAAAAAGTGGCTGTGGGCTCTTCTGTGAATGCAGTCCCCTCAAAGAACACAAATTCAGAACTTGGCTGGTTTGTAGCATTAACATCTATTCCACAACACAGGAATGTTCCTGCTACCAGCTCAGTCAATGTGTGTGATGCTTTGCTGCTTCATTGGAGAGCTGCTTTGCAGAAGAGCTCCATCTTCCTGCCTTCACAGGGGCTCTGAGGTACCTAAGCAGAAAATGCTGCAGGAACAGGTAGAAAAGTGAGAAAATGTAAGCTGTTATGCACTAGGAGCAATGAAAGGATCAGACTGGGGAGGAACAATTCCACACATTCACAGACAGACACTTGAAAATACCCTTAATAAAAAATAATAGTGAAAGAAAGAATTAGAGCCAGTGCTGCTTGCATTTCAAAGAGTCCAGGATCCCAGGAGTCAGAGTGATGTGCAAGAACAGCTAGCCAGAAAAGCTATTAGAAAATAATAGAGAAGTCTCAAATGGCAGCAATGGGGGGGAGCTAAGAGCAACAAGAACAAAAATCACTCTGCTCAGGATGTTTCTGGTTAGCAGGCTCATCTTGCAAATACCTTCCTCACACTCCCTGTGCCTGTTTCTGGGAGCACAGCTCTCAGAAATAAGCCTGCTAGAAAGTACAGGGAGGTCTGGGCCTTTGAATCCAAGTTTAGGAGAAAATGTAAACCTTTTTCCAAGTATGTGATCAGGTCCCATGAACCAGGCAGAAACAAAAAGATATCCAATGTGTGTTTATAAATCTTGACATATCTGATAGCTGCTTCCAAACTCCCCATTCACAGCTTGGTGAGTGTCCAGTAACAGGAGGTTTTCCAGGATTGGGACACTGAGGAAATGCTGCTGTGTGAAACATGCACTGCTGTAATGATACCCCCAAATGTCACGATGCAGGTCAGACAGGATTTGTACTTGCTGCCCAGTTAGTGTGAATCCCTGCCTTGCTGACAATACATGGCACAGCTTTGGGTTTGGGGGTTTGTTCTTTTTCCTTAGTTTAATAAACAAAAGCTGCAGGATGTCTTTGTCTTGAAGGTAGACTGCACGTCTGCAGAGGAGAAGGAAAGGACAGGAGTAGGTTTGTCTTTGAAAAGCAGAAGACACCGCAGAACTGTGCCCAAAAAGCCCAGCAAAGGTTTTTAGCCCAGCTGGAAGGTACTGAGAGTTCAGTGACACACTCTGTGAGGACACATAGAGAAAGCTCTGCAGCACCCAGCCTGTCTCAAGGAATTGCTGCAGTGGGGTCAATTGCAATGAGCAGGATGGTGCTGCCAGAGCAATGCTGCCCTACAAAGAACAGCCCCACACTGGGGACAAACAAGGGAAAAGTAAATGGCTAAAAGCCCACCCACCCAACTGCTGCCAACAGGAAAGAGATGAGGAAGACTGGCAGCCTCAAGTGCTGCTAGCTTGAAAAGCAGAGGAAAATGGCCATGGTTGGGGAAGTTCAGTAAGCCATGGGCAAATGGGTCACTAAACCAAGGAAACTGGGTGCTTGATCTGTTGAAAATCAGGTCAAGGGCTACTGGGACCCATTTTGGAGCCCACTGCTCCCACAACAGAGTGAAGGTAGGACAAGGGTGCTGCTCACCCACTCAAATGTCCTCTACTCCCAATTGCTACAAAACACCACAGGAGGTTTACACTGAAGAACCCCATATGGTGAAACACGTGCAGGCTGCTACAGGGCACAGTGAGCTTTCTACACACACTGAGCTCTTATTATTATGTGCCATCTTGCACTGTTTGCTGTGACTTTAGTTACTAAAAAAGGTAGGTAAAAAAATCACCCCTTAGTTTCATGCAGTGCAAAAGGGACGAAGGGGACACTGTTCTTCCTCACAGCCTAACACGCAAGGGCTGAACTGCAACTGACTTCTGCCATTCAGGGAGAATGACAAAGTGGTGTTTGGTCAGTCATGACCTTGCCTTCTCAGCAGTGACAGCACATCTCCCCACCTCTGGAAGGGGTTTGCTTCAAACCCAATCACTCCTCCGTAAAACCTGTGACGGTTTTAGTCCATCTCCAGATTCACACTTAGTGCTTGGCGGCAACACATTTTCTTCTAAGCATTTTATTGTAGCACACCACAGAGAACTTCTGAGGGCCACTGAGGATGAAACGGCACCAAAAAAAAACAACCCCAAATTTAAAAAAGAAAGGCTTTTCTTGGTAAATTTATTCACATTCAACAAATTCCAGCCAAAGACTAATACGTTCAAACCTTTAGAAACTCACCCTTTAAATGCTCAGAAGCTTGTGGGTTTGCATCAGAGAACTTGGTAGACTGAAGTGATTCTGATGCCTCCTTTCATGACTTGGGTACTACTTTACACAATAACACACACACCCCCCACTGCAGCCTACACCAGTACCTTGTCCATGGGGGGTTGTTTTTTTTCAGCACAGCCAGTGTTGACTAGCTGAATGTATTGGGCACTTACTTTAAACCACTCATGAGGCTTAATTGGCATTAACTGTAACTGCTTAAAGATGAGTTTATTGTCTGGAGCTGCACAAGGATACAGTGCTTCATTAAACTAGGAAGGAAGGAACACCCATAAAAAGTAAATAATCTTGTTTCTTCCAGCACTCTTGCTTTCATCTGGGCCTTTTAGGCAGACAAATAGTATGTATTGTAGCTTAAAAAAAGAAGCCAGAACCATAGGGCTGCATAGGAGGTGATTGGTATTTCAGCTACTTTAGGATCCAGCTATCAGCAACCAGAGTCAGAAACAGCCTGCTCTGCTCCCTGTGCATGAACCATTCTGCTTTAGTGCCTTCAGGTCTACAAGGCTGTGCTTTAAAACTGGCTCCCAAAAAGAAAAAGCTGTCATAGAAATGGTAAGAAAGGCAATAACTGAGCCAGATGCAGTGAGAAACAACACAGGAGTCACAACCCTCAGCAAAGGTCACTTTAAATACCATTATCTCTACTGGTAAAGAACACACCAGACATGTGGAGCCAGACCCACAGCTGGTGAACTGACTTTGATGCTAGTGAGCTATTTACATGATGTCTTTTTATGCTTAGCAGAGTGCAGGATCTGTTTGAGAGGACAACCACAAGGCTCCAGGCTGTCTTTGAAGAGCTAACATACCACTTCATGCTACAGATAGCTGGGTATCATGTGTTCCATTGGCTTCTGGTTTTAACTGTGCTCCTGTGGCTAAGCAGAGCGGCTGCACAGCAAGGAGGAAATGACTCACAACCAGGAGAACCAACTGCTGGTGCCTGTGCTCCAGCCAGGAGTGCTGGACGTGCCGGAGGCTCAGGAGTACGATGGCTGGCAGCCAACTCTGACAGGGTGAAGACTGTCAGGTCTGGACCCTGTGATTCAGAAACCAGCCTTTCTCTCACAGAGTGGACATCCAAAGGGAGGACCTCCAGCCCCAGGTCTTCTCTCCACATCGAAGGGCACACTTCCAAATAAAACCAAACTGGGAAAAAGTGTTTCTGACACAACTTGCCATTTTTAACATGGCAACCTAACACATTTGCCAAAGGACTTTGTCTCTGGAACCATGCCTGTTACAGCCTCTTCTGCCAAGAACATCAATCTCTGCAGCTGTGCCATCACTGACTCAGAGATTCCCTGGTGCTGAGCCTCCAGGCTTGTCCCATCAGTGGCCCAGTGGTAGCATGGGCAAGAAGAGGAGATTAGTTCAAGAGGATAGGCAACCAGGACAAACACTTTCATTTGAGACAGAATGGCTTCTGGAGTCCTTTTGCTTGTATTAAACAGAGTGAAAACATCAGTGAGTGCAAAAAGAGATTGTGAGCTGTGATCCCACAGTCAGAACAGAGTGGTGGAGGAAGGGCAACACAAATACTTTCTCTGCAGCTCCCTGCACTGATGAGAAGGCGACCATAACAAGAGGAATACAAGAGCTGTGGAAGTCCTCATGCCTCCTCCTACTGGTTTGGCATTTTATAGCTTTTCCAAGTGGAGTGAGTTCCTGAACTGCCATTATTCCAATTCAGAGTCTGTGATCAAGACAAATGGTGCACAGTGCTGGTCACAGACGCCACAAAGGAAGCAAAGCCAAAGTGACTATGTGCTCTCCTGCACCAGTCCAAAGGAGCACTCCAACAAAGCTCTCAGCATGACTCAGGACTTGACCCCAAACCCTGACTGCTCTGTACTGCATTGCACAGGCTACAGATGAAATACTTCTGCATTCATTTCACAAGAATTATGTAACAAACATTAAATATATCAGAACTGTGAAAAACACTGGGTGTTAGTTCTCCCCAGAGAGAACAAGAGCTAAATTTCTGCAGGTTCCAACAGCAGGTTGTTCTTAATGCAGTGGTCTCCACTTGGGAGCACTTCCAGTCACTCAGCTGGCAAAAGCTCATCTTGGATCCTGCGCCACCAGTGAGATATGGCAAGGGCACTGAAGACCAGTATCTGATCTGAAATGAAATCACTGCTAGGATTATCATGATGAGAAAAGGGCTTCCCTCAACTCACCTCACAGTCCTTACACAACATTCACACCAAACAGAGCTCTGGCTTCAGAAAAACACATCTTGGCAACTCACCAATGCTGTGCACTGAGCTGGCTTTGACTAAGGCAGAAGAAAATTTCACAGCAACTTTCCTTGATCAGACCACTCAGCTCTCTGTGGGAGCTAACAAACCCAGGCATCGTCATCACAGCAAATACAACAGTCACTGCAAAGGGAGCTTTCTCCAAAGAGCAACACATCAGGTATGGGATATCCAGACTGACAGGGGCTGCTTATTTAACCTTTTGTCAAAGGCAAGGTAGGTACAGCATTGCAGCTGCAGCACAGAAGCAGGTCAGGATGAACACACCACTGTTATCACAAAGCATCAGGGTTCAGAGACTGCCCTGCTGGAACCACAGCTCACCATAAAATCCTCCCAGGTTCCTTTTCCACACCAGCCTAAGTCCACGAACTTAAGAGAAGAGTGAGGGCTCCTAAACTTACAACTGGACACTGCTCCACTGAAATCAAAATTTCATTTACAGCAGGGAGTCCTTTTACAAATGTTCCCTGACTAAATTAGGTGATCCCACTGGGAACATTCCAGTGGAAGACAAATCATTTTTAATAGGGACCAGTCTCTGGTAATCTCCCCCACACAGTTAATGAGGCTGTACTCCACAAATAGCCTGACTGATCCAAATGGGTGGTTGTGGTGAGTAAGGCCCTGCTCACAGTGAGCAAAGGCAGCACAAATCTGTTTCTTTCTGTTTTTCACAAGGAGGTGCCCTTCTACTATTGCCCTTAGGAGAACACCAGCATGCTGGGAATGGACTCATGGCTTAGGCCTGTCTTTAGGAAGACTGTTACACCAAAAAAAGGGGAAGTGTGGATTTTCCCCTTGTACACAGCATGGATTCAGTGCCTGTAGGTAAGCAGGGAATGCAGCTCCTGTGTCCTCTGCTTTACAGTTTAAATGACAGATCCACAGGCATGGGCAGTCAGGCAGATGACAGCCTGCCACAGCGTTTGCTGATGAACATACCGAGTCAGTAAGCTGCAAAGACCTAAACTGGGCACTGGGCATGGTGATTACCCACCCTGGAGCTGACACTTCCTGCTGTCCTTGCAAACAACAGTCTGGGTCCTGCCCTAAGCAGCCACTTACTTGTTCCCTTGCAGAGTGCCCTGAAGTGGGCTGAGAGCAGAATAAGCAGCCTGTGTAAATGCCCACAACTGCTTTTACAGGACACTGAAGTGACTAACATCATCATTCTGCAGAAAAGGAACGTTTTGGCACATGTTTTGTGCTAAATCTATTGCTAGCCTACTACTATGCAGTACAAAAGTAAGGATTTGAATGGAATGGACTCCTGTAACACTCCCCAAATTTCTTATCAGCGTGACAGAACTGATGCTGCCAGAAATAACATGAAGTCAAAAAGGAAACCAAACACTTCACTTTAACTTTCTAGTGAAAGGGAAAAAAAATCACTTCCACTTCTGCTTCTCTCACAGCTTCACTCTGAGCACTTCAGCTTTTTCACTCCAGAACATTTTAAGTGTAACCACACTTGGGAAGAATCACCTGCTGTACGCAGCACTGATGCTGAACAACACACAGCACCTTGTCATAGTGATGGTCTTGTGGTTGTAACATGGGACTGGAAGTTAAAAAACCCCTCAAACCCTCCACCTTCTGCACTTCTGTTTTCCAGTCCACGTTTAACCACGCCAATGTGTAGGGTGGGGACTTTCACTTTTCCTGTTGGGCAATGCAGGGTTTCTGAGAAGCCTTGCTGTACTGTCAGACTTGTTCACAAGGGGTAGCATTCCAAAAAATGACAACCCTCTGCAGATGCCTCTAATTTGGAAGAATGTCCTTTTTTGCAGGTGTGCAGCAGCTAAGCATCCAGGCAAGTAATGAGTCCTTGCAATCATTTCTCAAGGTGGCAGGCCTTACAAGCGAAGCCAAGCTGAGGTGTGTCAGCAGCTCTTATTTCCCAGTTTTATTCCTTCTACCTGAAGCTAGCACACACCACACAACACAAGGCATTATCTTTCTTTACCCTCACCCTTGGTAGCAAGCTACATGCACAGGTCTCAGGCTGTTCATAAATAAAAGTACAAATCTCAGACTGGAAAGAGCAAAACCCTTAAACTGGAAGAAGAATTGAAGGTACTAGCAGGCGGAACAGACTCAGGCTGAAAGAGATTTCATGAAGCACTGTAATACATTTCTTCCCTGTGCCTCTGCCCAAAGCAATGTGTGTACTCAGGTTATGCCTGGCAAGGGTTTCTCCAGGATGCTCTTAAAGCAGTAATGGAAACTGCACAGTTTCTCCTCCACAGCCTCTTCCAATGATTCATCGTGTCTACAGTTACAGCTTCATCCAACTCATTTATTTACACTGAGAATGAGAGTTCCATGAGCAGTGGGAGACAAATTTAGTAACATCACTACAATGGCTTATAATTAAAGTTACTGAGACTTCCCAGTAGAGGACTTCTACTTTCAACTGTTTGTGTTGCAATTCAGCATCTCAGTTGCTGACCTCAGGACTGGTTTGAAGGACATTTCAAACAGACCTAATCAATGATTCCTGTGAATGAGTAGAGATGCAGTGTATTTTGCACAGTAGCCAGACACTTTCCCTTTGAAAACTTTAGTACTGCCAACCCTCCCTGTTTGGAAGCAGGAATTTACAAATGCAGCCCAGCACTGCTCCTGTGGAAACATACCAAAGTTTGGCCATCTGTTTATTTCTATCCCAGCACAGAGGGAGCTCAGGAGTTAACTGTGCACAAGTGAAGGAAGATAAAATCAGTGGCAGCTGAAGCTTATTTACATGGCAGCTTGGGCACATTGAGGGCTGGAGGCCATCTGAGAACCAACAATGGAGTAAGACACATTAGGACTAAGATACAACCAGAACTAAGTCTCCAGGAACACAGTCTAGGACCTGATGCTATTCACTCTGAGGTCTGGGGGCAACCCCCCCCCCAATAATCTCAGTGAAGGAGAAGGTGGTTCCTAGTAATTTACTCACAATCTGCCCTTTCACCCCTTCTGTGATCACACCAGTTCAGGCATGAGGTACACTGGCAAGGCAAGGCAGTGAAAAAGCACGTGTCCCTGCTTTGGTTATGGTTATCTGCCTGCAAAAAACTGGAGTAGTGTAGTGCTGAGTGCTGTCATGTGTCTCTTCATGGGTATAAAGCTTGTAAAATTAATAGATCAGTCAAGATGAAGACATCCCAATCTGCAGCTGTGAACTCAATCTCATAGATGCTCTAAACACCACATTAAATCCCACCCCCTGTTACTTGTTCCTATTGCTTTTATCACAATGCATAGAAGGGACTCTCACCAGCGTGCTGCCTGGAGGGGGAACAGACCACATCAGCATTTTTCAAAGGGACTACCAGTCTGCAGTCACTCAGTGAAAGGGAAACAAGTAAAACCTTAAATGGGCCAGCAGTAGCTTTGGGGACAGGTAAAATGATAGGGAAGAAAGCCCCTTTGATCTATTCTGGTGTGATCAAGCATAACATAACATACAAGTAAGGAGAGGAAGATAAGCAGCCCTACAGAAACACAGTAGCTGGAGATACCATCACCTATCTCACCTATATGAAATGCTGTGTGCAGTGTGCCCCTTGGGGTGGGGTGGTGGAGGGGCTCTTGCAAAGACACAGCATTTCAACAGGGCCTTCACAAATAATTCTAATAAATTTGGACTGATCTCCAAATCTTGTCTTTATTCCTGGTTTTACTTCATTGCCATGATCATTCCTTTCAGCTCCATCTCCACCTCTATCTGAATCTAGCACATTATTTATGTATACAGGTCTCTGCATATATTATCTTCTTTATTTTTTGCTTCAGTCCTGCAGGAATAATTTTAAATGACTGAGGAGAACCCTATTCAGACTGTGTCTGAGACAAAGGAGGGAGTCCACTCTGTCATCTCCAAACTACAACTCCCCCAAAATTAAAACAGTGAGAAGCCTTGAGTGCTTCCCTGCCTAACAGACCTATTCACACCATCGAAACTACTCAAGTGTGCAAAGGTTTACAAAAGAGGGGGCCTGTCACTGTAAGCTTCCCACACACATCTGATTACAAAGCACAGGCCAAAAAGTGTCCATCTGACAGCTCTCACACGCATAATGGCACATCCAGGGGGAGGATGTACATTGGAGTGTGTGAGGGCTGAAACAAGCACAGCTGTGTTTGGACTCTGCTGCCTGCACCTTCCATCTAGACTCTACCATCTGGAGCAGCAGTGCCAGCGTGTGAAGAGCAAGAATGTTGCTGCACTACTGCAGATGTAGTTCTCATTTAAAACCTCTCCAGAACATCAATCTGCAGACAGTTCCAGAAGCCTGTCCCTGCTGAAGGCCATGTCAACTTTTACACTTTTCCTACATTACTCAAACATCTGAATACAAAAATATGGAAAAGCATTATTTGGTCACTTCCAAAACCCCCAAATGAATCAACACTTATCACATTTTCTCCAATTCAAAACTTATTTGTATGGGCAAGCTGAAAGAGGAACTTCTTGGTTCTAATCCCTGCAGTGTCACTTTAACGTTGGAGAGAAACCTTTATGGGAATCTGTCATAGCTTTGTAAGGAAATGGACTTAATCATGGAAAAGGCCTTCTCAGATATTTCAGCTCTTCTGGCACATGCTGCCAATTACAGCACTGGCATTTTGATAACAGGCAGATATTCAAGCCCTCAGTTTCATAAACAAGCATCTTGTCATCTCAGAACTACACAGAGGAAGCTGCAAAACCAAAACCACGCTCTGCACTGTGCTATTTTTAAGACAAGCAGATCAGAACTCACCACTTCTTCATGAGGAGAACTTCTCCTATTTCAGAAGGCACCGTGACTGACCAGAGAGAAACACCTCTCACAGAGAAGCATCGAGTTATTTGCTGTGACGTTAGCAGGCTCTCAGCAAAGACGAATAGTACCTTCAACAGCCATTATGAAACCTAGCCTTAAAAATGAAGGAGTCAAAACCCATGCAAAACTCATGCAAACTAGGATTCTTCATAAACAGCTAGCAGGCAGTCCCAAAATGCACCAACAGCTCTGAAAGGACAGTGAAGTGAAGCTGAAGAGGCACAAAGCTGGCATTTCAGAAAATAATCTGCCATTGCCCCAGCCTTGCCTCCCCCAGAATGACTGAGCTAAACAAATAGTATCTGTGTGCTGTCAGTGTGAAAAATCACTGCTGGTTCATACACCATGGCTCACCCAGAACAGCAACAAGGAAAAGTTTAGGCTTTTGTTTTCAATATACTGTCTGAGACAGAGGTTCCTGACAATGATAGAAGATACTGAGGAGAAAAAGGCAGCCAAAATGAAAGTCAATCTACTTCATAATGTGGTTGGGTTGGGTTTTTTGTCCCCTTGCAAGTGGTTTATGATGGCAGTAAAACAGAGAGAACCTTAAAATTTTAAGCATGATATATATCCAAGGGTTGTATCCACCCAGCAGTGCCAGTTTGGGCAGGGCTAGACATGAGACACTTGGACTTTCCTGGCTTTCAAACCACTTTTCTAGGGCAGCAGCGCACAGTGACTAAGAAACCCAGTCCAGAGCATAAGCTGGCTGACCATGCAGACTAATTCAGCAGGCTGTGCACAGACACTTTGCAAGATAAACAAGATCCCAGGCCTTGTACCTTTTGGTACCTTGAGTCAAGCCTAAGGACAACATCAGAGTGCCTTTTTGTTTCAAAGGACCAAAAAGACCTCTGCTGGCACCAGTGCCAGCAATGTTATTTGCTAACAAAACCCCAGTATCAACTGGCCACAAGGAGTGGGTTTGCTGTTGAACAGCTGGGAAAACTAGTCTGGGAACTGACAGAGACAAGAGGGGAATCTGCAACACCAGAAGCCAACAGTGGTAAGTTCTAAAATACTTCTAGTATGTTCAAAACTTGAAATATAAGTTTCACTGCAGGATTTCCACATTCCCATCACAACTACCTTTAAAAGGATAGTCTCTGTTTGTGAAGCTCTCCTGGTGACCAACTGATTTTATGAAGCAGTTATCTTCAGCAGTCTGACATGGCTCTTCAGATGTATTTGGCTGCAGGATTTGATTGTTTCCCCCAGAACTCTCAATTGTTATTTCCTGCTTTCTGTCCTGTTAACCTTCTGCTGCCAATGTTATATTGGGTCTGGTCTGCGAAATGAAACTTCCTGGGGCCAGAGTTCTGACTGCATCTCTCAGGTACAGACTGTAATTTCTCTGCAGGGCAGTCACCAGTAAAAGTTATGGCTCCAATTACTGTGCAGTCATAGCCACACCAGCATTAAAGACCTTGGCTTGTGGAAGTTTTAAGAATGCCTGCTAGTGCAGATGACTGACTTTCTCTATTGCCCCATTAGCAACACAGGAAAATAATTACACAGACGCCTTTTGCTGCCCTGCTTGCTCTGTGGCAGCAAGCATTTTCCTTCCAGTTGGTGATGTGGGGTTTTTTTGATTTGGTTTGGATGAACTGCAAAGGGAAGGAGTCAGTCACTCGAAATAGCAGGGTATGTGTTTCACCCCTCTCATGCTGAAGGTAACTTCATTTTGGTTCTGCCTCAGGACCAACTCTCTACTTGGTAACAGCAGTTAATTTTTGGTGTTCTGGGAGTGCTGTTTTCTACACATTCATTGTCTCCTGGGAAAAAAATAGAATAAAGAGAGAGAAAAAAGCCTAATGCTGTAAGCCCATCAGCTTGCTGCAACAGAAAGGCAAACTAACAAGAGAACACGCCAGCAACCTCACAGCATTGATTTGTAAGGCACATGAGAGGACAGACAAACCACTCATAGAAGCACAGAATCACTGAGGCTGGAAAAGACCTTTAAGATCCAGTCCACCTGTAACCCAGCTACCATGAGCACTAAACTCTGCCTGAAGCACCTCATTTCTTGAACACCTCCAGGGATGGTGACTCCACCACCTCCCTGGGCAGCCTGTTCCAATGCCTGACCAATCTCTGAAAAAGAGTTTATTCCTAATGCCCAATCTAAACCTCCCCTGGCACAGCTTAAACCCATTTCCTCTCACCCTGTTGCTAGATACTTGGGAGAAGACCAACACCAGCCTCACTACAACCTCCTTTCAGATAAATGTAGAGAGCAGTAAGATCTTCCACTTAGCCTTCTCTTCTCCAGACTGAACAACCCCAGTTCCCTCAGTTGCTCTTATTACAACAGGCCCTCCAAACCACGCTCCAGCCTCTCACAGCTAGTAAAACTATATCTGACAAGTTTCACTAGCCTGAAGTTGTTTGTATCTACTAAGCAACAGCACATTCTCTGAGCTCCAAGGCAGTGCTCCCAGCTCTAACTTCTCTTCCTGCTCCCTCTGACACACAACTCTTCTAAAGACATCTAATGATGAATTAAGCTGATTGAAGTGTATTGCACCTCTTTCCTTTTCTCATACACAAACATGTAAGTACCTATATGTTTGTATATAGGCAGACATATACAGAGAGGAGATGAAGTGTGATAGTAGCACATATTTATGCTCAAAAAGGTATTTTGTTCCACAGCATCTCTTTGTTTTCAAAGCAGCTATGAGTATGCATCCTCAGGATCTGTGTGTGTCAGTGTTAATGAGCCAGACCTTCAGCTCACATCATTCAGAGCTCAAAATGCCTGGCCCCTACAGACTGCCCTCCATCAACAGCATTAGACTTCCTCATCTGTCTTTCTCATAAACCACAGCTGGGACCATATTCAACAAACTGTTTACCTTCCTTATCTTACCATTGCCTTCATGAAAATGGGTCTGTATTTTATTTGCTTTCTCATTTGTTTCACTAATAATTAAGAACCTAAGTTGCATCTGGCCCAAAGTACCTGCTCCATCACCCCCTCTCAAATCACAGCCAGAAAAATCTTCTCCCAGCACTTAATTCTTGTCCTCTCTTATTTCTGGTTGCTGAATTTAATTGAGAAATAAAACCTAAGCCCACCACTCAACATGGGTGTCTGTGAAGGGAGGGGAGAGCTCCACATTAACTGTTCTACAAACTCAGCACACACATTTGCAGATTCTTTGCCTGGGATCTGCCAGTGTAAGACAGAATTAATTTGCAACACACCATCTCATCATTCATGGCAGAGGAATGGGGGTTACTGGCAAGATCCCAAGTCACTACCTGTGTCATGTCTGGATTGACAAAACCAGACATCTCTTATAAAGCAACACTGGCCTTTGCATGGAGCTATTTTTTAGGTATGCATTCTGAGAGGGAAACTCCTTGTTGGCATGTGAAAGGGGTTTCCAGCAAGAAAAGTAATACCACGAGGGATGCATAAAAAGGGATGAGACTGGAGGATTATCAGCAGAACAGGAGGAGAGGACGGGTGTCAGACAAAAGCCATGTCTGTGACATGAAAAATGATGCTGATGGAAGCAATAAGGGAATGATTTGGCTACAATTACTGTTCTCTGGATCATGATTTGTGCTGCTGTCATAGTCTGCAGAGGCCACAGAGTGTTGATCTCGTCTGCCAACATTGTCCTGAAGAGACACAATGAGACATTTTTTCCTGGGCTGGCTGATTTAAGAGCAGAGATGATGCCTGGTTCATTATGCTGCAGAGCCCTGAAACCACTCTGCACCCTCAGAATCAAAAAGCAGCACACATTATGGGTGTTGCTGAGGACTTTCCCTTTAAAGGCATAGGATCTAGGAGAAAGATCAAGCTGAGAAGTGGAGCCTACACCCTAGGGTGCAGAGTATGTGGGAATTCTGCAGGAGAGCCGTTCTGTGTCAGGGAACTCCCTACCATTTCTCAGTGGGCCCAGGTTTGATGGCTCTTCATTGAGATCCTTGGCCATGACTGTTTTGTGAAGCAGCAACAGCTTGCAGGATCAAGCCTCTGTTAAAAAGCACCCCAGCTCCAGATGAGCAAGACTGTCTGGAGCTTCAGTGCTAAAACACAGATCCTGTTTCCTATAGAACTTCCTCCTAGAGACATTTCGTATTCCTTGATGCATGACCAACACGCCAAGGACAAAGCATGTAAACACTGCCTTTGAAATAAATGCCATCACCTTCTGCAAGCAGATCAGATAGCAACATGAGAAGAGAAGCAAAACCCTGTTACACAGCATCACAGCAGCAAGGCAGAGCAACCTTCCCAGAATACAGAGCTGGTCAATGTTATTTTCTTCACTCCTGCTGGAGATGTTACAAAACAAGAGGGGAACATCACAGAAGCTTAGAAACTATGCAGCTCCAGACACCAAAGCACTTTCCTTCTACAGAAATTCCACAATAATTATGAGCCTGTAGTAGTCCTCCAGCATGACTCTCCATGGGTTCTTTCCTTTTCTTCCTGTTTTTCAAGTAGGAGATGAAAGACACTCAAGAAGTTATGTTTCAGCACCAGTTGCATTTCTGGGCAATGCCCTAGACTCCAGAGTTGGGGCCTAAAAGAGAGCATCAGCCACCCTGGGTCTAACACAACAGGAAAAGGAATGCAGACTTAGCAAGACACTCATCTAGGACGAGAGCATGGGGTTAGGTTTTTGGGCTGTTTAAACCAGCTGGAATTGTACTGTGGATTGTAAGAGAAGCATGCCCCACTCCTTCAAGCAAGCCTCAGCAGATATCACTTTGGCTTTTCTCCACTCCTTGTCAAAACAAGACCAAAAGCCAGCTTAAGAAAAATTGATCAAGCTTTACAGTGTCATATCTGAGAATGTAACATGAACACAGGAGCTGTGCCCTGTCCTAACAGAGACACCAACCCTGCCCTGGCTTTGAAGAATTTCCTTGGGGCATTTTATGAGTGTTTTTAGGCAGAGATTCGGATTTTTTTATTGCAGCTAACTAATGTGTGTTTCCTTCTGCTGTTCCTGTTATGGGTCCAGTACCCCAGGGAAGAAAGGAGCAGGGGGGATTAGTAGCTTTTACAGTGGCATTGTAAGATTCTCCAGAGCTCATCCATCAATGTCCTGAAGATACAGGTCAGTAAAATACTTGGGAAGATGACTAGAGTGTGTAAGAGAAGATACCAATCACTGTTCTAATGAGCCCAGAGTAGTTCAAAGGGTCAGAAGTGATACATTCTTGCCCACAGCCCCAGTTAACAGCATTTTCCAGGGCTCATTTCAGAACTATCTAAACAGCATCTCCAAAATATCAGCACAACTACTTGAGTGATTACTGAACTTTGGTGAAAGAGAGGCTGGGCTGGAGGTTTGCCTTTAAATATCATATGCCAGAATGCTGGTGAGTAAGTATCTATCACAGAAAGCTTCAGAGGGTGGGGTTTAGGAGCACACTTAGAAAAGCTGGCTTTAGTCTGGGGAATACACTCACCCTCGTCCTTTGTTTATGAATTAGCTATCATTCTGCAGATATGGCTCAGAAAACTCTGCCTGTCCTTTGAACTGCCCCACAGCAGCAATGCTCCCTCCTACCCCACTAAACCACAGAGACAATAAGAGTGAGTGTGGTGCATCCTCCCCAGCTGTCAGCCATCCACTGGAGCACTCATCCAAAGCACCCCAAAGAGGGACTGTGAACCCAGGACACAGGCTTTGTCCCCTGAGATTCAGGCTTCATCACACAACAGTATGGCTTCGACAGCGAGCTGCTCCCAAGACGGGCAACAGCTGCTCCTCACGGGAGGGAAGGCAGCTCTGAGCTCTTGCATCTTTGTTGGGAGGCACAGTGAGCTGATTCAGGGAGTTCCACTATCCCAAGACAAATACATGATTTTCTAGGGCCTGTTTTCATGTGCACAGATGACAGCTCAGAAAAAGGGAGAAGAGCAAGCAGCGATGTAAAGGGAGGTGAGTGGAGGGGCAGCTGGCCTTCACATCAGATGAGTGTGGTATGCATCCCAAATATTGGGGCTATTTGGCATCTCTCCATGACAGATGGGGTGGATGGTTAACAGACAGTTTCATCTCTTTGCCTTTGAGTAACAACTCTGTTTGCTACTCATCCATCAGTGCAATACACCAGTGTCTCCTCTTCGAGCTATGGAGGAGATACATCCCACAGGCACATTAGCTTACACTCATGGACAAGTGGTTAGGCCTGTCAAGGATTAGTTTCACATAAACTGAGAGAGAAACAGAGCTTCACTCCTCTGTATGCAGCTAAATTCTACCCTAGGTATTTAAGAGTGCTGGTCATACTCCTCAGTTTGAGAGCAAAAGGGATGGGCTGTTTTTGTTGTACCAGTGACAAAAAGCACCTAGCAGCTTTGACATCCAAGTGGAGAGAATGTGAGAGATCCTAATTTCAAGAGCTCAGCAGCCACATATTTCAAGCCAGGATCTTCTCCAGCACTTCCAAGTGGCATATGAACACTCCTTATCTGTGAATCATTTTCAGCTCATGCTCAATTTGCACATAGGATTTCCCAGGAGAATATACTTCACTCAGTGCACAAAAGCCACATATTTGGAGTCTGTATTTCAAGACATTATTCCTGACGTAGATGTAATCAAACTGAAGCCAAAGAGAGGGCATTGAAGGCATAAGTCTGGGAAGAACAATCATGACTCTGCATTTTGACCTGATGAAAAGGAGACAGGGAAATGGGGGTATAAATCTTGAGAGCAATGGCTCAAAACAAAATGCCCTCAGCTGAAAAATAAATGGGGGTCATTGTCTGAGATGTCTAAGGATAGATTAAAGTTTCCTTTCTCTGAACAGAAGAACAGTCTGCAAACTGATAACTGAAAGAATTAACACAGTGTAAGAATGTGACAGAATGTATAACTCTGAGGGAAAACCAAAACAAAACACAAACAAACCAACAATACAAAAATTACCAAAGACCTTCCAGCATAAAAGGACCCAGAAGCATCTTTCTCTGAAGTATTCAGAGCATCTTTTTCTCTGAAGCATTCATTGCAGTGCTTTAGAAATTATATAATCTTAAATTTATACCACCTTTCTAGGGCAGCACTTCAGCAAAATATTCAACAGCATGCTTAAATATTCCAGCTCAGCAAAACACAAGGGTCTAAGCATACCAAACATCAGCAGGGTATTGGCTAATGGCAGCCTATAGAGGCTAAACTGTACCTCAGGGGGGTGCAGAGCAGGATGGCCAGAGTGTAAAACTGTCACCAGCATGTAAAGGCCTAATAAATTACCTTAGTTCTGGGATATCATTATCCCATGCACTCTTCTAGCCTTGAAACTTTCTCACCTTCAAGAAATGTTTCTGCAGCATCCCAGATGCTGAATGTTTCCATTTTCCCCATCTAGTCTGGAAAGATGGACTTCACCTGGATCTCAAGGAGCCTGGGGCTCTCATATTTGGTTTATTCTGTGTCAAGCTGTTTGTTCCTGTTCCTTTGCACTGAACAGGAGATTTTGTGACTTTAGAGTCAGTCTTTCAGCTGATATGCCCAAGTCAGAACACCTACTTTTCTTCCTGGTACCTCCTGCCAAATTTTCAGACCACAAGTATATAGCCCAAAAAGAACTCTAGTAACCTCTGCTGCATTAACTTCAAAGCTAATAACTTCTCAGCTAACATCACACTTCTCTTGGTCTTGGTCTGATTACAATAATGAAATGATCTCTAGAAGCAAAGGGGACTTCAGGGAGGTAATCAGAAGTGCCTTTTCATATAACTTACCCCAGGTGATAAAAGAGAATCATGAAAGGATTTGGGCTAAAACTTTCCAAGGTCAGTAAGGTCTTGCTGTTTCCCTTAAAGGATGCAGGAGCATATGACCTAAGTGGGGTGGGGGAAAGGATAAAGAGGAGATTTCTGGCTTCACTAGATGTGAGACCAAGCTACAGGTCAAGAAGGAGACTGGGGACTACAGACCCAAGCCCCAAATCCAGAATGTGGTGTACAGATGTCCATGTCTAACTCCACATCTGCTCACCTGAACCAAACCTCCCCAGATTTCAGAGGTCTGGGCAGACACAGATTTCACCAGGAGTCAGCACTTCTGAAAGCCAACAGCTTTATACAAGTGCTTAAAGGACATCTCATCTCCAAAGCACTGAACTCTGCACATACTGACTTCCCTTTTTCCTAGTGAAAAGTTCAGAGACTAGGTTTATAGAATTACAATAAATACATTCACTAAATCCTAAGGTGTGGGTATTGTACTGTTTACTTTGTTGTGGAAACTTGCCATTTCATTTTGATTGTGAAGGGTTCAGGATATTCACTCAAGGCTGTGTTCTTGGATCATACCAGTCTGATTTAAGACAATACAGGCTTCCAGCTCTCATGACAACAAAAAACAAGAAGTGTGAAGGCTTGTACAAAAAGGCCCCAACACAAGCTGAGAGAGCCGACTGTTAGGAAAGCTCAGGTGCTGAGACAGCCCAGAGCACACTTTTCCACTCTCTCTGGCAATTCAGCATTTACTGCTCTGCCTGGACTTGCAAAAATGGCAAGAGAAATGTTGCAATTTGAAGCCAGAATAGAGGCCCCAAAAAAAATTGCCCTGTGTGCTGAAATGTCATTTGCCTGCCTGCTGACTGCCTGATTTGGGTATCCTTCTGAAGACTCCATATTACAGCAGACGAGAGGTAAAGAAATTTAGTTCCATACAAAACTCATTGGCTTCAGCTACTTCTAGAAACTGAGAGAGATTGGGTAGCATTTATATTTCTACATACCTCCAGGGGATGGAAATAAGCTGGTAAGATTATAATGGCACAGAGAAATCAACATGAAAAGCCATAAGCTGTCCTCACAGCGCCAACGTGAGCGGTGAGCCTGCCTGCACAAAGTTCAATCCCATCATAATCAAAAGATAGATGGGCTTATCAGATGGAACTGGGGGAAACACAGGAGGGAAATAAGTCAAACCTGGATGAGCTAACTTGAATGTGGGAACAGCAGCACCTCATTGTGCTCTAAATCTAAGTGGTCACAATTAAAGAAATGAAGTGACTTTTATGAACATTTGAAGTGTTAAAGTAGTCTTTGTCTTGCCAGAAGAAAACCATAGGGTGTAATTCTTGTTTACAGCAGCTGCTGCTGCCTTCCACTGATCTGTCAGTGGAAAGAGACATAAATGCAATTTTCCAGATTTGAAGAGCTCTTTGCCTTGTCAGAGCAACAAATAAAACGTCCCAAGTGCGAGATGCTTGTCTGGGTTTTGTTCTCCTTTTACACAGAACTGAAATGACGTTAAAATAAAATATGCCACATTGTGGAAAGAATGCAGCTAGTCTCTCCATAGCCTATAGAGCAGGAATTAAGCTAAAAGCTGTTTCAAGTAGCTTTAAAAAAAAAGGCAACCAACCCCAAAACAATCATTAAAAGTACACAGATCTAACTGCAAGAGACACAGAAACTGCTGAGATCCTGGCAGTGGAGCCTTTTCAGGATCTGCCTGCACATCCAGTACCAAGAGGGAAAAGGAACAGGAACAAAGCAGGACTAGGTGGCCACCACTTGAGAATTCTAAGGACCCTGCAAGTTGAGATAGCTGCATTACTGAGGAGTGAAAAACATGAAAGCTTTAGTAAAAGAATTTGGGAGAACCTGGGGGATTACAAGCCTATAGGACTAAGTCTGTATCTGGCAACTTTGTGAAGCCTTTACCAAAGAAAAACAGATACACAAATTAATAGAAGCTCCTTACAGCCCCTGCAAGGGGGAGCCCTGCCTTTCCAGCCTCTCACTGTTCCTGCAGTATGTCAGCAATCCTGTTGAGAAAAGTGAGTTAGCTCACAATCTGGATTTCAAGAAGAGTTGCAGCAAAGACCTCTGTCTTAAGCTCTTGAAAGCTAGAAGCTGCAGGAGAAGAAGGAGAGTCTTTCCATAAAAGTTAGGAAGCACAGGACAGGAGTAAGCAAGCATTCAGTTCCTGGTGAAAGGAGGTCATCAGTGAAGTCTCATTAGCAGCCCACATTGGAGTAGGGAAGACAGCATTCTAAATCCACAGCTAATGCACACATTGAATACTACATGAAGTTCTAGTCCTCTCACCTCAGAGAAGATAAATTAGATCTGGAATATGCTTATGGAAATACTGCAGAACAATCAAAGGAATGCATAAGGAATGACTGAACAGCCTGGAAAACACCTAACCTAGGGGAACAAAACAGAGGTCTGGCATCAGTGTGGATAAAATTTGCTATTTTTCCCAGGGCAGGACACTGAATCTACTCAGAGAAGCTAACAGCATCTCTGTTTTTCACACAGGTAGGATCACCCTGTGAAAGGACACTATGGGTGCAAGAAGTTTACGTGGGCACAGGAGGAGACAAACAGGAAACTGAGTTTTGTAGTTAAACTGAACACTGGATCTGGAAACTGTGCCCTGGCTTTAAATTCAGCTGTCTAGCAAAAAAAAAAGTCTCACTTTTCCTGTAGAAAAGTGAGAGGGGCTCTACACTAAAGCTTCTGCATAATGCTGCATCCACTTCATCTTCAGTTTAGATCTCTCCCTCACATCTAAGCACACAGGGTGGGGATGCACGCAGACATCTGAGCTGACGTCTTTCCATATGTTGCAGTAGGGAAGAGGCTGATGTTCATTCTGCAGTCACTACCTGTAAGATGAGCAAACAGCACAACAGGAACAGCAGCTGCTGCAGAGTTATTGCTCATCTGCTGGTATATCCCATTTCTACTACGAAGAACTCGCAGCTTTGTCCAGTGTAATCTGGAAACTGCATTAGGCACTTGCCAAAAATGCTGGTCACATTTCCCCAGCTTCTCTGAGGGCTCCTTGCTGGTCTGGAAGCAAAAAGCTCATTAAACAAGACTTGTAAATCTAATAGTTAACTTATGGGACAACAGGAAAAGTCTGCATTGGCTCAGTCCAGAAGGTGGCTGCGTTTAATCACTACTTTCCAAGACCTGCTCCTTTGTGAAGAATGGTAGAGAATTGCAGATCATTATTACCAATTTGCTGAGACACTTAAAACATCAATCTCCTTATACAGAAAAAGTTTGCTGAAATTATCTCCATTCATGTTGTCTGATGAGCTTTTGCTCCTCTTTGCAATTTGGAAGTGGGCCACCCCATTAAGAGATTCCTAGACAGGTTTCAGCAGGAAGGCATTAGAGTATCCCTGCTAGAAATAACAGTGTCGTGGCATAAGCATGAGCCAGCCCCTGAAAGACAATCACCAAAGTGCCTGTAAGCTTCCTGTGCACCAGGGCTGGTGCAGAATTAAATCCCAGCCACAGAAATTAAAATCAGGACTGGTTTGTTAGCTTAATGAATGGTTGATGTCTCGTAGAATAGTTGTAATTCTAAGGAATCAAGACACAAATGTCACTAAAGTAGGTATCTGACACTAAACCGGGGGTGGGGGGAGGGGAAGCTCTCTGGTCCCTGCTGAATTAGTCTGGAGATGGAGCTCATGCCATAAAGATGACATGTTTCAGTCCAGATGTATGCAATCTTATTCCAGGCACACCTGCAAAGAATTACCCACAAGAGGTGCTTGGAAACCAACAACAGCCCTGTAGCTTTCACACCTCGCCAAAGAGCCTGGCTTTTAAGGGTAAGACTGGGGCCCACAGTTCCTTTACCTGACCTTCCCCAAATCCCCCCATAAGCAGAGCAGTTACTGATGAATACAAACCAGCCATGCCCCCATAGCTGCTTTTCACAGCTGTGTCCACAACAGCAATCATTTCAGCACAGAAAGAAGCATCACAGAGCAACTGGTACCAACAGAAGGGTGCAATTCTTCACAATGGATAGCTAAGGAGTCATTTCTGCCATTTGCCACCATACCGAATTGCCTCAGAGTCCTAAAAGCATCCTTAGTTCCTTCTCACGTTCCACTCACTGCCGTTTAGGCCATGAGCAGGGTATGTCATGATACAAAAACAAGAAAGGAAGGCACAGGAGGTGATGATCTGGGTGGCTACTCTCCCAAATCCTGACTAAGCATTCTTCAGCACCCTGAAATCATTACTGCCTTGCTCCCGTGGCAGCAGTTCAGTTTCTAGCAGCTTAATTCCACCTAAGGCTTAAATGCAATGTTGGAAACAATTCAAGTAAGATACAACCATCTTTGTCTCACAGATCCTCAAGCATGTGGGGCAAAATTCAAAGCTTGTTTCATTATTTTCCAGCTAAACTTGTACCTTCAAGAAGCCACAGAAAGAACTGTCACAACACCTGGACCGGGTTCAGAGGCAGACATTTCCAGAGGCAGAGGCGTGTTTTGGAAAGAGAAGGCAGGTGCAGCTGGCAGCTGTGGCACAGGGTGCTACTCACCTGGCACAGCCCTTACACAACCCAGCAGGCTCTCAGGCTCAAATGCCCTTAATGGAAAAAGCGAAGGAGGCTTGAGTATTCAGCAAAGCAATTGAAGATAACGCAATACCTTTGCTCAGGTTTTGCTTACTCAAATATTAGCTGCTTAAAAATCTGAGAAGAAAGGAATACAGTAACCAGACACACCTAGAAGCAGACTCCTGGACTTACACATTTGCCATTGCTGCACTACCAAAGAACATTGGCAAAGTTTAGTAAGTGCAAGCTTGGAAGCTACCTCAGAATGTGCTTCTACTCGGCTGTGAAGAGCTGTGAATTCTCTTTCAGTGTAGATGTTAAACCTGAAGACACAAAGGTCTTTAAGTAATAGGTAGTTAATTGTCAGCTAATTTTCAAACAATTAGCACCCATACAAGACAATACTTGTCTTGCAATTAGTTACATGCCACATTAAGTTTTTCAGGAGCCTGTTCATTTTCAGACCCCTTCCCTCTTGCTCTCAATTCTATCCACCCTAGCAACAGCTCTCCGGTTCTTAAAATGCTCCAGCACCTCTCTCCAATCACTCTGCAGCTCAAAGCAGTCCAAGAGTGATGTCATGCAGCACTCCTGGCTACAGACTTTACAAAGGTGTACACTAATCTAAGTCTCCATTGGGGAAATCATTCCTGCTCTACCCTTTCATGCCATCTTCTGATCAGGATACATCTTCCCCTGCCAGGATGGAATATAACCCATTGCACCAGCGTGTCACTAGAAACACGAAGAAGAGATCAGAGGCATTAGGAGACCAGTACATAAATAAAGCAACGAAACAGGAGTGGGTGGGATGAGGTGACCCAGAGCCTTGAGAAGTAAAAGTAACTCTAGTCCCACATCAAGCTTGGCTGGAGGTTTCTGCCCCTAACATCTCCCTGGGACTGCTGTCACCTGAGGCTATCACCCTGGCAAGTAATGAAGGTATAGAAGAAAAGCCAAATGTCCATCCTGGCTGGGTCCAGAGATGCTGTGCGGTCTCACATGCAGCAAAAAAGCCTCTGTTCTTTGCTCTTCTGAACAGCCACTCTAAAACACAGGACTTCTGCAGACCTCCTGTTCCGTTTAAAGGCAAGGAGATGTAAATTTGGATTTGGCTGCTACGCCTGGCACATCTCTGAAATTTAACTCACCAGCAGCAGCAATAACAGAAAGCCAAGTGTGGGAGCCAGCAGAAAAACGGAAGTGCAGGCTGCATAGTTCCCAGGTGGAAGAGATGTTTACCTCCTTGCTGGCAGGAGAAATACATGCTGTTAAAAAAAATAAATGAAAAAATCCCCAAACATCAGGCAGCCTCCTGTTGAGGCTGGTTATGGAAAGGCAGATTGATTTTCCTTTTTCCAAGGCCACCTCGAGACCTAGGTGGACGAATCCCACTGGTACAAGCAGGCTTGGTGAGAAGGCATTGAAGATGAGGAAGATAATGCTCAAAGCCTCCATTCCCACAGGAGGGGAATTTCCCAAGCTATGCTTGCTGGGACTCATTCAGCTTTCACTTTGTGGTACTCTGAACTCACTGCTACTGCTTTTCTCACACACCAAATGCGGTCAGGTTCAGGCCCTCTCAGCCTCTCCACAACCCTCTTGAAGTGAGAGGGCACCAAAGGATAGAAGAAGATATTAATCCCTTCACCCTACTGGCAGTGTTCTCATAATGCAGCCTAGCATGTAGTTTGTCTTGCTCACAATCTCAGCTCATCTTGTGCCCACAGTGACACTACAGTCCTGCTTGGTAGGACTGCACATCAACTAACCAGTTCCCAGCCTGAGGAATGCTGCCGGCCAGTTCAGCATATGACAACTACTCAGATGTATCTAAAACCTGCATTTATTCAATCCCTTTAGGGTCAGTGATGCTGCCTTTTGTAATACAATTGCAGCAGGCTTATGCCAAGTAGGAGTAAGAGGAGGTGTGCCAACTGCTCTGTGAAGTGGTCAAAAAATGTGGCAGCCTGCAGGATCCCAAGCACGGCAAGGACTTGCTAGAGGCTCGAGCCAGGTGTCACTTCAAAGCAGTATACATCTGATTAAGGTCTGCCATGCAAGCTCCTTACCTGGGATTTCCTAATGTCTGTTTAAAGAACCTCTTGTGCCTACTGCTTGGCAAGGTTGGCTGTAGTCCTGCAAATAGCAGCAAAACCCATTCTGTGCTCAAAAAGTACTGCAAATAGTTGACAGAGGGGACAAAAATGAAAACGATTTAATAATTGCTGCTTTGCTGGGGAAAACTACAATTGCTAACCTTTTCTTCTTTCTTTTTTGGCAGGCACAAACCTTTGCCAGTTCAAAACAAGAGAGCTTGTGTCCCTTGACCACTGCTTATTATACTGTCTGTGAATGCTGTCCTGTTACCTTGTTCTGTCCCTTTTTGGTATCATAAGGTAAACCCACACACTCCTAGGACAGCAAATACTTGCCTTTAATAAACTAGGTCTGTATAATATCTAGCACAGTGGAGCTTTGATCCCAGATCAGAAGCTCTATATTACCATGCAAGTAAATAACAACATTGAAGTAGGATAATAACAGGAGCCTAGATAAGCAAGCCCTTGCAAAGAGCTGCAGCAGGCAATTGCTTGGCAGGAAAACAAGCACAGAGAAATGAAAAATAAAACCAAAAGGATTAGACTGAAATTGCAAACTTCCCCATGAATATACTGACTGACAAAAGACTCAAAACCCTCTGAACAGGCTCTTTGTAAATCATATTTCCTAATATCATCTTCTAATAGCTGATTAAGCCCTCCAGCCCAGCATGGCAGACGCTATCTGATCTCTGCTCGCACAGACACTCAGGCTGCTCTCTCGGGTGTGTTGGCTGAGCCTAAACCACTGAAAATAACTGAGCACCACATTCCCTGCCACTTGGCTTTTCAGTTGTATTTGTATAAAACCAAACCACACAGCAAAATATTTTCATAGGTGGGAGGCATTTAACCATTGCAGAGCAAGTTGAAGGCCAGAAAACCAGCAGCCAGCCACCCCTGCTGCAGAGCTACAGCAGCTGGCCACGCTTCCCGCGGCAGCAACAAGGAGAATGCTGATTTCTGACAGTGTTTCTGAGTTACAGCACTTGCTCCCACATTTATGCAGGAATCCAGCCATTCCTCCACCATCCCCAAGGCATGCAGGGAAGTTATAAAATGCATTGCTTTTAGATATTTCCCTAAAAAATTGGGTGATGCCTCCCTGACTTCAGCAGGGCTTTTTCTTTCAACTCAGTGAGAAGACCTGAGTAGTTCAGTAAGGCTTTGGAGCAGTGGATGCCTCTTTGGCCAGCAGAAACAAGCCAAATGGGATGAGATGCCACTCTAGACATATTTCTAGCTGAACCATTTGGTAGACTCTGTTGTGCTTGTTGGATAAAATGACCATCCTTTGACTACAATAGGAGTTTTACTACTCATTTTCAGAGAAGAAATCTCAGGATCTCATTTCACATACTCAGAAATTCACATTAATAGGTGGTTTTAAATAGTCACCTGGAGCAAAACCCTCTTATAATGATCCTGAAGTCCACAAGCAGAAAGGGTCCTGTCCATCATCATTAGGGACAACACTGATACAGTACCAAGCTAAAGGTACTTCTTTACTAAGATGCTTCACCCAATATGAGGTTGGTCATATTCCAGGCAGCCTCACTTAACTATTGCTTCATTTCAACTGAAGAGCTAGCAGGTGTCTTTTAAAAGTACCATTCATGAAGTGCTTGCTTAGCTGTGCCTGAGAAACTGGTCCCACTTGTGTCTCGGTCTCTCGAGGGTGCAAACACTCGTCTTCCCACAGTCTAATGAGCAATGCTTTCTGATCCCTCCTATCACCCCTCCAAAGCCTTTACTTGCCTTCCACTTCAACATCAAGGGTACACCACAGTGTGATACCAGATCTGCACACACTGCAATGTCTATCAGCAGGGCCTCTCCAGCAGCTGCTACCAAGGGAAATCAAACAGTATTCTTCCTTCCAATTAATTCCGCTGCTGAATTGGCAAGAGGGATCAATACTGCGCAGTGCAGCCCTTCCCCACCACTACAGACTAGATCAACACAAACACCAGGGCTGGCCCATGCAATTTACTGACCTCAGCAAACACTTGCTCACCAGAGGGCAATCACTTCTTCAAATACCTGTTCTGTGCAAGTGAACAGTGCAAGGGGAAGACTGCAAAAGCAAAAGACAAGGATATAAGCAATTTAAATAACAAAGTCTACACTTGTGGTACTCATGTTCCTCTGAACAGAGCCTTTCTCCTCACATCTCCAAATATACTGTTTGCCCCTAATCTTAAAGAGCTCCCAAAGTCAGCTCTGAGGAAGACATAGAGACCTGCCTGCTACCCTCACAAACGGACAGAAACTCAGCTCTACTTCAGCCAGCTGCTCACCAATAAGAAAAGGAAATTCACAACTGATCTGATTTCTTAGAGCAGCACATTAAGGCACAGGAGTTGTGAGCTGGCAGGCTAAGTGTTCAACAACATGAAGAGTAGCAAGAGAGAGGTATTTTGGTCTGGAACCATATGGAAGACTTAGAATTAACAGGCTGGCTGGCACCTAACAACTATGATCAAAGGTGTACCTTAAAACTCACCATAGCAACACCATGATCCAACCACTTGCTGCCTATTCCTGAGAAGAACAGAAATAAAGAAGCTAAGTCACTACTAAATGCATTTAAATATTTCTGCTCCTCAAAGCACATCTCACTTAACAGAGCTGGTGCAGACAGGAGAGAGGATGTGGAGAAGAGCACTGCTCACTCAGAAATTTGACAGCTTGTGTCTATATTTTGGATCTGTCTTGAGATTGGATGGAGCTGCGAAGCAGGAGGGAGATGAGAGAGGAGAGGCCAAGGCAACAGTGTTATGGCATGCTTCCTACTAGCTTGCAGTTGCAGGGATGTCAGACCTTTCAGCTTGTATAGCCAACAGACCCAGCAGTGCAGCTTTCAGATTTCTGAGGTCCTCATTAATCAGAGCTCCATGATAGACAGCTGCATATTGCATGACCTTAGGGGAGAGGGGATTCAGTTTTTATGATTTATCTTCATGTGGTACTTTTCCCCATTGACACAACAGTCTACACGTTGGCAGCTAACTGATCAACACTACCACCACAACAGCCTCTTGTCAGCCTTGAGAAGCAGACTGGATCATCTGAGAGCCCTGCCTCTGGGTTCCTGGGCTCCTAAAGGGACTGTCCAAATTCAGTATTGACCTCAAATTATCAGTGTACCTGGGGACCAGGATGACATCTTCACTTTATTTTGCTTAAACTCATACATCCACACTCTGTTTCCAAGCTCTTCCATTCCCAAAGCCTAGGAGAAGCTGTCTTTATAGATATGAGGACAGACTGAAGGACTTGGCTCAGTTGGTAGCACATAAGACCCTGAATGGGAAGGTCGTGAGTTCAAGCCTGCAGTGGGCAGTAGTGTCCTCCCTAATCTAGTCATGAGGTCTGTGGTGACAGGTTGGACTCGATGATCTTTGAGGTGTCTTCCAACCTTAGTGATACTGAATACTGAGTCTATTGCCTGGATGGGAGCCCCAGTACTGGGTTAGGGTTGATTTGTGGTCTCTCTGCACCGCTGCTATCACCCTGAAGGGGGCTTAAAACCTGGTGCCATCAGAAACACAAAAGGGGAGACAGAACAAAAGAGCTCCCTTTTATAATGCAGATTGAGGAAAAGTATATTCGTTTCCAGCAAGTCCCACAGACCAAAGGAGGGTGAATCCACAGAGCAAAAGGAGTACCATCCCACACGGCCTCAGAGATGTTTGTAGGTAGGTATGGTGGAAAAGTCCAGACTCCAATTTTCTACATTTTAATTCTCAAGAATAAGCCAAAAATCGCCAAGGATCATGCTGCCAGCTCAGGTACAGGATAATATGTGGAAGTATTTATTACAGTGTTCATGGCCCACGCTCATATTCCAAAGCTAGCACCAAAGACCAGGAAAACCAACACCACTTTCAAGCTTCAGCTACAAAGGTATCACTCCTAGTGCCTATTTGTACTTGACATGAAATCAGCTTTGGAATCCATGTTTGAAATGGTTTCAAACAGTGACTGAGTAGCCACAGCCAGACTGTAGAAACTAGCTTTGTTTCTTCATTCAATTTGTGCCTCACAGAGGATGGGGCATTTCGCCAGATGGAGCAAAGCCTGCAGTACATTTTCCTGGGACTTGTACAAGGACAAGTCAACAAGCAACAACTTAGACCACACCAGCCTTTTCCAGCCCAGCAGGGACAACTTTCTACTTGCTAACTGCCAAAATGAAAGGAAAAATGAAACTATTCAAAAAAGAAAAAGAAAGAAAAAAAAAAGAGGGAAAAAAAGGGGGGGGAGAAAAAAAAATAACAAAAAAGGAAAGGGAAAAAAAGGAAAGAAAAAAAAATCATGAAAAAAGAGCACATTACAACAAAAAAAAAGGATCAGAGTGTTTCCTCACCGCAATCTATTACTTGCAATATCGTTTGCATAACAGAGCACTGAAGAGGAGCTCCATCCTTACCCTTCAGGAGCCTGGTGCCAGGCTTTGCCTCTCTGTTAATTGTAAACCTGCTCATGCACATGCACCTACAGGATGCTCTGAGGTTATCAGAGAGTTGTCCCAGTGAAAGGTAAAACAGGTTCAGTCAAAATTATGAAAACAAGGAAACAAGCTGCTGCTGAAACATAACCTTTTCAGATGACAGCTGAGAGCTTCTCCTGGTCCATATGACATTTTACACCAATAAGGACCTTATCAGCAGAGAGCTGCAGCACAAAAAGATGATTTGGAGACTGAGGTCAGCTGGAGCTGTTCCACCTGTGCACCTCACTGCAAACAAAAGGTCTTTATCCCACAGGTCCTATGAGATATGAAACACTAACATCCTTCCCTATGTCTTGGAGGTCTGATTGTGAAGCTCCTGCGTAACTACAAAGGGCAACAGCCTGAGAGCAGATGGAGAGAAGCACTTGCAGAGCATGTCCCTGCAATGGGACGATGAGTCCCTGAGCTCTCTTGCTCTCTTTTGGTTTTAGTAATGCTGTTCAGAGATGGCTCAAACACTGGAGTGGTGAGTGGTCAGATCTTTAAAACCTCCTGGTATGAGCAAATGGCTCCTATGGCAAACCATTCCCTATCCAAGGCCAAGCTAAAGAGCGAGCACTAATATTGAACTCCAGCTTTGAGAAAATGAGAAGCCCTCCAGTTTGCCCTGGAGCACAGAAGACCCATGAGAACAAAACTGAGCTCTAACATTTGCTGGTCAGAACTCAACAATATCAAAGACATATTAAACATATGTCCCACTCTGCTGGGGCTAAACATAGGAGCAATGTGATAGGCCACAATCCTTCAGCCCTATTTATCTTCCACCACATTTGTGAAAGGCCCTCAGACATCCCGGCTCCTCCCGGCTCCCACACAGCTCACGGGCCGATGACTTTAACTCTGGGCTGGTGTCTCCAAGGCTGCTGATAGGCTGATGTTTTTCACAAACACAAACATCCAAACTCATGAACTGTAATTACCACGACCACAGATGAATCTGGATTAGAGAATCAAGTTACAGGGCAGGTTCACTCTGGACTATCTCCTCTGGTTATCATAAGCAAAATAAGTTTCATCCGAAGGTAATCCAGTTTGCATACTCCAGGACTGCTCCCTAACATGAAATTGAGCACAGGAAGTGGAAAGTACTCCACCAGTGGAGGCTGCGTTTGCAAAGCACCATCCTTATCTGAACAAAAATGATACTGGAAACACCCAAAATCCCCATCCCATTGCACCATGCACAGCACAACCCTCAGCCTCAAAACCAGACAGGACCTTAAGTACAGAGTACACTTTGGCACATGCTGTAATTCTGGTGGTACAAGCATGAGTGTAAAAATAGAGACTTGTTTTTTCCTCTCATTTCTGAGACCACACCTCATCTAACCATGACTCAGAAAATCACCACTGCTGAGATCTCAAGGGGCGTCACAGCTCTCGTGCTAACATGACACAGTGGTTTTGCACAGGATCCATACTTGCCCAATTCATGCAAGTAAGCTAGAAGGAGAGAGCACACTCTCACAATCCAGTCATTGAAAATGCAAATGTGGCAGCCTAGACCTTGGGAAAATAGGGAAATTTATATTTTAGGCTTCAGATGCATCTCTCCTAGATCCTACAGACACATCACTGGAGTGGGCAGAGAGGGGAGAGCACTCTAACACTCTACCAGAAGTCCCGAGAGCTGCCTCTACCACGACTCAGCTTCTTCTGCTTGTCTTTGGGCAAGGAGCTTTTCTTCCTAGCTGAGCTGTCCAGATTCTTTTCCAATTGTACTGTATGACACAAAGCAAAAAGGAAAAAAAAAAAGGAAAAATTCTGTGTATCAAGCATGGAAAAAGAATACAAAGGCCTATTCTGGGTGACAAAGGCCTGACATTTCAAAGTGATGGATCTGTGGTCTCCGCAAGGAGTCAGCTGCGCAATCTGCAGCCCACATTACAGCGCTCCCAAGCTATTCACAACGATTTGCCAATGCTGGTATTGTGTTTGCACACTTGGCACTTCTGGATTATTCCAGGATTTCCCCCAGTGCTGACTAGACACATTCCTCACCTTGTAACAAGGGGGTGACCCATTGTCTCAGACTGGGGTGGGAAGCATGGATAATTCCTTTGGAGAAGCACGACCACCATATTTCTGGCTCATGAGGGAACAGCTCAATCCTGTTCTCCCACCCAGCAGCTACACTAGCTCCATGCAGCTGCACACTGCCTGGTATTCATAAGGAATTTGACATTTAGGTACTGATTTAGTAAAGCATAGAGCTCAATCTGTTCAAGAACCTGCCTCATCTGATTCGCATTGCCCTTCTGCCCAGTTGGCTTTGGTTCACACACCCAGCACTGGTGCTTGTTGTGGTGGAAGCATCTGTGTTAGGCAGCAGCAAAGGGAACCCTGACCCTCATCCCCAAAACTGATCAGACTGATCCCCTATCAGGGAAGCTCACAAAGATTTCTCAGAGCAAATCAGAGATGCTCACACAGATTTCTCAGAGCAAATCTCAGCTTTTCTGTTCACAAACAGTTAAAAACCCCCAAACCTCAGAACCTTAAAACCAATCCTGCCTTCCAGGGTGGGCCTGCACTCTCAGCTCTCGGCACTGGCAGATCCCAGTGTAAGCAGAGCTATGTACAAGAGCCTGGCTTCAATTAGATGTGAGCAGTGGGGTATTTCCACTTGAAAAATCCTACTGTTTGACAACAGCCTTTTACCCCTGACTGAAAACAGCCCTTTGGGTTTCCAGCACATTTGGTACACATTAGTGAAGCTTAGAGTGCCTCAGTGACAGAAGGGGGTATCATCCCAAAAAAACAGGAAGGGAAAAAAGCAAGCCCAGTACTGAGAGATAAATAAAAGTTACTTACGGATAGGTTAGAAAGGAGTCAAGTGGCAGCGATTTTCCCTGGATGGATCAGCAATAAGGAAAGAAGCTGCTGGGAGCCATTTCCCACAACAAATTAACTTGGAAGGACTAATTTATCAGGTTGTGGTGGAGAGCAGAGGAGAGAAGAGGCCAGCAGCCAGAGCACCCACGCTGCAAAGGGCGGGTGACCTTGAGGCTGGTGGAGGCACCCACTGGCGGGGCTGCCCGGAACACAGCAATCCTGTTTGGCAAAGGAATCCAGGGCCTCAGTGTTTGCTTTCACACTGTGCTGCAAGTACTGATGGTGCTGAGCTCCAGCAACACTTCATCTCTGAAGGACCAATTTATCCAACATGTTCTTTGCAGTGAAAAAGCCCTTAACACTCAGATGGTTTTAAGGCCATCAATTCCTTCTATGCACACACACTCTAGGAAAGACAAGTATAATGTATGATGACATTTTATGTGTGATGGTCTTGTTCCTTCAAGCACACCAATGTAAGTGGATAATGAGATTCCACATCCAGGACCCTAGATGCTCATCTGTACAGGCAACTGAAGAGGCAGCAATCTCTGCTTCAAAACAGTACCGCTTATACAAAATGACTATGTTAAAGTAAAAAGCTACATACAGACAGTAATGAATTTGTGCTGTGCCATGGATAGCACAATACACAGCAGCAAGGTGTGATTACACAGCAGCAAGGCAATGTACTGCAATAAAGGGGCATCTCCTTGGTCATCATCACAGGCCAATGTCCTACAAACTGCAGTCAGTCAGGGAATTTACAGCATTCTTTTCCAGAGACTAAAATGAAATGTCAGTTTCTAGATAGCCTCTGTAATGTATCTGCCAATAACCAGGGGGTAGGCAGGGGGACACAGACAGACACATATAACCCAAATAGGAAGTGAACTGAAAATTGTTTCACAGCCATTTAAAAAAAAATATGTCTAGGAGATGGTGTCTGGTTAGACAGACAGAGGGCAGAGAGAGAGAGGGAAATGACCTTGGTCTGCACAACAGTGTGATTCATATGGATGAACCAGAGACCCCAAATTACCAGCTGCTAGGAGAATTGTATTGCAAATGTAGTTCAGCCTCCAAAACATCAAGTGCTGACTCAATCCTATTTGAAAAATGAGAAAACATGGACAAAACAGTCCGTCACCGTTCTGAGCCTGATCATTTTCCACCTGGTAAAGATGTAGCAGCATACTGAGGAGGAGCTCCAGGTGGTGTAACTCAATGCAGCTCTGTTGTCACCACTGATGGCAAAAATGTGTTTCTGCAGTAGTTGTTCTCCCAGAACATCAACTGCACACACTGGGCATAGCCACAGTAAGAGGAGTTCCACAAACCCTCTGCATTATACCCTGTGCTGCTGGACACTTCATATGAGGAAGTCTTAGCTCTGCTCTGCCGTGGTTCACTTTTGGGCATCAAGGGGAGAAGATTATATGGATGACAGAGCTAGAAAACCTCTGCTTCAATTTATGCAATAAAGATGTTTTCTTCTAAGGAGCTTTAATCTGCAAGACTGTAACTTTCACTCTCCAAACAGCTCAAATTCCTGACCTTGGCACAGCATCACAGAGGGCTTGTTTTCACTCACATGGATTAACTGTCACTGAACAGCTCATCCAAGATAATTGGCACAACCACTCCTCTTCTTCAAAGCTAGCATTTCTTCACCTATTTTCCTGTCTTCCTCCACTGAGTACATAATATACAATAGTGAGGACGTAATGTATAACAGTGTCTTTAATTACCACCACATCACTTGGCAAGAATCTTATCTTGAAGAAAGTCTGCCAGTTACACTAGGTGAAAGAAAGCAGGGCTCAGCACTAAGACACCTGCAAGCACACTGTTCCAGGTACCAGCCACAGGGATCCACATCGCTCTATACTTTACCTGGCTCCTGAGAGGGGAGATGCAGCAGCCCAGGAGAATCACCTGGCACACAAAGCTACCACACTTCCAGACTACAGGTGTGTTGATGATCTTAGAGGTCCTTTCCAAGCCAAACAATTCTATGATTCTATGGTACTGACCACTTCCTATGAACAAACCTACAGCCACGCTCTTATCTGCTTGTATCCACATAGTTTAGAAGCCAGCAGAGGCCTATGAGCCAACCCAAGGATTATGTCAGAGTTAAGCCCAACATATTTTGCTCTTGTACTGAGCAAACAGCTTCCTCTGGCACTAAAGCTACTGTTCATAAATTTGAAAGGTTTCAGAGGGTAAAAGTTTTTAAGCAGGGCTGCTATGGTTTGCTGATTTCTAATCAATTTCACAGTTGTTTGGGCTTTTTTCCCCCTTTCCTTTTAAACCTGGAGATTGCTTTGATAAAAAGAAGTTTGTTAGTAAAACAAAGAAACAAACCAACCCAAACAACACCGAAACAAAACAAAACCAAAGCCCCAAACCCAAACAAACATTGAAAAACACCAACCCAAGCACAGAATAACCAACACAACAACAACTAGCCTCACAATTTCAAACAGCTTCAGGATCTCCAAGACTGGAAATGTTTTCCTGGACATTTAATACCATTCCTAACCAGTGGATGAGCAAAGTACTTCTTGAGAAGCACTGCCCCAGCTATTTTGACTATACCTGCAGAGCTTTAATTTGGAACATCTAGTCATATGTTGTCTCTTGAGTCTCAAATTGGTCTTTGCCTCACTTAAATTTGGAACATAGCTGGAAGAATTACTACTAGCTCTGAAATAGGGCAGTTTTGATCACTCTCCCTCCAGTAATTTTCAAAGGGCTACAGCTCAATGTCCCACCTCACTGCACAAACACAGGCTTTCTCTTCTGCCTCCATGTGCACACTCCCTCCTCTTGCTTTCCATACAGCAATCACCTGGCCTCCAGGGATGTCCCTTGGTTTATGCAACAGGAAGGAGATGGGCCAGCTTTCCATGAGATCAGCTTGAGTAGTCACTGGAGAAGGAACTTCAAATCACCTCCAGGGGAGTTAGGAAGCCACCCTTCCAAGGGATTTACATAGCTCAGGAAGCCTCCCTCAGTAAATCCCAGCACAGGACGATTAAAAAGAAAGCAGGTGACAGAAAGAAGTAAAATACCACTGTTGAGAAGTGCCTTCTTAATTTTGAGCACAGCTCTGAAGCAAGTAGCAGCAATTCAAACATCAGCCTTTGCAATTAGAGAGCAGGAGCCTACCTCCACCCTCGGAGCTAGCTGTAACTGCTCTCACTTCTGAGGTGCTCTTCAGTAGCCATACTCATCCACATCCATGCTCCAGCTCTCCATCCAGCTTATTACCCTTCGCCACCAGCAGCCCTCTGGGCCCTGTTTGAGCAGCATCTTGCCCCAATCAAGGGTAAGGACTTTGGGACAGCAATGCAGCATCAAATCTCAACAGTAATGCAAGAGCCCAAGCATTCCATTTCAGATGAACTGAGGCAGATGTAAGAAGGGAAGGAGCTGGGGGAAATGTTAGACATCACATAATGAATTCTTCCTTGACTTTGTCCACTGAAGACATAATGGTAACATGGCCTGATGTGGGCCCACAACCAGGTGTGCCAACCTGATTTATCTGTCATGATTTCTGCTCAAGTCTCTGCTGGGAAACCTGATTGGGAATTTTATGGAGTGAATGGGCCATTTCAACCACAGTCTACTACTAGCTTCTCACAAATGTTCCTTGCTGCTTAGGGAAAGAGGGGTCATCCATCACACACCTTGGTGCCTTCTCTGCTTGCCACGTGCTGCAATTACTTGCTTTGGCACAGCAGATCTCTGGGTGGCGAGCAGGCACGCTGCTGTTCTCCCCATGCACTGGAAAAGGAAAGGATACAAATTACAGCAGTCCAGGGCAGCCTTCATTTATCCTGCAAGGAATGGGAATTTTTCTGGAGAATACTGCTATTTATTTCTATAAAAGCCATTGTATCACTGCTGACAGCTTTCCTTGCCCCAAGAGGGATGGTGGGGAATATATACCTCAGTGGGGCGTCCCAGGATGCAAATAAAACTTCATGGAAGGAAACCTTTTCATCAGAAGGTACTTGAGCTCAGCATGCCCTGGGGCAGAGAGAGGAAGATTTTCTGTTCCAATTTTACACACAGTTTGCATCATTTTACACAAATAGAGCAGATGCTGTCCTGCATGCTGGAAAATTCATCAAACACCTCACATAGGGCATGTCCTGCTTGCACCTACAAACAAACACGTCAGGTCCCTGACATTCTAGACCCTCTGGCATCACACTGCCAGTCCATGAAGGTGCATGGCTCAGAGAAAAGAGGACCAGAGTGAAAGCACAGATGTATACAAAGATACATGTTCAAGCTGTGAGTACGACCCATAGGCCTGATTTACTTCTCATTCCCATCAGTTGCCCTCGATGATTTCCGTGGGATCAGTGCCTGAATGGATTTATAGAATCAATGCCTGAATGGATTTATAGAATCAATGCCTGAATGGATTTATAGAATAAAAAAAATATATATATATATTTAAAAATCAATTTCAAGGTTACAAGAGATTGGAAACAATTTATCACCTCCTTTGAAAGTGTTTAGAGCAACTCTCCTGGGAAGCTGTGACCGTTTGAGGCTGAAGGAAATGTGTCTACCTGACGGAGGTGTCTGAAGTAGCAGGAAGAGGGCTGTGGAAATAAACTAAAGGCTCTGGACTACTGCAAATCTAATTAAACCTTGATTTAACTGGGGCTGCAATTTTTAATCTGGAATTTATTACTACTAATAAAGAGATTTGCTGAAGCATTCCTTTTGTTTTCTTAACATCACTTAATCCATCAGTCCCCGGAATATATTCCCGGAGACAGGCATCTATGCTGGCAGCTTCTAGCACTGACACATCAACTCACCCTTGGTTAACAGCACCTAAATGAAGACACCAAAGTGTTTTGAATGCACTGATATTACCCTGCCTCAGCTCTGTCTTTCTTTTCTGTGACCACTGAGCCTCTGATATTTGTGTAACTGCCTGATTTATTATGAGTTGTTAGGTACAAATGAAAGACATTTCCTTGCATTACATTTATATAGAAAAACACAACCTGATAAATGGGATTTTTCTTTTTGGTTAACAATCCATCCAAAGGCTATGAAGACCTAGTGAAAATATCAAGAAAAGGCCCAGTAAATCAGCTGTGAACAAAACCAGAGGTGGACCGTGACGTACTTTCTTCCCCACTTTCCAGAAGCTGCTCATTAAGTCCCATTTTCAGCTGGGGTGGAGACAAGCCACAGAAATTCCCAGGATGAGATAACACTGGTATCTGATGAAACAAGAAATGTGACATCAATCAAGACAGACTTGCAAGAAAGATATCACTCTCCTGTGTACACAGGCACCAGCATTACACAATGTGTTTGCCCCAGAGCATCCTGCCCACCTGCTCCCTTCCTGTTCACCTCAGACCTGCCTAAGATCAGGACCATTTCTCCAGCCTCAGTCACAGCTTCAACCTTTATCTCTCAGCCTGCCCAAACAGTGCTGGCTAAACAAAGACTTTAAGAGAGGAAATGACTGCATTTTGTGAGAGATGTAGTCCAGAGAGCTTGAGCAGCACACAAGGCCAAACAGAGCAACGCCGGATGCTTTCACAAGGGAAAACTTCTACATCCTTTCTTACAGTAGGAATGATCCTACAGAGGAAAGGATGACCTCCAGATGTAAGTCATGCTAAGGAAAAGATACTTTAAAAGTAAAGCTCAAGATTTTTGTACTTCCTCTGCTTAGGGCTTTTCTAATAAGTCTGATTAGGTACTCTGCACACATTTGCTGGGTGAAGAAGAGCAACGTGTTTGGTAGAAAGCAAGTACAGAAACACACTCTGTTACTCTGCACAAGCATAATAAGCTTTAACAACATATGAATATAAAAGTTTAGAGAAGCAGGCATGAATGTGACTGCCCATATTCCTTGGGATGGCAGGAAGCTGGGGATGCTTGAGTCAGTGGCTCGTTCCAGCTCCAGCACATTTCTGCATTTTGTGGCACAGCAGCCACTGCCAGGACCAATGCCTGCAGAGTCCCAGCACACACAATGCTCTGTAAAAGGGTAAAGCCCTCTGAGCTGCCCAAGAGTGCTTTGCTAATTCAAACAGCAAACCAGCCCTTTTTGTAATAAACCCATTTCAAGTGGATCTGGTTTGTTCCCAACACCAATTAATAGCAATTCTTGGGCAGCTAAAGATGCAGCTTCTGCCCACAGGACCTTCATGTAATGACACTAAAATGCTAACAACCCTGGCTCACTACAGAGACTACACATGCTGTTTCCCCCAATACAGACTGTTCAACACTCCTTTTTTGAAAGTATTTACTTTCAAATTCATTTTGAGAGGGGGTTGGCAGCAAGGACTGCAGCACACAATTCCTCTGTCCACCGTAGCCATGTAATTTGTTATAATCCAGCTTTCCAGGCACACACTCTCAGATACCTACAGAGATGCTTTAAGGAGGGGTAGCAGCAAATGTCTCCTTATGAGAGAAACAACCCAGCACTGCCCTTTGCTCATTTCTTTCAACAAAAATGTACCAGCTCTGCTGCCTCTGTGCAAGTCAAACTACCCTAATTCCCAGCACTAATACTCATCACAAGTGCCTGCTTCTCCCACACAGTAACCCTGTGAGGAGCCAACCAACACCTTTCCCTTCCATCTCCCCTGCACCCACCCAAGCTTCCGGTCATGACCAGGGTCACAGCATCTTCAGCTTGACTGCCAACCCTCATCTGCTACATTTAAGCCACAGCCATGCCTCCAACATGACTTCTGTATCGGTAAGGGCCATTTGGGGGTTACAACAAAAACAGCACTGCAGCATCAAACCAAAACATCTTGGAGACAAAAATCAATAGGGAAGTTTGGAGGCAAAATGAGAAAAAAAATGTAATGTTCTATTTCACCAAAATGCTGCCCTCTGGACATAACAGAGGATTCTCAATAGGTAACATGGAAAACTATTGCTAAATATGAGGAATATCTTGTGAGCATGAGAGATGATTCCAGCAGCCTTCTAAATCAACTTAATGCCTCATTTTCCAAGTATCAACTTCTGATCATTTCTTTTTGCTGTTGTATTCAGTGTTCCAGTCAAACATTTTCCTTCCATCTTCCCTCTACCTGGCTTCAGGAAAGCACAAACCATTAGAACAGGGGCAGCTGCAGAGAAAGGATTCTGCATTTGTATCAGCTGTTAATTCATCTTGTCCAAAGCTGTGGATATCTGGAATTTTGTTTCAAGGAAGCCATGCTCTGTTTAACAACAAGAACAATCAAATGCTATGATTGGTATGAAGCAACTTTCTTCTTTGACCTTTTTTATTACTGGCAAAATGTCATCAGACTATTAAAGTGCAGAGAGCACAATCTGTGATAAATAACCTTGTGTTGCCAAATACCAGACCAAAACACCCCCTCGTCTCTGTCTGGACACATACCTTCGTTTTCCAGAATGGTTTGATTTATAAAGAATTACAGATAACCAACAGAGTCTGAATGCCAAGTGCAATACTGTGGGTGAGCAGGGCTCAGCCACTTCTTAGAAGCACAAACAAGTGTGGGGGGGAAGGAACAAGAAAAGCAAGAGCCACAATGCAGCTTTACTTCTCTCTGTGGCAGATGCAAGATCACTGCTGGCACATCACATGAAATCTTTATCTGAAATACAGAATCATGAAAAATTGGAGAGGACCCCGCAAAAAAAAACTCACAAGGATGTCTCCAGGTCTTAAATGAATTGCAATGAGAGATTTAAGGTGTTCAACCTTCTTAACTAATCAAAGACACTTACAGCGTCACCTGAACATAAACTGCAATTACTCAGAGGGAAGAGATGTCAGGAAGCTGGAAAAATGAAGCTAGGAAAAAGCCAGATTAGAGAGAAAGTACACATCTATTATTGCAAAGATAATTACCCTGTTCACACATTGCTGAAAAGCACAAAACAATCACCAACAAGAATTAAAATGCACAGGATACCTAAGATACATGCTGTAATTCAACCAGAAACGTACTAGATGTGAGGCAAGAATCCCAGCCTAAAATCCTCTGGCTTGCAGATACAAACTCATAAATGAGATCAACAGGGACACTTTTGGCTTTAAAATCCAGGATGCAAAGAAAAGCTGAATTGTCCAAAGGCAAACTTCAGCCTTCCTACCTGAGCACTTTGACCACCTTACAAATTCACCATGCTAAGTGCTGTAGCCTTCCTCAAGGCTGCCTGTACCTCGCAGCACTGCAAGCAGTCAGCAAGGTAGCCAGCAACAGGGTAACAAGCCAACGTTTCTTGTTAATCACTTCTAACCCCTAAACAACACATTTATTCTGTATTTAACTCTTCTAAGGTCCATTTCCTAATCAGCCTGGAGAAAAAAACCTGCTTTACTGACTGGCAATAAAATAAACCTTTTTATTATTTCATATGCTGTTTCATTTTCCGGTACTCCAAACTAAACGGTACAGACATTGACAGCACTGGGAGTCTCATCTGCAGTTCATCTAAGACAGACTCACTGAGCCAACAGCTCAGAGCACAGTAGGGTCACCCATTAAAAATACTATGGCTTAATTCATGGCTTCCTATGGCACCCACTGTGTGTGTGCAGCTCAGCTCCTCTTCAAAACACTATCAAGAGCTACACTACTTAACTCACCACTTAATTTTGACATCAAATGAAAGCAAAGAGAGTAACAACAACAACAAAAGCAAAACAACGAAAAAGGGGCAATAAAAAAAGAAGAAGAAAAAGGTGGGTCTGAAGATTTCTCACTAGCTTCATTCAGAGAGTAAAGAGGCACACTCTGGATGGAACAGGGCAGAAGACACAGCCAAATAACCCAGAGAAAGACATCAGACCCTCCTCCTACCCTCGTAGCAGAGTCTTGTAGACCCAAACCCAATCCCCAAACTTACGCTTCGTTCATGATTTTTCCAGTGCAGGCAGAGGCACAGGGGTGCAACCAACTTCCCCACAGCTACATGAGGCCTCTGATAGAAGGAGGAACTAACACTGATCTCCTGAATCCAAAGCCAGATGCTTTAACCACAAAGTTATCCTACCTTCATTGCCTCAACCTGTCTGAATCCAGAAGTACCAAATTACTGGGGGAGGGAAGGGAAAAAACCCGAATACTTATCTGGAGTATTTCTGACCCTAGAGCAGAGACTGCTTACATTGGTGTAAGCCTCTCCTACTGCAGTCCAAGGAAATTGGAGGAAGGACATGAACTTTTAGTGCTCAAAATGCTCAGCCTTCTGAAGTTCAAGTGAGGCTGACACAGAGCCTCTATTAAACCAAGCAAAAAGCCCCATATTGCTTAATGCTTTTTAGACAGGGGACTGGAATGCTCAAGAGATTAAATAAGTCATGCATAATTCACCCCTTCTCCAGGGGTTCACAGTCGGACCAGATCCCAAGGGTCAAGTAGAATCACACACATACTCCAAGAGATAAGAGACTGGCCTGAGTACAAGTCCCAGGAGACAAATCTTCAAACAGGACAAGTCCCTGTGGATCAGTGTGGCAGCACTCCTAGCAGGACAGTGAGAAAAGCCAGTGGAGGGAATACTGCACAGAAGTGGTGTGCTGGAGCCCAGGGTGCAGAAGTGAATAAACAAGGGAACGCAGTTTGGGTTTCCCCTTGAGAGTTTCAGCTGCAGAAGACCTGCTGAAATCCTGTCCCAAAGAAATCACTTTCATCCACATGCAGAGGCTGGCTGTGCTTACATTAAAAGCATAAAGATACCAAACATGCCAAAACAAAGAGCTGGTGAGTTTCTACACAGACTGGACAACTCCACACACCTTGCAATCTGCTGAGGCACTCAAAGGGAGCCAGAGGGATCTGACCATCTGCACAAGCTGCCCACAGTTCCAGCCAGGGAAGGAGAGCAGCAGAAGCAGATGCTGGTGGATGGTGTGGCAAGCTGGTACACACCCACACAACCAGCCTGGGGACCTGAGCTGTTGTGACTTGCTGCAACCAGAAAACTGCAGCAAACTCCACCTTGCTCTGCAAGGCAAAGCACAGAAGGAGCAGGGCCTCTGGGGAGCCATGGCCTTCAGAGCTGCCTCCTGCAATAGCATTTTCCATACACTGCCCCTGCTCACGTAGCTCCAGGCATAGCTTGAAGGTGCAATCTGCTTCTTCACTCTATTTCCACAGCCATTTGCACTTGTGGTGCCTGCTGTTTCCTTTCAAAACAACAAGTGTCCCTGAGGTGCAAAGGGCAGAAAGCTCTTCTAGCAAAACCTGGGAGTCAGCAATAGAGAGGGGAAAATAAATTATTAAGGCCTACCTCGATGCAGATTTTCTTTCTGCTGGAGCAAAACTTAAATCTCTTTCTTTCCCCATTGTGGCTATGGTAATAATGCACAACTATTCATTATCCTCATCTTAACTAGAAAAGCCTCTTTCAATTAAGCACTTAATATAATTATGGTAAATTAAATAGAATCGAGGGGGAAAAAAAAAAAAAAAAGGCTTTTTCAGAGCTATTATCTTACCTCTATGAAACTCTTATCAGTTAAAAGTGAATCTAGCTATTAAACAATAAGGGTTTGTGTCTATTCAGTGAGCAGAAAAGAAAGATGTTCAGCTGAAAATTGTTCAAGTTCTATTTCCAAATTCAATTCTACATCTCCAAGGGAAAATGGGAGAATCTCACTAAGAATGGCACCATGTCCCTTTTTGCACTGTGCAGGCAGCATGTCAGCACCAATTCTCCCTTTGCTTCCATTCACCTCAGCAAAGTTTCCTTGTTTTGAGGAAACTTTCCCTGTTATGAGGAAAGAATTTGCATCTTACAAAATGACACCACCACCAAAACCACAAACCAAGTAATTGCCTTTGGGTGTTTTTAGCAAAGGTCCCTCCAGTTTACAATGTGTTAATGTGATTTGAGAGACGCACAGCCTAAAAAGCACTTGGCTCCTGTGAAGTCAAGGGGAAAACACAAGACCTCAGGATGTCAGGATGTCAAAAACATCACAGGAGGCCAGAAGGAAATCAGGTAAGAAGCCATGTGCATTTACATGCCATCTAATAAATATACAGTGCTCAGTGGGAAGAGCTTGGAGGATCCAGTTCTGCAAACACTGGCTCGCACAAACAAGTCCCTGTTTAGAGCACTCTCACTGCAGTCAGAGCAATTTAGTTTGTGAGGACAAAGTGCAGACAAGGATTTCATGCCTATTCAGATCTGTACCACAGAAGGATGTGAAAATCCCAAACACAAAACTTCCCTAGGAGCTCAGTCTGTTTAAAGTAATAATAATAATGAAAAGACAAAACATCTTGAAGAGGTGTCCAGAAGGGGCTCTTGGTAAATAGCTATCCTATGTTGCCAAAAAGAAATCAAACCCTGGCTTGGTAATGCTTGGACTGATACAACAAGCAATGTTTTTAATACAAATCTGACACACCAGCCATCAGGAATAAAATATGAAGCAGGAAACAACTTTATTATATTGTTCAGCAATTGGGAGAGCCTTAGCAATGATTAGCAGCCAATGCTAGAACTGCTCTCCACTAACTGCTTCTTGTGGCTATCAACAAAGCTTATACCAACAGGGTGATGGCAGCTGACAACAGCTTTAGAGCAGAGAACAGCACATTGTGCTTTTCTGGGAAAGGGAATCTTGAGCACTGTAAGGATTACTGTGGGTGAATTGCTTCTGAGTCAGTCCATTATTGCTCAATGTTTCCCATTTGGTCCCTGCTTACCTTTTATTTCCTCATGAGGATGCACCTGTTCAGAGAAAAGAATAAAACTGGCACTGTTGCACCTGCTCTCTCAACTAATTTGGAGGAGTTATTCAGTACCTTGCTCTCACAATGGGATTATTTTTGTTTATATTACAGAATAGTCCTGCAGAAGCCAAGGCCACCCTGCACTAGGTATTGTGTGAACTTAACACTAAAAGACAGACCTTGACACCAGAGAACATGTAATCCAAGCAGGCATAAGAGAAAATGAAAAAGCTGGGGCTCACACACCCGGGCCAGGTACCTTCTCAGGCCACTCAGGAATAGGAGACCACACATCTCAGACACACTCATTGTGAGGGGATCCTGCCAGCTTCTCAGCATGCCTCACCCTCTTGGAAAAGAAAGCTTTCAGCACCTACGCTGAGGGTTTCCACAAGCCAGAACCTGAATACCAGCTTGGAAAAAATTAGGTTAGATGCCTGACAGTCTGGGCTGGGTTTACACAGCCTCCAACCTTGTCCACAACTAGAGTTCCCCAAGCCTGCTGCAATGCATAAATGCCTGAATAAATGAGTCCAGTATGTCAGCGTGCCTCCCAAGAGCTGGAGTCCAGGGAGACACTCAGGTGGTAACAGTGGTTTGATTACAGGCAAAAAAGTCTGGGTGGATCATTAAAAAAAGATGGGGCCTGGTTTGCATCTCCTGAACCTGGATTAAAATTAATGAATAAATAAAATCTATTTATAACCATTCTTAGCAAATGACACCTCCCCTTCAGTGAGGAGTGTTGATAGGTTGGACTCGATGATCCTCGAGGTCCTTTCCAACTTAAGTTATACTGTGATACTGAGTGGCACAAAGGCAGAGCAAGACAAGGAAGGTGGCCCAGATGAGCAGATGTTAAAATGGAAAGAAGAAAGTCTATTTTAAAGCAAATTCCAAAATACAAAGACCGTGTTTTTCATGCCCAACACACCTGTGTCCTGCTTGAGATTGACAATAACAGAGAGCTCCATGGAAGGCAGCTAAAATTGCTGCCTTCCCCACTAGTGCTGTAATTTGTATGGTGTGTTCAGTGCTCACAAAAAGCCTTCATAATCCAAGTGAGGATTTACAACTCCATGGGAAAAAAAACAATCGTTCAGACCTGAACTGCCTTTGACCCATATATGAAAGAAAAGGTCATAAAATAATCTGCAAATCCAGTTTCCTTTCCTTAGTAAGGTAAGAAGGAGGTGGAGGGGGAGGGAAATATTCACTGTATCAGCAACTGTCAGGCTTGCAGCATCGTGCCAGCTTCTTTTCAAATCAACGCAGCAAGAAAAGACAGAAAGATTCATCTTATTAAATGGAAATCTCATCTGTATGCATCCATGCCAGGAGCTTGCCAGAATAACTCCCCTGACCCCCATTAATTTCAGTGGCAATTTCAAATTCAGCTTCCAGGGATTTTACAGATGAAGCAGCAGCAGCTCCCCGAGTGAGTAGTGCAACATTTGATAAAGTACCAATAAAGCTCAGTCAGCTCCTCCTACTCTATGAAAGTTATCCTCTCCTGATGCTGTAAGTCATACCATAGAAAAAAAGAAAAAAAAAGGTAAAAAGATAATATTTAGGAAAAAAAAATAATTAAAACCCCCAAAATGTTCTTTTCATACTGCCAAAATTACCCACAGAGAGTTACAGTTACTGGCACCATGCAACGCAACAGAACTCCCTTCCTCTCCTGGCTGGGATGTGGCAATTGTTTGCTGTGAGGAGAGGATTCCCTGCCATAATCTGAGAAAAGAGCAAAACAATTGAACAGTGCAACGCTGGCATAGGCTGTGCACTCTTCATGCCATCAAACAACACAGGTAACAAAAGTCAAACCGTCTCTGCAGCACTAAAGGTGGGAAAGAGCAATAAGAAGCCAAGAGTTGCCTGGAACAAATCACATTAGCATGGAAATGAAAGCTCCTCTTAGAGCAATCTCATGGTTTTGCAGCGAGAAAACTGAAGGAGAACTAGCAGGTGACTGCTTTTGTGCTCAGAGTGCCAGGATGCAGAAGGACCAAGTTCACATTCAAGCTTTCCACTCAGCACAGAAGTAGACATTTGATCATTCAATGCCTCTCTTCCACATCTCACAGAAAAGCAGCAAGTCTGCTTTTATCTCAGCCTCCGCCGATCAATTCAGACATCATACCCTTGGGACTCTGCTGCAGCAGCACACTGCTGTGGGAATACACACAAAATAGCTATTACTTTGTTCCTTGGGGGGACAACTTCCCATTGATTGATTCACTGATGGATTGGACAGGAGGAAGCAGGCCGACTTGGTGTTGGAGTTTCCCCCCACACCCCTAAAGAATAGCTGCACATGTCCCACTTTATTAAGGAAGCGTCCTTCTCTTTTACTTGGTTCATTTTATTCTGATGTAATAGGGTTTGGGTTGCCAGAAAAACCAAATTCACACAGCCCTACAGCCAGTTCCCAAGAAACCCAAAGCTTGGCTGAGAGTTCAACAAAGCACGTACCAAAAACATTACCAGGAAGGCTGCCAACATGATAAGGTTATCAATATTGGCCCAGAGCACAGACCTCAGTGACACATCTCAAAAAGGTATACACCTAGCTGTTTATTAAACAGCAAAGAAAAGAGCCTTTTCCATCAAGAATTTGATTGACACATCCATAAATCCTTCAGTACAAAAGGAAGTCATGGCACAACTTCAACTGTAGCTCTACAAATGCAACATCAAACTCGGAGACTAGAGAAGAAGGACTATGTCCACAATTCTTTTGTGCAGTTTGAAAGGCAAAAACCCAACCCACACAAGCAGCTGCACTACTCTAACCTAGAAAAGACTAATCCACTTTTCACATCACTCTCTTTTTGTGATGGGCAGAAACCATTTAAGGGTGACTCCTACTAGTCTGCTGTCAGCTGCTTCCAATTTTGCAGACTATTCCCCTTTAATCCTGTGATTGTTTCATATTACACAGCTGCATACACAGTACCTACAGCCTGGTGCAAGCTCCACACCCCTACACCTTGAAACTATATTACAACAGTTCAGAAATGTGGAAACCATTTAAATAATCCTCAGCTTTTTGAATCCCTCAGTGATAAAATGCTCCTGGTCAGCAGGCATGATTTGGGGAAGTTTTTCTTACTTCCTGGCTCACCTGACCTCACATTCCAAGCTTGGGAAGAGAACACCCATGAATTAATTTTGCTCCCACCACCTCTAGAGCAGCCATTGACAGAAGCATTTCAACGAAGAGGCTCAGAGCTGCTGCTAACTGAAGGCTGGGCTAAAATATACAGTATGGTAAAATGTGCTGTGTCCAATTAGCATCACAGCAGAAGCACGGGCTTTGTCAATTTCACAGGCAGGAAAACTGCTCCTGAAGAGCAACCCAGCACAATGAGGCGGGGAGACATGAAGAAGGCAGGCAAGTACAATGGGAAGATGAGACTGGAAAACCAGGGCAGCATGCAGACAGGTGCCTCTTGGGATTTGGGAGAAAATTCTCAGTAGCTCATCTTCTGGAGCAATAAAGCAGCAGGTCTGTCCAGGATGTACACGTTCCTTAGTCTTCCGCAGAGGCTCAGCAGCTGCTTATCAAAAGGGTGTTTTTCAGGATGGTTGTCTCCTTCCTCCTTCATCACATGGCCAGAAAGAGCCACAGTGGTGGGGAGGGGCTGGGATGAGGGCAGAAGCTGTGATTTAGACACAGCCCTGTGCCATTAAATGTACCACAACCACACAGCTCAATGAGAAAGGCTGAGAGCTCCACACGTAGCAGCTTCTGAGAGGAGTTTGTTCAGTCTCAGAAGCTCGGTGCTCTGGAAAGAACAGCACAAACACCAGCAATGACAGTCAGGAGCCTGCACAAGGAGAAAGCATGCCCAGCCCCACACTGAGGCAGGCTGGCATAGCAGGTCATTGTCATTCCTACCCAAACGAATGTGTATTTGGTACTTGGACTGTCAGTTGCGATTCCCCAGGCTGCTTGTGTGTCCTTTAACTTAGTAACTACAGCAGGCATGCACAAACACCTACAATGTGCTGCCAGAGACATCTCATGTTGAGAAGTGGAGGCGTGAGGAGCAGCATTTCTGGATGAGAAAAGACTGTGCTATTAATGCTCCAAAGCAGGGAGGTCAGAAGAAGAAACACTAAATGCAGCCATCCCCACCACCACCCCACCCCAATATAAGAAGAGATCAAATAGCACAAATCTGTGCAGTTGCTGAGGGAGGTCTGTGTTCCATGTCTCAGAAGAAGCAGGACCCTGCTGACATGCTCCAGGGCAGTCTCATGATTGCCTCTTCAGCCCCTGATCCAGTCTTAAAAGACCTTTACCACTGGCGACACTGACAATGTCACAACTGCCTCCAGCAGGTAACAGGTCTCTTAGACACAAATGAGTCTAACCCAGTTCACATCAGCGTCACTAAAATGTTTATGATCTATGAACATTATATGGATTAGCTGACTCTGAGTTTTGCTCTGAACACAGCACACTGACTTCAACACTGCACTTTACAGATTACAGGAATGGCCTTTCCCTAGAGATATCCCAGATTCCAAACCATAGCACCATATCAGACACACAGCCATTTTTCCCTGCTGTAGCCAAGAAAGCACCTTGCTAAATCCCTAACCCAGCAATGGAGACTCAACCACCTGTACTGTGCAAGCCTCCCTCCCACTCACCTGATGAATCAGTGTTGCAATAAAGCACATGGAAATTAAATTAAGTACCATGAGAAGATTACAGCAGTAAATCTGCCTTTCAGTTACATTTGTGTAGCACCATGACTAAATTGCTCCTTAGGTCCACATTGCCCACTTCAGGGCAATCAAAACAGGCTGTGAGCAGGACTAGGGCCTGCATTTTTAACCTTGACTCAGAGAGCTGCCATCCCTACCTTGATCAAAAGCATCACAAAGAACAAAACCCGACAGCCTTGCTGCCCCACACCTTTTCAGCCCAGCTCAGACATCATCCTCCTCGCCAGGCTGGGCTGAATGTCCTCTCAGGGTCACCTACCATCCCATCACAATCTGCTCTGTGGAGAACTTTCCCATTTACAGCAAGAAAACACCAGGCAGAGGGGATGCCACTGCAGAGCATGACTTGAGGCTTATCTCCCTCCCTCTCCACTCGCACCTCTTTGGAAACCTGCTGCCAAGGAGGAGAGGTGGCAGCTGGGGACACGTCCAATGCAGGGCTGCTCCACGCTGTACAGACATTGCTGAGTACTATTATCTCCTTGCAGTAGTGCAAAGGCAGGGAAGGAATATTTTGACAACAAAGATGCAGGCGCAGCCGGATGGAGCAATGAGGTGGCTACACGGCTTAGAGAAGTTTCCTCCTCACTTATGTTAAGCACTTTAGGTTTGTGTAGCTCTCTAAAGGTTTCTGATCCAGCAGACAGTTTTACGTGCTTATGCATTTATTCTTCCGGGAATGCTGCTTCACTTTGCGTAGTGCAGGCTAAAAGCATTTCCAAACTCAGGTCTACCTGGTTTTCAGATAGCTATGCAAATGATCTCCAGCATGCCTATAGGAAAGGTAATTGCTGTCCTCACATGTAGCGAACTCAGCTCAGTGTAGTCTCCTGACTATTTCCTCACCATCGTGGAAGAAGTATGTTAAAAATGGGTTCCACCAACCAGATAAGCCCACACGTCTTAAAGACTCGATGTCACCTTGACAGCCTGCAATCCCCCCACGCCACGACAGCCAAACACCAGCCATCCAGCCCTGATGTAGAGTGGGATAGCCCACAGCACCCACTTCTAAAACCCAAACGGCAACAGACACAAACAGAAAGGGCAAAAGAGCCTCGCTACACACAACCTCGGCACCACGCGTGGGCAAAAGCAGCAGGGCTACCTTCCTAGGACTGCCAAAGCTCAGCCTTTAACTGAAAGCACTCCGCTCGCAAGACGACTCCGGGGTCCCACGTTACGCTTAAAAATCAGAAGGCTAGCTGCGTGGGGTACACACAAGAGCAGCGGCTGGCTTGGGGCAGGAGGCAGAATGGATTTATTGGGGTAATTGGGGGGAGGAGGAGGTTACTTGCTTTGTGAGGGTATTTGGGGAAGGATAATTTTGGGGGTGGGTGAAAGTGGCTTTTAGGGGGTAAAGGGCTCGGAGACAGTCAGCCCCGAAGCTGGAGAAGTGGGGAGCCCGGCGCGCCTTACCTGGTCGGGGCGGCCGAGCCCCCCGGGCGGCGCTGCCTTCAGCAAGCCGCGCCCCGCCGCCGCGCCGCCTGCATCGCCGCCGGGACACGCGTGGGATGGGGCCGAGGGGACACGCGTGGGCCGCGCCGAGCTGTCCGCCGGCGGCACGGAGAGCGCAGAGCGGCGGGCCGCAGCCGGACAGCTGCTCGGGGGAGGCGGCGGCGGCAGGAAATACCAAAAGACTGATCCAACCACGCTAGAGAGGGAGGGAAGAGAGGGGGGAATAGAGGGAAAAATAGAAGGAGGAGGAAGGGGGGGGGAAGAAAGGAGAGAGAGGAGAAAAAAGAAAGGAAACGTACAAAATCTGGGTGGGATCGGCTCGGCGCGGAGCGGGAGCGCCCCCAGGACCGCCCCGGCCTCTCTCCGCCGGCCCACCGGCCCGGCTCGGGCTGTTATCCCCCCTGGAGTTTGTTTCTTCCTTCTCCCCCATGCAGTGAGAGGCTGAAGCCAGAGCAAAATAAATAATGCCAAAAAATACAAACAATTAAATCAACCCCACACAAAAATTATGCAGCCCCCTCCCCAACAAGCCCTCGGCCATCCCTGGGGGTTCGCGACGCCATGGGCAAGGTAACGGAGAAAAGGCAACCTGGGTAGATGCCCTGGCTGAAGCCCTCCAACTGCAGCAGCACTGGGTCTCAGCATCCAGCCATAAGCCTCCTCCGGCGCCGTGACTGAAAGGCGCCCATGCAATGTGCAGCCCCTGCCACACAGCCGAGCACGCTCTCAGCCTCGCCTGTGTATCCGGAGCAAAAAATCACCCCCATGGCCAGCACGGACCCCTTAAGCTCCTCCACACCAAGAGGACAGTCCAATCATCGCATCCCTGGTAGCAGCGTGCCTGCCCCTCGGGGGAGACCTGACTTCACAGGACCTGATGAAACATCGCGGGCAGAAAAGGGTCCATCCACATGCATCTAAATGCTGCTTCCTCTTCACCGTGTGGATCTCACAGCTCAACACCAGACCAAGTGGGACTTCATGCTTCCTTCACCACCAAGGGGAAAAGTAATGCTAAAAGTCCACCCAGACTTGGAGTAACATAAAGGGCACCCAACTTTCTGAAACCAACATCACATGAGGCAGCAATGTGACCAACATGCATGTCTGACTTTCATCACTGAGGCTGAATCACCCATGTACAGCTGAGCACTTGGTACAAAATGCAGCATGGAGTCAGACTCATGCTTCTGAAACCAGAAGTGTGAAATCAGATGCCTGAAGTGCTCTGCTACCCCACCCTTGACAACAGGAACTAAATCCTTTTTCTCTGTAGTGCTACAGCTTCTAAATCAAGACAAAGACCCCTAAGCTCTAACGATGCTCGTGCTACCCTTCAAGCCAGCTGCCAACTCTAAGGAGCAACAGCTCAATAATTGAAAGGTCTCCCAGATCTAAGAGGAAAACTCCTGAATTCATCCAAAACTGCAAGCTCAATTGGACCAGGATATAATTTCTCTCAGCAACTACAATCCATCCAGGGACTACCAGGGACTTCACCCCACATCACTGATTGCCATGTACCTACTGTTAGCTTGTAGTGGTAACTGGTTTTCTCCTAGTGCACTTGGTGGGACAGAGCAATGCACACTATGCCTAGCTAGGAGTACAGCATGGAGAGAAAAATTCACCTTCTATGCTCTTTCTTAGAAGTTCGAGTACAAAGCAGGACAGCCTAACCTGTCCCTGCTATTTAGTAGTCACCACACCACCCACTCAAATGAGCCCCTGAGTCACTTGCAGAGCGGGTAATAAAATTCACCTGTATTTGCAATGAGTTCTGCCATCATCTGCAAGCTGAGGAGAGCTGTCAGGATTCCAGCTGCCTGTAAATCAGTTGGAACTTCAACTTAATCCTCACCAATTTTTTTTCCCTGAGGGCAAGCCTGTGCTGTGCAATGGGGCAGGGCACTGCACAGGGATGACAGGAGGAAGATGAGGCAAGGCCTCTCATCACCCTGGCTCAGGGTACTGCCAAGCAGACCCACCCATATTGGAGGCAGAAGCAGCTGTATCTCAATTTATACTGCCTCTCCCTCTTGCCTTGTTTGATCCAGGCTTCTCTCTGTGCCCTCTGCACCTTTCACCCTTTTGGGTTTCAGGTTTCTGTCAAATGCAACCAAGTAGTTTGCCAGCACCATGCCTGGTTCAATGTCTGTTCCATTAAACCATGAACTGATCCTGCTGTCTGCATCCAGACTGGTTTTGTCCAGCCATGGCAACAGAAGTGGCTCCTTAGCTACTTTGGTACAGAGGTCCAGGGTTTCTATCATCCCTACAGTGAGACTGTCCACTTCCCAAGGACTTCTGTTTTAGGAGTATTTAAAACCCTTTAAAAAGGTATTTTGGCTTAAGTTTCCCACTAAATTATTTCCTTCTCAGGCAGCTATTCCATGATTATGAATATTTTGTCTGTTCACTACCACGTTGTCACACAGAGCTCGCTTGAGAAAAAACTGACCATCCAAAAACATTCCCATCAAAACAATTAGAGACTCTGATAAGGAAAAATGCTTTCCTGTGTGCTCTAGGGCAGCACATGTGACACTACTGGTGGTGTGGCAGGGGGATTGAAGCTGTAACTGAGCTCTAAGGTCCCACCCAATCCAACCCATTCTATGTTGCTGATTCTATATAACATGCAGCAAAAGGCTTGCCAGTTAAATTGTCAGTGTTTTAAAGCAAAACTGGACCATCTGAGAAAATGTAGATGAGACTGATGCACTGCATCACATAGCCATGACATTTTTGACATGGTCCAGCGAGCCCTGAAATTGGATTTCCTGTGTCTTCAGACCTTGCACCAGATGGGTCCTCTGTGGGTTAGACAAGAGCAGCACCATCCATCACTTCCCTGCCTGTCAAAGACAGGACCTGGACCTACTCTCCCTCTTGTAAATCACCTACAGTGGGGAGACTGAACCATGCCAACACCAGTGTTTTTAAAGGCTATTTTCCACAGCCCTCTAGTGTCTGTTCTGTTAAAAGCTATCCAGAACACATCTGCTGGGGCTCTGCTGGTGATGATTACTTTGCAGACGCCATCTGCAGTTCATGCAGGCCTACCTGAGCTACCCATAAAACCCTACCGGTAGCTGAGCTCATGACCCAACCCTGCACTCGAGGTGAAGTTGGCTGTGTGCGCCAGAATCTCTGCTAACATCACCTGAGCTCTCTAGCTTAATGCTAATTCATCAGTGTCCCCAAGGTATGACATAGCCCATCAACAAAACCTTTGTGATGGAAGCACCTAATAGTTGGGGCTGAGGTCCCTTCTGGCTTCAACTCTCCTTAGCAAGAATCTAGGGGGTCTGCAGCAGTGGTATTCTCTTTGGACATTTGCCAGTGTGTGCCATGCTTGCCTTTCACACCACAGCAATATAACTCTAAGAGGGCTTGTAAACTGGTGTGAATTCTGTCATAAGCAGGCGTACCAAAACCAGCAAAGCACAATATGCTGCAATGGCAGTGCTGGGAGAGTGAAAGTCAGAGTGATTCAGATGTGTTGCTCCAGCCCTTACAGTCCAGTAATGCAGCCCAGAGAGCTTAACAGTCATGGCACTTAAAAGCAGTATCTTTTGTCTTTTTATGACAACCACAGGAGATGTGCAACACCACAGTATCAGTGCTGCTTAAGAACAAGGAGATCACCCAGACCTTTCAGGTCAGCAGCCTGCCATTTACCCTAGGAAATGATTGCAATGCTTTCCTCTGCATTAGGAATCCTTCACCTTTTGCTAACTGCTGAGCTCCTCTTCTCCCAGCAGAGATCAGACACCACTTGTGTGAAATGCAGACACATACGTGTTTTACAGTGTCCATCAGACCTCCATTTTATGCTTCCCTGTGTCTCCCTATGTATCTACATAGTTCTACAAGCTCCCATTTATGGCTAGAAAGGCTATTAAACCATAAAAGCCATCAGATGTATTTATTGCCCTCTATTAACATGGAAATGGAGAAGAACAATCATACTCCTATCATGATAATTAGTACAATGTCTCTACAGCCATAACCACATTAATCAGAGATCATAGGAATGGTTGTTAGCATTGCAAGAGACTTGCCCTTAAGCTCAGGGCACACAGCAAGAAGCAGGAAGCTCTAAAGCAAATGAGTTAGAAAAGGAGTTATTAAACATGGTTCTTTACCATTAGCCATAAGCTTCAGCATAGCTGTATACAGTTAACGGCAAGAAGAAGATCACTTTCACCAGCTTGTGTTTCCCAGTGCAGGGTTCCTGAGCAAAAATATTTAATGCCATCACTGGGCAGAGCAGGAGTTTCTCCTTAACAAATAGCAGTCTGTCTGCTTAGAGCTCCAAAGAAGTAAGTCCACAGCTAAACATGTTTGCTCATTTTACATGCTGACAAACAGAGCTGCTGCTAAATCAGGTTCCTAATTGTAAGTTTGCTAGAACGGGTCTCCGAGGGAGCTGGAAAAAAAACCACAGCCAGCTCCCTCAGAGCCAGTAGAGATAGGAGTCCTCTTGTGGTAAAAGGCAGAGGAAAATTTTCAGCAGCTGATGATTGCTGAAAGTTGAGGCTGCACGGCAGCTAACAGATACAGGGAGCATCGGCTTTGCAAAGCCTTTCACACCACATTGCAGAGCAGAAAAGCAGCAGTGTGAAGACTTTGCAGCTGGCAGTGGGCAAGCACTAAAAGGAGCAGAATGCCACTGTGCTTTGATACTGCAGACAGTGCTTCTGTTTGCTTTAGCAGCTCCTGCTCTTAGTGAGTGTTCCCTGCTGAGATGATGTTTCTGGCTGGTGGGGTTTTTTTCCTTCCCTCTATTAACAGAGGTAGTTTTTTTTCCTGAGTGTTTCATTAACAAGAACTTTTTTCCTGGCTAATATATTCACTGTACTGTAACACAGGGCAGCTCCTGTCCTTCTTCTTGTCAGTGTGCTGCAGAGAGGAGCAGATAACACGATCCTAAGATCTTATTTAGCCCCTGCTGCTCTGTATTTCATCTCCTTTTCTGCAGTGTTGTTTTCTACCTTCAGTAGTCCTTATGGGCTGCCTTGAGTTCAGCTGAGGAGACATTTCTGGGAATGATGGATGTTGCCCATATTAGTGCCATGCTCCCTGCCTGGAGCAGTGTTAGAGAGGATGGAGCAAGTAATCAGTCAATAGATTTTGCTTTACCCAACACTCTGTGGTCAAGGGATTTTCAAATGTACACATTTGGGCTTTGGGTCACAGCAAAGAAGTTATCTGGCTAGGACTTGCACCCCGTGGGCTAAGCCTCCATAGGGTTCACAAGCTGCTCGCAGCTCTAATGCTCCTGTAAAAGAGGGTTTGAGCTTTCAGGGCAGAGTATTCCAGAACAGGTTGTAGCAGAGGCTTTGGAGGCATTCCTGCAGACCTGCCAGTAACACCACACATGTTCTTACCTGCTTTGTTTCCTCTATAGGACCTGTCATATCCTTGGGTGGTGCCCTACTCTCTACAGCCTTAACCACAAGGGTGTTTTTCAGGAGTAACATTTCAACCACTTCTCCCCAGACCTCATAGGTATCTTCTATCAAGGAAGACTTCTTGGGCAAATATCACCCTCCTTGCCCTGCACCTTTGCTAGCATAAACTTCTTTCTCAAGGGGTCAAGATGACTTCAGGAGTCCTAGACTAAGGTCTATGCTGGGAGGTAAGACTGTACTTCCACACACCTTGGACTTGTTACACCTGGAGTCAAGGTTTAGTGGTGACTACCTGAGGCCCTCATTTCTAATTGCTCATCTGAAGGTTGTTCACATCAAGCACCATGGACCTATTTTATTTTCCTCTAAGCTTCTAAGAGAGCAGGCTAAGATGAATGTTGCTGCTATGGCTTTGGTGCAAAAAACAGATCAATGAGTTTGGTCACCACTGATTTGCTTCTGCAGGTCTGGCTAGTAACTAACTGCAAGTCTCCTTTCAGAGGGCAGCCCAACATGCTGAGCTGATCTGGTGAGCTAGGCTCCTTCTGCAGCAGGCAGCAGGCTGGAAAGCAGCCGAGATATCCAAGATCTGACAAAATGTCCAGAGAAATCTGGTCTAGATTTCAAAACCCTTGATAAGACATGACATGAAACCAATTTGCTATTCAAAAACATTCCAATAGCCCTTGTTCTTGGTCATATTTCAAGCTAATTGCAAAGCAAGCTAGCAGATACAAAGCTTTGAGGGATAAAACAAAACCATACACGTGTGTGTAAATACATGCCTACATGCATACAAATATAGATGTGGATGAACTGTTTGCATGGCTAGATAAAGCTGGAACATCCACATCAGTATGGATGGCTGACATCTTTCAGAATGATTACAGCTAATGGGAAATGTCCATAGAAAGTCAATCTTTATAAACAGGCAGGCTTTTTTAGTTTATTTTTCTTCCTGCCCCAGATAAACTTTGGAGCAGAAACCAACAAGTTTGATCTGCCTGCACTGAGTGCTGCTGTCATATGGGAAATATTAGAGTGAGAAGAAACATAAACACAGGCCTCCCTCTCAAAGATTTGATCATCAGACTCAGATGATGACACACAGATTTTGTTGTAAGGCAGTACTAATCTCTCTACACATATCTATTTACTTATTGACTGACTGATACTTTGTCCATAGACAGATCTGGATCCATGCAGACGTAAAGTCATGACTTAGTTCAACTTCGTTCACTATTTCCCTCTCTCCAGAGAGAGGCATTCTGACTTACAGGTGACTAAATCCAGTTCTTGACACCAAACATAATGCTGTTGATCTGGAATTCAGGACAAAGTCACAAATCTGATCTATTAGTAGCTTTGTAATCACATTATATCATATTCCCAAGCTTGCAGCTGCTTTCAAACATTACAGGATGTGTTTGTTTTCATACCTGACCCCTTTTATTTTGCCTGACTCTTGACTCATTCTTGCATCCAGCTCGTCCCTGATAAATTATGGAGCCTCTCACAGCTTCTTTCCTGCTTTGCTCTCCAAAATCCATCTTCTGCCTCCATCCATAATCAAGCAAAAAAGGCCCCTTGACTGCTGCAATTCATTTTAGGGATTGTTATTGCTGAATGCCTCCCATGAGCAGGACACCTGCACTTGCCACAGGGGCTTGGAGGAGAACAGGAAGAGAAAATGCAGCAATATTTTCTGCTACTGCTGAAGGGCAGCTGGCTTATTGGTTTGTCTGCACAGAGGGATGCCAGTATCTTTGTCCTCCTTTTGCTTCAAAGAGAGAACTGTCCAGTGTTCCTGTCACAAATTACAATTGTGCAAGAAAAACACAAAAGAGTGAAGGCTGCAAGAGAAAGATCTGTTTTCCCAGAACAGATCTAACAGTATCAAAGACCACATTCTGACTTAGAGCCCAAAAGGGCAACATACAAAGGTTGTTCCAGAGCAAAACATCCATTTCTTTTATGCCACAGAGGACTTGACTTGACCCCAGACCCACTGATTAGATTTTGTTCTACTGAGTGAGGTCCAATCACAAAGGCAGTCTCACAGAGGATGGCTGGATGTGATGCCATTTGAGTATTTGGAATAATAACTCTGGAAAGAGTGGTGGTGACCACACATAACTGTAGATATTTGCTCCCTCATTTTGTAAATAAGATAATTAATGGCCAAGTTGATGAACTTCATCATTCCACTGCCATTTATTATGTCTCCCGATGCCCTCGCACATCGAAATCAGGCTTGCTGTGGTGTGCAGCTTTCTCATGCTGCTGCTGCTGCTTTAGCAAGCAGGAGCACATCTGTAGGGTAAAGAGATTGGTATTGAGGATGCAACATTCACCCTATTTGCATTTCAGAGCGCTGGCTTTGGACTAGCTTTAGTCTGGTCCTGTCAAGTCAGCATCCATCAGCAGCTACAGTGAATTGTGTGTGCTCCTAGAGTACATCTTCCCATGCTGTTTCACTGAAAGGGAATCCAGGTGCATGTACTCCAAGAGTGCTCTGCCTATGAATCAAAGAGCAGTAAATAAAGATGATGGGGAGATTTACCTCAAAACCACACTGCTGATCTGTCTGAAAAAAACAAGAGTGACACATCTGAGATATGAGCAGACTGCTGACTGAAAGAAGAGAGACTGGTGGGAAAAGTACTGCTGCATGCAAAGAGACAGATTTTAGGGTAACTTGTCAGCTTATCTATTGACTGTTAATAGCTCCTTAGGTTTGTGTAAGCCCTAGAGAAATTTGCTTAGCCCTTCTATCATAGGTTCATACTCTCCCTCACTGGGCAGCGAGGGTTGGCTGCTCCTCCCCACTTCAAACCTAAGAAGGGATATTGTGGGGCATGGATGTGTGTGCACTGGTTAGGCCACACCTCGAGTCCTGTGTCCAGTTCTGGGCCCCTCAGTTTAGGAAGGAGGTTGACTTGCTGGAACGAGTCCAGGGAAGGGCAACAAAGTTGGTGAGGGGTTTGGAACACAAGCCCTATGAGGAAAGACTGAGGGAGCTGGGGCTGCTCAGCCTGGAGAAGAGGAGATTCAGGGGTGACCTTATCACTCTCTACAACTACCTGAAGGAAGGTTGTAGACAGGCGGATGATGGTCTCTTCTCCCAGGCAGCCAGTACCAGAACAACAGGACACAGTCTCAGGCTGTGCCAGGGGAGGTTCAGGTTGGATATTAGGAAGAAGTTCTATACAGAAAGAGTGATTGCCCATTGGAATGGGCTGCCCGGGGAGGTGGTGGAGTCACCATCACTGGAGGTGTTCAGGAGGAGACTTGATGGGGTGCTTGGTGCCATGGGTTAGCTGTTTGGGTGGGTTGGATTGGTTGATGGGTTGGACACGATGATCTTGAAGGTCTCTTCCAACCTGGTTTGGTTTATTCTAATAAAAGGGGCAGCTAGCCTGCACTGGGCACCACTGGAAGCAGAACCTGCAGGTGGAGCACCACAGTCCTATATTCCATCCAGGCCCTCTACTGGGTGCGAGCCTTGTCGTGGGGCCGAGGGCTGCTTCCTTCAGCCGGACACGCACATGGTAGATTTATGCTACTGTGCTGAAGAAGAACCATGCTACAAGTGGCAGCCATCCACTTTCAACTCTCATGGTAAACACAGAGGGATTAAAAGCAAGATCAACTTCTAAGAACAGATGTATTTTTTAAAAGGCAATCTGAACTACATATCATGTTTTTGAACAACAAATGCTGCCTGTGGTTATAGAGACCAAGAAATTGTCATAAATACACAGATACATAAAATATGCTGAAGTGTTGTTATTTGTATGTGTTTTGCATGACTGTAAGACTCAAGGAATAATGTTGATCAGGCATATTTGAATGAAACAGAGTTCAAGACCATCAAAGTCTTGCTGCCCAGAACAAGAGACCCTCTGGGACTCTGTGACATGCAATTAGTCCTTGTCCTTCTTCCCATTAGACCTCTGGCTACAAAGGGGAGAGTTGAATAAAGAATAGAATAAAATATTCTCTGTAGCTGATCTCAGGGGGAGACAAATAATTGCATTTGGATATGGAGAGCTAACTTTGTGGTGCTTTGCAAGAGCACCTTAAGTAAACCTTGGCAAAGGAAGGTTTTTTTAAGCAGAGCAGAATCCAAATGAAGCTTCCTCTGAGTGGGGCTGTATTGAAACCTTAAAATTCAGCCTGTTTTCATCAAGTGTTTCAGCCAACTTGTGGTTCTGCAGCAAAACTCTATGTTCCTCACAGAGTGCCGTGAAACCAGATGAAATTCAGCACTTCAGGACTCAGTCACAAAGCTCGTAGGAGGTCTGTATCAGCAATGACACAGATACAAGGCCCTGCTGGTTGAAGCCAGAGTGAAGACCAGCATACAGAATCATTCCACTTCCCAGTGGTGGGAAATGCTTATTATCAGGCAGCAAAAGCATAATGGAGAAATCCCACACCATGTCAGCAGGGGGTTTGGAGATCATTCTATGTGCTTTTTTCTTTACCCAAGAAGATTGCTCTGATGGTGGGTCAGTGGGTTATGCTGAATAGGTTGGTAAATTTTAGGGATATTTGAACAAAACTGTTTTCTTCTCTCAGATATGCAGTTTAGAAACCTGCTTATACATGTACAGACAGATTCTCCCTGAACAGATGTTACTTTTCACAAAATTAGGCGGCTATCATGTGTGATGAATACTAAACAGATAGAGCTTAAAGGAAAGAGAGGAGGCTCAGATGAGGAAAAGAACATCCTCATCAGACCAAGTCCCAGTTCTAGCCTCTGCTACTGAATTTCTCTGTGCAAACCTTTTACCCACTCACAGTTCCTCATTTGCAGGATGGAGCTTTTCTCACAGACTGTGTTTACTGACATTTTAAACTCTTGATGTCAGTGAATGTCTTACCTACCATGTCTAGGACTGCAACTGCTCCTATTCTGATATCAGTAACAATGTTTTATGTCATTTCTGTATTGCACTTTATCACTTGTAGAGAGAAACACAGTCACTGGTTTGTTCTTCTCTGTTCTGCCCTCTGGGTTCATGAGATGGTCCCTTAAAAATCCCCAAGGAGTTTCTGAAAGTACCAATGAGTTTGTAGAATGGAAGACAGTATCTTCCAAAACTCAAAAGAGCTACAAAGAACAGTTACCTTAGAGCAGACACAAACTGGTCTGTTTCTCAGTTTATTTTGTTGTCTGCCTAGGAAAACAAACAAACAAAAACCCCACAAACAAAACCCCCAACCAAACCCAACACAAACTATTGAAGGGCTTTCTATGCCTTTTAATAAGAAGGCTGTAAGATATCCCCTAAACAGCACAATTCTAAAAGCATAACTCCAAGAGCTGGCTATAATTTTTACCTCAGTCTCCACAGAAAGAAAAGCTTGCTGATTATGGGAGCAGTATGCTTGCTAGAGGGAGGCTGGGAAAGGTAGGAGAGTACTGGCTGAGGAAGAAGCAGGCTCTCAGTTCTTACTCAAAGTACAGGTAAGTGGCTCCAGAAAACAGGAGTCAATATCTGGCAGTTGCTTGGCACAGCATCAGCTCACTTGTGAAAAGAAATTCTGTTCTGTTAAAATGGGGTAGGGACCATTCTAAACACAACATGAATATGAGCAGATACCTGTCAGCTTGCCTGTGCAGATTTCTTTTTCCTAGTTATGTTGGTCTAATTAAATGGTTTGTGTTAGAGCAGGCTGGACATTCTGATTTAAGTGCAGACTGGATTTTGTCAGCACTGCTTAAAGAATTCACGCAGCAAGATAAAGTAAAAAGGGCAGGCCTTGATTTTAGGCACAAAAGTGTCCTCCTGAGAACTACTGCTGCTTTAATTACAGAGGTTCAAAGTCTCTCCCTTTCCCTATTATAACTATCCCAAGTTAATAAGCCAGGTTTGAAGAGACGCTGAATTGATTGCTCTGCTGCATGATGTTCACCTTCCCTTGAATGGATGCCAAGTCAGCTGACAAGCACTGTAACTGTAATGCCAGTCAACATTAACTACTTTACTTCTCAACAAAGCACACAAGGATCAAAGGACACTGATCTGCAGAAACACTTCCCAGAATACAGATCCTGAAGAACAGAGCATGGCTGCTGCTATGCATAAGATGAATATATTGACGTCTACCTACAGGAAAAACTGCAAGGAAGTCACAGGGAGGGCAACAAATGGAGTCATTTTTCTGGACAAGGTTAGAAGTGGGCTCTGCTTCCAAATGCTGGAGAAACAATACTCTTGTTAGCATAGTTCTGTCTTGCTCCCAGAGAGATAGCCCTCTTAGGGTCTGGAAACAGGGCACTTGCAGCGTCCCCCACCTCCCCAGCATTAACCTGATGGTTGGGCAAGGTTTGGTGGATTTTAACAACCTGCAATGGTTTTCTTCAGGGACCTCTAGAGAGCATGATGCTGAGAACACTTCATCTAGAAGTACAACAAGAGGGAGGAGCAATACAGGAAACAGGGATAGGTAATCTGCTGAATTTGTTACCCTGCACAGGAATTATGCCTTGACAAACTCAGCTAACTGTCTGAGGAAAAAGGAGGTTTAAAATGATAGAAGTGGATAACATTGACTGCTCTGGATGAAATCTATTCCGTGGTTTTAGAGGAATTCTGTGAGAGCCCTTCTCTGAGCATTTCAGGGAACAATTACTGTCAGTTTTCTGAGCACCTCATGATGTAAGAAGCAAAGCTGGAAATCACCTCTACAAAAGGGCACACATACAAAACACAAACCACTGCCTAGGTCGTCTGAATACAGCTGGTTTTCACTTCCAGATATCCAGAGCCACCACAACACCCACAGGTTCTCCAGGGTAGAAAGGTTATCTAGTTCACATAAATCCTCACAAAACAGAGCAAATTCAGCCCATTGTGCTGCAAAACTTCCCCATGCAGCTGTAGAGAAGTACACATGGTCAGCTACAAACCCAACTTGCCACCCAAACTGTAGGTCTTAACTCTGCAATAATTTGCTTAGAGGAGTGAATCTTGTGGACCTTAACAAACCTCCTTGAAGAAAGAGAACAGCTCTCTGCAGTAGCTCTTTGACACCACATAAACACTGATGTACTGACCATACATTCCTTCCAACAGTGCTGCTTTTTCAGACTCATATTTCTAGCTAGGAAGGCAAATCTTTACCAGAAATAAAAAGGAAAGAGGAAGTGCAGTGGAAAGGCAAACCAGGCACAGTGGAAAGGCAAACCAGAGACAGATGAAGCTCAGTAAAAAATAATTACCTGTACAATAGTAACTGAATTCAGACAGAAAATTAAGCAGTCTCACAGTATATCATGTCTAATTGCTCTCATGAAGGCTGGGCTGCTGATTGTTCTTAGTCACTTAAAAATAGAGTTCAGCTACCAGGAGGCATGCCAGACCAGTAAAAAAATATCAGTGTTTCACCATATCTTAGCAAGATCTATAAAATCTAGCAACTTGGGATGGAAAAGGCCTATTAAGTCAGCTCATTGTGTCCTTGCCCAAGTCTGTTTCTAGTCCTTGTTATATTTTCTTGGCCTCTGTAAGTCTGCCTACAGCCACCCATTTGCAGCATGAGGCTGCAGCAGCTCAGGGCTAGAGATAGTGACTGGGGCACAGAAAGGCTGGGAAGAGAAGCTCTATTTTGCACCACACTGATAATCACACAACCAAATAGAACTAAACAGATGGGCTGCTTTGGTGTTAGTTGCTCTTAATACTTCTTTTAAAAGAGACAGGACAAGGCTTTATTATGTCTTCAAAGCAAACTGAAAGCAGCAGAATTTCTGCCAGATAACGTGACCAGCTTTTCATGTAAGCAGCCCCAGCTATAGCACAGCAAAGCTCTCCCTCTGCTCTGATCCCAAAAGACATTTTCTCTGAGAGTATTTAGAATCAAATGTGCATTTAACTCTTCTTTCCATTTCACACTCCATTTCTAGTGATTAATGCTTGTGCTCTAGATGGATGAAAGCTGAAACAGATGTTATCCACTCAATGCCATTCTGATAACCCTGAGCTAAAGGCTGAAATCCCCAGCAGATTAGTGGCTGAAATAACAAATGGATGAATAGTGGAGAGTAGGGGTGAGCAAACCCTTGCAGGTTTGATATCTGTGGATAACAATGCACAGAGGCTGTGTAATCTCTGTGCTAATCTGCCAGAGGAAAGATTAAATGGCAAAGTTCCAGCACTGAGACCTGCATCTCTCCCTTGCTGGACTGCTTCAATGTGACCACATCTTTTAAGCTGAATGTCATTGTGTAACCTCTTATTTTCTTTTTATTGAAACAACAACCTTTTTTTCTTGTATATTTTGTGCATTAAAGGTACTTGCAGCCACTGTGTGAGCCAAGCAGTGCAGAAGAGGTTAGGAGAAGTATTATGACCTTTATGTAGCCTTAATCAAGACAGACTTTAGAGAATGTGGGAGTATATTCTACATTCCTTCAGACCTTGCAAGTGCTTTGGAGAAATGAAACTGGCATAGCTTTGTCCCTCTTCTGTTCTTCACCTCAGAGAGATAACAACATGCCCCAAAGCTGTGGTGTATTAAACTATAGGCAAGACAAACCCACTCACTGAGGGCATGTCTCTCTCAAGGGAATTTGAGAGACAAGGACATCTGCAGCATCAGTATCCTGAAGAGCAGAGAGCTGGCAGGTAAGCAAGCACCAGCTGGATAGCTCCACATATCAGCTGGGTAGTTTTTTTTGGTTGGTTGGTTGGCTTGGTTTTGTTCATTTGGTTTGGCTTTTGAAGAATGATAGAATCAATAAGGTTGGAAAAGACCTGAGAGAGCATCAAGTCCAACCTGTCACCCAAGACCTGGAAGCGTCTCCAATGACTCTCTTTAAAGCACAGAAATGGCAACACTGATGCAATAATCTAGTCCATTATCCTGCCTCAGCAGCAGATGTTTCTGGTGGAAGGAAATAACCTGCAGTAGGCTGGTGCAGGATAATCTGACCCCCACATCAGATCACAGCCTGGTCTCTCAGTAGTTCAGAGGCTTGCAGAGTATTTAGAATCCTTTTGAGAGGGTTCTCTGGCTACATTAATGATTAATTTATTTCCAATATCCATCATAGAGGCTGATCTCTGCTTTATGTGTTAGATCAAGTCCCATAAGACACCTAAAAAACTGGAGGAAGGATTATTAAAACAGTAACTCAAACCACCTTTCCCAAATGGCGAGAAGGGCACACAGCTTGCCTTGTGAAACTTGTTGATGTTGGCTGAATTCATCTTGCAAGCTCCTGGAGGCTTATTGCCCATTCTGTGCTAGTTCTGTGTCTGTTGATAACACATAATAAATCACAGCAAAGAAATCAGACAGAAGCCCAGCTCTTCCCCTCAGGCTTAACAACAGGCCAAAAGACCTAGACTTGGCAAAAGAGACTTTGCAAAGAAGCACAATGGTTATGCTTTAGAATTTAGTGTTGACACAACAGGTAAGAGGTGAAGAGTAAGGAGGTAAACACACTCCTTTAAAGGTATGTTCTAAAAAAACCACTTCCCAACTCATAAACCTCTTCCCAAGGATCATTTAGTTCTGTTCCAGACCATAAGATGACTTAGCTGAGGAATAACACAGCATTGTAAATTTCAGGGTGCTCATTCTCTGATCTTCTGTCCCCCAGGTAGCTGCAGAGATCCAAAGTGCTTTCAACCTTCTCCAGGCTCCACTTCAGGAAGCTGCAGATAAACTATTACTGAATCTGCACCTTTCCTAGCTCTTCAGTGACACCTTCTGGGACAAAAATAGACTAAACCAGTCGTAAGTTTTTTTGCAGCGGTTTTTACCTACGTGTAGGAGTCAAGTGAGATATTTGGAAGCTAGCTCCCAGGCAATGGTGAGCACACAAGAAGTGCTGCCCAAGTATACTGCCACTGCCTGTATGCAGCACCCTGAGAAGTGTGATCTCTCTGGAGACTGGGCAGGGGATGAGTCCCAGATGGCCACAAACCTGTGAGCTTTAACTTCTCCCAACACATGTTTTGGTTTCTTGAAATTGCTATCTCGGTGGAAAAAAAGTCACACTCAAACAGCTAGATCCTCCCTGGAAGAGCAGGAAAGATGAAGGTGGAAGTTGATATGAAAACATTTTGTTCTTGTGGAGAGTGATCTAATCTTTGCTTGGGAACAAGTTTGAGATGCAGTTGTAGTGTGATGCCAGGCCACAATGCTGGCATTCTGCTGGGCCAGCAGCACTGCAAAGGGCTGGGTTGCAATTCCTGCTCTCATGCAACCCCAGTTGCAGAGCACAGAGGCACACAGGCTCCCCCAGGCACAGGGGAAAGACACTTCTTGGTTCACTCCCAGGGGAAGATGCTGGGAAGATGAGCAGGCTGTGCTAGCACAAAGAGGTCTGACCTTGAGTTCTCATGCAGATAGAGCCCCTGACTTGGTGCAAATTTACTGCCACTCAGACAAGTAGAAACATCTGATTTCCCTATATACACACTGTCCCATGCAAAGTTCCATTTGATCACACTGTGCTCCATCATGATTTATCTGAGACTTTTTGGCATTTTCACTCTGCCTGTCCCTGGCCTGTTTATTAACCTATAAACCTCAGAACAGACACCGTGGGCCCTTCATGCCCTGTGCAGCTACTGTTTTGCAAACAGATCACACAGTGGGTAAAAAAATAGTATTTTAAACCTGCTGCTCCTCAAGTCTGACACCCAGCATGTTTCTGTCTGGCCTGAACAAAAGGTGAGCCAGGAGCAGGGCATTTTCTCCACCCATGGCAGCCAGCAGTACTGCAATACTGACCCAGATAGTGAGTTCCATGCCCAAAGGCAGAGGGTCAGCACAAACAATTACATTTCTGTGACCTGCAGTAGCATGTCAATAAGCTATTCTGATCTGCATAACCCTCTCTGTGTGCTGGCCCAATGCTGACTGCTTTCACCTGTGCACATTTTCCTGCAGTGTTAGGGTTTCTCTGTGAAGGAGGGTGTATCAGGCAGGACACATTGGAGCCTGCAGAATGTATTAGCTGTAAATGGGGAGTGCTGCACAGACAAGAGCCACTAACAAGGCTGGCAGTATGCAACACAACATAATCAAAGCAAAAAGCTGCCACTCACGTCTCCTCTGGACTGGTGCATTAATGATCCATGCCCTTCTGGTGGAAGGATGCTAATGTAACCCATGAATCGTGCTTAGAAAGAAAAGAAGAGCAAAGAATAGCTGCACTTTTGATTCCCTTAATTTCTTCTCTGCAGCAGCTACAGGCTGAGCTCTTTGCCTATGCAACCAGCAATAGAACAAGAGGACACAGTCTCAAGCTGTGCAAGGGGAAGTTTAGGCTTGATCTTAGAAAAAAGCTCTCCACAGAAAGAGAGATTGGTCATTGGAATGGGCTGCCCAGGGAGGTGGTGGGGTCAACATCCCTGGAGGTGTTTAAGAAGAGACTGGATGAGGCACTTAGTGCCATGGTCTAGTTGATTAGATGGGGTTAGACTTGATGATCTTGAGGTCTCTTCCAACCTGGTTGATTCTGTGATTCATTAAGAGTTGCTAAGTGCACTGTCAAGGTTGAAAATAAAGGAGAAAATTCCCTGTGTGTCTGTATGTCCCCCGTGGCTCCAGAGCAGAGTACAGATCTCTCTGTGCTTCCTGAGGACATCAGCATAGCTGCATAAAACAACACTGCCAAAATTATGGAAATCAAACCCAACCCAACCAACCAACAACAACAACAACAAAGAAGAGAGTCTTCCAGTACAGTGACATGGGAAAGGAGGAGAGAGGACATGGTATTTTGAAAGGAACTGATACCTGCCTTATTTCATATGTATGTCTGGGCTTGATTTTCCCCTTGCATAAATCAGTGGAAAAGTCATCTTCAGCAGCACATTTAACTACATAATTACCTTTAAGTACAGCCTTCATCCTGACTGAAATCAATGTGCATTTCAATCACACCGCTGCATTGGTGCCTGAATCAGAAGTCTGCTGAGGCTCTTAAAAGTGGCATAACAGAGGTGAGAGAGTTCACAATCAGATACTCCAGGGTAGAAGGTAAATTGCTGCTGCCAAGGAGTTATTAGAACACGTGATGTTATCTTTTACCAAGACATTACACCATGCTGTGTTATGACAAAGAGAATTTGTCTTTCCAGCCATTTCCTACTCTGGTGCCCATCAGCTGACAATGACTCTGCAGGAGCCAGTTGGCCAAACACCACCCCAAATTCTTGGGGCAAAAGCTAAAATGCAGCAAATTTTGTGCATAACATGAGAAGGCACTTAATGAATGGCATGAACTGATTCCACAGATAAAGCCAGCAGCTGGTAATTGCTAAGAGTTATTCAGGCTGACCAGCTATTCTTAGACTCTCATTACTGCACAGCACCACAGCGGATGTGGCATGTCTAAATCATAAACACCACCATTCAGCAAAAGGGTTCAACATGTGTAATACTCTCACTGAAGTGGAGCTGAGACCAGACAACATCCCATCCTGAGGCAGATTATGCCTTAACATGGCTGATTGCAGTGAAGAAACACACATCAGCTTCTGAGCTCACAAGTACTGGAGCAACATCTAAGAAATCCACATTAAAAAAGAAAGAAAAAATACCACAAATGAACAGAAACCAACCAAAAATAGTAAAAGGATCATCTCATTACTTTTTATCTGTTGCAAAACAAAGCACAGCACACTAACTCATACCAACATCATCATGGATAGCCCCATAGATAATTGTTCAGTGTTTAAATGGCCCTGTAAGTTGAGAACACCAAGACCCATGACTTGTTTCACAGTTTCTAAAGGAATGGAATGGAATGGAATGGAATGGAATGGAATGGAATGGAATGGAATGGAATGGAATGGAATGTGTAATGGGTTGGGGCAGACCCCCTCCCCACCACGTGCAGGAATAACGACTCAGACAAACAGATTGCAAAAGTGATGGAAAGTTTAAATAGAACAGTGAGTGCATGCAGAGAACTAGAAATACAGTGACAAGAGAAAAGAACCCAAAACAGACCCAGAGAAATCCCATCCCTACCTGAGGGTACACCCGAGACCCCCAGGGCTCCCTCTTCCCCCTCCCATTGATAGGCTAGTCTCAGCTGGCCAGATCTGAGACTGCCCATCCCCCCGTGGCCTTGGGCCTAGCAAGGCCCAAAGCCAGGAGATCTCTCCCCCATGTTACCGACTGACAGAGGAGGAAGAAAAGAGCAAGTGCCAGACCCCGCCGCGAAACTTATAGTGGTGCAAGGGATCATGGTAGGAAATAACCTAATTTCCTGTGTCCACCCACTGGGCTGGACTTCTGGACACAGGAAACGCCCCTGTAGCAGAGGGCAGCCAGCCCAAACTACGACGGAATGGAATGGAATGGAATGGAATGGAATGGAATGGAATGGAATGGAATGGAATGGAATGGAGTGGAGTGGAATGGAGTGGAGTGGAACGGAATGGAACGGAGTGGAACGGAGTGGAACGGAGTGGAATGGAGTGGAATGGAATGGAGTGGAAGAGACCTTCAAGATCATCGCGTCCAACCCATCAACCAATCCAACCCACCTAAACAACTAACCCATGGCACCAAGCACCCCATCAAGTCTCCTCCTGAACACCTCCAGTGATGGTGACTCCACCACCTCCACAGGCAGCCCATTCCAATGGGCAGTCACTCTGTCTGTATAGAACTTCTTCCTTACATCCAGCCTAAACCTCCCCTGGCACAGCCTGAGACTGTCCTCTAATGTCCTCCATGACATTTGGTGAAACCCAGCACGTGCAACTTCCTTGGTTAATGGGAGCTGCTGCTAATGTATTACACACTAAATCACTCCAAAACACCCCTGACATGGGAAAAAATCCCCTGGTTTTGTCACACCCTTCATTCTAGAGATGAAAAATCGTGACAGCTATGACATTGCACTGGGACTCCAAGAGGGAAGGCTGCCCAGGAGCCATAAACTTTCACAGAGTAAAATCTCTGAAATAAGGTCTCAGCACTTATCTATCAGAGTCTTGGACAGGCTGCCCTGCAGCATGAAATCTGCTTCAGCACTACTTCATCTCCAGCTAGCTAGGCTAAATATCTCAGGAGCATTAGTGCTTTGCAATTTTTTTTTGCATGGGACAAGGGCCTATGGCTCCAACTATATTAGAGTGTGGGTTGCAATAAATTGAGCACATATGCAGACACTCAGGCACCTCATTTATCCATCTATGAAAAATGGGTTGGGACTTCTGGATCAGCATAAGCACATGTGGAGCTGTTGAAGATGAAAGGTTTCAATAAATGTTTAAGGAAAACTGCCTGCAGGCTGCTGCTGGCCTGTGTCCCCATCCCAAGAGAGGCAAAACAAAAAAGTTGTGCTTAATCTTTCCTGCATCCTGTATAGCCCAGCACAAAGCTCTGAAGAGAAACAGAATTAACAGAAAACAAAAACAAAACAGGAGACAAGCCATCAGAAACACTCCAGAAATGCCTTGCACAAAGCGTGAGCAAAGGTTTGCTCTCTGAAGCCTGCAGTGCACCAGAGGACATCTTTACTAGGAGTGTACCCTGGGGACTATCACTCATCCTTAGCTCAGTGCTCACTTAGCAAAGTGAAAGAGAAAATCCATTGCTTGGCTGCCAGCTGATGGCTGGGAAGAGTATGCAGCCAGCATGGGGGCTGCTCAGATGCTGGAAACAGGACAATGCTTCCTTCTTAAGATGCTGCCTCTCTTAGTTTTATTCTTGGGCAACAGGCTTGCCATGGTCACCAGCAAAGCTCACTGCAAACCAGCTTCTTGCCTCATAGTGCTCTTGGCTGTCTCATGTTTAGAGAGTGATATGTGACTTTCATAAAGGTTTTTTTTGGGGGGGTGAGATTGAAAAGAACCAAACAATGAACAAATGGGAAAGGTACCACTTTTGCACACACATGCTTCTGGCTTTTCTTCAAGGCATATCTTCCAGAAATGTCCTACCCAGGGAACCACAGCCCTGCACAGGGAACCACAGCCCTGCACAGGGAACCCACGCCTGGAAGTCTGGGCCCTGTTGGAAAGGCTTAAAGGTAGGGTTGTGGAGATTTGTAAGCTTTGTGCCGGCCTTAGGACTGTGATAAATGCTTCTCCAGAAAACAGAGCCCTCTTATTTTCCTTATGGCACTTTTCTCTCTGAAAGAGCTTTTTAGAGAGGGAACATTATTCCAGCCCTAAAGAGACTGACTAGTACAAATAGAAGCTAGTGTAACTAAACCTTGGCATTACTAATGAAAGATAAATGAGACCCCAGCGCTACCAACGGTACAATTAGATGGCTGTCACATGGGACTGTTAACAATGGATGCATTTCAAGAATAGATCCTTATGCTTTCAAGAGATGTCCTTTCAATCACCAGCTCTTTTAAGAAGCTTCCAGATAAATGAATGGAAAGCAATTAATGGAGAACATAATGTAGTCACTTAACATTCCTGATATTGATTCCATTTCATTAGCTGGTAAGAACTCTATACTCCCGCTGAGAGGTTCTCCTCCTTCCTCAGGAATCTGATTATAAGAATAAAAATAACCTTAAAGAATCTTTCCCTTGGAGCCTACCTCTTGATATATTTCCAGAACTATACCTTCATGTAATTTTTTTCCTTCAGCCAGGACTACCAAGAAGTTTTAGTACTGAGGAGGGGATGAGAATGGTTTTTCTGCAGGCTTGAAGCATTTGATTTGCCTGCTAGAAACACCATCCATTAAACCTGCACTGCAATTCTCCTTTCCCTCAGAAAGAGTGGCAGATGTGTCAGGATGATATTTATTGTGCCCAAACTGGCACTGGGTGTGTGTTCATCAGTGCATGTCTTTGGGAGTTGGTTTCCTGTTCATAGAAGTCATTGCAGGACAAAGCTCAAGCCTTTCTGAGCCGTGTTGGCCATGTCAGGAAAGCTTACAGCACTGCTGAGGCAAAGATCTGCATCATAACCAGAAGATGGTAAATTTGTCTTGCAGTATAACATCTTCCAGCAACAAAGCTTTCCTGCCAACCCAGCTGGTAGACAGGAGACAATGGCATCATTAGATTAGGCATTAGGAAGAAATTCTTCCCCGTGAAGGTGGTAAGGTACTGGAACAAGTTGCACAGAGAAGCTGTGGAGGCTCCAAGTGTGAAAGTTTCCAAAGCCAGGTTGAATGGGGCCTTGAGCAGCCTGGTCTAGCAGGAGGTGTTCCTGCCCATGGCAGAGAGGTTGGAACTAGATAATCTTTAGGGTGCCTTCCAACACAAACCAGTCTATGATTCACCATAGTTCTATGGCTTCTCCTGTGGCTGGGCTGTCCTGTGCAGAATGAGCTGTATCATGCAGGTACAGCCTTAGCTTTCAACAGATCTATAATGAGTCTCCCATGCAGAGCAGATGAATAAAAAAGACAGGCTGAAAAAGAAGATATCCCTGGACAAGAGGAAACTATTCAGGTCTGCAGGTAATTTAATAAGGTTTGATAAGAAAGGATATATTGCTCAGGAAGATTTGGGGTACACTGAGATAACTTTTTTTTTCCCTTTCCCCTGAGTTATTTGCAAAATCAACACAAACTTGCAAAATGTGCTGCTGATTTTCAATCTGCATTTTTTGCTGAACAAGATTCACCACTTCTAGCTCTGACTAGAATGGAAATGATGGAATAACTGCAGGAAATTGCTTCTCTCTGCTGCTCTCCACAGCAAGTGGCTTAAAAACACCCCAAAATTAGCACATTGTTCAGAAATGGAAATCAGCCAAGAAGTGAGGGGAGTACAACATGCCTCAAAAGACTAAATCTGCTCCAGTGTTTTCAGATCAACGTGCAAGAGTAGAGGTGCATGACTCCCACTAGCACCAGGGAGAGTCACAACACTGCAGTACAGGTCTTTGAGAGGAGGAGCATGTCCGAGATGAGATTTCACTACGCTCTCAGCCAGCACTGCCGTGCAAGAGCTTACAGCCTTCTAGCAGCAGAGGTGAGAAAGCAAACAAACAATGAGGGGAAAAATACCTGAGCAGTGAGAGCAACCTGTAAGGAAAGGGTAAAGAGGAGTAGCAGTATTATTTGCATTTATTGCCTAGGAAATTTCATAGTTTCATAGTTTCATTCAGGGTTGGAAGGGACCACAAGGATCATCTAGTTCCAACCCCCCTGCCATGGGCAGGGACACCCCACACTAGATCAGGCTGGCCACAACCAAGGTGATCAAGGTGCAGCCTTTGAAAGAATGGGCACTGTGGGTTCTTTTATATTACATTCAGCACTATATGAACTGAAGCTATACATAGACACACTCTGACAGAGGTAGAGTGATTAAGCTGAATGCTTTTTATAAGCACTTAAGCATATATAGTGGAGAATAAACATTTGGAGTGAGCTACAGGCAGCTGTAGGCATCTAGTCAATAGTGTAATCACTCCAGCCAGTGCTCAGTGACCCAGATCTTCACAGCAGAGTTAATCCTGTTTTACCAAGGGCCTCACTGCTACATACAATGATTTGCCCCCTGGACATGCTCACTCTCCACTGACTGTTGGGAGATTCCTGCTAACCAGGAGGCTAAATTCAGATGAAAAAAAGTCTCTTATCTAGTCTGACAAGGCAAAATAACTTCTACAGAGTTAAAACTTGCCTGGAAGGCTTTTCTGACCTGGCATTCTGGATGTGTTCATTGCAATGAAGATCTTTTGATGACTGACTTCAGTGGGAGAAGATTCACATTCATGTCCACAGTTTTGAGAAAGATATGGTCACCCTATTCAAGAGTAAAGTCAACAATCTTTAAGAGAGTGCTATCAGAAAGAGAGCTGGGCTTCCTCCAGTGATTTGATGTGGTCTGCAACAAGCCACACTAAAAGATACCATTACATCCTAGATCTTAAGGCTTTTATGCAGAGGTTCATCAGATTCCACATCTCCACAAGAAAATTGCAGGGGGGGTGGTGTGGATGTTAACTGAAGGGGTTTAAGGCAGCAGCTCATCAAAACAGGGACACTCAGAAGCTGGCTCATATTCTTTTATTAGCAAGACGCTAGAGAACATTGCCTGGCACCTTGCTGCACAGCCCAACAGCCAGCTGAGAAGGAGCTAGGTATATGGCCTGACTTTTTATTTCACTGGAAACTTGTCCTCCTCATGACAAAGCCTTCTTCACCATCCTAAACACAAGCACAGAAAGGAGCTAAAGCAGACTTCTTTTCCATAAGACACTGTAAAAAAGCTAAGGAAGTGCATTCTTACCCCAGTGTTGACTCACATATATGGCAAGATTCCAATCTCTAAACAGTGATCTGAGATGAGACAAAGACTGCCCAGAGGGTCATGGTAGAGTTTTTCCCTCTTCCCCATCCCATCTGCTCTAGGACCTTCTCCCACATCCAGCTCTTCAGTCTTGAGCAATGGAAGGCACTGGGAAGAGCCAGCCAGCAATAAAATCTCCTTGGCAGGCTCCTCTCTTCTGTGAGTAGTCTCAAACTCAGGATTGCTATGAACTGGGACCAGCTATCCTTGTGCTCCACAGGGCCTGCATGGAGCCATGGAGCTGTCATGCTGGGGCTCAGCTTGTAGTCCACCAAAATGAAGTTTGTAAACTATGACATTGCCAAATATATTCCAGTAAAAATATTTCTAGTGTGAGGCCAGAGAAGAGGGCTGCAAGTTTAAAAGTCAAGGCTAAGAGCACATTGCTCTTCAAAGCAGAGGGGAGAAGAGGTGAAAAGAAGCTAAAAATCAAGCTGCAAAAATATGAGTGCCTCTGGGCACGTCCAGAAACAACTGAGGAGTGGATTGCCTTTTGTTTGATGGAAGAGAAGGGCTCTGTTGCCCAAATTAAAACCAATAGAACTCCACTTCTCTGAATTACCTTCACTACATTGCTGGCTTTATCTATGTCTGGCATAAATCCTGAGGTCATTGGAAATCATTTCAGTAGAATAAATCCTGTTTACAGCACTTGACAATTCAGTTCAGTGAGTCTGTAAGAGCTTTGGCAAAAAGCTTACTGTAGACCTGGATTTGCATATTTTGACCTTCCCTGGGACCGGTATCAGAGCACAACTGAGTGGTGTGTTCCCTCCTGTGGATGCACCAGGGAACCACAAGGCAAAAACTTACTGTGTGAGAGCTGATGTTTGACACTCTTAGGCCAGGAGCCAAGCTGGCAAGCATAGCACCTGCAATGCCTAGGCAGAAAAGGTTTAAACCATACCTTAGCAGCTACAAGGCTTTTGCAATCCTCTCCTCTGGAAATTGGTAACCTATTTCTTCTCAGCTTCTGGCAGAGCACATGCTCCTCTTGTTAATAAAGCACAGTATCTCCAGGGAATTCACAACCACTGGAAAACAGTCTAACATACAGTAGGAATTCAGCTTGCAGAGCTCTTCATAAAGGTGGTTTTCCTTGGGATACAACTGGCCTCTCTTCCTTGTGGCAGTCACTAACAAGACAACATGCTTAACCATCAATGAGGTGTTTGTAAAGTGCCTTGTCTGCACCTACAGCAGAGCCAAGGCCTTGCAGCACCTTGTCTGGTCCTGAAGTCAAATGCCTTTGCCTCTCCTGTTCCTCTTTCCAAGTGTGCCAGCACTGTGGGCAGCACTGTGGGCAGCACTGTGGGCAGCACTGTGGGCAGTCCTGCTCCCCGCGTCTGTCCCTTCCAAAATGGAGCCAGTTGCAATGCCACATCTGCCAAGGCATTTGGGTCAGTGACAGCTGGGCACACCATATGGCTAGAAACCCAAGATCCAGCTCTCCTCTGACAATCTACCTCCTTGAGATCACTAGTAACCCACACATAGGTATATCCTAGCAAAATACAGCCTGTCAGCTTTAAAAGGATGTGGTTCTTTGGATTGGCAGACCTGGGAGAAGTGAGCAGGGGTATGGAAAAGAAGCAAGAGACCTAATGAAACATGATGAAACCTTTCCTAGAAAAGCTCCTCAGTCTGGTCAGTGGATTTTGGCTCCATATTCAAAGTCTCCTGATTTACACAAGTCCTGATCTTACTGAGATTCACAATTGGTCATGCACAAATCTACTAATATTAAGGAGACCATTTTCTTTTACATTTAGTCCTCAGTCCTGCAGCAGTTCTGGACTTTGAGACTTCACTTCTGCACTTTAGTCTACAAGATGATAAAATACTTGGGAAAATGTTCATTGTTTTATGCCAGAATAAATGAAGATCACACCAACTAGCTATGAAGAGCAAACATGTTATTAAATGTGCTTGTGTGTCAGAAGGAGGATCCTGACACAAAGAGTAGATGTCTCAAGAGCAAGTCAGTAATATGCTTCTCATCTTCATTATCAGTCTATAAATGATGTATAGAGTCATCTTTATGAGGCCAGAAAGATCACTGTGATCATAATCTGGCTTCTTGTTTGGAACAAGGCAGAAGATGTTGCTGAACTCACTCATACATATGTATTTCATATTTAAAAACCCCATACATCATCAGGATTTAGCAATTGTAAGTGGTGAAGAGCCCACCACAAGCCCTGGTAAGTTGTTCCAGTGATTGATTAGCCTCTTTCATGTAAAGATTAGGTTTATCTGCTTATCCTCCACTCCAGTGCTGACTGCCAGACAGGAGAGCCTCTGACATGCTGCTGTCTCTGATAAGAGGCCCCCACCACACGAAGCAGTGCTGGGCAGAGACAGCCTGGGTAAGTCAAGTGCAGCCAGCAGCACAGCCTCCAGAAACTGGTTCCTGCCCAATCAAATTGGTCTCATTTCAAAGCAGGCTAACCTAGCTCAGATATGGGCTGAGCTAAGGCAGTTATGTTGCTTCTGGTACACAGGAAGACACAGGGCAGCATTTTGGATATCCCCACATGGTGTCCTTTCATGCTGCTGATGTCAGGCAGGCAGCATAGGAAAGTTGCTCCTCCTGGCATGTCAGCAGGAGAGAAGACAGCTCAAAAGCCTCCCACCACCATCCTTCTCAAGCTGCAGTCTTTGGTGAGAAGACTCAAAAAATCAGTTGCTTGCCTTCCCCGCCTCAAATGCCTGAGGAGACTTTCTTCCCCCTCTCCTCTCCCATTTGTAGCACAGGGATCTGGCCACATAGAAACACAGAGTTTGCTTCCTGCACCTACCTCCAGCCAAGCCAGGCAGCCCTGGCCAGTGCTGTAGTTTATCCCAGCTGGCAACTCAGCCCCACACAGCTGCTCACTCATACTCCACAGTGGGATGGGGGAAAGAATGGGAAGGGTAAAAGTGAGAAAACCTGTGGGCTGAGCTAAAGGCAGTTTAACAGGTAAAGCAAAAGCTGCATACACAAAGCAAAGCAAAGCAAACCAAGGAATTCATTCCCCATTTCCCATCAGCCATCCCCTGGAAAGCCAGGCTCCATCACACATAGTGGTGACTTAAGCAGACAAACACCATCATTTCAAATGTCCCTCCTTTCCTTCTTCCCTCAAGTTTATATGCTGAGCATGATGTCATAGGTCTGGAACATCTCTCTGGTCAATTGGGGTCAGCTGTCCTGGCTGTGTTCCCCTCCCAACTTCTTGTGCACCCTGAGACTGCTAATTGGTGAGGTGAGGAGCAGAAAAGGCCTTGACTTTGTGTAAGAGCTGCTCAGCAGTGACTGAAACATCCCTGAGTTACCAACACAGCTCTCAGCACAAAACCAAAACACAGCCCATACCAGTTATTGTGGAGAAAAATAACCACCCCAGTCAAAGCCAGCACACCCAGCAACCATCTTCTGTTGATGCCTCCTCTGGCCCACAAGTCTTCTGCTGCCAGTGTTGGCAGTACTTTTGCTGTTTCCTTCCAGGTCACTGCTCTGGCTCTAAAGACACTTCTGTCCACCTCCCAAACCTTGATACAGCCTGCTAGATACTGTTAGCAGTTGCCACTGGCAGCCTAACCCTCAGCTGACAGCAAAGCTGTCCTCCCAACTCCTGCCACAGGCACCTGCTTGAGGAAAAAACCCAAAAGCTCAGGTACCTTCCCCATCACCACTTGGGAATGTTACAGCAGCCACTGCAAAAAGCCTTTTCCTGACCTGCCTTGCATTTCCATATTTTTCTCCTCCACTGTATCCCTTTACTCTTTTCTACATCCACCAACCACCAGCAGCTCTGGAGGATCATGAACACTTGGCAAGTCCAAACATACTCGAGCTAATCAGACATCCAATTGCCCCATCCATGCTAAAACCTTCCCCTGGGGGCAGACACTCATCATTACTTGTTAGCCTTTGAGACCTGCACCCTTCCACTGAACACTGATGAAAAGTTAACACTTTTGGGGTTGGAACTAGATGATCCTTGTGGTCCCTTCCAACCCTGAATGATACTATGATACACAGACAATAGAATTACAGAATGGTTGAGGTTGGCAGAGACATCTAGAGGTCACCCAGAGCCACAGTGTGTACCCTACCATGGTCCTGCAGGCAGTTGGAAGGTCCCTGCAGCCACGCACAAAGGGAGCTCCACACCACCTTCTCCAGCACAAAACTTAAACCAGATCTTCTGATTCACGTACCTATGGGCTGCTTTGTGCTGTCTTTTTTTGGGAAGCCTTTTGGGGCTTTTCTTTTTGCATAAGGATTGCATAAGCCTTGGGTTCTCAGGAAACAGGGCTTAAAAAAAAATATCCAAGTACATTAAGTGTCATATCTAAGATTAGAGTCTGCAGGCAGGGATATGTAAACCAAATGTGTGCTGCAAGGGAAACAGCAGGCCCCTCTGCAGAACCAAACTGCCTCCCTCAAGCTCACAAGAATCTCTTTCACATCTAGGTTTCAAACCTCTGATGGGCTCTCCAGGATTCAGGGATGAGCAAATGTGGGGTTTTAGCATCACAAGAGGCAGACCCTGTGCACAGCAGCAAAGCTGAAGGATTGACTTTGATTTACAGGCAACATCACATCCTGTAATAAATAATGTCATTAAGAGGGCTGAGATCAGTGTCTCCAGAACAAACCAGCGGCAGGAAAACCCTCCAGTGAAACCACAGAAAATGGTCTCATTACATGTCTGCAACACCTAGCCTAAAGAATATTCTGCTGTCATGCTGGCAGCACTGCTAATGTCATGGGAGCAGCTGAACCACTCACTAGGGTGGCAAAAGGAGGTCTCTTATGAGGCAGGAAGATGCAATGTACTGTGAAGTTGCGTGTGAGGACCTGTGCTTTTAAAGATAAGGAGTGCATTGCACTGCAGCCAGCTGACCTACATTTACAGCTGAAGATGTAAAGCTGACCCACAGGGAGTTCTGCCTAACCTACAAACACAGAAGGAGTGCCAGTCAAATGGACCATGTCTTTTAAAATGATAAACTGAGCAGAAGCAGCATGGGGACAGGCTTTGCCCGGCTGCCATATATAAGAAGCAAACTAGTTCAATATGGCATGGTGAGCCAGTGCTGTCAGAGAAGGATGTCACAGAGGAACTCCTACCCTCCTCAGCACAGCATGCTGCAGGGGGGAAAGGACATGCTTGGCATATGGAGGCAAACCAAGTGAGCAGCGAGCCGGCAGCATGGGCTGCGCTGGACAAACCAGGTCCTGGGGCCTCACTGCAGGCAGTAAGGCTGTGACAAAGCCAGGGCTGCTGTGCTTTCACAGCCACCAAGCCTGTGGCATCAAAGCTCACACAATTAGCGACACCCAGCCACAAACACAGCGCTCCACATGAGCATGGATAACCTTCAAAAGACCAGGGGGATAAACAGTGCATTGTAGGGCTGCTTGGCCATAAAGAGAGGAGAGGAGGAGACAGAGGCAAAAATCTTCCCCAGGCAAAGTGATTATAACTGCATCAGTGTAAGGAAAGAATCACACACACTTGGGACTAGATTTTTAAGTTGCACAGACAACGTAGCTCTGTTGAGATCAGCACAGTGCTGCTTCACACTGTATGAGGATCTCCCTGTTGGCATCAATCAGCCCTTAGAGAAACAGGCTCCCAGTTAATTTCCTGAGTTCTGCCCCAAATACACTGACTTTTCTTGAACAGAGCCTTCCCTGTCCCGCTCTGGAGCTGCTTGGTCATATGACAGCTAGAGAGCACATGAGCTTTTCTCCACTGCTTCAGTGGAAAAGGAAAGATGCAAAAGACAAGTTGAAAGTTAATGCAAACCAAAACTGCACATCCTAAACCTGCCTATTAAAGTCAAACTGTAGGTGTTAATTAAGCCATCTCACCTATAGTTAAATTACATCACACCTCCGTTTCTTCCCTGGCAAGCATGAGTGGCAGGTCCACATCCTGGAATTATATGAAACAACATCAGAGCAAGGGGAAAAGCTTTGCTGAGCTCAGTAACTGGATGCAAACCACCACAGCAGGACACAAACACGAATAAGGGCTGAATAGAAAGACATCTCCCAGACTAGCCAGTGCAACTTCCCTTTTCATTTTGGTTGTCAGAAATCTAACCATCTTTCATCAGAACTTCTCATGGACAAGACCTTTCCTGGGACAGGCTGGTGTGCTCCTGTGGCGTTCAGGGGAAACTTGAAACGCAGCCATTCCATCAGGGCAAGTCTGATGCAGACGCAATAACCTCCTAGAAGCCAGCTGGTGCAAGGTGCTGCAGTGGTTGTCTATATATATCACAGACCTGACTGTGTCAAGTTTGTTACCTTCCCTCTCATGCAGAAATCACCATCCCTATAGGACCTTCCTGGCATTTCTGTGACACTCTGATGTCCATCAACTGCAACTGACATGACAAGCCTAAAAACAAATCAATCATGTTTCATGTATTGTATCTTTGTGCCTCCACTCATACAGAATCACAGGAGCACTGAATCACTATGCTGTCAAAAGACTTTTAGGATCATCAGGTCCAGCCATTATCTAACTCTAGGCAGGGCCACTTCTACACCATACACAGAGCTTTGTATCACAAACAGGGGGTAAGAAGTTGGCTAAGTATTTCCTTTTTTATGTTAAACTTTGATATTCACCATATTAAATAAGAGCAAGAGGAATAGAATAAACTTTATTTAGAATAGAATAAACCAAACCAGGTTGGAAGAGACCTTCAAGATCATCGTGTCCAACCCTTCAACCAATCCAACCACCTAAACAACTAACCCATGGCACCAAGCACCCCATCAAGTCTCCTCCTGAACACCTCCAATGACAGTGACTCCACCACCTCCCTGGGCAGCCCATTCCAATGGGCAATCACTCTCTCTGTATAGAACTTCTTCCTAAAATGTTGCAGCCCAGGCAGGAACATTGAATCTAAAACCCTAATCTGCTGGGACAGTACTGCTTCAGCAATCTCCTATTTCTGGCATGGGTTCTACAAGAAAGAAAAAGAATCCAAGTGCTCACTGTTCCTTTCCTGAGACAACTGCATTGCCCTCCCCATGCTTAGTTTCAAATATGATCAACTATATTACACAGGTTGAGGCATTTACCCATTGCTGTCCTGACAATCTCATCAGTTTAGGAAGTTACTTCCAGATGTTACAGCTCACAGATAACATTTCAGCACGTTCATGACCAGCAATGCTTCCTGGCCAAAGTTAGGCACTATTTATGGTAGGCAGAGAGTTTTCTATTCACTCAAGGAAGGTGAACTAGAAAACCATTCCATAGGTGATTACAGGATTCAACAGCACAAGCCCCCATCTAAAGCACTTTTAAAAGTTAATAACCTTCTTTAGACATTTCACTCTGATCTTGGGCTACAGCTATTTACAAGGACATGAGATGGCAGATCATTCCTCACCACCTGAAACAGGCTGTCAGAAATCATGAATAGAATAGAATAGACCAGACCAGACCAGACCAGACCAGGTTGGAAGAGACCTTCAAGATCATCGTGTCCAACCTGTCATCCAACACCACCCAACCAACTAAACCATGGTATCAAGCACCTCATCAAGTCTCCTCCTGAGCACCTCCAGTGATGGTGACTCCACCACCTCCTTGGGCAGCCCATTCCAATGGCCAATCACTCTCTCTGAGTAAAACTTCCTCCTAACCTCCAGCCTAAACCTCCCCTGGTGCAGCCTGAGACTGTGTCCTCTTGTTCTGGTACTGGTTGCCTGGGAGAAGACACCAACCTCTGCCTGTCTACAACCTCCCTTCAGGTAGTCGTAGACAGCAATAAGGTCTCCCCTGAGCCTCCTCTTCTCCAGGCTAAGCAACCCCAGCTCCCTCAGCCTCTCCTCATAGGGCTTGTGTTTGTTAGCTGCCATCTCCTCTAAGAGTAGAGGTGGTGACCAGCAGACAGTCCACATGGCAAATTACCTGTTCCCTAAAACCTGCACCAGTCATCTGGATTTATGAAACAGCACACAACTGCCCTAAAGGGAAATCAAAATAACAAGTATATAATCCCCTCTGTAGTCTAGGCTGAAAGTTACATGTATGTAACATCAGATAGAGTATTTCCCTCAAAACTCCCTCCTAAAAAGTCAGCTGAAAGAAGAAATCAGGTGTACTGGGGGAACATTTGGTATATTAGGACTAGAGTATTAGCTGGAAGCTCCCAACACTCCTTGCTTCCACTGTTTTAAGTGCCTTATGTGTGAGTTCCCTGAAGCAGTAGCTTAAATGACCACAGTCTTTCAAAGGGTTGTTGTTCTTGGGGCTTTTTTTCCCCCCTCCACTTTAATTACATATGTAGAGAATGATTTCTTCAATTTTGTGCCTGGAACTAGTGCTGCACGTGAGAGCTCATGTTAGCCCAGATTCCCACAGACTCCCACACTCCAATGATTTCTTCATCAAAGGAGCAGTGCCCATCTGGACACACTTAGCCAGCCACACTCCACCACACGTATGAAATGATGCCTGGTAGAGACAGGCACCATCTGCCTTGGGTTTTAAGCTATCATGTTGTGTTCATCATTTGCAAAAGGCTAAGAGGACACAAGTCTTTGCTTATATGGAGCACTGGGGGAGTTGGTGCCATTTGGTCATTGCCTGCTGTCAGATCACAAGCTCAAACTACTCTGGCAGGGGCTGACAGTGCTGCAGCAGGTTATGAGTGATCACTGGTTGCCATCTTATTGATGAAGCTTCCCCAAAACAAGACCAATAGGCTTTCCTTGCTCTCTCCCTGCTTTCTTCCTGCATCTCCAAGCTCCTGGAAGGATCACATGAAAACTGTGAGGGAGGAAACCTCTTGTGTTCAAGGAAACAGAAGCATACATACACAAGTGCTTTGTAAACACATAAGGCTACATTAAAGTTGTGAGTTATTATCTCCATTTAGCCCATATCTGGGGCTAAACTACAGCAGTCTTTCTATCACCTGATGCCCCCTCCCCAGCTGAAAAGGGGGAATGGGAAAAGGAGAGGAGACCCATGGGCTGGAGTGAAAATGGATTTAATGAAACAGCAAAACTAATGCTAATACTAATGCAAATAAAAAGCAAACAAAGATATACTCAGCCCAGGGAGCGTACAGCAGTCACAATAAAATGGAAAGTAGTCATCAGGAGCAGAATGGTGAGCAAGTACCTCCAGAGATGAGGAGAAGAAAGAAGAGGAGGAGCAGAAGGAGATATCTCCATAGTAAACTGCCCCATTTATACATAGGGTGATGTTCCTGGTTTAGGATACACCTGGAGCCAACTCAGGGCAGCTGTCCTGGCTTCTGCCCCTCCCAGGTTCAGCTCCAGCCTGACTCCAAACTGCTGAGGGCCTGCAGCCAAAGGCTGACGTGGTATTCTGGCCCAACCACATTAGGACAGCTGTGTATAATCAGTATCATTTTGTGGTGTAAAACATCCCAAATACTAGCTGCCCAGTCAGACTAAGGTGGCTACAGGAGCTACCCTGTAAGGGTAGACATGAGCTGCTCTAGAGAGATCCTACCACTCATCCATCTGTGGTGACAGTGTAGAACAGGGAGACTAGTTGTCACTTAGCTTCCTGTTTTCCACCTGACAGCAATGCTCTGAAGACAATAATGAGCAAACTTTAGCAAGCTTTGCTTTCCAAGATGGTATTTCCTTGATGTTCCTGAATGTTTCCAGTTGGTGCCATGCTCTAGAGTTCAGTTGTGTTTCTAAAAGGTATGATGAATGCTGCAATGGACAGAAAAGAAGTTCTCTCCATTCCAAGGTGTGCAGGGTCGGGGAAAGAGGAGGAGGGCTGGGTTGGTGGTGGGGTTTGTGATGCATATTTCTCATACCCAAAGAAATTCTGATTTTGCTTTGCCTTGCCTTGTAAATAAAGCCCCTTTCCCTGTTTAATCTGTCCCTCCATGCCAGGCACCCTGGAATCCAGATTGTGCACCACAGGGAAAAAACAATAATCCTCACATATTCTGTGAAAGAATGAAATTTGCTGGTGATGTAAGGAGTTTGATTTGGAACATGAGGAATTTGTTGGCCCTGCTGCTCAGGTGTGTGCAACGTGCACCAAGCCTTCAGATTGGAAAACTCTGAGCTACCCAAGGCACCTTTCTCCTTGTAGCATCCATTTTCCTACTCAAGACAATCTTCTGCTCAGAAAGCCCAAATTAAACTCTATGTTCTGTATTCCCTGGAAATAAGTGCCTCACTGTTGCAGGAGCTGCAGAGCATGTGATCAAAGGATGCCATATGGGCCGTTTATTAACAATGAAAAATGAATGCACCACTTGTCGGGCTGTAATTAAAACTGAAGAGCAGTATTCCAGCTCTCACTCCCGGTGTTGAGCTGGTTACTTGTAACACACAGCATAAACACTTTCTTGCCTTATTAGTCCTAGCATGGAGTCCCTGCACATCAGCTTTACAAATGGATATTGGTGGTAAATAGTTCATGCTGTGGCTCAATAATATGCTGATATATATGCAAGCACATTGCCTACCAGCTTCCTACTTACATGTGTGTTAATAAGATGGTGTTTATATGCCTAAACACAAATCCACATCCAAGCTAACACAACCCCATGGTAAAAATAAACTGCTGCAGTCAGTTCACGTGTCATTCTGAATCTCAAGTGGTTTAAAATACTACTGTAGTTTGCAAGGCCCCATTCTGAACTAACATATTGGAAAAGCACTGCACAAAAGCTGCTTTAAACTGTCAAAATACAAACCAAGGTATTCCCACTTGCTTCACTCACATCTCAGTTTTAACACTAAACATCTTCAAAGAAATGCTTTTGTCAAGCGGCTGAGACTCATAGCTTTCTCCCAGATCCATTTCTACAGAGCTGCCATATTTAACCATTAACAAAGATCACAAGCTTTATGATATTTTTAGTTGCCTCCTCTTCTGAGATTTTTCCATTTTTCTCCATTTTCCCCCTCTCCAGGCACAGGGACTAGAAATGCCTGTGTCTGTTTTCTACTCCAAGGAAAAAATGAAAGACCAGAATCCTGGAACATTTACAAGGCTGAGGGATGCACTCAGGGTGAAGAGGACCACATCAGACAATTTACAGCAGAACAGGTAAAATCTGCCATGCTTTTTTGGGGCTGGCTGGAGTCATGGCCTTCACTTTGCTACGAGCTGTGGGGGCAAGCCAGACCAGGATGATGCATCCAATGTGACCTGTCCTCCTCCCTAGCCCTGCTGTCCTTGCTTCTCGAGGACTGCTCAGACAAGCCACAGGCACAAGGGTGCCTGAAGTCAGCTTCCTGTGGCTCCCTTAGAAGCCTCAGCCAACAAGAAGCAGAGCAGGAGAAGTGCATGAACACAGAAGAGGTTTAAAAAGTAGTTTAAAATATTTAGAGGGTCAACAAAAGTAATGTTTAGAAGGCACAGCACCAAAGTTTGTCCATGCTACCTGGTACAATTGCTTCAAAGTCATACTCAAACACATTTGCTGCATCATTTCTCAATAAGATAAGGTCCTACTTCAATCTTGCAATCAAAGCTGATAACAGAGCTACATGACTTTGTATACTACCATTCCACTTGTCACAGCAGCCAGTACCACACAGTTACTTCCTCCTGCAGCTGAGATACAGCTGGGAATTGCACCAAGCGAAGCCTCAGCTACTCCAGCCAAGGCAAATCATGAAGCTGCTCAGGTTGCCCCTTGGCCCTCAGGAAGAAGAACAAAGAAAAACCTCATTGCCATCCACACAGCTGTGGCAAGCAGAGCCCAAGAGCAGAGAAAATGCTAGCTGAGGAAATGTTTGGGGACTACATTGGATGCTGTATTGTCTCTGCACTGTGCTCAGTGGGGATGTCTCTACAGAAGATGCTGCCACCCCATTTTCTCCCCACCTTTCCCAACAAAGAACACAGAATAGAACAGAACAGAATAGAATAGAACAGAACAGAATAGAACAGAACAGAATAGAACAGAACAGAATAGAATAGAACAGAATAGAATAGAACAGAACAGAATAGAATACACCAGGTTGGAAGAGACCTTCAAGATCATCGTGTCTTGAAGCACTACAGAGGGGTGTATTGAACAACTAGAGTGATAAAAGGTTGTTTCCCAGGTTGTCAAAAAGTTACAATTTCCAGCTCCCTTCTGGCACTGCAGGTAGTCAGAGGGAAACTTCAAACACTTAATATCACCTCCCAAGCATCAGGTTTGCTGAGCTCTCAGGATTAGCTGTATCTTTAAATGTAGAGCTGCTGCAGTCAAGAAAAGCTGCATTCCTTCAACCTGCTCTAGTGCTGCTGGTCAACAATCAATTCCTTAGGTAGTAATAGTTGTGGAAGCTCTTCCAGAAATGTTCATCTGGAGAGCTGTTTGCAACTGACAGAGGTGCAATGCAGTATCCTGCCACTTTGAGCACCACAGGCGCTGGGGACTATGTTGAAAACATTATCTTCCTTAGCTCTGCCCTATTTTTGCTCTGTGGCAAAGCACTCCATAGCATCAAACTTCACAGAAGTTGCCCTTAAAAAGGAATGGGCAAGATTAATCAGCAGTTTTTAGAAGACTTGAGCAAATATTATCAAGCAGCTCTGGTATTTTGAGTTTCCACTAGCAATAGAATAAAGCTGGAGAAAACATTTTAATATCAACATCTTGCAGCTGTATTTTGTTCTCTTATGGGGGAAAAAAATATAATGATAACAAACAAAAAAAAAAAAGCAGCTTAAATCAATGTCTTGCAGCACAGGAAATAATCAGAGGAGGAGACAAATGCTGTGTTTCAACTTAGATCACTGCAACAGTTAATTGAGCATTTTGTGACAGCAAGCAATTCACCAAGTACATTTTCACATAATTAAGCAGCAAACGAGACACAGCCCACAGGAGCTGCACATTTAATTGTGTCAGCAATGATATCATAAAGCACTTTACACATAGATCACATGTGTGCACACAGACCTGCCTTTCTATACTTACCGTGCAGCAAGGCATGGGTGCTACGCTCGTCTCGAAACGATTGCTTTAAAGCCCCAGGCAGAGCAACCTTCCGCTCACTCTCATCTCGGGCAAGTCAGTGTTTCTGGAAGGTGGCCAGGCAAGATCAGATTCATCAGCCAATAAAATAGTCTAAAGCTGCTGTTCCACAGGAGACCGTTCCTCGGGCTGCAGACTCAGGAGCAGCCAATAAAGAAGGAAATCAGCGCCAGAGCGCGGGCGAGCGTTCTGCCCCGCACCGAGGGTCTGCTCTCCAAAAATCCAGCTTCCCTCTGCCTGTGCTGCTGTACACAGGCACCCTGCATGAAAAACGACTTGCACTTGACTTGCCTGGCTAAAATAGATGCACAGCTATTCTGAACACTGACAAGGGTAAAGAAATCAATCAAGCAGGTGCCTCGTGTGCTGGGAAGCAATACAGCGACATCCGGAGCTGTGACTTCACGCCGCTAGCAGGGGTACCACATCAGACCTAGCTTTGTAGGGGGCGGTGAGACTTTCTGGCCATACAATCTCTCCTTCACTTGAGGCAGAGGTGTTGTTCATGGTGGGCAGTGTGGAAACCATGAGATTCTTACCTCTTTACAATCTTCCAGAGATGGACCTGCTGCAGTGGCTGCAAGCAACCATCCTGTCCTCAGACCCACGTGTTCATCCTGGAGTTCATCACTGCTCAGAGGAGCCCTTGATTTCACCCTGCCAGTCCTACGGCAGCAGAGCAATGTCCTAGCATGCAACAAGACTGCAGAGATGAGAGTCAGAGCTGGCTGACATGTGGGGACATCCAGGGAAACTTAAGTCTTGCTTCACTAGGAAAAGAAAGAAGAGAAGGAAGAAAAAAATAATCCTTCTTCATATGCATTAGCTAACCTACAGGAAACCCTGGAGAAGAGAAGGCATTGTTGCAGCTACACAGGCTAGCAGGTCAGGAGAGGCCTTAGGAAGACTGTTCTCCTAAATGAACACTATGAGGAAGACCAGGCCTATAGGCAGGTCACCAGTACTAGAGAGCAAAGTTCTCTGTAGCACAGACAACCCCTTGAAAAGTTAAGACTTTGCCATAATGCTACACTGCACCCTGAAATGGAAGGGGCTTCTTAATGGAAAAACAAATGGTAAGGGGAAAAGAGTTACATTAGAATAGGGTCAGCAAGACCCTCATGAGCAAGAACTGCTTTTCTCTTTCATCTGCCATTGTCTTTAATCACCTGTCTGGATATGGATGTATTTGTGCTTATTTATGCAAGACAGTCCTACCTCTGCTCTCTTTACTTGCTGATACTACAGCCCTTTGAAGGACCAGAGGCCAAAGATGTTACCCCAGAGCTCTGAGGGCTGCATTACACAGGAGGAGTTGGAAAAGAGACACCTAAAGAGCCACAGTATGCTAAAATCAAACAGCACAGAAGCACAGCCTAGCTGAATTCACCAGCCTGGACTTTGTCCTCTGATCTTGGAAAGCTACATCCACAAGCATTTGTAATATGCATTTTCCTTTGATGTAAATTGGCACAGACACATGCCAGCTCATGCAGGCTTTCCTTCCAGTTGGGGATGTTCTGCTCTCTTGGGAAAATGTGGGCTTTCACTTGAAGCCACTGTACACTGCCATATCACCCATCAATGGCAGTGCTGGGCAGGGGGCACATGCCTCCCTGAAGGGAATTGCATGCTGGATGATCCCTCAGAGGGGATCTGAGTGGTGTGGGAAGGAGCTTGTCAAGTAGTAGCTGAGGAAAACAGTGTCTTGGCTGCAAAGAGGAGCAGGACATACACTTACTGGAAGCAGACATCTTAACACAACTGAAGGAAATATGACAAGCAAACGAGGAGCTTCCATACTTTTGGGAGTAGGAGAACACAAAGCCAGCAGCAGGCCAGGGCCCACACCAGTGGCATATGAAAAAGGGGGATGGAAACAGGTTGCCACAGCAGCCTGCATCCAGAAACTTGCTAATTTTCACATGGCTGATAGAAGAAAAGTCATCTGGCCAGGCAGCTCTTCTGGCATCCCATCCCGCTGGCAAGCACTGGGTTGATTTATCCTGCAAGTTGTGCACGTTGCTCCATAAACCCAGTAAATACCTGCATTTGGAGTGTGCTCAAGCTGCACAGAGAGCTGCTGACAGACAATTTGATTTATCAGTCACCTCTAGTTGCAGTGTTCAAATGCAGTAATGGAGAGCATTTTCTCGTCTGCTTTCTACACATATCTGAGGTATGTTTGGCTCTAATTAATTTGGAACAGGGCAGACAGTTGAGAAATTTTCCTCTTCTCTCTCCCATCCCCGTGTCCCACTTTACTTTTAAAGAGGCAAGGCCCATCTAGATTAAGGCAGGAAAAAGAAGGAGAAAAAAAATCAAATCAAGCTGAATTAGGGGCAGCTGAGAGGGCATTTCAACATCACAGTCCTGTGCTCAAAGCCTTTCAGAAACCAGAACATGAGTGGCCATGCAAATCAGTGAGTCATTGCATCAGCTGAAAGGGGAACCCCCTACAAAAACACAAGAGAAAAGAGTTTCCATAGCATGCTTGTGCTTTGCCTGGCCACAGCATGGTTTTATTCTCTTCAATGCTTTCTTCCTTAGGATGGCTTTGGAAAGCAGGGTGTTACTTCTGGGTAGTTCATGTTACTTTTTCTTACTACCCAGAGAGCCCAGCAGTGCACAAGGCACCTCAAGGAACTGAAGCACAGCTTTGTAGTTAGGGCTAAGGCTGTTAAAATGGTGCTGGGCTTCTCTGTAATGCAAGATCAAAAGGTATTTCTCTCTCCCCCCTCCCGTCCAGCACCTGAATATGCAGCTGCATCTGGGGGTCCTCAGGGAGGGCACTGAGCAGTTTTAGCCTTCTCACAGCAGTCTCCTGGTTTGGCATATTTCATGGACTCAGTATCTCCCCTTTCAAAAAGTATTTCTGTTTATATATATATATTTAGATAGGTAGGTAGATAGATAGATAGATAGGTAGATAGATAGATAGACAGATAGATAGATGACCTCAATGTTTAAAGACAACACACTGATTTTGGGGGGACAACTGCTTTATACTCAACCCTTCACACGTATTTTACCTACAAGTGACAGCAGGACAGTGTCACTTCCCACAGTTTTGCTCTCACTGGCAAGAAATGATGAAAACCCATGGATAGAATAAAATAGTCTGAGATTTTTTTTTTGATTGCTTCACTATTTTTGGCCTCACCTGAAGTCTAAGCAGTCTCTGCTTGAAGACAGTATTCTGTCAGCTCCAGAAATGAGGAGCAGTCCAAGTGCAACCCTAGACAAAAGAGCTGTAAATACACACCACAAAGTATTAATCAGGAAAGTGTAGCCTGCAGAGAGCAGCAAAGCAGAAAAATGCAGTCTGCAGAGAGGAGCAGAAGATTGCTTCCTTGTGTATTGTTTACATCAGTGAGAAGTAAGATACTCCCCTCTTTGAGCACCCAGGTCAGCAGGCACGACAAGTGGCCCTTAGCAGGGAAGGCCACTTTGGAATGGGCATAGCTTGGAAGGTCTAAGGCTTGGTGTTTCACTAAGCCCTGTGTGAAGGGTGCAGGAGAGACCAGAAAGATTCAGTGCTCAGCTCCAGGTGGCTTCACACAATCCTACTCCACCTGCAGCCTGTGATGAGAAAAAGGGATGAAGCCAGCTCTGCCAAAGCTGGGATTTTCGTGTGTCAGAGTAGCTGTACCAGCTATCTGTAATAAACACCTTCTGTGTTTGAGGTCCTGTGATCTACCATCACCAATACATAGCTTATTCATTAACACAGGAAAAGAGGCTGGCAGTGATTCACAGCGAGGAAAGAACAATAAAGTCCTGTTGCTCAGAACTCACTTTAATTCAGATGAAGCAACTTTGCAAGTCTAATAGTGCAGCTCTTGGCCTTTAGTGTTATTTACAGGAAAATTGTGTTTGAACAGATTTGTTTAGAAAAGGGAAGGGACTGGGGGGGGTGTGTATTTAAACACCACCACCCCCCTCAACCCCCCCCCCCATCCTCTTAAATCAGTTTGACACTGCAGTACAGCATTGATGCCCTCTGGTTGGCAGCCTCATTACCATCTGTAATGAATGTAGCACATTTAAATAATTTATGTTGCAACAGCAAATGCAGTTTGGAAGGAGGAGAAGACATTTGGGGAAACTGGGATCAGAAAAGGCTGGAGTGAGTCAACATGGGCCTCTCTGTTTCCATGGCATTACCAGCATTACCCTACCCACCTCAACTGCAATTAAAATGCAGCCCAAATAGCTGGGCAGGGATATATTGCATCAGATATTCAAAAAGGGAAGTCTAGTGCTAGGCAAGGAAGGGATCTCCAAGGTGGGAACGTAGTTTCATAGTTTCATAGTTTCATTCAGGGTTGGAAGGGACCACAAGGATCATCTAGTTCCACCCCCCCTGCCATGGGCAGGGACACCCCACACTAGATCAGGCTGGACAGAGCCTCATCCAGCCTGCTCTTAAACACCCCCAGGGACGGGGCCTCGACCACCTCCCTGGACAACACATTCCAGGGCTTCACCACTCTCATGGTGAAGAACTTCCTCCTCACATCCAGCCTGAATCTCCCCACCTCCAGCTTCATTCCATTCCCCCTAGTCCTATCACTACCTGAGATCCTGAGAAGTCCTTCCCCAGCCTTCCTGTAGCCCCCTTCAGATACTGGAAGGCCACAATCAGGTCACCTCAGAGCCTTCTCTTCTGCAGACTGAACAGCCCCAACTCCTTCAGTCTGTCCTCACAGGAGAGGTGCTCCAGCCCTCTGATCATCCTCATGGCCCTGCTCTGGACACGTTCCAGCACCTCCACATCCCTCTTGTAATAGGGGCTCCAGAACTGGAGGCAGGACTCCAGGTGGGGTCTCCCCAGAGCTGAGTAGAGGGGGAGGATCACCTCCCTCGACCTGCTGGCCACACTTCTCCTGATGCAGCCCAGGATCTGATTGGCTTTGTGGGCTGCAAGTGCACACTGAGAGCTCATGTTGAGCTTTTTGTCCACCAGCACCCCCAAGTCTCTCTCCTCAGGGCTGCTTTCCAGCCAGTCACTGCCCAGCCTGGATTTGTGCCTGGGATTGCCTCGACCCAGATGCAGGACCCTGCACTTGCTCTTATTGAACTTCATGAGGTTGGCTGGACTGGGACCCAGCAGGAACCAAATTTATTTTCCAGTTCAGTTGCTGGTGTCTGCCCCACTCTAGGCAGAGCTCCTAACTACAAGGAGGGAAAAAAATCTGTATAAATAAATGAAAATTTTCAGCAAACAGCTGTTCTGGCATAAATACCTTGTCACATCCCATTTTATGCTTGTTGAAACAAACTTCACCCATGCTGCCTCTGCTGTGCTCTGTCTCATTTATCATGCATTATGTATGTTGCTCTATCTCAGTGTTTAATTATTCATGAATCACTTAGCCCCTTTCCTCTTCCACTTGCACAAGGATCAATCTGCACAATTCATCAACTCAGGCCCTTCATCACCACCAGCTCTGAAGGGTGCTAGGCTGCAGCCCAGCCCAGTTCTGGGCTAAGTTCTGCCAGAGAAACCAAGCTCCTGCACATTGCTGACTGGTTTGGTCCAGACCTCAGGAAGGCATAAGGACATCCTGTTGCACCAGGAAGCTGATGCATGGCAATGTCAACCTCCCTGAGAGTTCCCGAGCAACCCTCCTGTCTCTTGAGCAGGTGCTGTTGGTTGGGGAGAGCTCAGGGTACCCCAAAAAGGTGGTACAGCCAGTACAGCCAGCAATATGTGCCCCAGGAACCCCAATGTGAGGTCCAAACCACAGCCAGCAATGTGTGCCCCAGGAACCCCAATGTGAGATCCAAACCACAGCCAGCAATGTGTGCCCCAGGAACCTCAATGTGAGATCCAAACCACAGCCAGCAATATGTGCCCCAGGAACCCCAATGTGAGATCCAAACCACAGCCAGTAATGTGTGCCCCAGGAACCCCAATGTGAGATCCAAACCACAGCCAGTAATGTGTGCCCCAGGAACCCCAATGTGAGGTTCAAACCACAGCCAGCAATGTGTGCCCCAGGAACCTCAATGTGAGATCCAAACCACAGCCAGCAATATGTGCCCCAGGAACCCCAATGTGAGATCCAAACCACAGCCAGTAATGTGTGCCCCAGGAACCCCAATGTGAGATCCAAACCACAGCCAGGAATGTGTGCCCCAGGAACCCCAATGTGAGATCCAAACCACAGCCAGCAATATGTGCCCCAGGAACCCCAATGTGAGATCCAAACCACAGCCAGCAATATGTGCCCCAGGAACCCCAATGTGAGATCCAAACCACAGCCAGCAATGTGTGCCCCAGGAACCCCAATGTGAGATCCAAACCACAGCCAGTAATGTGTGCCCCAGGAACCTCAATGTGAGATCCAAACCACAGCCAGCAATGTGTGCCCCAGGAACCCCAATGTGAGATCCAAACCACAGCCAGCAATGTGTGCCCCCAGAACCTCCCTCAATGTCCAAGGTGCAAACCAACCTCTCCCCCAGGGCAGTGGTCCCTGAGGTGCCAGCTCAGCCTCCCTTCCCGCCCAACCCTGGGCAATGCCAGTGCCAGGGGGCCCTGAGGGAACTCTTACTTGGGATGGGATCCTCTGTTTCTCTCAACATTATCTCTTCATTTCCTTTTAGAAGGAAGCAGCTGAAGAAGGGAGAGCCACCTGCTGGGTGACCCAAGGGCCGGGCGCTGCCTCAGGGCCAGGCGATGGCTGCAGGGGCAGTGCCTGATCCTGTGCCGAGCAATGGAGGCACCAGGACAGGCTGAATGTGGCAGCCAGCTTGGACAGAGGAGCCTGAGAAGGTCTGTGCTGGGCATCAGTGCCCAGGTGCTGGCAGCTGAGGCAGCTGCAGGGTGGCACTGGGAGGTGAGGGTCCAGCCGGTGCCAGCCGGTTTCTCAAGCACCTGCCCCACAGGGCTCCACCCAGCCCCTCACAGGCTCACCAAATCCCTGTGACCAGGATCAATCAGTCCAACCTGGGCAGCTTTTCCCCACCGAGGCCCAAGGCCATGCAGGCAGGGGGCAGTGAGGGGAAGTGCAAGGAAGAGCCCTGCCAGCTTCCCTGCCAGGGAAGGCAGGAGAGGAAGGGAGGGCAGAGAGTGACCATTACAGCTGGCCACAGCCCTGCTCCTGCCCGGGCAGAGGAGCTGGGAATGAAGGCGCCAAACGGCGCCAGGGTAAAAGGGGGAAGTGTGTCCTGTGTATGTTCTCATTTTTCTTTGGGGTTTTTTGTTATCCAGACCCATTCTAATCAGCAATATATTAATATTCCCCAAGCTGAATCCATTTTGCCCATGATGGCAACTGGTAGGCAGCTGTCTGCTTTGATTACAGCCCCTGTGCTTTTTAATCTCTTCTCCCTTGTGCTGCTGGGGAAGGAGGTAAGAAAGCAGCTGGTTGTGGGGCTCCAGCCAGCCATGGTCAACCCACTTTAACTTGTTATCAAACTACAGTGAGGGTGATGGAGCACTAGAACAGGCTGCCAGAGAGCTTGTGGAGTCTCCTTCTCTGGACACACTCAAACCCCTCTGGATGCATTGCTGTGCAGACTACCCTACATGATCCTACTTTTGGCAGGAGGGTTGGACCTGACCATCTCTGGAGGTCCCTTCCTTTCTAGTGTACTGCGATACAACCCTTACACTTGCTCTTTTCTCTGCTGTCAGCTTTAGGCTTCTCTGCACTTACTTATTTCTCTTTAGATTTGCTGTAGGTGTTTTGTGGGCAACATGGACAAGTTCCCTGTTTCACTCTCTCAAGCACACTCAGGTTTCCCTACATCTCTCTGTTTCAACATACATACCCTCAGGGTAGCAGGTACACCTTTGCTTCCACAGCAGTACTACCTCTGTATTTAGCCTACTGCTTTCAGGGTGACCTCACATATAAACCCACGGAACCAGGTATTACATACAGCACAGGAGCTCTTTCTGTGAGTCAGTACCTTAGAAGCCATTCTCAGCTGTCAGTGCCTCAGGAATCTTGCTTTAAGTCATGTTTGTGCTCAACAGATCATGCATAGGAGCCACAAAGCTTTGCTTAAGAGAAAACCTTTGATGCCAACCTAGTCCTTCTGGCTCAACTGCCCAGCATGCAAGTCTGCAAGGCACTGCCTAACTGAGAAAAATTAAGATACTGTTACTGGCTTCTGTAATTTAAGTGCTAGATAACATTACTTGGGCCAGCCCCCATTTTCAAACAGCCACAAATAGATCAGTGTTCACAAGCCCCCTTTCTCCTCCTTTTAGTAACAGTGATGTGCTGCAGGGTGGAAGAGCTATAAATCCATTGCCACCACTGTTCCCCTGGCCCCGTGCCCTCACCTGTGCTGTATTGCACCTCCAGTTAGCACAGAATGCCTCACTCAGCATCACTGGAGAACGCAGCGAGTATAATGTGGTTTTTTTAAGGGTTCCCCTCCAGCTTGCATAACATTGCTTGGCTGATCTCTTAATTTCCTACATGCAGAAATGGAGCTCTTTGTTCTGAAACCACACAGCTTTCATCTGCTGCCAAAGGGGAATCCATCTGGGTGCCGTGACTTCCGCCCTTGGAAATGAGTCTGTCCCACAGCTGGCAGCAGGCCTGCTGCTGCACGCAGGATGCCGGCCTGGTTTTGGTTTACCAGTGGGGCAGGGAGGATTGGAGACAGTGAGGATTGGAGACAGCAGGCCTACTCTTAGGGCTGCTCACAACCTACTCCTTGCAACTAAACAAGTCGACTTCTGTGGCAGAGGCATCTGCCCAGGTACAGCAAGATCCCAATCACCACCATGTTTTCTCTTTGCTCCAAAGTTACTTAGGAGTAGTTGGCACTTCATTTAACTGTATGATCCATTTTGGATTTCTCTTTGCTCCAAAGTTACTTAGGAGTAGTTGGCACTTCATTTAATTGTATGATCTATTTTGGATCTTCCCACCCACAGCAGACCTATTGTATCTCCTAGACTCCTTTGCTGTGGCTCTGCCTGGTAAGGAGGATCCTGTGCTGCTACTGGAAGTGGACCCACAAGAGAGAGTCAGACCCCTGCTAGGTGCTTTGCAAGGCTGTCAAGGCACCACAGTAAAACACTGCTTGATTCATTGCAACTTCTTGGGCTGGCCCCTCAGCTGCTTCTGCACAAGAACTAGATCAAAATGCCAGGCAGCTCCCCAGACAACTGATTTAACCCAAACATGTCTTCTCCCACCCACAGACTTCATCACCAGCAACTCCCCTGCGCCTGGCCACCCTCATGCCTGATGGCTGCAGCTTGGTGAAGCTCCAACCCTCACCTTATGTTTCCTTTTCATTATTGAGGTTATTTATTGCTATAATTAGCAAATTGATTCCCCCATATGTGAATCTTGAGCCATCCTGAGACTGTCACTTCAAAGGACTTCTGTCAGATTTGTCACCAATAATTACACTGTCTCCACCCCAGCAGACTGTGCTTTTGATCAAGAGTACGCAGTTTGCTCCTGACTGCAGGCCAGAGAAAGCCATCATTTGATCACAGTGCTGGCAGATGTCCTGGTGAGCACAGGAAGCTCACTCTGTTGTGCTTAGCAGCTCCTGCCTTTCAATCATGGGAAATCATAACTTGACTATTAGCATGTAAGAATTTTCCTTACATGCCAGCAAAGTTAAAAGGCCACTGTCAGCTTGGAGCACGATGATGTCCAATGCAGGCTGATGAGAGACTCCATGCTAATCCCATCCTGCTGTTTGCCTGCTGATTTCTAGTACAGCCCCAGTCTATTAAGAAGTTACATTAGTTAAATCATTTCATTGCCACACTGTGGAAATGCTTTCTTTTTCCCTTCCCTGTTGTGTGAAACAAAAAGAGGCAGTACAGGCTCACTTCCACAAACACTCACAGTACAGACCTGCAGCATCTACACCAGAGCACACAGGAGTGCATCCAGGTGGGGCTTCAGTATCTCCAGAGAGGGAGATATGCACTGGTCAGGCTTTGAATTGCCACAATCCTCTCTGATTTTATTCCTGCTCCACACGTTTTGCTGAAAGGAACCACTGCTGAGCATTTTGTTAACCTGCCTTCAGATGTCTCCTAAAAATGTGTCTAAGAGGTGCAGCAAATGGTAGACAATTGCAGACGCTGCTTAGTAGGGTGGCCATGGTCATCACGCTACTGGCTGTGGCTCATGCAGCTGCTGTTGTATTTCCCTCCTGCCCCTGCTCCCCTCACTGATTGCAAACTCTCAGCAGGAGATGGACCTTCCCTCCTTAGCAGCTCTGTCACCAGCCCAGAAAGCAGCCAGCTGGACTCCTCCAGAGCCATCCTGCCTTTTCCAGAATAAATTAAATAGCCAAGTCCTTGAGAGCTGAAATGTTCTCCGAGTGAAAGCCCAGTCCTGGGGGAAATGGCAGCGTCATGTTTTCTCTGAGCAGAGAGAGAAGCCTCTGTAGTCTGGGGGGCTGGTGGTTGTGTTTTCACACAGATTCTGGCTCTACCTAGTACAAGCTTCTCAATATACTGATCACCTGAGACAGTAAATTGTGACTACAAACATGCTTCATCAGGAGCTGGTTGACCATACTCTGTAGAACAACTCTTCCATGTAATTCTAGTCTCATTTAATGGCTCTGGCTTTGAGAGAGGCTTAAGGCTCTAGTTTGACATCAACATCTTGCCTTTCTCAGACTGACTTGTAAGATTTCAGGCTTGCAGCACACTGGGATCATTTGGCTAGAGGGAAACAAATTCAAAAGGCTTTGTAACTGCTGTCTGTGAAACAGGAAGCTGAGCATGAAACACAGGCAACACTTCAGGAAAAAAACATGTATTTTCCACAGCTGCTTAGAACTGGGCCCCAATCTGTACTTCAGATAAGAGAATACTGTGGCAATAATACATGTCATAAGTGTGTTGGATTATTTCAATACCAAAACCTACACAGGGGAGAGCTGCCAGTGTTAAGCTAAACTTCTCTTCAGTTAGAGGTAGCTCAGGTCACCCTCTGCAGAAATTTTAAAGGGATTTCACTGATTGGCAGCTGTATAGACTCAGATTCCCCACTCTCTGTCCCATCCTTTTCTAAGTGGGTGCTTAAAGAAAGCAGCGAGTTGGACTTGCCAAGGCCCTGAGCAGGTTCTTTGTTCTGGGTATGCCTCTCGTCCCTTTCTCATCTGACCTGCAAGGGCAGGGGGGCAGAGATAAGGTCATCTTCCAGATGTGACTGAAACTGGGGCTTTCTTTGGATTGCTCTGTGCTCCTGTCCCCTTGACTACAAAACACATTTTAGAGGAACAAAAGGGGAATGGACACTTAAATACTGATTGAAACAGCCAAGAAGATTCACCTTTAAGTTGCTTAAAATGTGCAAATGGTGAGAAACTGAATGGAAGGAGGTACTGCCAAACTGCTTCCATCTTTCTTTGTTAGCCTTTGTGAAAGGCAATGCTTTCTAAAAGCCTAGAAAGCTCATTTGCACAACACCAAGTGGCAGCACTGAGTGTCCTAACAGCCTCGAGATGACTGCTAGTGCCATGCTGGCAGAGAGCTCGACAAAGCAGAAGATTGATGGTCTCACTGCAGCTCACACCATGAAATCTATTTTGCTGGCATCTCACTCACGGTTTAGATCATCACGCAGAGGAAAAATAATTCAACAGCTTCAGACGTGGCTTGTTATTAAATGACAATGGTTTTAAAGGCTTGATTGATCCTTACTACTCAGAAATTTTTGTCAGTATTTAGGTAACCAGCCTCCAGAGACCAGCTCTCCTCCAGCACCTGCCAACCTGGCCTGTCACCACCAGCACTGGGAGCAGCACTCAGACTGCAGGGCAGCAGCCGAGCTCCCATCAGCGCAGCCAGCGGGACCACTGCTGATACAGGAGAGTGGGAAGCTTGGATGTGAAGTGTGATTTATTCCTCCTTCAAAGGCAGCAGAGCTTGTGAACAGCTGGGTAGCTGTAGATACACCCTCCAGAAGATTTAGAGCATTTGATGAAGCTCCCTCACACGCCCATCTCCATTATAAAACATATCTATCTACCTACCTACCACTAGAGTTTTGCATCGAAATCTGGCTGTACTTCAGGCTGGAGAGATGGAAGAAGCCAAAGTAGCTCAGCAGATGTTGCTGGATGCTTTAAAAGGTGCATTTAAAACCTCCCTAAGGACCTGTGTGAAAAAAGGCACAGAAGAATCACGGTTAGTGTTACACACAGGCACATAAACAGATCCATTAACTGCAACAGCCTTTTAACTGTTATTTGTATTGAGCAGCATGAGCAAGCATGTTGTTGTTTGCTGCCTTTATTGATGTATCTGCTCTATGTTCAGCAGTCCCACAAACCTGTTATCGCTGGGAACAGCTGTGGAGCAGAGTGGTGAGCTGGGAATTGAGCACACAGCCAGTAACACTGAATAACCAGCTCCAGGCTGGTCAGAATCAGAGCCCTTAACACCTAGGACCATATGCACCATCAGAAAATGTCTAGGCATCAAAAAGAGCCAAAAGTCAGAGCACTGCCTAAGGAAGGAAAGGATTATTTGGCATTGTCAGGCTCTTGATAAACTTGAGTGTCCCACACTCTACAGAGGAGCAGGAGGCACCCTGCCCTTGTGGAGCAGGCAGGCAGCGTTCTGCAGACGCAGCAGCTTGGGCTCAACCACTGACATGGGACAGGGCTGGAAGAGACAGGTTTACAGCTACAGCCTGGGGAATAATAAGAGGAGACAGCACATGGTGTGGAGGGAGGCCACTAGAATCGGGAAGTGAAAAAGCCGGCAGCCTGGCAGGCAAAGCTTTCCCGGGGAAGAAGAGCGGTGTCATGTGCCATCTGGAGGCATAACACAGGATGAACAGGCTGCACTTCCTGTCTGCAGTGTCAGCAACTGCCTTTCATACACTTGCCTTCATCAGAGCTGACATTAGACCACAGAGCCTCTCTTCCCCTGATAGTACTTCCCCACCAGTGGAAGCACATCAGAAAACCACCAGATAAAAAACCCAAACGAGTCCAGGAGTCTCTTACAGAGGGTACAGGACTCTGTGCCTATCCTGCACTGCACTGACACAAAGGCAGAGACACAGCGTGGTGTGTGGAGAGTGCTCTGTCCCTAGCACACCAAGCACACAGCAATCTTGTAAGTACTATGACCATGCTAGGGATGTCCATGAACCATTGGCATTACATCCAGAACATCATTCCAAAGAACCTGGCTCTTCCCTGGGCACTTGGAAACCTGGAAGTAAAATGTGAGTTAAAAGCAACTTGCTTTGGATCAAACTAGACATTTTCTCAGCTAGAGGGGCTAACTGGCTGGCTGTGCTTCTGGCTGGCAGGTGATCTTTACTAAGTTAAAAGTAAATAAACCCAGGAAAAGCAACTTGAATAAGTGAGATTCTGCTGAGTAATGGGGACAAAAACCAGACCTGGATCCTTTTTCTTTGGATCTAAGAAATAGTCTGGAGAGAGGCTCCCAGCTTCTCCCCCTTGTGAGATGGACAAACAGCTCCTTCCCTCCTGCCAGTAGGGAAGGTGAGAAGCAGCTCCTGCCAGTGCTTCCATGATTGGTTTTCTGCTTCATTTGTGCAGGCAGGAGTCTGGCACAGGCAGAGTTTGCCCAACCTGAGCAGGAGAATGGAACAAAGCACAACACTGGACAGAAACTGTCAGGTACCAACACAGGAAACACTTCTGCACAGTGCTGAAAATGGACTGCCAGAGGTTTCAGCAAAATGAGGGCTTATGTGAGGGACTCTCTGAAGCAGTGCCCCAGTAACTGGGAAACAGAGTGCAGTGTGGGTGTGAGGAGCAGGAGAGCACTGTATCTACTTACCTCAGAAGCAAGCAAATTGCTGCTCTTTGCTTGCCCCTCATTCTGCCCCTGGAAAAATGCTGACTGCATCTGCATTTAAAATGCCTTTTTACTTGGATCACTAGAAGCTCTTCAGAGCCAGCATCTTTCCCATCTCTGTGAGGCTTTTTCTTTTTCCTTCAGGGAAGCAGGGCACAGTTTTCTGGTGTTGTCTTTCTTCCACGCTCCCCTTTCTGCCCCTCTTCATCCACACCTGTTCATCTCCAAACTCCATTTTGCTGCTTGGTAAGATCCAGCCAGGAAGGGCATGCAAGGGCAGCAGTATTTCTGACTACATCCCATTTATCAAGCAAAGAACAAGACAGAAATGTTACATCCTCTCCTTTCTGACCTCCACCTCTTTAATCTCACAGGCAGTAAAACTAACACCTGACAAAACCAGGTGCAGAATGTGATTTCCAGACACACAGCACCAGCTCTCCCCACTCAGACTACCACTCCAAAAGGCATCCAGCACAGCTGGTACTAGTACAGTTCTAGTACTGCAAACCTATCTGATTTAAGGGGTAAAAAGTGAAGAATTTTGGTTTCTACAAGTCTCCCTGAGGCTGATTGTCCCCAGTAGTGGTGGTCACCTGCTGCAGGTCCTGCACAGAGCTGTTCACTGTCACAGTTTCCCTTATGCAGCACCAGACTCACCAACACTGCACAACCAACCACGGTGTAGCCAGCACCTGCTCCCACTGGAAGCTGAGGAGACAATCCCACTTGGCTCTCCCCTTCTCACAAAGCACTGCAGTCACCGTGGAGGATCACAAGATTCTACAGTCAGTGTCAGCATCCCGTGATGAACTGGAGAGCTGTGGAGTGCCAGCATCACCCTCCAGGCATGTGATCCTCCTTGGGAGTGATTCAGATGACAACCAGGAAGGGAACTAAGAATTTTAGAAGACAGAAATTCAACTGAGGTCATTTTACATTAGTCTGCTGTCAGGTATCTTTGGCACAGAAGCCTGCAACATTACACAGCTGTTCCTGCACCCCCTTCTACCATTGCCCCCTGAAAACCCAACATCTCCTTCAAGAGGTGGAGAAGTCCCCACTTTTTTTATGGAAGTGAACAAGTCCTACAAACACTGGATCTCCCTCAAGGCTCTTTCAGGGAGTGGAAATCTTTTTTGAGTGGCATTGGATAAAGGTATTGCTCCTTCAATTGGTACCAGGACACATCAGCATTAGGCCCTGATCCTCAGGAGAGAGCTCCAGGGACTGTATTACACTCAAGTGCCACCCTAGAGGATGGGAGCCCACTTCCCTTATCCACTACAACATCCTCCTGAATGAAAGGGGTGTTTTGGCAAATTGATTTTGTTCAAGAGGAACTGAAAAGAATCCCACCCCTCCCCCCCCCAAAAAAAAGGAACAAGAAAAAAACAAAACAACACCCCCCCACACACAAAAAAAGACAGAAAGTGCTCTGGGATAATGCTTTTTAATTGTTATTTTTGTATCTTTAACAAATCAAACCATTAAAAACATTATAGACATGTGCTGAAATTTCCTGTACAACAAATATGAAAACAATAAAATTTGTAAATCATTTAAAGATATTCAACAGTCACTCATTTGAAACATGTCAACTTTTCCCTTCTTAAGCACAGGCCCCCAATGGGAAAAAAGAGTAGAACAGAAAGGCAGGAGATGCAAGTGCCACACAGTGGAGCTTTCAGCCTGAAAAGAGGACAGCTTTAGAGAAGCAACAGAGAGAGAAAACGCTGACCCAAGACACAGATCTCAGCAATGATAACACAGAGAACATCAGAAGAAAAGGGAAGGAAAAGTAAAAACTGTCAGGCATTCAAGTCACCTTGACCAAGGCAGACCCACAAGGCAGTGGAGCACTACCTGGAATCCTCCTCTTCCTGCAGAGATACTCTGTGAGGCAAATCCCCATTCACATCGACACTCTGGCCAACGTGATGTTTACACCACCTGAAGCCTTACCACCTTTCTCCACCCCTACTTGGGACCAGCAGGGCTTTTAGTTCCAATTCTAGACTCTTCTCATGAGTCAAGTTTTATGAAAGCACAAGTACTACAACTGTTTGCAAAATGGACACTTGTTGGGTGATGACAGAATTTGGTCAAAACAAGGGGACAGATAGGTTGGTTTGCTGCAAGAGTGCCTGGGTGGAGGTCAGGCAGAAGCCCATTCCAGTCCATCCCATTCCAGCTAGTCTTCTGATGTTCTGCTGCATTGTAATGCAAGCACATAATCTAGTGTGGAAGATTCATCTCCCTCTGTGCTATACAAAACAAGGGCCTTCTGAAGCCAGAGAGCATCTGCCACCCTAGGGCAGCACGTTCTTGGGAGACCTGGAACAACAAACACTGGCTCTGTGCTCTGCACAGGTGTGCAGTAATTACAAGACTAGGAGAGGAAAAAAAGAACATGACTGTAAGGGGCAGGCTTTCCACTCTCCCAGTTCCTTTGGAATGCTTCTGTTTGGTCCAAGTGGTTTATCTTTGTCATCTGACAGCAGCTTAGGAAGAACACTGGGTGAGGGACGCTCTATGTGAACTGCCAGCTGGGATGGAATCGGGCAGGGTCACTAACCTCATGTTGGTTTCTTGTGGGGTCTTTCATTTCCATTTTCACTTTAAGAGTATTTCAGAGAAGGAGAGAAAAGGAAAAATTCAAGAACACAGAAATGGCTGCTACAAACAAGCCCCCAGACCCAAAAGCTGAAGTGCACTGTGGTTCATCCTCCAGTTTTAATCACCCACAGCACCATTTCACAACAGGTTGTACAAAACTCCTGCAGGTGTACAGTTACAGTTGTGCACCAGGAATTCCTGCATTTTCCTTCAGCTGACAGTGAAATCTGCAAGGCTGCCAGGTTCCACTGCAGTGCCACATATACTCCTAGTATCTGCAGCTTTTTCTGATGACTCCACTAAACCAAACACCACCCCCCAGAAAAACAAAACAGAACAAAACAACAACAAAAAAGCAGCAGAATTCCAGGGACTCTGGTTATTAAACCTTCATAGTTTTATAGCTATTCTATAGCATTATTCATAAACTTCATAATCCTCTGCAATGCAACCAGTGCAATGATCTGAAGACCTAAAAACACCACCCTCCCACCCACCCCCACCCCCCACCCCACTACTGAAGAAGTCCTTCATTGGCAATGCCTTCATAAGTCTAACAGTTATGTACCAGCAAAACAAAATCCAGTCTAATCCTTGACTTGTGAAAAAACAAAATCACCAACAAGAGGGTTCCTGCTTGTTTGTTCTGTTTCTCATAGGACCAGTTAAAACAACAGCAGCAGTATATTGCAACTAATTACAAACCAGTTACGTCAGATCAATGAGATGCGGGCAGGTAAGATGTGTCCCAGTTCTGAACGGCTGAAACCACCGAGAGCTTGGCCTTTACAGCAGAATTTTGTGCAGCTTGTTTTGGTAAGAAACAGTAAAGCCAGTCAATCTGTCTGGGAGTGCTTGGACACTTGGAACCTCAGCTTCAACATTTTCACAGATTTGTATATTTGAGGAAAAGGAAAAAAAAATAACAAACAAAACCAACAATGATAAAAAGACACCGACCTGAGTAAAACTCTATCAGAATAGAGTGATCATTATTCAGTAAATCATATATTGCACCTTTAAATAAATCATTATAAACTGTATAAAAACAGGAATAGCAGGCAGGAACAGGGAGGAGCTCTTCTGTCCTTCATGCACACCCACACGCAGCCCCACACGCATTCACATTCACTTGCTCCAGGTTCTTCACTACAGTTAAAGCTCGGAGTGACAGAGCACACTCCTTCTCCTCTGGCAGAGGCACCGAAACGTTAAGGCAGGGGATATTGGTGGTGAAAATGCAACAAACACCACAGCTCACCTCCAAACTTCCAGAGAAGTTCCTGCCAACAGTGCAACTACAGTTAAGTTGGACATAAGCCTCACTTAAAAATCTGTGTTCTCATTATGAGTTTCAGTACAAAAATAGAATCTCTGATGGGTTTTTTTTTGTTTGTTTTTGTCTTCTTTTTTTTTCCCCCCCTAGAGTAGCAACTAGAAAAGGCACAATTTCCAAGTATAAATGTCCATTTCAAGGAGCTGCTTGTGCTCCTTTTTAAATAAAAAGGAACACAGGAGAGGAAATAAAAATAATATAAAAGAAAAAAAAAAATCACAGAGGCACAGATCTAGTAGCCGAGATACAGTAGATAAAATAGGTTCCTGAAACTTAGAATTAAATATATTAAACCAGCCCACAAGCCTGGTGTCTGTAAATGAAATCATAGGAAACTGTCACAAGAAGCTTGTGTTATTACTTGAACATTTAAATCCTAGGTCACTGTTCATACTGCAAGCGCTATCTCACCGATCAGTACTGTTAAATTCCCAAGGGAAAAGCAAGAGTCCTCTGTTAAACAGTTTTGGCTTGGCTGTGGTTTTTTTTGTTAAATAGCAACCTGTGGCTCCTGCCAGCACGGCCTTTTTCCCTCCTGTAGGTCACATCTTCACGTGGGGACAGAGCTGGGGAAGCCAGACACGAGACACTGCACACAGTTCCGGAAAACACGAGCAGAGCATCTCCCTTCCCTGGGCGCGGGCGACACGTTCCTCCTGGAGACACTGCCGTCCTGCCAGGCTATGCGTGGTAGCCATTGGCCTTCCCAAAGCCTGGCCCAGGTGTGAAATTCTCATAGATTGCCATTGCTGTCATGTTTTGGTAAATGAGATCAGTTTTCTTGTCTTTCTGGGATCTAATAATATCCATAACACACTGGTTCAGGAAGACGTACTGGTCCTGATGGGGAGAAAGAGAAGGAGGTTTAGACTCAAGGTGAGGAGAAAATTCTTCACTGAGTGAGTCGTTTGTCATTGGAATGTGCTGCCCAGGGAGGTGGTGGAGTCACCGTCCCTGGAAGTGTTCAAGAGGGGACTGGACGTGGCACTTGGTGCCATGGTCTTGTCATGAGGTCTGTGGTGACAGGTTGGACTCAATGATCCTCGAGGTCTCTTCCAACCTTAGTGATACTGTGATAATCCTTTTCTAGAAAACACCTGATGCAGAAAGTAATCCTGCTCCTGAACACAGGCTTGGAGTTTGGGATGCACCACAATGGTGTTCTCACAGAGTATTTTTTAGAAGTTGCATGCATAGTTCATAGAAAATAAGGCTGGGAAAGGACCTCATGATGTCATCTTGGTGCCATGGTTTAGTTTATGAGATAGTGTTGGGTGATAGGTTGCACTCAATGATCTCAAAGGTCTTTTCCAACCTGGTCTGGTCTGGTCTGGTCTGGTCTATTCTATTCTGGTCTATTCTATTCTATTCTATTCTATTCTATTCTATCCTATCCTATCCTATCCTATCCTATCAAGTTACCCCAGGGGAGGTTTAGGCTGGATTTGAGGAACAAGTTCTTCCCAAAAAGGGTTGTCAAGGCCCGGAACACACTGCTCAGGGCAGCCCACTCCTGGAGCGGTTTCAAAGCTATGGAGATGTGGTGCTGAGGGCCACGGTGCTGAGTGGTGATCCAGCAGTGCTGGGTTAATGGTTAGACTCGACCTGAAAAGTCTCTTCCAAGGAAAATGATTTATGAATCACCCCCCCCCTAAAGAACTAGGATCAAATTTGCTGCCATGCCTTACACCTTTTGAAAAGACCTTCATGATGGAGTCTGCACAGCCTTTTTCAAATCAGTTGGGTATCACTTTTGGATCAAAGGGGCAATTTCAGCAGGAACACAAAAGAAAAGATGCACATTGTGACCACCTGACTCAAGATAAGCCTTGCTCACAGCTGCAAGGATAAAACCACGTGGGTAAAACAAGCTGCAACCCCCTTTGTTTTTTGACAGCTGCAAAGCTGTCTGTAAAGAGACTGCTTGGACATACTACAGCTCCTGGCTGCAACGACTTTTGTGTGAGGAGATGAAGCAGGAAGGAGGGCAGTTAAATCAAGAGCAATTTCAGTTGGCTCTTTAATAGCTCGAGTCCCCCCTTCCCGGAGTGAGCCTCACCTCAGTCTGCACCATCAGCGGCCGGTGCATGCGAAGGTCGTACACCACCCCGTACACGTCCACAGTGCTCTCCATCTCCATCTGCTGGATCAGGCGGTCAATGGCGATGAACGTCCCTGTCCTCCCAACACCAGCACTGCAATGACACAGCGAAGCTCTTTGCTGCTCGCTCTCAACCACCTGCTGACAGCTGGCCAGCGAGCCAACTAAGGTGTTTGCTATGATTTCAGTGGCACAGGTATGAAAAGACTCTGCAGCACCAAGAGGGAGGTAGGACACGCTTTTGAGCCTCCCAGCCTTGCACTTACACAACACCACAAACAAAAGCACTTGAAAAGGCAACTTTTTCATCCCAGTTTCCCAGGCTAGGGGAGATGGCCTTGTGTAGTAACATTTTCTATCACATCATTTGATACCTTCACAGCACTGCTACATTTCTGAGGCAGAAACGCACAAAACAGGGCAAAGGTTTTAGCTGGGCAGAGTAAACAGCCATTAAGCCGAGGGATTTAAAAAGACTTCTTTTTCTTTCCTTTTTTTTTTGTTGTGGGTTTTTGTTATGCTTTGGGTTTGTTTTTTTAATTGGTGTGGAATTTTTTATTTTTTTTGTGTGTTTTTGTTTTTTGCTGCTGTTTGGTTTATTTTTATGGTGCCATGGTTTAGTTGATTAGATGGTGTCGGATGATAGGTTGGACTCAATGATCTCAAAGATCTTTTCCAACCTGGTTAATTCTATTTTATTCTATTCTAGTTTTGGTGGTGATGGTTTGGGGGTTTGGTTTGGGGTGTTGTTGGTTGGCTGGTTTGGTTTTGTGGTGGTTTTTCCCTTTTCTTTTGGGTTCTTGGGTGTGGTGTTGCAGTGGGTTGAGAGGGTCACAACCCTGTTTAAGGGACAACCTTGTTTACATTGAAAAAAGAATTTTAAAGGGCAGCCAGAAGATGAAAGTGCATCCAACACACACACACACACACACATTCTGCCCACCTGCAGTGCACCAGCGTAGGAGAGTCAATTGGATTCTGACTGCTGTACTCATGCACGAGATGTCTGAAGTTGATGAGGAGGTCTGTTGTCTCTGGCACTCCGTGATCTGGCCAGGAGGTGAAGTGGAACTGGCGCACAGTGTGGCTCTCTGGTGTGTTGGCCTACAGAAACAGGCACACAATAGAAGAAAACTGGCTTCAGAGGAGCAACAGTGGGGACTCCCAATGGATGATCAGTTGGTATATTCAAAGCCCCACAACAATCCACTCTCAAACAATCCACTCTTATCTTTTTCCCCTCAGCTAACTCTGAATTCAATCAGGAAAGACTTCTTTATTACAAGAGTGGTCAGGCACTGGGACAGGCTGCCCAGGGAAGTAGTGGAGTCACCATCCCTGGAGGTGTTAAACAAAAGGACAAGTGGCACTTCAAGACATGGTTTAGTGGGCAGGGTGATGTTGGGATGGTGGTTGGGACTTGATGATCTTAAAGATCTCTTCCAACCTGATTGATTCTATGACTCTGTAAGTCTACGTTTCAGTGAAACTCTTATAATCTGTCACTCCAGTGTTGTTTGGCTTGTGAACTGACAGTGCTAAGATAAAGCACTCCTGCAGATGTTTCTACACCAACAACTAACACCTGAGGGGGTACTCACCTTTTCTACAGTGAAGTCCCTTATCGTCCATTCTGGAAGGACAATCTCTGAGACCATGGTTACAATAATGTCACCATAGCTCTTGGACTCTTTGTCTGGCCAGTACTGCTCACATTTTGTCTGAGGAGAGAGTTACAAGGTTAGAGAGTTACACACAGCAGTGAAACAACTGGCCATGAGTTTTAGATAAAGCACCACGCTGGAGGCAGGGGTAGGATGCGTGCCCAGGGAGGTGGTGGAGTCGCCAACCCTGGAGGTGTTCAAGAGGGGATTGGATGTGGCACTTGGTGCCATGGTCTAGTCATGAGGTCTGTGGTGACAGGTTGGACTTGATGATCTTTGAGGTCTCTTCCAACCTTACTGATACTGTGATACTGATACCTGTCCCAATGCCCTATTCCAGGGCAAAAGCACTACTAAAATAACTCTTTAGGGAGAAGAACCCACCCTTAGAGATTCTATAACGCTCCTGTGACAATCTGTTCAGTCAGACAGGGTAGTCAGCAGACAGAAAAGTGGGGAACAAGCTAATGAGAGAGAAGGGCTTATTTAATTTAAAACCAATCTTCCACTAAGGGGGTAGTTGTCAAAAGAAAGTGGTCTGCCTCTAACCTTCTAGGGTAGCAACAAACTGAGAGAGATCCAACTGCAGTTTGAATGCAAACATACCCGGGCCTGTTCAACACACTTGGTCAGCATCACAACAGAGTAGACGTTCTTCTCCCAAATCATGCGCCAGAAGTCCTCTATTGTATTGGGCAAAGGACCCTGTGCAGCAATAAATGCCTTCTTGGAGTTGTAGCCCTAAGGAGTAAAAAAAAACCCCAAATAAATACACACACAGACACACCTGCATCAGTGAGGCAAACCAAATGAAACCCAATCCATTTCAAACATGGTTCGGAGCTGTTAAACCCACACCACCATAACACACACTGTATCTCCTTCCAACTGATTGATGGAGCAACTTACAGGCATATAGTTTGCATTGATATAATCACCACTTCCAGAGCCTTGATCTGAAAGTTTCACACGAGAAATATCATCTGTGGAAAGAGAAAAAAAAAAGGGGGGGGGGGGGGGAGGGGAAGGGAAGAAAGGATTAATTTCATAGCTAGAACATTCCAACAACATGCTGCTGATTGAATGCATGCTTTGTGCTCCAAAGGTGGTTTAGAACCAAGGGTATTTTAGGAATAAAATATAACATTAGGAATCACAGAGAGCTCTAAGCTTAGAATTCTTGTAACAAAAGGTCTCAGAAAAGTGAGTGGCCAGGATCAAGGTTCAGAACATTCAACAGAGATTATTGTTTTCCTAAAACATGGTTTGGTTTTGCTTATTTCTTTTGAACCCAACATGAAATGGCTAGAGTTTAGTTCCTGGAGAACAATAGGTAATTTGTTACCTGCTGCTACTGCAGCTCAGGTTTTCCCTTCAAAGCATCCCTCAGTACCCATTCACTGTTCACCATCCAGTCCCTCCTTACAGCCTGCTACACTGAGGTGCCTGCAGACAGCTTGACCAGGCTAAGCTCACCTCCAAAGCTGCCCAGCAGCACCTTAATGCCTCTCCTAGCGCTGCACATCTATCTGTCCATAGTCAATTGTTAACCCACTGCTTTTTCAATCTGCATTGCAAGTTTCTTATAAATGGATAATTCAAATTATTTACTTAAGAGAAGGTTCTGTAAGGAGCTTTCTTGAGGGAAAGTTTGGGAGCTTCAGGGAACATACTTGAGGGAAGTGCTTTAGGTTTGCTTAGACAATGGGTTTGGGAAAGCAGCAGCTGAGAGTCATTCATTTGGAAATTGATGACAGTAATCCCTCTCTGAAACTTCTGAAATTAAATGAGATTAGGCAAACCCAAGGCTTTTCACCTAAAAACTGAATCAGTATAAGACACAAAACCAAACAGAGCAGTAACTCACATGGCAAGACATTGTTGTATCTATTTTTTCCCCTGTTCTCAGCAAGTTCAGCAGCAAATTTAGGCTGATGAACACCAGCAGACTTGAGTTCCTACAATAAAAGAAGGGCTCGTGAGCACTCAGTCTTGGTTTAGGATTTGTACAGAAACACAACTGAAACAGGAAAATACTTCAGATGCTCTTGTCTTTGCTGCTAAAGTAAGCAGGTTGGGCTGGGAGAGAGGAAACAAAAATCACCTTTTTACAGAGTGCAAGGATGACAGTGGCAAACTTGATGGAGAAGGGATTAACAGAATGCAGGCATAACAGCACGTTTATATCCTAGAGATGAGCTTTAAGTACCAGAAGTACACAGCAGTGACATTGTCACCCCAAGGCAGCAGACTCCTTTGCATAAGCTTTGCAGACACTACAGGCAGAGGGAGTAAATACATCATGAAAGGACTGAAGGAAGCAGAATCCAAGAGGAAGGTAAGGTAGAGCACAAGCCTGCAAAGGACAACCAAAGGGACAGAATTTGATCTGGAAGGAAGAAAGTCAATTAATAGCTTCAGGAAGATGAAGCTATTAACAGCAGACACGACAAAACCCTTCCTGACATTGGATTCCTGTCTTTTGTACCTTGTAACAATGGGGCTTTAGCACATGTCCTAAGCAGAGCATAATTGCTGCCTCTCTGACTGGTCCTTCAATCTATTCACAGGTATGGTTTGCAAATCACACCTACACCCTGAAGAAATCAGTGATATTAGCAAGAGAGCTGTCTTACCAAGATACAAAAACCAAAGGGCAGAGCTTTCCCTAGGCCAACTCTGCAGTGTGAGTAGTGCAGGAACTCGAAAGAGCCTCTCAGTAGTGGGAGCTCAGAGCAGCAAGCCATGCTCACAGGTAGAGAAAATAGTTCTTAATGTGAAGTATTTGTCATGCACTTCAACTAAATTTGGAGCTTAATCAGGACAGGGAAGGCTCTACACATGGCTTAATCATCTCTGTAATGAAGCTCTCTTCTCCCCTTCAGTAAGCCTCAGGTATGCTCCATGGGAAAGCTAATTTGCATTCCCAAAAATCTTTGTCATGAAGCTCTCTCCACTGAGGGCACATACCTCATACTCTTCAGCAAACCCACAGTTGGAGTCAGCTTGCTGCTTCTTAAAGTAGGACTCAAAGTTCTCCACTTTAATCAGCTTTGATCTAAAATGAAAGAAGCCATGTGTTGGTAATGTATTAGGTAAATAACCCATTAATTCAGTTAATGTGTTAGAAAGTGTGCTTTACTTACTTCTTGATTCTTCAGGGGAGGGTGAGGGGAAGAAAAAAAAGGTTGATTAGACACATGCAGCTGCATTTTTCACTATGTGAATACAAGAATGAAAGCATGACTGTTAGTAGCAGCCACAAACCCGCATTTACAGGGGAAGGGTATCAAGTACAGCATTTAACTGATTCGTTACACCAAGGAGAGAACAGCACATCCTTTGGGAGGAGAACATCACAGAAGGTCTCAGTCAGCCCCTTATGTGCTCCCACCAGACAGGCCCCAGTCTCTGGTGTATTTTATGTCAACTAGCAAAGCATCCCCAGGTGGGATTTCATGGGATGCTCCGGCCACACCTTTCCACAAGCAGGGAAATTGGTGCAAGAGCCAATAAGGTGATTCAAGTGCACTGCCTGTGACTTCCAATGTATTGGCCAGCTTTAACCATCTCAATATTATCTGAATTAATGGCTCAGCACAAAGTACTGGAAAATCCATGCAGAATTTTGCCTGTGTGCACTTTATCAGCAATTTAGATGTGCACAGAAGCCTGTATTTCATTCAGCCATCCTGCTTTCTAAATCACATGGAGCATTTCTGTGTTTAATAGCAATTCATGAAGCAAGCCCTCAAATCCCTGCAGCAGCTCTAGAAGCCTTGATCAATGTGGTTATTTTTAGTCTGCAGGCTGAAGAATTGAAATTCCATGGGGAATTAACACTGTGAAATGCTATATAAAACTGCACAGAAAACAAGTATCAGGGTTCAGAGGAAGTTTGGCAAGTATCACTTGAGCTCAGAAAACATGTGAAAGGACTTACTTGATTGGAGAAAAGGACACTTCAGTATTCCTTTTATCTTTCCTATAAGGTGAAAGAAAACAACACAACAGGTTCACAGCAGAATGGGGAAGCTCTTTTCATTCTTGTCCACAGCTATTGGATTCCCTTATAAAAGCAGCAGCAGTTCATCAAGGGAACAAAGACAACTGGACTAAGGGCCCTACAGCTACTTTAGAAAGGATGTACCACACAATCAGAAGCAAGAAAAAGCCTTTGTGGACTCTTAAATCCCAGATTATTTGGAAAACCCTGGAAACTGAGAGACCAGCTCAAACCCTAGGTAGCTCCTCACTTTCTGGAAAACTCCAGAATAGAAGTTTCATGTGGTGGGCTATTAAGCCATTAAAAAGTGTGATTACTGGATAATGAAAAATAAATCCATCTGAGACACAATTACATACAATAATTTGTCATGCTTACTTCTGATTGAGCTACTTCATCAGCATGCAGCATTTCAGAGGAGCTACATAAACTAAATCTCAACTCTTCAGGTTGAAGAAAGCCATCTAAGTGGTTAGCTGCATCAGTTCTAATCCATAACATACAAATAAGACTTTTAATAGAACATATTTTAAAGCACTGTAACAGAGGTGTAGAGAACAGAAAAAGAGGGTTGTTTTTTCAGGAGCAAGACACAGAAGTGCAATACTGGTGTTCCCCTTCACAACAGGTAACAATGAACACATTACCTTCTCCTTCTCCAGAATATGAAACCCCCAATAGCCACTACAGCAAATACACCCAAAAGGCATCCAATGACAGCTCCAGCAACGACACCTGGTAAAAGAGAACAAGTTCTACTCGCTACTTATTCACCTCTTTGGTTGTGCTATAACTTAGCATGCTACAGGAGAACCTTGCAAGTGAGAGGGCACACTGCTCTACTGAACATCTTGTCTTGACTGTGTCCTTTGGCAGTAGAGCTACTGAAAGCTCATTAAGAATAATAAACCAAGGATGGTAAATTAATGAAAATGTTAGGATTAAAGGAGCACTATTTGCATTCCAATACACTTGCTTCTAATATTGGAATTAAAGGATCACTGTTTGTGTTCCAATACACCTGCTTCTAACACTGGGATTAAAGGAGCACTAATTGCAGTCCAATACGCCCACTTCTACTTTAGCAGAACTGTTAGAACATCAGGTGGTTTTTGCTACTTGTTTCTGTACCCAAGTCTTGTGCTATCCAATCCCTTTGGACATGCCATGAGCAGCACAGCTTTCGGTAGAAGTCATACATGGGAGAAAGAGGTCACCCTCAGAAGTAGCAAGGTATGAATTTAGAGATCAGTGCCACTGCAAAGCTAGTTAGAAAAACAATCCTCCACAGAGAAACCAATGGGTGTTTTGCTGTCATGGAACCTGTCATAACTGAGAAAGCTCCATGCACTGTGTATGTGCCAGGCTGCCAGGCCTATATTTGCCATCTACTATACCTGGATCCTGTGGTAGGAAAACTGCCTCAGAACAGGGTGAAAAAGTCACATAACTATCTTCTCCCACAATGATGCCTGACTCGGTAAAGGTTATATTAGTGAAACCTGCAACACTTGCCCTGTGGGGAAGAGAGAAGGAAATTAACCAAGAAAACCCAAACAAACAACAGGTAAATGCAGGGCTTGAACAGCCTCAGGCAAGGCGTGTTATCACTTCCTGAGATAGTCTTTTAGGGCAGCAAAACTAACCAGTGGTGCCAAAGAGCTACCTGTATGATTGAACTGGAATCAAGGGTCCGTTCTCATAGCCGTACGTTCTGTTCCCCTTGCCCACATCAACCACGGTTGTGCCGTTCCGGGAATGCAAAGCAGGAGATTTCGTCTGCTCTGCACTGATGACGTATGCCACGTAGGCAACTGTTGTCTTCCTCTTGAAATCTTGGTATGTGTTGCTCAGTTTAGACTCCAAAGACTCACAATCTTTGGGGAAAAAAAAGAAACAAGGCTAGATGTCGTCACCCAGATTCCGTGTGCAAGAGACTGATGTTCAAATCTGCAGTTCTGGGGCAGCTGAGTAGGAATGGGGAAAAGCAATCTTCTGTACTGGTGTATTACACAGAGAGAGGTACAAAGGTATTTCTTGGGAATAGAATATAGAATAGAATTAACCAGGTTGGAAAAGACCTTTGAGATCATTGAGGCCAACCTATCACCCAACACCATCTAATCAACTAAACCATGGCACCAAGCACCCCATCCAATCTCTTCCTAAACACCTCCACTGATGGTGACTCCACCACCTCCCTGGGCAGCACATTCCAATGGCCAATCACTCTTTCTGTGAAGAACTTCCTAACCTCCAGCCTAAACCTCCCCTGGTGCAGCTTGAGACTGTGTCCTCTTGCTCTGGTGCTGGTTGCCTGGGAGAAGAGACCAACCCTCACCTGGCTATTGTACAGAAAAGCAAAGACAGACCTACAGCCAAACTGCTGCAAGACAAGTTTGTGATGTTAAGACAAAAGGATAAACACAAAAGTCAAATTCCACTTGAGGGAAACCACATCAGCTGCTTTGTTCTTCCAGTGCTCTGGCAAAAAAGAAATGAACTCAAACCTGCACTGCAGAAATAAGTTCCTTAATTTTATGACTTATCACTAGACATTCACAAATTCTCTGTTCTGATGCTTTCCCTGGTGTTCAACACCCCATGGCATGTAACACTGACCATGCCCTTCAAGCCTCCCACCTGCACCCCGTCTCTCTGTTAATGAAGTTTTAAAGCAAAATTAGAAGGAAACCTTTTTTTTATTTATTATTATTCTTGTTAAGTTAAGGTTAAGGTTAAGTTAAGGTTAAGTTAAGGTTAAGGTTAAGTTAAGGTTAAGGTTAAGGTTAAGGTTAAGTTAAGGTTAAGGTTAAGTTAAGGTTAAGGTTAAGGTAAGGTTATCTTCCAGCTAAAGAAGGAAGGGGAAGAAACAACCCATATTCCAAAAGCTGCTTAGTTTAGTAGCTCTGAAAATCATCCTTTGGGGAAAAAGGACACTACACAATTTTGTGGCAGGAATCACTGGCAAATCAAGATGGTAACAGCACAATGGCAACGGATATGAAACACATACAAGATTAAACCAGCCTGTAAAAGGCTGAGTGAAAACCTGAAAAGAGAGTACTCTGGCCTCAGGGGAGCAAGGTGTTTGCCTCATGATTCATGAAAGGTGATTGAAAACACTGAGCCAGCTTTTTCTTTGTTAATTTAACACTTATTTAGAGTTTCAAACATAATGGAGTCTGATAATGCGTTTCACATGGCTGCAAGAATAGTGTCATAACTTCTTACCTTGCCCTGTTGTGATCATGACTGCATAGGCTTTTAATGGTCCATTCACTGACTCAAAATCAGAGAATTCAACAGACAAGGAGTTGTGACTGATTGCCTTGACTACAGGATGTTCTCTTGGAGCAGGTGGGTCTATCAACAGAAATTAGAGTTTTCAGTACCTTAGTAACTGATAAAGAACAGTTTCTCAAACAAGCAAATGCTCTGATAGTGTTCATATAATGCACATTTATTAAGCACCACATGAGACACTGCATAGAATCATAGAATCACAGAACAGTCCAGGATGGAAGAGACCTCCAAAGGTCATCCAGTCCAACCTCCCCACACTCAGCAGGGACATCCTCAACTAGAACAGGTTGCCCAGGGCCTCATCAAGCCTTATCTTGAATATCTCCAGGGAAGGAGCTTCAGCCACCTCCGTGGGCAACCTGTTCCAGTGTTCCACTACCCTCATAGTGAAGAGCTTCTTCCTGATACCCAATCTAAATCTGCCCTTCTCTAGTTTGAAGCCACTGCCCCTCATCCTGTCACTGCAGGCCTATGTAAACAGTCTTTCTCCCTCCTTCCCTGCAGGCCCCCATCATGAACCTAGCGTTTTATTTGCAGGCAGATAATGTACAGTATATCAATCTGGTGTTCTGCACTCATGAAGTTCATATTTTGCTTCTACAGATATTTCTCATCCTCTAATTGTGAAGCTTACCAGTAATGCTTGTATTGCACACTGCATGCACTTCAGGGCTTACACCAGGACCATCTGAAAGAGTTACAATAGTAACATCATAGGAGGTGAAATAAGCCAAAGCTGTGACGCTGAGGTTGTTCTCTGAGCCTTCGCTCACGCAGAGTGAAGCATTTTCTTCTTTTACCAAGGAGTCCTCATATATTCTAATCATGAAGCCAGAATTGTTACCAAAAGGACATTTCCACTTCAGCATTAGGGAAGGTTGCTTGGCCACTGGTTCACACTGAAATGAATTCACTGAGGCAGGAACTACACACACACAAAAAAAAGAACAAGAAAAAAACAGAGGAGTAAGATATCAAGTACTGTAGTCACCAGAAAAAAAAATGTCTGTTTAAGTTCAGTGTAAAACCACAGGATTCCTTCCATGTTTGAAAAGATGAAACCACTGCCTACAAGGACTTCCTACCCCACTTAGCACACTAAGCACACAGACCCTTTAGCACTCTGCAAGTCCTCTGCAGACAGCTTTACAGAGAAAACTTTGGTGGAGTATATCCACTGAGACCAGCAAAGTTTGCAAAATACAGAACCACCTACACTGAACATCTTTAGAGCAGTACATAATTGATGCTAATTTCTATATAACTGCATAGAAGTCTTATTAGCTAACAAGTAAGAAAAAGAGCATAAGCTCGGTGTAGTAAATGCACAGCAGCAGCCAGCGTTGCTCAAGCTCAGGCAAAACAGGACAAAAAGAAGGAAAGGACACAGCAGCACATACTGAAAGCAAAGGAGAAAAAAAGGGCATGGTGCCTAGCATGAGGAGCACAGGAGTACCTGAGTCTTCTCCTCTCTGCTGATGAACTGAGCAGGGCAGTGTGGCCAAGAGCCACACACTATAGTGCTGCATACAACCCAGCTGCAGCCACAGGCCCTCTAAAGGGGGAAGTTCCCCAGGCACAATGCACTCTCCTCAAAATAAAGACCTGAGGGCCTCATCCACAAGGAAAGCAACAATTGCCCTACAGCACTAACATTGCTGATGGTAGAGAGGCAGTGAAATAGAACAATATTGTATTTCTACCCTTGGGCAGGTAGGCAGCAAAATACAGCCCACCAGCAACAGGGCTGCAAGAAATGGTGACTTACTTGTGTACAGGTCTATGGACACTCCTTCTCCTTCAGTCTGGCTGTCATTCACCCCTGCAAACACCGTGAAAGTGTACAATGTCCCAGGGATTAACTTAGTGATTTCAGCTGCAGAGTCATTGGATGTCTGGTTCACACGAGAGGAGTCACTAACAACCTCTATCCTGTATGTGTAGGAGCTGGCATTGCTGTCAGTCACTGTCCATGTTAAGTTGACAGATGTGTCACCAACATACTCTGCCCTGAGATCCTGGACCGGGCTGGGCCCTGTGAAAGACAAGACAACAGTGTGTTGACCTGCAAGAACATCTGCTCACATACATAGACAGAAGAAACACAGGTACACCACTGCTTCACATCTCTCATTGTTGAGACACCAGGAGAACCCCAGCATCATCCCCAGAGGCTCCTGGAAGGTTTTGCATGCCAAGAGCCACACACTATAGTGCTGCCCAGAACCCAGCTGCAGCCACAGGCCCTCTAAAGGGGGAAGTTCCCCAGGCACAATGCACTCCCTTCAAAATAAAGACTGCAAGGAAGGCAACAATTCCCCTACAGCACTAACATTGCTGATGGCAGAGAGGCAGTGAAATAGAACAATATTGTACTTCTACCCTTGGGCAGGTAGGCAGAGCTCTGAGCTGCACAGCAAAACACAGCCCACCAGCAACAAGGCTGCAAGAAATGGTGACTTACTTGTGTACAGGTCTATGGACACTCCTTCTCCTTCAATCTGAATGTCATTCACTCCTGCAAACACCGTGAAAGTGTACAATGTCCCAGGGAGTAACTCGGTGATTTCAGCTCCAGGGGCACTGAACGTCAGGTTCCTGCTAAAGGAGCCATTGACAGCCTCTATCCTGTATGTGTCGGAGCTGCCATTGCTGTCACTCACTGTCCATGTTAAGTTGACAGATGTGTCACCAACATACTCTGCCCTGAGATCCTGGACTGGGCTGGGCCCTGTGAAAGACAAGACAACAGTGTGTCGACCTGCAAGAACATCTGCTCACACACAAGGACAAAAGGAACACAGGCACACCACTGCTACACTCTCTTCACATTTCTCACTGTGGAGACTCCAGGAGCACCTCAGCATCATCACTAGAGGTTCCTGGAGGCTTCTGCATCAATGGAGAGATACAAGAGAACCAGACACATAGTATTATAGTATCAGTCAGGGTTGGAAGGGACCACAAGGATCATCTAGTTCCAACCCCCCTGCCATGGGCAGGGACACCCCACACTAGTTCAGGCTGGCCAGAGCCTCATCCTGCCTGGTCTTATCATTGTGAGTGGGATTAATTTCCCCTTGACACTCCAAAGCAGAAGCATAGATCACCACCATGCCAGTTCTTCCATGGCTTCCCTTAGGAATTCAGAAGTGTTGTCAGGAAAGACAGAGGGCTGCAGGGGAAGGTGGGGAGAGGAGATAGTGGTGTATCTGTGCACAGCAAAACGTAAGCAACATCAAATATCACTGGAAAAGGAACAGAGGTGAACACCTGGGCACCCTGTTCTTTTGCCACTCTTCATGCCCTGATCTCACTCACTGAGATAAAAAGCTCACTGTCTAAAGCTCACTCTCCTACCGTAGCCCACTGGTGGCCCTAGGCCCCCAAAGCACACATGTTCCCTGGAAACATCACAATTTCTCTCTGTGGAAGCCATTTAAAATCAGGGTCTGAGGCCCTCATCCTTCACGAAGCACAGGCAGAAAAACTGCCCACATAAATCCTAGGCCAGGAAGGTAGATTCTGGGGAAGAGTTCCTTCATTTTACCACAGAATTTGGAGACCACATTCAATAATTGCTGGTTTGGAGAGGGCTTGTTTTACTTTACTTTTCAAAAGAAGGCTGTCTTTACCACACAAGCACCTCTGCAGGCAGGCAAAGCACAGCACTTCTGCCTGCAAGTCCTTCCATTTTCAATCCTTAGGCAGCTAGGCAACACACAGCAAAACACAGGCCAGCAGGAGGAAGGCTGTGAAAAATGGTGACTTACTTGTGTACAGGTCTATGGACACTCCTTCTCCTTCAGTCTGGCTGTCATTCACCCCTGCAAACACCGTGAAAGTGTACAGCGTCACACGGACCAACTCGGTGATTTCAGCTTCAGGGGCACTGAACGTCAGGTTCCTGCTAAAGGAGCCATTGACAACCTCTATTCTGTATGTGTAGGAGCTGGCATTGCTGTCAGTCACTGTCCATGTTAAGTTGACAGATGTGTCACCAACATACTCTGCCCTGAGATCCTGGATTGGGCTGGGCCCTGTGAAAGACAAGACAACAGTGTGTCGACCTGCAAGAACATCTGCTCACATACATAGACAGAAGAAACACAGAGACACCACTGCTTCACATCTCTTCACATCTCTCATTGTTGAGAATCCAGGAGAACCCCCAGCATCATCCCCAGAGGCTCCTGGAAACTTTTGCATGCCAAGAGCCACACACTACAGTGCTGCCCAGAACCCAGCTGCAGCCACAGGCCCTCTAAAGGGGGAAGTTCCCCAGGCACAATACACTCCCTTCAAAATAAAGACTGCAAGGAAGGCAACAGTTCCCCCACAGCACTAACATTGCTGATGGCAGAGAGGCAGTGAAATAGAAGGATACTGTATTTCTACCCTTGGGCAGGTAGGCAGAGCTCTGAGCTGCACAGCAAAACACAGCCCACCAGCAACAAGGCTGCAAGAAATGGTGACTTACTTGTGTACAGGTCTATGGACACTCCTTCTCCTTCAATCTGAATGTCATTCACTCCTGCAAACACCATGAAAGTGTACAATGTCCCAGGGAGTAACTCGGTGATTTCAGCTTCAGGGGCACTGAACGTCAGGTTCCTGCTAAAGGAGCCATTGACAACCTCTATCCTGTATGTGTAGGAGCTGGCATTGCTGTCACTCACTGTCCATGTTAAGTTGACAGAAGTCTCACCAACATACTCTGCCCTGAGATCCTGGGCTGGGCTGGGCCCTGTGAAAGACAAGACAACAGTGTGTCGACCTGCAAGAACATCTGCTCACACACAAGGACAGAAGAAACACAGACACACCACTGCTTCACTCTCTTCACATCACTCTTTTTTGAGACACCAGGAGAACCCCAGCATCATCCCCAGAGGCTCCTGAAGCCTTTTCCATGCTAAGAGCCACACACTACAGTGCTGCCCAGAACCCAGCTGCAGCCATAGGCCCTCTAAAGGGGGAAGTTCCCCAGGCACAATGCACTCCCTTCAAAATAACAACTTAAGGTGCTCATCCACAAGGAAGGCAACAGTTCCCCCACAGCACTAACATTGCTGATGGCAGGGAGGCAGTGAAATAGAACAATATTGTATTTCTACCCTTGGGCAGGTAGGCAGAGCTCTGAGCTGCACAGCAAAACACAGCCCACCAGCAACAAGGCTGCAAGAAATGGTGACTTACTTGTGTACAGGTCTATGGACACTCCTTCTCCTTCAATCTGAATGTCATTCACTCCTGCAAACACCGTGAAAGTGTACAATGTCCCAGGGAGTAACTCGGTGATTTCAGCTTCAGGGGCACTGAACGTCAGGTTCCTGCTAAAGGAGCCATTGACAGCCTCTATCCTGTATGTGTAGGAGCTGGCATTGCTGTCACTCACTGTCCATGTTAAGTTGACAGATGTGTCACCAACATACTCTGCCCTGAGATCCTGGACTGGGCTGGGCCCTGTGAAAGACAAGACAACAGTGTGTCGACCTGCAAGAACATCTGCTCACACACAAGGACAAAAGGAACACAGGCACACCACTGCTACACTCTCTTCACATTTCTCACTGTGGAGACTCCAGGAACACCTCAGCATCATCACTAGAGGCTCCTGGAGGCTTCTGCATCAATGGGGAGATATAAGAGAACTGAAGACACAACATTGTGAGTGAGATTAATTTCCCCTTGACACTCCAAAGCAGAATCTTAGATCACCACCATGCTCAGAAGGAAGAAGGCTGTAAAAAATTGGTGACTTACTTGTGTACAGGTCTATGGACACTCCTTCTCCTTCAGTCTGGCTGTCATTCACCCCTGCAAACACCGTGAAAGTGTACAGCGTCACACGGACCAACTCGGTGATTTCAGCTTCAGGGGCTCTGAACGTCAGGTTCCTGCTAAAGGAGCCATTGACAACCTCTATCCTGTATGTGTAGGAGCTGGCATTGCTGTCACTCACTGTCCATGTTAAGTTGACAGATGTGTCACCAACATACTCTGCCCTGAGATCCTGGACTGGGCTGGGCCCTATGAAAGACAAGACAACAGTGTGTCGACCTGCAAGAACATCTGCTCACACACAAGGACAGAAGAAACACAGACACACCACTGCTTCACATCTCTTCACATCACTTTTTTGAGACACCAGGAGACCCCCAGCATCATCCCCAGAGGCTTCTGGAGACTTTTGCATCACTGTGCAGCTAAGAGAGAAGTAAAATCCCACTGTGAGTGGGATTAATCTCCCTGTGACACTTTGAAGCAGCAGCACAGTTCATCACTGTGCCAGTTCTAGAGAGGACCTAGAGAGGTGGGCAGCAAAGAGGCAAGGATGGAGAAGAACATGGAGAAGGAAGATAATTAAAACCAAAACAATGCCACTAGGGCTGTTTCTGCTGCACACTAACATCCCATCGTTTGCAAATAGCTCAGCTCAGGCTCCAGGACCGCAATATCACAGCTATACGCAACAGCATTGAAGCATAACCTTCACGTAGGTAGGCAGAGCTCTGTGCTGCACAGCAAAATACAACCCAGCAGGTCCTGGGCTACAAGAAATGGTGACTTACTTGTGTACAGCTGTATGGATGCACTTTGTCCTACAATCTGATCACCATTTGGTACTGCAAACACTGTGAAATTGTACAGCATCCCAGGGACTAACTCGGTGATCGTGGCTTTGGTGTCATTGGATTCCTTGGTCACATGAGAGGAGCCACTAACGACCTCTACGCTGTACATGTAGGAGCTGTCACTGCCGCTGGGCGCTGTCCATGTTAAGTTGACAGAAGTCTCACCAACGTACTCTGCCTTGAGATCAAGAGTTGGGCTGGACTCTGTGAAAGGCAAGGGGTGGGGAATAAATCTTTAAAGCTGCAAGAATATTTTCTGACAAACACAGACAGGACTCTTCTCCCTGCTCTACCCAAATGACAGGTTTCTGTAACACAGGAATTGGCCTGTGAAAACAACTAAGCTATCCTTGCATGTTGCAAGGCTCTGCAAGCTACTTAATTCCTCAAGATTCACTTAATCTCGAGGAGTAAGACTGCCTGGCTGCAGCAGTGATGCTGTCCTGCCTCAGCTGCCATCTTCATGTAGGGTGCTGAGAAAGACTGGACCACATATTCTGCTCTAGTTTCATCCTGCACTGGCTATCCCCAAGGGAAGAGTGAATAGCACAGCTCTCCCCTAGATAACTGCTACAGTAGCCTCTGTACTGGGCAGAGTACTTCAGCTGTACTCATCACCTGGAAAGCTATAATTAGCAGGGAAGGCAGCTCGAGTCCAACAGTGATAAAACTATTGCAAGGCCACACACAGGCCTCATGCTCAAGGCCACAGCATTGAACTGTGCAGTCACAACTTCCCAGCTCCTTCCCTGTTCCAGTAAAGCAGCTGGATTCACATTAGCCCTGCAATGCTCTTTGCACTCTGGACTAGGGTTCAGGCTTAAAGTGCTAACACGGTACAAATGCATAAAATACCCTGAAGATTACTGCCCCAGTCACATTCCAAACCACTTACCTATTAGGTTGTCCAGATCACTTATTGCCCCATCAGACAGAGCTCTGGTCCATCTTCCACCTCCAGAGGCTTTGATCCCACTTAGAGAGTTTACTGCTAAATTATCATTACTACTGGTTCCTGTTTCTGCAGTTACATTTTTTGAGCTGCAATCTTCAGTGCCTGAAAGACAGAACACAAAGGCAGTAAGCATCTTTACAAGACTCCTGGGTTTCCCATTTGCACAAGTGCAGTCATTTACAGATACCACACACAGACCCCAAGTCCCTTCTGTATTCTCAGCTCATTCTCCCACAGAGATTTCACTTCACAGTTCCTGGGCTTACCGCTTTTAACTGCTGTGAATTCCTGCCTCATGACAGCTCCTCATCTCGACAAGTACAGCAGTTACAATCCTCACTTCAGAAAATCCTTAAAGCATCACTTTGGGCTCACTTCTTGTTTTGGGGTTTGTTTGTTTTTTCTTGCCTTTTAAGTTTATTTCCCAGTCTTTCTAAGCACATGACTTTACCAGAACTCTTTACAAACTGAAAAGCAAAAAGACTGAGTGCACATGGATAGCTTTAAATATCCTGATCTTTAAATATCCTTGAATGCACTGCAGGCATTACAGTGGAAATAGCATCTGAAATTGTGGCTGTTTAGGCTGGCTGCCTCACAAAAAGAAGCCCCAGACTTGAGACCTCCAGTGTCTATAGAGTGTCCAGCCCAGTGGGTGGACACAGGAAAAAGTTTATTTCTGCCCATAAATTCTGCACCCTTATAAATCTGGCTGCAAAGATACTGTCTTTCTCTTTCTCCCCTCTCTGCTCCCATGGGAGAGAGACACTCTCTTACCTGGTAACAAGGGGGGATATCAGCGGCCTCTTCGGCCTGAGTAACCTTTTTTCCACCTGCACAATCTTGGCCTTATTCAGAATAAACCCAACCAGGTTGGAAGAGACCTTCAAGATCATCGTGTCCAACCCATCAACCAATCCAACCCACCCAAACAGCTAACCCATGGCACCAAGCACCCCATCAAGTCTCCTTCTGAACACCTTCAATGACGGCGACTCCACCACCTCCTTGGGCAGCCCATTCCAATGGGCAATCACTCTCTCTGTATAGAACTTCTTCCTAACATCCAACCTGAACCTCCCCTGGCGCAGCCTGAGACTGTGTCCTCTTGTTCTGGTACTGGCTGCCTGGGAGAAGAAACCATCATCCGCCTGTCTACAACCTCCCTTCAGGTAGCTGTAGAGAGTGATAAGGTCACCCCTGAGTCTAATTAGGCCTAATGCCAGGGTAAAAAGGGGGTGGGAGTGGGGCAGTTCTGGCCTGGCCAGCCTGAAACCACCCTAGCAAGAGGGGGGAAAGAGTGAGCCCTGGGGTTTTGGGTGAACCCCAGAGGTGGGGAGAAGGGAAGTGTTGGGTTTTTTGGTCTGGTGTAAAGGAACTTTGCTATGCTCACCACTATGCTTTGTGGGTTTTGGTAGTACATGAATTGCTTTTCCATTTAAACTTTCCACTACTATCCACTCCATTTGTGTGCTACTCTTTTGCCCCTTTTGGAGCAACAGGGCAATCTGTCCTGTTCTAAACTAGGACAACTGTAAACTGCCCTATTTCCAAACAGTCCTCTCAGGAAACTGGGGTTTCCTTCTTGAAAGAAATTACACTGATGAGAGCTACATTTTAAAACTGAGCAACAGAATGATACTTACAGGCAGCTGTACATCTGACCTGGGAAGACAAAAAAGAAGAACAGAAGTTAAAACTTGAGAACTATCAGAAGCTCCAATAAAACAAGGACTGGTTTAATTAGCACACAGATGGGGGAAATCAGTTAAAAAGTAATAATTAAAACACAAAATTAAAAGCCCACTTTTCAACCTGCAAAAGACACACCAGAAAACTCACAGTCAGAAAAACAACAGGGAAAAAAGTGTTACAGACAAAAACCAAGCCCCAGCCATGCCTGGTAAAATGTTAGAATAAACCAAATCAGGTTGGAAGAGACCTTCAAGATCATCATGTCCAACCCATCAACCAATTCAACCCACCCAAACAGCTAACCCATGGCACCAAGCACCCCATCAAGTCTCCTCCCGAACACCTCCAGTGATGGTGACTCCACCACCTCCCCGGGCAGCCCATTCCAATGGGCAATCACTCTCTCTGGATAGAACTTCTTCCTAACATCCAACCTGAATCTCCCCTGGCGCAGCCTGAGACTGTGTCCTCTTGTTCTGGTGCTGGTTGCCTGGGAGAAGAGACCAACCTCTGCCTGTCTACAATCTCCCTTCAGGTAGTTGTAGAGAGCAATAAGGTCACCCCTGAGTCTCCTCTTCTCCAGGCTAAGCAGTCCCAGCTCCCTCAGCCTCTCCTCACAGGGCTGTGTTCCAAACCCCTCACCAACTTCGTTGCTCTTCTCTGGACTCGTTCCAGCAAGTCAACCTCCTTCCTAAACTGAGAGGCCCAGAACTGGACACAGGACTCGAGGTGTGGCCTAACCAGTGCAGTGTACAGGGGCAGAATGACCTCCCTGCTCCTGCTGGCCACACTGTTCCTGATGCAGGCCAGGATGCCATTGGCCCTCTTGGCTGCCTGGGCACACTGCAGGCTCATGTTCAGCCTACCATCGACCAGTACCCCCAGGTCCCTCTCTGCCTGGCTGCTCTCAGCCACTCTGACCCCAGCCTGTAGCACTGCATGGGGTTGTTGTGGCCAATGTGCAGAACCTGGCACTTGGATGTGTTCAATCTCCTGCCCTTGGCCTTTGCCCATCTGTCCAGCCTGTTGAGGTCCCTCTGCAGAGCCTCTCTACCCTCCAGCAGATCAACTCCTGGCCCCAGCTTGGTGTCATCAGCAAATTTACTGATGATTGACTCAATGCCCTCATCCAGATCATCAATAAAGATGTTAAAGAGCACAGGGCCCAGCACTGATCCCTGGGGCACACCACTACTGACTGGCTGCCAGCTGGCTGTGACACCATTCACCACCACTCTCTGGGCTTGGCCCTCCAGCTAGTTCCTAACCCAGTGCAGTGTGCTCCCGTCCAAGCCATGGGCTGACAGCTTGGCCAGCAGTTTGCTATGGGGAAAGTTTCCAGCTTTTCTTTTTCTCTCTGTACCAGGTTATTTTGTCACCAAACCAGTTTGCATGAGGTATGCTGATTACTTTGCACACACCAATTTAAATCCCCAAACCTCCAAGATCTTAGTTAAAAGAAAAGAGAAAGACACTTCAGTCAGCGCCTTCAACACCATCCCACAAAACACAGCAGATGTGAATTAGGTCTTTCTATATGCATAAGAATTTTTGCTCTCCTCCTTTTGCTGCGTAAACCTCTCTACTACTTCTCACAAAAGAGTCTTTTGCATTTTCTGAACTAAAACCTCAGTGCAGTCAATGTGCAGAACACTCAGGACTGTACTTGGGGAGCTGGCTGATGTATGTGCACATATCCAGGAAGAATCAGCTGCTCTGCTCGCTCTGCTTACAAGCACGCCACAATTTTGCTCTGAAAGTGCTTCTGAGTCTTTGAACTTCGTGCTTTAACTTCCTAATAAGCCTTTTCCCCTCCCTTAGTGTGCAACCCAGCCCTCGTCGAGGAGTTTGTTCATCTCCCTGCAGGCGGCAGCACAATATGCTGCTGAAGGAGAGACAGAAAGGGCTGAGGTCTGTAGGCGCTGGAGAGGAAACCCTGAGTTCCTGGGACTGGTGGCTGCCAACCGACTGCGGCAGCCGCTTTTGTCATGAAACAGACTGCTGCAGCAGTTATCCCAAGGATTAAATACTATTCACCTTGCAAAGCTACACCTGACAAGGCAAACCCAGACATGCAGAGATAGGTGTTCCCCAGACAGGCAGCTCCCCAGCACGGTATTGCAGACCCACAAGTCTCAGTGCCTTGGGCCAGGGAGGCTTGCAGGTGTGGGAGGTTGTGTCCATGAACCTCTGGGTCTGGTTTGGCATCCTGCTGGGTGCAGTCAGAGTCAGTCCCTGGCCCCAGCAGCTCTAACATCACCTGCAGAAGGGCTGGTCTTTTGGTTGGCCTTATGCTGTGCTGTTCCTGGAAAACCCAGATCACTTTTATGGCTGATGGAGCTTTACCCATACAAAGCACCAAGCCTGCTGGTTGCAGAGGCTGACACACTTATCTAAGCACTTCAAGTTGTGTCACTTTCTCTTTCCACCATCTTTTCTTAGAGAGTTTCTTAGCTGTTTCTGCAATTCCACAAGCTAACTCAAAATAAGGAGCTATATCCCAACAACCCAATACAAATCCTGAAGCCCAAATCATTCATCCCATAGCTTCTATGTTGTTGGTGTCACAAGCAGCTCCATCAGCAGTACCTCCCCGCAAGACAACATAGCAGACATAGCCTCAAAAAGTAGTCAGAAGATACCACTAAATCTCATTTTTTATATGGGAGACTACAAAAAACACTCTCCACAAAGATGAGGCAAGCCACCTGGCTAGAAGCAACACTATAAGCAAGCCCTCTACCTTTACAGCCAGGAGAAATGCAGCAGGAGCAAGCTGCAGGTGGAGTGACCCCCTTCCAGCCTGGGATGATTTAAGTGCCACAGCAGGAAGAGTCTAGGCACACTCTTAAGAACTAATGCCTGGTCTTCTCTAGTGGTACTGACAGCTCAGCATGTGAAGAACATGCAGATGTTCTGCATGCAAGCATGAGGCTCCTCCTCAACCTTTCTGAACATTTGAGAGCCCAGCTGCACTGCAAGGCTGTTAGGCAGCGAGGAAATACTTCTCTGCAGCCAGGTCAAGAACCCTTCTGTATTCTTTCACAAAGAAGTATCCAAGGAAAAAGAAACTACAAAGGAAAAAGCATCTCTTGAGACAGGAAAACACTACCATGCAGGGTTCAGAGTGGAAGTGCTAAGCCATGTGGAAACAGCTGCTGAATGATGAGCAAGAGGTGAGACTCGCTGGAAAGCACAGCAATCTGAAAGCAAAGCCAGGCAGGCACTATGCTTGTTAAGAAAGGGAAACTGCAAAAAGCACAAAGACAACAACAAGTAACACCACAGGACTAAGTCACAGGGATTTCTGCAGCCCTACAGATAAAACAGCAAAAGCCTGACATTACCCACAACCTGCCCTTGAGTCGCTTTCCCTTCTGTGAAACTGCCTGAAGATGAAGAAGTTTCTCCTCTGCTTCTCTCTAGAGTTTGAGCTCGGGGCATGGCATCCTTCCTGAGCCACAGATATCATATGATAGAAACAGCTACACTGCTGGGTCCCTCTGCTTCTCATCTCCCTGTCTGCTCCCTGCCATCTCAAAGCAGCAGGATATTGACTCCTGTTTTACCCCCAGCTACAGCAGTCTGATCCAACAGCAGGTTATCCCCAAGCTGCTGGAAGCTTGGTTGCAGTGTCACACGTGGGGTTTGTTAATGATGCTCCAACTACACAAGGGAAGTTGCGCTGAAGGTTCTGTCACTTGAAGAGCAGCTTCCCATCGCTTCACTCACTTGTTTATCACACACTTGGGCAGTACCCCCCCTGCAATACCCCTCTGGCCTTCCAGAGCCCTGTGTGCAAACCAAACTCACAAAACAGCCCCCTGTCAGCAGCAGGCAGACCTCCTCCAGAAACCCCAAACCACAGAGAACAAATGATCCCATTGCCAAGCCTCAGGCTGACTCAGTCATTCCATGCTGTATTTTTCAACACAAGCCATGAACTGCACTGTTCCCTGGTCCTGTGTTATCACCTAATGGGAGCTATTTATACAAAACAGTTGTTATTTCAGAGGGCATTTGTGCTGAACACCTGATTCTCCTTGTATTTGCATCTAATATACCAGGAGCTCTGCCATCTCTGCTTTCTTTTTAATAGCACAAATCATTCATCTACAGAGCTGAAACTTGGAGCAGGGGTGGAACATCCCTCCTCAAGAAAACAAAAGATGGCAAGATGCTAAACACTGAACATTTCAGCTGAACAACAGGAGTGATGTGTGTACAGGAACTCATCACTGTCATCAGCTATGGCAAATGAACCTTTTCACGTCACAGCCACAGGTGGAGCCTGATCAAAGGCTGTCTGCTCCAGAGGAGCTGGAGAATTCATCTGCACTCGCACAAGGACGGTCCCAAGCTCCGTACAGGTGCAGTTTATTATTGAGCAGGAGCTGGTGGTGCCTAATAGAGGTGGGATATTCAGCTCCTCCCTCAAGTATACTAATTGAGAAATTATTAGTCCCACAAGGGATTTTATTGAGGAAGAAATAAGATGTGCTGCAGAAAAACATCTTCAAAGACACTAAGTGGCTGACAAGCCCAAGTTCCACTGATAGTAAGATTTAGACTGAGACACTCTCAGGAGCAGGATTTAAAACAGGTCTGCTGTACACATGCAGGAAGCCACAGGAACTGGTCAGCAGCAGGGAAGACAGCAGTGCTTCCCCTGCTGCTAGCTGGGAGACTTCAGATCAGCTTGGATCTGCTGCCAGATAGCACTCACTAATGGAGTTAGGGTTCCTGCCCCAGAGGAAAAACCCTTGTCGCCAGCAGCCCACCTGTCTGGGGTGCTCCAGTTTCCAAAACAAACAACGTGGTTTGGTTTATGTAAATACAAGGTTATGAGGCTGGCTGAACAGTCAAAGTGAGCAAACCCAAAAAAAACCCTTAGCCACGAATCCTTTCTGAGGACACTACTTGAGGCTGCTGCTTGCTGTTTCTTGTGGGCTCACCAGTGTGAGCCTTGTGACTCAGATGCAAAAAGCCAGGAAATTAATCACACCCCTCCCAAAGTTTTCACCTTCAGATCTCTTCTGCACCCACCCATCCTCTTAGATTTGGAGGAACTCCACAGAAATACTACAAAGCAATCACAGCAGTCTCCAAAGTCTTCTCTCAACACCCTATCACAAAAGGAACAGCATACTCAAAATCACTGCCCCAGTAACCCTGCTCTCACTTCCTTCCATGCCCACCTACCATTAGTTGTCCCAAATCTATGGGTGCTAGGGCAAGACACTATGCTGCAACCACCAGGACAGTTTGGAGACTCCAGGCACCAGCCACCACCTGTCAGCCAACAAACATTAACCAGTCAAGATGCTGTAGCTCAGCCACTTGTAACCCACTCTGCCACCTCTGGTATCTCCTCACACTTGGCACAGGTCTAGTCAGAAAGCATTCTCACTCAAATGTTTTATTCAAGGTCCCATAAAGTAAGTGTAAATTAAACCTTGGGATGCCACTGGGAAGCCCCACAGTAACAGAAGTGGGATTGCCCAGGTGTTGCATCTGCAGCCTGGCAGAGCTTTCCCACACCTGCTGATTTTTGAGGACTCATGAGGCCCTGACTGCTGTTCTAGCTGGAGACATACCCTTACTGCACTGAGAGTGTGGAACTGGAAGTTGCATCTTCTGAGGTCTGAAGTGAAAAAATGATCACACCAGAAAATGAGCTGAAGTATACCAGTGCAATAGCTTACCTTATTTTCTGGTTTCTTCCTAAAATGGCCCATCTTCAATTGCAAAGCATTTCTCATTGTGCTGTTACACTACCATAAAATGCACAGACACTCAGCTGTGTCGGGCCAAGACAAGTGTTCTCCCCTGTGCTCATTGTAAGAAAGGAAAAAAGCCAATGCAGATGAAGTTGGTAGATTCACCCCTAGCTATATTCAATCACCAAATTCAATGGCTTTTATGAATACTCACCCCTCCTGGATCAGCTCCTTACTACTTGAAGGAGGAAACAGTCAACAGGAGGCTTAAGTCAGAAGCTAACACTTAATTACCTTACACAGCTTCATTTGAGACTGATTACTTTCTGGATTTGGTGCTAGGGTTTGGCTGTGGTTTTATTGAACTTCCCAGTGTATATTTATTCTGCTGAGTTTATTTTAACTGTAAGCCACAACAGAGGTTTTGATTCAAATTAACTCTAGATGATGTCAATAATATGCCACATTCACTTCCAACCAAAGACAGAGAATATTCTGTGGCAAGTGTCAGCTCTATAGGTTTCCCCCCTGGTATCTTAGGAAGGCAGTCATGGCCTATCCACAGAAAACCATTGCACAGAATATTTGGTTTATCCATGGGGGGAGGAGGGAGGAAGATTTCATTTGAGAAGCAGTGCACCCTTTCTGCAAGATCTTTGGAGTCTTTCAGGGTTTTTTTTAACCCTGAATGAGCAGCTCTGCTAATGAGACTGCATGGGAGCAGATAGAGATGCAGAACCCAGTGGAAACAAACACGAGCTGATGTTTGTTATTAACTGGGTAGGGCTAGACCCTCTCAGGACACCAAGTTGTATTAGGAAGCTATGCAAAACCCTAAAGCAGTTGGCAGCCATACCCAACTGTGCACAGGCTATTTTGAGCTATTCTGCAGTTATGTGAAAGAGGAAAGACTATTTCCAATTTGCATGTATTTATATTTCACCCCTGACATTTCTAAAGTCTCTCTTCCCCTGAAGCAAGTTTTTTCTCCAAAGAAGGACCCAATATAGCTTTTTTTCACTGGCTTTTATGAAAACAGATGAGAAGATTCTGGTTTATGCAGCACCTCCAGTGAACTAAAAAAAGTTGTGGGAGACAAAGCATTGTAGGAAAGCCAAGATGAAACACCAAATGGAAATTTCTGGTGAATTATACAGGAGAAAGTTCTTTCTTCTTCTCCTGATTTTTCTTCCAGTTTTACCTGTAAATGCTTCTCAGAGCTAGCCAGGGAAGGAGAAGTTTTCTGGGCAACATGTCAAAATGAAAGAAGAAAAAACCCCAAGACCTCAACTCAATTCTACCTCCTAGATCTATTTTCCCTTCTCCAGTCCTACTTTCAAGAACACATCTCCTGACTAAATTTTCCTGTGGTTTGGTAGAAGGAAACAACTCATCTACCTGAGTACATGCAAAGCAAACAAGCAACAGAAATACTTAAGACAAAGCAATACAAATCTTGGTAGGAAATGGGCTGACAATAGGCCCAGACTCCAACCACAACTGCATCACAACTCTCATCATTGCACCTAGGAAGCACTATCAGACTTCTTCCCAACAGCTTTCAGATCAAACAATTTAAAACTTCTCCATGCAACCCAGTAGCTGTTCTGTTTCCTCCAGACCTCCTGGTCCTGCAAACTACCTCCCAGTTCAGTATCACAGTATCACAAAGGTTGGAAGAGACCTCAAGGATCATTGAGTCCAACCTGTCACCACAGACCGCATGACTAGACCATGGCACCAAGTGCCACGTCCAATCTCCTCTTGAACACCTCCAGGGATGGTGACTCCACCACCTCCCTGGGCAGCCCATTCCAATGACTAATGACTCTCTTGGTGAAGAACTTTCTCTTCACCTCCAGCCTAAACTTCCCCTGGCACAGCTTGAGACTGCCCCCCTTGTTCTGGTGCTGGTTGACTAGAAGAAGAGACTAACCCCTTCCTGGCTACAGCCACCTTTCAGGTAGTTGTAGAGGGCAATGAGGTCACCCCTGAGCCTCCTCTTCTCCAGGCTAAGCAACCCCAGCTCCCTCAGCCTCTCCTCATAGGGCTTGTGCTCAAGGCCTCTCACCAGTAGCATGTCCCCAAGCACCCTGCAATCTTCCAGCTGAGAAAACAAAAACCCCTTCATCCTGGAGAAATGCTGAGAAGTTTCAGCAAGTTTAAATTATTCACATAACCTAGCAAGTCCTACATGAAATGTCTCTTCAGGGGTGGTCCTGCTGAAGGAGCTTACAAAGAGAACAGAGTGCTTACTTGACAATGGCAATGAGTAATATTCAAAACAACTACTCCCTAACCCCCAAACTGTTATCCTGCTTGAGCTGCACATCGTACCCACATCAGCTGAGCTGCAGCTGGGTGTGTAACAAGCAATGCCTGACCCCAAACCCCTCCTCTTTTAATCAGAATTTTCAGTGGCCATGGCCAGTCTCTTTCTTCCAAAACTAAGAAAGCATCAAGCTTTATTTTATGTGGACAAGGCACATTCCTGCCTGCAGCCTAACAGCACTGGGGCTTTTTTTACCACTGTGAGTCATTACTTGGGCACACCCTGGAAAGAGGAGGATACAATAAAAGATATTGAAAGAAAAATTTAAAGGAATTAAAAACAAAAAAAAGGCAGAAAAAAAAAACCCAAATCCCCCTGTGGCAATGCCACAATGCTAACTGTCCCCAGATCAGCAGGGCTGGCCACCCAGGCAACATGGAAAATGTACCCCAGAGCCAGCAGCTGCCCGATCCTTGCAGCAGAGTCATGAAAATGAGGAGAACTTCCTGACAGGGCTCTGTGTCAGAGCTGCATAGCTGAGAGTGACAGAGGCTCTCAAGTTTCTCTTATCACAAGCAGATTTCACTTTTCTGAGCCAGACAACTTAGACTCTCCACAGTCTTTGCCCAGGAAAGTGTTAAAAGACACTTCCCAAAGAGAACGACATTGAGCTGTGTTTGGATTGAGAGGTTCCCCAAGTAAAAGTAGCTGTAAAGGGATTCTAAAATTTACACAAAACCTCAAATACATCAAGAAAGATAATTTGTATTGAAAATAAAGACTGAATTTTTGATCTATGACACCCTGTTTGGGGGCCCACCAGAGTCTTCAGTTTGCTCACACAGAGCTCCAAACTGTCCTAGACAGAAAATCCTGTTTTAATATGGCAGTCTTGATGCTGGTACATGAAGGGCTTGTTGTTTCCTGCCTCACTTCTATACTTTCCACAGAACAGTTAATCTTTTTGCCCTTACCAGGGTCCTGAAAACCTCCTAATTTAAAAAGCAATGAGGTGTGCAGCTGGGAGAAACCAGCCTGTGACCGCTGCCCGACATGGAGACCTCTCAGGCTAACCTTCATCTCCTCCTTCACGCTCTGTTACTGTTTATTATCACTTATTTATGCTCCTTCAGCACGTTCAGTTCTAACTCCATGTGCAATGCTCCACTGGAATTCGAATAAGTTATCTGCATGGCACTGCCCTTGCCCCACCGCTGGGTAAAGGAGGGAGGAAAGCAATCCTTGCTCACTAGCCCCAGAGCAGCTCGCTTTGGTAATGCGGCCCTGAGACCACTAGAGGCCCCAACAAAACCATCCAACTTCAGTCCCAGCGACGAACAGCGGTGAAATACACCTAAATTCCCATAAAAGTTGACATATTCTGGAAAGTAGAAGGCTCAGGATGACCATGCTAGAGCATAAAACATGGACACAGATGTAAATGCTGGCTCCAGATGCAGATGATAGGAGCTAGTGACACCATGCCCAGCTGGCTAAGGCGGGCTCATTGCATCTTCAAGCATCACAAACCTGTCATGAGAGAAGTAATTTCATACAACAGATTACTGGATGGACCTTAGAATTTCTTCAAGGCATTTATCTACTACACCAGCTGCACTGTTTTGTATTGAAGCTGCATTTTTTCCACAGGCCATAAAAGCAAAGGAGCATTTGATCAACTGCTCCAAAATAGATAGCAAACAAATGTGATTTTAAACCTTTTCCAACTCTAAAATAAGTCAGATCTGGCTGATCTACAAGGATCAGATTATCAAAACCACAAACAATCTGATTAAACAATGTTTCTCCATATGCTGTTTTCACATGCAGCACCACAGGGCTGGGGGACACCCTTGAGGTTTGCCTGCAACTTTCAGCCCATTTAATCCTTTAATGAATTTAAACTGTAGCAAAAGACAAGTAGACTGCAAACGCTCAAAACATGTAGTAGTACTCCTGGGAGGGAACAAAAGATCTCATTGTAGAGCTCCAGTAAGTTCATCTAGGGCTCTGGTAGAGCCTCTCTTTTCCTCTGCTTTGAACAGAAGCTGAATAGAAACAGGACTGAGAATTGGCTCTGCCATCGCCCCAGCGCCAGGCTCGCCTCTATGAATACACTGAGGCTGCATGAGAAGTTATTCACTGACAACAACATGGGCTCTCTCTCACTTCCCACTCAATAGGCATGTCTATCAAAGGTCAACTTCATGGCCATCTGGGAGGACTGGCTATGGTAGAAAAAGGCTGGATGATGCAGGGTCAAAACTGGAGATCAAACTGACACTGCAGCCTGACCAGCTGCAAACTTCTCATTCTAGAAATACAATACCCATGGCTTCTTTCTCCTTCCAAGACACCCAAAGGGCCTCCTGCTGATCTGTATGTTTAGCTTAGCTCTGATACAGATCACATCACCAGCAGCTCACTTTGGAGTCTTGTGTTTTAGAGGAAGATTTGTTTACATGATTTGTTGTGAGTCTCAAAACCCCTTCATTGCAAATAAGCTGCATGCCGTATCACTGGGCGGTGTTTGCTTAGCCTCGAGAGAAGAAACAGAGGAAGCTTTTGAAACTAAAGGGTCAATTTCCACAACACTGTGGTCATTGCTCACTTTGAGCAGTAACACCACTGGTGTGGCTTCCCACAGCCCTTGCTCCTTCCACACAACTACCTATTTTCTGCTAGCTACGTCCCCAGGGTACAAAAGCACACCTCTTTGCATTGCATGGTCTCAACAGACAAATTCAAAGTCTTAATGAGATCATTACTGAAAACAGCCTCAAGTGAAAGGATAAACCATCCTGAAATGTGCCCAATTTCATCCAAACCACCACTGTACTAAATATCCCCTGCCAGCGAGTGAAATGCAATTACTTCAAATCAGCAATTCACCTTCCACTCGATGATGGTTCTTGCAAAGTTAAAACCCACAAGATTTCAGAAAGAAGATGTCCACAAAAGCTCTGTTTCTGAAGGCACATGAAAGTATTTCCTAGAGGCAACACCATGTTTAACAGGGTGCCTTGACAAGGTATTTTAAAGGCATTTTTAAGGCTTATTAGAAATAGCAGTGCACTCTTAGAGGGCAATGCTATCACACAGGCCTCCATAACATCTGACAGTGTTACCCCTAATGGAGATAGAGAAGGGGCAGCAGAAAGTGCAGTGCAACCCTCCATGCACTTTGGCAGTCTGTAGGAGCAACTATTGCCTCAGCTGTGGCCAGAGAAGAGCAAGGTGTTAGAGAGTGCTAACACCGGTCAGGCACCAACACTGAGGCTGGGCAAGGGCTTCACCAGCATCTCTCTCTTGGCTATCTTGGTTATTACCCCATTTACAAAAACATCTAATTTGACTAAAATGCCTATTGGGGACAGTTAGAAACTCCAGTCTGGAGATGCCCCCCAGGCATCCTCAACATATTTTAGAGAAGCCTCTCAGTATTTAGATACATAATGGCAGGATGAAAGAAAGGTAGGGGGGATAGAATCAATTGCAACTCCTCATCCTTCTGCTTCATTTTTGTTACAGCTTCAACAACATTGAAACAGTTGCATCAGTTAGTTGTTCTTTGACTCCAACTGAAGGACACAGGAGGAGATTGGAATTTGTTTTGCTCAGATTGTGTCTGATGTCTCTGACACCTTACAAGTATGCTCTTTTGCTGCTATGTCCTCAAGAAACCACAATCATGGAAACCGAAACGTATCGGTACTTCTTCAAAAGCTTTCTAACCTTGAGTTAAACTGTAGAAAGTCTCCCACCACAAAACACTCTGGAGGCCTAGAAGAACTTTATGATTTATATGCACATAGATTTATATGGATTTCACCTATTAAAAGATGAACCAATGCCTACAAAACCAGTAGCAAAGCATTTTCAATCAAGAAAGCAACAAATTGTACTACAGCATTTCCATATCAGAGACATTTCTTTCTGGGCTGGCATTCAGTGTTTAATTTTTTTGTCCTTTGCAATAGTTGCAGTCTAACATTTCTATCATTTTCAGGGAGGAAACAAGGTCATAGCCCAAACCAGCTAAGGCACACTCACTGCCATTATTTGCTGAAAACAAACCAACCTGCTTAAAAAAGTAAAGGACAGTTAAGGCTCCAAAAAATAATGTTCAAGTATTGTATTAAAACATGCCCAGGCCACAAACAGGACTTTGATTGAACTGTTAAAAATATACTTCTGAATTTCCCCAGCTACATGTTCAAGGCTGGCAAGTACCAAAGCTCTGAATAGAAAACCCACGTAAGGATGTCTGTACATTTGGAGCAGAAGCTGTGGAGAAGGGTAGAGGAAAATCTACTGGGATGCATTTCACCATGAATACTTGAGGCAAACCTTCATTTTCCACCCAAATACTCAAGTCTCATTAAACTAGCATTAAGACAAAGGCGAAACTAATTCCTCCATGCCTGCGTCTTGCTTTGTGTGTGTTTCACAGAAGGCTAAGTGACTTACTGTATTTGCTCATGTAATAGCCAGCTTTCCCCCAGATTAGAATAGAATAGAATAAACCAGGTTGGAAGAGACCTTCAAGATCATCGCATCCAACGCATCATCCAACACCACCTAATCAACTAACCCATGTAACCAAGCACCCTGTCAAGTCTCCTCCTGAACACCTCCAGTGACGGCGACTCCACCACCTCCCTGGGCAGCCCATTCCAATGGGCAATCACTCTCTCTGTGTAAAACTTCCTCCTGACCTCCAGCCTGAACTTCCCCTGGCGCAGCCTGAGACTGTGTCCTCTTGTTCTGGTGCTGGTTGCCTGGCAGAAGAGACCAACCTCTGCCTGTTTACAACCCCCCTTCAGGTAGTTGTAGAGAACAATAAGGTCACCCCTGAGTCTCCTCTTCTCCAGGCTAAGCAGCCCCAGCTCCCTCAGCCTCTCCTCACAGGGCTGTGTTCCAAATCCCTCACCAACTTTGTTGCCCTTCTCTGGACACACTCCAGCAAGTCAACCTCCTTCCTAAACTGGGGGGCCCAGAACTGGACACAGGACTCGAGGTGTGGCCTAACCAGTGCAGTGTACAGGGGCAGAATGACCTCCCTGCTCCTGCTGGCCACACTCTTCCTGATGCAGGCCAGGATGCCATTGGCCCTCCTGGCTGCCTGGGCACACTGCAGGCTCATGTTCAGCCTACCATCAACCAGCACCCCCAGGTCCCTCTCTGCCTGGCCACTCTCCAGCCACTCTGCTCCTAGCCTGTAGCACTGCCTGGGGTTGTTGTGGCCGATGTGCAGAACCCGGCACTTGGATGTGTTAAATCTCATGCGGTTGGATTCTGCCCATCTGTCCAGCCTGTCGAGGTCTCTCTGCAGAGGATAGGATTAGGAGGACAACGTACATTTTGGTAACTATTTATGAACTGCTGCTTGCCAACAGCAAAGCCTATAAAGCAGCAATATAAATGAGGAGTTGACACACACCTCTAGTGCTCTGCACCACACTGCTGGGTGGGATCTTCCTTGGTCTTTCTAGCGTAGCACATGAACAAAAGCGACATGAGGAGTCAGGGTGCAGGCAGAAGTCAAAGCCTTGTATCAGATGACATCAACAACTGACCTCTGCCACCCGCCGCACAGCCGCTCACCCGCACGAAATGTGCAGGTAGGGGAGAGAGATAAGAGTGAAGAGGAAGGTAATTGCATTCCACCTGCTAAAACCTCCTTATCTTGTACCTTTGAATTGATGTGGTTGTGCAGACTTCCATATCGCCTTCCCTGAACTGCTCCCTTAGTGGCCTCCTGCTCTTTCCTCACCTTCCAGTAAGAGTTAAACCAAGAGTGATTCACAAGCTGGCTTCCTGTGCAGCTCTCCTGTCTCTAACAGAAGTAGCCAAAATGTTACATAACACTGACACAAACGTGACTACCTGAACATCAGGTCTGAATAAAGAACGTATAACTTCTATAGGTGTGATTACACATCAGAACAAAGCAGTGCATCCTGCACAGGCTATGGCAGCCTCCCATCATCTCTAGAAGCTGCTTTGTCCCTGCTTACAGTAACCAGCTCTACTGCAAAGAACAAAGTACCAAGAAAAAGGATTTTGGACCAATTTACCTTATCAGCAAGAGGTGCCAGCAGGGTTTAAAGCACACACAGCAGGGTTTGATCCTTTGCTTGTGTGGCAGAACCCCCACCCTCTGTATCAGCAGAGGAGGCATCTTGCAGACACTGACTGGGAAGTTTTATCAAGATGAAAGACTCAGCTAGGAAGACTCATACAAATGAGAGTGAAGGCAGACCAAGCCAAGTTGAACTAAAGACCACTGTTCACTGCACCCAGACTGCCTGCTGCAAAACTAAAAGACTTTTCAAATGACTGAGAAAGACATTAGCTTGAATACACCAGTGCAGACAAGGCCCTGTTTTAGAAAGATGACTGATCCATCACCTGACTCAAGCTATGAAAATGGAAATGTACCCACAGACTTTTTTTTCCTGTCAAGGGAATACCATCTATTGGGACACATGAGTTTCCAGATGCCAAAAGGCATGAAGGCAGATGTCTAGACAACCCCTAAGGGCTGAACATCTTTATAAAGCCATTTTCTCCTTTTCTTTTCTAGTGATATAGCCTGTCTGCATGACTCATAACCTTTTAAAATCCACCGTTATAACACTTTCTCCCTTGCACCATACAGCATCTCTCTGCTGCTTTTAACAGCAACTGGATGTTGTGAAGGCTGTGTTCAGAGCCTGCTTTAAACCCAGACTTGGAAGATTTAGAGCCCAGCCCCTGCTCTGTCTCTGAAAGACACTTACCAAAGCACATTCCTCATGAGTAAGCCAAACAAACAGGAAAGTATTTGGATAACTAAAAGGTTTCCTTCTTGGTTGAAAATGGAAGAGAGACTGAGGGTGCCAATATGAGCTCTAATCATACAGACATTATTGCACAGAAGAGGGATGACACAGCATCACCTACCTCTCAAGATCATAGTTAAATGAAAACCCAAACAAAGCCACCCAACCCCCTCCCTCAAAAGAGCATCAACTAGAATGTCTTATCAGGGGTCTGCTCGAAAACCAGGGATGTGTTTATAGTAAACATTTCATGATTAAAGCACCCTACAAGAAGTAAGTTTTGTAGGTGCCAGAAAAAGAAGGTTTTGCACTACCTGTACTTCAACCAACCATGTTGCATTACAGACTGTGAGAGGATGAAGTTACCTACTTTCATTCAAACACTGCTGTTCTGGAGATGGAAATCTAACACCACCAGAGACAATCCAAGCACAGATGAAACCAAATACAAAAGAATTACCTTGTAACTGACAGAAGGAGATGGCATGGTCAGACATTAAGTCCAGGGATAATCCTGCACTGAAAGTCACAATTACTACAACAAAAGGCAGTCATTAAATGGGAAAGTCTCCGGAAACACCTTCCATGGTTGTTTTGATCCAACACTGATCACTGAGTATTTCCTAGCCAATATCTCAAAAACTAAAGCTAGACAATATCACTAACGGGAATTTAAGCAACATATTTAAATGGGGGGAAAATTAATTGCACTCATGGTGTTGTTAACTCTGGCTCCAAGCATTTACACTGTAGGTTTACTGAAGTTGCCTCATCTGAGTAAGATCCTTTGTACCCTCAATTGAAACTACCCACACTGGAAGTTGTAGAGTGAAACAATTGTAGTGGATAATTATTTTATTCTTCCTACTCTTTATCCTGATTTAATTAGAAATTCATTCTGAAAGATACTGGGAGTTTTCCTAAGGTTTCCTATACTCCTCTTATCCCATTTCAGATTCATGGATTGCATCAGGTTGGAAAGGATCCTCAGAGGTGATCTTGTCTGATTCCCCTGTAGTGAGCAGGGACACCTCCAACTAGATCAGGCTGCTCAGGGCCACATCAAGTCTGATCTTGCTGCACTAGGGGAGGTTTAGACTCGAGGTGAGGAGGAAGTTCTTCACCAAGCGAGTCGTTCGTCATTGGAATGTGCTGCCCGGGGAGGTGGTGGAGTCACCGTCCCTGGAGATGTTTAAGAGGGGACTGGATGTGGCACTTGGTGCCATGGTCTAGTCATGAGGTCTGTGTTGATAGGTTGGACTCGGTGATCCTCGAGGCCTCTTCCAACCTTAGTGATACTGTGATCTTGAATCTCTCCAGGGACAGGTTTTCAATCACATCCCTGGCCAACCTGTTCCAGTGATGTGCTCTTTCACACTCCTCTTTGACATCATATGAACACTTTATGTATTTACCCAGTTCTAGTACCTATAACATGCAGCCCATGAGGTTTCTTTCATTCAATTAATTAGTACACATTTTTATTGTCATTCCACTAACAGAACATATCCAGGTTTCTTTGTAGCGACTATCAGAAAAGCTAGGTGAAAATGGTGGCTCAGACACCTCAGAAGCGGGGTGAGTGTACAGCTACACAACCCAAAATAGACCAAACCCTCATCTTCTCAGTGAGCTGATCTGCAGAAACAACCTTTCCAATAAAGCACCAAAACTTCCTCCGTTACTTCAAACACTGAACAGATGCCCAAGAGCCAGAACAGTGTTGAATAAGGATGAGTTTAAAATGACTAATCATTTCCTCTATTATTATAGAGAGTTTATGTTGCCTCTTAGGTATCTTGTTTGTGTTACCATGTGAGCTAGGTTCCTTCTACTGCAGCACTGCAGCTTTTGGTGCAAAGCTCTCTTTAAAGCCATAGGCTTATTAAAAATAAAAATGCCCAAAACAAAAGCCCTCATTTGTCTGAGGCAGTCAAGTTCTCTTGCTGGCTGAATTGTGTCTGCATTGCTCAGGGCAAGCCCAAAGACTACACGACAATAAAGAAACTGGCCTGGCAGATTTGAATATTGCCGTTTCTGGATGGAACTTTTTGTTGGATTTTGCTGGTTTTTTTTTTTTCCCCCCTTGCTGAATCATTTATTCATTAAAAGACACAGTTTCAGGGAAGACTAAACTATTCATGAATTTGGGCTGAACTTACAGGAGGGTTCACTTGAGGACAACTCCCTCTGACTTGCATTGAAACCAGCGCAGGACATCAAAATGAACTATTTCGACCAGGAAAAAAAAACATTCAGAAGCTGAGTGCGGGGAATGAAAGCCAAGGCAACAAAGGGCCACATTCAGGCATAATACGGTGAAAGCAGCTCCAATAGCCAAATGGTTACAGCACCCAGCTGGCAGGCAGCAGATTCAGGTTGAGGTCTCCTCGCTGCTTGGCCGACAGACTAATCCTTCCTTCTGCAGGTTCAGGTTTCAGAGGGGCATGCTGAGCCGGCTGCAGGGCCACCCCCTCACAGAAGCAATGCCCAAGTGCAGAGCGGGGCCACAGCTTCCTCTCCAAGAGCCATCGGTGTAGGTTAGACTTGTCCTCCACCGTGTGCCTTTCATTAGCACCAAGCTCTCCCCTTACACATTCCTGCTTCAGGAGACGCCCGAGGGCCAGCCCTGGAGAAGGAAAAGGGCTTCAACAAAAGGCACACGAGATGTGCCGTAGAGGGGAAAAACACAAGCTGCCCTCCTCTCCCACTGCCTTCCCCCAGCTCCCTCCCCTGTGGCTCTTGGTTTTAACAACACAAACCACACAGGCAAGAAGCCCAAGATAAACCACTCCAACATGAGGTCACACCAAACAGCCAAATTAACTTGAAACTAGCCAAACCAGGGTTTTCTGTGTTTCTGTAGCACTTCAGCCTGTCCCCAGTAATCCCTAACCCCACCAATACTCTGTTGAATTGCCACAATTTTTCCCTTGAAAAATTTTTGGAGGGGAAAAAAGTAATTTAAAAATAAATATTTTATCAGAACTATGTCACCCACTGCAAAACTAAAGAAAATGGGTAAATTCCTGATTTTTATGTTACAGATGAAGAACCTGCCCACCGCAGAACTGTGTGCTCTTAGGAGAGGGCGAGTCTGGGACACAGTCACATTTTATTAGCACCCAGAGGGCAACAACCTTGGGAGCAGAAAATGCAGCAAAACCAATAAAGAAACGTTAAAAAGAAAGCACAGGGGAAAGGCATCTGTTTGCATGCCGGGGTGGGGAGGCAGCAGAGTACAAGCACCAGGCATAAATTGTTCTTTTTCCTTTCTCCTTAGCTGTCTGCGTAATCCCACTAAAGAGCACTAATCTGGGCAACAGCAGCAAGTTCCTCTACCCGAGGCCACTCGGTACATTCCCCTCATTCAAAAGCAGTTGGAGCACAATGGTAAGAATGTTATTCATGATTTCCTATTACCTAGGGTGGGACTAAATGCCATTCAGCAAGCCTGTGTATCAGAGACATCTATAATACACTCACTGAAATGAATATCCTAGGGAGGGCAGGATCTGAACCATTTAATGTGAGGTTTGTTTACAGAAATAAAATAAGAAGTTAGACCCCAAAATCATCTAATTTATCAAAGTTATGGCCTTGACAACACAATGAAGTGAGAGTATGGAGCTCATGATGCCACGCTCCGATTGACAGCAGTAAAGGTGAGCCAATGTGTGCATAGCAAAGCCAGACCCTCCAGCCTGGGGTATTTTGGGAATCAGTGTTCTAACACAGGCGCCAAGTGCAGCATTCCCAGCCCTCCGCATCAGGCTCTTTTTGTTATGTTACTTTCACTGGAAAGAAGTGGTGCTGCAGGTGTAGTTCCTTACCTAAACATCAGCCATTCATACACCAAACTAGCCTTTGAGTACCCACACAGCTTTCATGAGGCATTATACCCCATTACCTACCAGCAGGGATGCTCTAAGTGATTACTCAAGAGACTGAATGTTTTCAGCTCCATGGTTTCGGACAGGAACTCGCAATCAGCTGCAGATGCTGCCCCAATTACCCGAGCTTGCCCAGCTCTTGCATCTTTATGATCACTCCGCAAATTTACACCCCCCTGATGACACTGAAAAGTAAATAGATAAACACAAAAAGATCCAGCTGCTAAGGTTGAGCTGAGTTTGGCAGTTCTCCCATACAACAGCGTCTGAACTGATTCCCCCCCTGCTGCTCTGACACCTGGCCAAGCTGGCAGGACCCCAGTCCCGAGAGGGTGGCATCAGCCACTGCTTTTCACAGGAGCCCAGCCAGAGGAAAGCCTCCGCCCTGCAGCACAGCTTTTTCAATCACCACTCCGCGTCAAGACTTCTAAAAACAAGATCGAGACAATGAAAGATCTCAGTGATATGACAGCAGCCAAAATTGCCTATTTTTTTCCCCTTTTTTTTTTTTGTGTGTGTGTGCACAAATGAATCAAAAGTTCCTGTCTGATAATGTCTTCCAGCACACAACTCCCTGCCAGTGGCACATGCCAGGCTGGGGTGGAGAGCTGCAGACATTCACAGCTCAGAACTGGAAGGACACTCAGTGCTTGTCAGGAGCAGAGACTTAGCTCCCAGTCTCTGCTCAAGGAACAGCTACTGCAGAAAGAAGTGGAGGGGGGAAAAAGAAAGAGGAAATATACATAGACTTATTATTTATGTATGAGAAATGTTTGGATGGTTTAAGAAAAACAATCAGTACTTGAGAGATCTTTTCTGCTATTGATTATGCACCAATGTTCTGCCCAGCCAGCAAACCTCTGGTCTTTGCAGGCACTGGGATCTCTTGTTCCTCCATACTTTAATGTAATAGGGGAAGAAAAAAATGACAACTTCAAGCATTTTTTTTTGCCACAGTTTCCCTCACCCCTTGCTCCTTTCCCCACCATGAGCAAGGATATACATATATAAATAGCCTGGCAAGTGTGGCAGACAAACCACACCCCACCTCAGAGCCACTGTTTTAAAGGAAACTATTAATACTAAAAACCCCAGGGCTGTGAAGAAGGCAGCAAGGCTTCCACTTGACATATTTCTGTACTGACTTATGAAGGTATCTCTCACAAAACCACTGTACTGGATGCTTTCCCCTTGCCCTGATTTTATTTGTCTTGGACAGAGACTTCTCAAGCAGCTCTCCCAGCCTGTTTCGTTCCTTCTGAAGCGACAGCAGCTTTTCATCACGAACAGTGGCCAACAGGACATAACACCCTGAGGGAGTGAGGATTCCCCCCCAAAAAACCACAGTTTCAGGATGTTAAGGCAGGAAGGTGCACAGAGCACATCTTTTGCATCACCAAGGTCCTGTCCCACTGCAGAGGGGTTTGCTCCAAGCCGGGAGAGATGGGGCCACCCCAGCCTCCAGCTTGCTTGAGGTTTGCAGAGCAATTGTGCCAGCAGCAGCCACAGTCTGCCCTTATGCAAGCGTGCACTTCACACCCAGAAAGCACCACATCTCCAAGTGAGAAAGAAAGCAGATTTCCAGGCAATGCACACTATTTCTGTGGAGTTCACTTAGTTACAGGAAGCTGCCAAGAAGAGGAACCAGATCTTTGTGGGACTAACAAGAATCAGAAGAGTTGTAGTAAGATTGCCAAAACCCAAAAAATCCCTTAAGGGCAGGATTAAACTTTGCACTTCACTTATAAAGACAATCTCTGTGTTCAGGGAAGATGGGGAACTAATATGGAATTTCTCTCCACAGCTGTATTTTAGGTTGCTTTGTTCTGTTGGAGCTGGATCTGTCTACCTTTCACTGGCCCTTTTCCCTCGTGCTGCATGGTTCAAGCACAGGGTGGATGCCAGCCTCCACTCCCCATCAAATCAGTCAGCATTTTGCTGTGCATTGAGTGAGTAAAAGGAAAAAGGAGCAGGGCTCCCCAAGAAGCCAAGACATCGCTAGCTCTGCTGAAGCTGGAAACGACAACCTCAGCCTGTGCTGTTCTGTGTCTGCTGAAAGCCTTTGAAGTGAGTTCTTTGAAGCTGGCCAGAAGATTCTCTGAACTGAAGACAGCAACAAGGAGGGTGGCTGGGGAGCCAGCTGGGGGCCTGGATTCTGACACAGTCAAGTCTGAATCAAGCTTGGATTCAGCAGATAAGTGTGCATTTTACAGGTAAAAGGAGATTTAAAGCCTAATTTAGGTTCACAAGAAGAGCAGAAGTGTAACAAGATATGGGATACACTCACTTGGATCTCTCCCAGTACTGCAGATACCACCCTGTGAAAAAGCTCACATCTCTAGCAGGCCTGGACCGGACACTCAAACTGTTCTCTGTACACATTTCTGCAGAAATGACTGAAAATTCCCTCAGACTCCCTGCAGCACTTCTGTTACAGGCACTAAGGGTGCACTTAATGCAGGTTTCATTTCCTTAGGGACCAGTAAGAGCTGGAGCTACTCCAAACAGGCCTCCTCTGGAATCTGTCTGAAAAGGACATCTCAAATCCTCGTCCTCACTGTGTATAACCCTGTATCACACAGCCTATAGATTTAAGCATTACAGCTTTGGAGAGCAGAAATAAGGAGTCTGGCTTCAAGTAACAGCCTGCCTGCAAACAACCCTGAGCCACTGAGCCCAAGCATAAACTCTCCTTCCAAACAAGGGGCAAGGAAACATGGTCATTTAAAAAAACAGCTGAAAACACTGCACATGAGAAACATTTCATCCTCTTTATGGTGCCCAAGAACCAAGGGGAGGGAGGCATTAGCTGCAGTGCTGAACACACACAGGCAGGCAGTTTTTCAGCAAATTGACAGGAATTAGTGATGTTTCTGTTATACTAAGTAAGGAATCAGGCACAGCAGGCAGGCTTTGCAAGGGAGATTTGGAAGAGTGAGGCATGTTTTGAGCCTTAAAAATAAAACAGTTGCATGTAGAAGACAGCACTGGGGACAAAGTGCCTGAAGTTTTGGGACACTGGATTTAGCCATACTTGACTCTTGCTTCCATTTGTCCCTCCCAAAAAGCTGTGTAGTTGTTAATACAACTCAAGTCAAATTCCCCCTTAATTTAGGGCTTACTGCAGAAGTGTTTTCCCACTCAGTCCCTGACCAGCTGCACAAAACAACCAAAAGGATAGACCAGGCTTTTCTTTCACCGTTAAGGTTCTCTTGCTGTGTTTTATACCCATTACTCACAGGCCCTTTCACAAGCCAGCATTTCTAATAATTATGGTAAGGAAAAGGAACCTGTCAACAGTATTTCCTCTTTATTTGCTCTGCTCCTTTTGTGGCTTTCCACAGCAGTCTAAATCAAATCATTTTCAATTTTGAAATCTAAAAAGGTTTTGCTTTGGTTCCCCTCCCCCCCCCCCCCCCTTTCAAGTCTGCCATTTCCCACATTAAGCTTTAGAGCATACATGATTAGAAACACAGTTATCAGAACACAAACAGTATCAGAGCACACAAAGCAGTAAAATCTTACAGGGCAAGGAAAACATTTTGCAGTGCTACAAACAATGAGCCTGAGTGTGAAGTTCTCCTAGGGCTGCTACAAACAGCGCAGCAGGATCTTACCTCACGGCACCTTGGTGATTTGGATGTGACTTTGCAAGAGAAGCTACCAGAGTTTTGTGTTCATTTGGGTGTGTTTTGCTGTTCTTTTGGTTGGTAGGTTTTGGTTTGGGATGTTGGGGTGGGGTTTTATTTGTCTGGTTGGGTTTTTCTGGTGTTCTGGTTTGGTTTAATTAATTACTTAAGATCATAGTATCAGTCAGGGTTGGAAGGGACCACAAGGATCATCTAGTTCCAACCCCCCTGCCACGGGCAGGGACACCCCACACTAGATCAGCCTGGCCAGAGCCTCAGCTAGCCTGGGCTTAAACACCTCCAGGGACAGGGCCTCAACCACCTCCCTGGACAACCCATTCCAGGGTTTCACCACTCTCATGGTGAGGAACCTCCTCCTCACCTCCAGCCTGAATCTCCCCACCTCCAGCTTCATTCCATTCCCACTAGTCCTATCACTACCTGATATCCTGAGAAGTTTGATGGGTTTGATGGGTGGACCACTAGATGGATAAGGAACTGGCTTGATGGCCGCACCCAAAGAGTGGCTGTCAATGGCTCCATGTCCCAGTGGAGGCCAGTGACAAGTGGAGTCCCTCAGGGATCAGTCCTGGGACCTGTCTTATTCAACATCTTTGTGGGGGACATGGACAGTGGCATTGAGTGCACCCTCAGCAAGTTTGCTGATGACACCAAGCTGTGTGGTGCAGCAGACACGCTGGAGGGAAGGGAGGCCATCCAGAGGGACCTTGACAGGCTGGAGAGGTGGGCACAGGCCAACCTCATGAAGTTCAATAAGAGCAAGTGCAGGGTCCTGCATCTGGGTCGAGGCAATCCCAGGCACAAATACAGGCTGGGCAGTGACTGGCTGGAGGATAGCCCTGAGGAGAGAGACTTGGGGGTGCTGGTGGACAAAAAGCTCAACATGAGCTCTCAGTGTGCACTTGCAGCCCGCAAAGCCAATCAGATCCTGGGCTGCATCAGGAGAAGTGTGGCCAGCAGGTCGAGGGAGGTGATCCTCCCCCTCTACTCAGCCCTGGTGAGACCCCACCTGGAGTACTGTGTCCAGTTCTGGAGCCCCTATTACAAGAGGGATGTGGAGGTGCTGGAACGTGTCCAGAGAAGGGCCACGAGGATGATCAGAGGGCTGGAGCACCTCTCCTATGAGGACAGACTGAAGGAGTTGGGGCTGTACAGTCTGCAGAAGAGAAGGCTCCGAGGTGACCTAATTGTCGCCTTCCAGTATCTGAAGGGGGCCTACAGGAAGGCAGGGGAAGGACTTCTCAGGATATCAGGTAGTGATAGGACTAGGGGGAATGGGATGAAGCTGGAGGTGGGGAGATTCAGGCTGGATGTGAGGAGGAGGTTCTTCACCATGAGAGTGGTGAAACCCTGGAATGGGTTGTCCAGGGAGGTGGTCGAGGCCCCGTCCCTGGGGGTGTTTAAGAGCAGGCTGGATGAGGCTCTGTCCAGCCTGATCTAGTGTGGGGTGTCCCTGCCCATGGCAGGGGGGTTGGAACTAGATGATCCTTGTGGTCCCTTCCAACCCTGAATGAAACTATGAAACTATGAAACTAAGTCCTTCCCCAGCCTTCCTGTAGGCCCCCTTCAGATACTGGAAGGCCACAATGAGGTCACCTCGGAGCCTTCTCTTCTGCAGACTGAACAGCCCCAACTCCTTCAGTCTGTCCTCATAGGAGAGGTGCTCCAGCCCTCTGATCATCTGCAATTTGAAATCACCAAACAGTTCCACTGACTGAGCTGCTTTTAGGAACCCTTCTTCTCATCTACATGCCTACAGAAGCATGACTTGCAAAGAACTTACATGAAGAAATCTGACAGTTATATTGCAGGAAGAGGAGATTACTCAAAACAAGCACAGCAGCGTATGAGTTAAGCACAAGTATATTTAAGTGGCCTGCTGACCACAGCCAGACACCAAAGCCCAGGAGATCTTTATGCAAAGTAACTTCAGTTAACATCACACTAAAGCCACCCAGTACTATTTTAACAGTTTTCAGTTTCAACAGTGTTTAACCAGATAAAGCATGGATCTTAGCACTAAAGTCTCTCAGACAGCCTCTTGACTTAAGAATTCGTCTTCCTTAAGGACACTGTAACACACCGTGAGAGGACTTTGAACTAGACCATGAGCTGTTCCACCCACTCAAGTTGCTCTGTGTTTGTGTATTTAGCATGTCATCAACACAATGAGCCAATAAATTGCTGCCCCTTCCTTCCACCCTTTGTTTTTAAAGGCTTCTTTCTATTTTATTTCAGTTTATTTAAGCCAGATTTTTATTGCCACTGGAACAGAAAGGGGCAAATCTGCTTATCTTTATGAATATTAAAAAACCCTCTGAAGAGACAGCTATGTGTATTAATCGCCCTGACCTTACAATTTAACACTTGTTTGTTCACCCTAATCAGCAACCACCAATCAATAAGCCTTCAAATCTTGACAAGTTATGGAAATTAATGACATCAGGAGCAGCACTTTCTGGGTTTTCTTTTTTTTCCCCTCCCCTGACCATCACTGAGATCAGCAATACAGCCAGGCAAAACATCAGCTGTAAAACTACTAAGTGAGCTTGCAGAGCTTTCCTGAACACACAGCCTTTGGGAAAACCTTCATGCTGAAGAAAAAAACCTTCAGGTTAATGAACAAGTTGAAATCACTGCATGTTACAGGGCCTGCCTGCTGCCCTGCAGACACTGAATCCGAAGAACAGATCTGACAGTAGCGCCCAAGCATTTTTTCGGGTCAGCTGCTCAGGTTCTGATGCATACCCCCGGGTCAGCAAGAACTGTTTTGACAGACTTTCTCCCATTGCATATGCATTCTGAATCACCCAGGCACTCAAAACAGACATGTGACTGATTTTCCCAACCAACTGCTTACAAGGATTATTGCTTTCCTGCCCTGTTGCATTGTTTCTGCTGCAGAGCAGAGATGGCAGAGCACTTCCCACAATGATCTTTAATTTAGGAAGAGCAACGACAGAGGAGAAAGGGAAAGAGACAAAAGAGGGGAGGAGGGAGACACCAGCAGTGATAGCACGAGAATTCACAAAACACACGGAGGAATGCCAAGCCATCTCTTTCTTCCCAAAGCACCATAAGGCAACAGCAAACAAGAGGAGGAGTTTGATAAGGAAAGAGCTGCAGCAGAGCTGGGAGCTGTGTTTGCTGTTTGCTTCCCTGGTTTTGGGTAAACATCCAAACGTTGGTATGACTAACTGATCCTCATCATTAGATTTGTGTGTAAACTTCCCTGGATCAAAACATTTTGTCTGTGTATATTTCAAAGAGAGGTTTTTGCTGCTTTTTCCTTTACATTTTCTTTCATAAGGATAGGAAGAAGTGGGCCAAAGACTACTATATGCTCTGATACCTTCAGGTGGAAGCTTGTAATTAAAACATTGCCAACAATACCTCAAAGAGATGAAAACAGGTAATCTGCATCTAACTACACACAAAGGTTGCTTATATTATCAGTGACTGTCTATAGTACTTCTCTGCATCAGCTCAGTACTCACACTTTGGCTGGGCACTTAGAGCAGGAAGAGATGGCAAGTGGCACTGGGAGAAAACTTCTGTTTAGCTTTGTTCCTACCACTCCAACCTGTTTATTATTTCAGTCCTTTTCAAAGGACCAACTCTGCATTTTGAGGTCTGCTCTGTGTGAGGGGAACAAGCACCTCACTCTGTAGGAGGGCTCTGGTCAAGGGGCAAGCTTGCCTCCCATTCCTGATTACACAGAACACTCCCACAGCCTCTGACACTGCAGACAGCCTGGTGCTCCATGAGCCAGCTCCAAATTCCTGCCTACCCACATGGTGCTCCTTGCAAACCTCTGCACTGCTCCAGGTGCAGGATGTGGGTAAGCTGAGAAAGTGAGGAGTTTCATGGAGGAAATCTGAAATGCTAACCAAGCCCAGCTACAAACTGAGCCCCTGCCAGGCAAGGCTGGCAGTATCTTAAATTATCATGGCAAATTTTGTCAAAGGACCTTTCAAATCCTTAGGAGAATCCCTTCTGCCTGGCCCCTCTGACCAGTGTAGCCCAGCCACCAGTTTCAGCTCAGAAGCCACCTGCAACAACAGCCTGGGAGAGGAAGCCGAACCACAGAGAGCCCCAGATTCACCTCGCCTAATGTCCCTCCTTAACCATCTCCTACCAGACCAGACCCAGAAGTCCAAGACGGGTTCTGTGCTACCACTTCTGTTCAAAAAGTTACCAGCACCCTAGAGTAGGTTAGAAACTCAAGGGTATAAAAAATAACACTGAATAAAGTTTACAATATTTTTTATCCACTTTCACAGTATCACAGTATCACTAAGGTTGAAAGAGACCTCAGAAATCATCGAGTCCAACCTGTCACCACAGCCTCATGACTAGACCATGGCACCAAGTGCCACATCCAATCCCCTCTTGAACACCTCCAGGGATGGGGACTCCACCACCTCCCTGGGCAGCACATTCTGATGGCGAACGACTCTCTCGGTGAAGAACTTTCTCCTCACCTCCAGCCTAAACTTCCCCTGGTGCAGCTTGAGACTGTGTCCCCTTGTTCTGGTGCTGGTTGCCTGGAAGAAGAGAAGAGCCCTTATTCCTAAGCACAGATAAACACAAAAGAAAGGTGGAGTGGATCCATATGGACATCACATTTACAAGTGAGAACATCTGGTAACGGTAGCTTAAGACTGTCAGAGATGGAGAGAGGACTTCAGTCTGCTTCATAGCTTCCACCAACTGGTAGAAACTAAAAGGCTTTAAACTCCATCTAGATATAGTTAATTTCTTGACAGCAGGACTACAAGAAAAGACTGAAAAAAAACCTCACCTTTTTGGTTAAAGTGGATAATAAATGCATCAGAGAACATGAGCATTAAGCTTCAAAAGAAACAGAATGTGTTTGGGGAAACAGATAAGAGCCTTTGGGTAAAATAAACAACAGAGAAACAAAAATTAACTCCCTAATGTAAACTGGGGGAGGAAGAAAAAAGATTTTGCCAGTAGATTCCTATGTTCTGACCTCTGCATGAACTCTAAGTAACCAGCCTGCAACTTCTAACAGCAGCAAGAGTGGAAAGTGCATAGGGAGATGCTGAAGGATCCCAGTCCTCCCAACTTCTGCTAAGCAGTCAAGGCACGAGTCAATCAAATGAAAATACACACCAAAGCTTCAACCCCTCACTGCAAGTCACCAAAATACTTCACTGCAGGTATTATCAGAGGAGCAATGTAAGGCACAGACCCTTACAGGCTTTAGAGCCCACAGCCTGATTCTTTCTGCAAAGGTTTCTGCACAAAACCTATGTCTTGGGGTTTAGCTAAGTTACCAGCTGAAGTGAAACACAGTCACTTAGAGGTGCCAAGTACTGGAGCATCTATCCCATCCCCATGTTTATGGCTCCACAGCTTAATTAGTTTTAGCATAATCAACTGTATCTACCCCAGAAGAAAATGTGTTGAGAGATAGATACTCAAAATATTTGAGTGTACTTGAATGTGTGGGTTTCTGCCAGCTCATGCTGACATAACTAACAAAGCCCATCCTCACTCTTGGAATCTAGAGCACACAGTGTTAAACAAGCAATAATTCAAGACAGTGGGGACAGGATGGTGTTAAGAGTGGCACAGATATTGCAATAAGCTCAAAGTTAAAACTGGAATGGCTAGACTTCACTACATATTTTGATTAAAAGAAGGTTATTTCTGAACAAGTAAGAAACTAAACTCTGCCACTAATCTCAGGTTTGGTCAGGCACTAACACATACTAACACCTCCCTCAGCATCACATAGCACACAACTCCCAGAAAGGTCTGCTAAGCTTTCCTAGCAGATACTTCAGCTACACAGGTGTGCAACAGAACCACCACAGTAGTTCTATTTTTCTGAGAAACCCAGGAGTAGAAATTATTTTGTAAAAGGAAAATAGATTTTTATGCTTGAAAGAGCCCTTAGTCTTTGTAGCTGTGAAGAAGAGTCTGAACCAAACTCATTGATCATCAGCACACTGCCATTACCACCATGCTGGGCTTTGATGTGCTCTACTGAAATGGTTCAGGCATTTAGCTCTGAAGTTGGCATTTGGGTCTAGGTTTACAGAACCAGAGCATGTGACACTGCACAAGACACTCAAGTATTGTGAATGTGACTTTTACTACTACTGTTACAGAATGCAGCTGACCCTACCCAACTTTGGGGCAAGCAATGCCTCCCCTCCTCAGGCTGCCCTTGCTGAGGCACAGTCACTCACCTGACTGCACAGTGTATTTGGTTAAGCAGCTAATTTGGCAGAGAACCTCTCTGGCAGCATAATGGAAATAGCTTTCTGGTAGTTTAGCTATCTCACCCAGCCTGACATGGGGTCAGACATGGGCCAGCAGAGTGAAAGCAAGCAGCTCACGTCACTAGATGACAGCAGGGAAGTAGATGGCCAAGAGATTGGCTCAGCTGTTTCGCAAAGCCTCCCTCTCTCACAAACATAAAGGGGAAGATGTAGAGTTTATCCACCTCAATGCTGAACAAGGAAGGACAATGTTCACCACCTGCCAGCAACAGACATTTCAGATAGTGACAAATACTTCAGTGGGGTAAAAGAAACAGAATAATTTGCCTGTCTTTCTGCCTGGGGAAAGCTCCACCAGTTGCCTACAAAATGAAGGCATGTTCTTTACTGACCAAGAATCTCAAAAGCATCACTCCTACAATCCATTCATTCCCCAGCTGCCTGCCTTACTTCTCTTCAATGACTCAGCTGAAGGCCACAAGAGGGAAAAGCAACTTCTTCAGAAGCCCCACAGATGAAGGGCCCTTGGCCATAACTGCAGATTTGTGGACAGGAGCATATGCTATTAGAGAAGACTCACTGCTCCAGGTTCTCATTACTGAGATGCACAAGGCACTTGGAGAGGGATTATTCTCACAGAGCAGGAACAAATCATCTTTCAGCCAGCACCAACAGTGAAATGAATGAACCAGTTGGAAACCACATGATGCAAAATACTTAGATAACCTACACTACTCCTTAGTAGAGCTCAGTAAAGCTTTTCTTCACAACAGAAAAGGTACCATGTGTTCTTCAAATGATTGCTATAAATACTGTACAAGTTAACTGCTATCAAATACTTGTTTTGAAAGAAGCTCTACCTCCTTCTTCTGCACAGCAGCATTAGCAGAGAAGACACATACAGCAGCTCAAAATAGCAGAACTTGAAGAAAGCAGGAGGAAATTTAACACCCTTTATTTTGCCTCTTCATGCAAATATCTGCACTTTAGTAACACTTCAGCACTGTTCTGCTGAGGGCCATCCCCACATCTGGCAGAAAGGGCTCCTGCCCATTGTCCTTCCAAGCTGACTGCAGAAACCCAGCAGGGTCTTTCAGGTAGTTGGTATTTGTAAAGGATTTCCCCCTTTCCACCAGAGGAAAATGCTAATTCTGTTTCTCACAATACATTCTTCACTAAATGGCTCAGGTTGGAAGGGACCTTAGAGATCATCTAGTCTAACCTCCCCACCATGGGCAGGGACACCTCTCAACTAGACTCAGCTGCTCAAGGCCTCATCCAATCTGGTCTTGAACATCCCCAGGGAAAGGGCATCCACAACCTCCCTGGACAGCCTATTCCAGAGTCCCATCACCCCCCATACTTGAGAACTTCTTCCTAACACAGAATTAGCCAGGTTGAAAGATCTAGTCTTTCTCAGAAGATGAATCCATAACACTCACCACACATAAACACTTCATGGTCCAGAAAAGGTGCCTTTGTAGTGCACATGCAAGGTCCAAAGCATAGGAATAATGAAGAGAGATAATCTACCCTTCCCTAGTTCAGAAGTCACCTCCAAATTGCAGCTTCTTTAGGTGAAGAGACCTAAAAAAGTTGTTAAGATTTGGCAGACCAAAACTGAAGAATTTAAGAAAACCCAGCTTTGGAAACAGAGAAAAATAAGGCAAATGCAGAAATGCAAAGGTAGCAGCTCAAAAAAAATCTCATTTCCTTTGGCCTAGAAGGAGAACAGGCAAGTGAGGTAGAAGAGGTCAGTGGTCATGGGCTGCAATTCCACTTCCCATCATCAACAACCAAAAGACATGAGGGTTCACTTCATTAGACAACCAAACCTTCAGTCTTCCATTAGGAAAGGAGGAAAAGTCACCTGGGATAGGTGGTGATGCTAAAAATGAGCACGTCCAGAGAAGGGGAATGAGGCTGGGGAGAGATCTTGAGCACAAGCCCCATGAGGAGAGGCTGAGGGAGCTGGGGTTGTTTAGCCTGGAGAAAAGAAGGCTCGGGGGTGACCTTATTGCTCTCTACAACCTCCTTTCAGGTAGTTGTAGCCAGGTGGGGGTTGGTTTCTTCTCCCAGGCAGCCAGTACCAGAACAAGAGGACACAGTCTCAAGCTGCCCCAGGGGAAGTTTAGGCTGGAGGTGAAGAGAAAGTTCTTCACAGAAAGAGTTGTTTGCCATTGGAATGTGCTGCCCAGGGAGGTGGTGGAGTCACCATCCCTGGAGGTGTTCAAAAAAAACGATTGGACTTGGCACTTGAAGCCACGGTTTAGTTAGTCATGAGATGCTGGGCGACAGGTTGGACTTGATGATTTCTGAGGTATTTTCCAACCTTGTTGATTCTATGAAACAACAATTTCAATCCTCAGAGAAAGGGCACAGAAAATGACTACAGGCCTTTTGGAGCCAAATGAGGGAGTCAGAAAAAGAGGCTGGGAGAAAGAATGACCCTGCAGCTCTTCACAGCTTTGTGAGTCATTTTGTGAAATGGTAATTGAACTGCAGCCAGCCAGTCAAAAAATGGGTTACTTGCTTGCTTAAGTGAGATAGTGAGTGTATTTTCCCTACCACTTTAATAAAGTGAATGGCAAAAAAAAAAAGAAAATACAAAGAAGTCACACAAGAAAGAGAGAAACTGCATAAAAGTCACAATGTTCAAAACAAATGCAATGGCAGAACCAGCGTTAAGCATGCTTCTGGCATATAATAGAACCTTATTATGGATCATCACAGAGTATATTGGAGCCACACAAAATGCCACATATGCATGTAAAGATTAGACAGAAAGCTCAGAGCCAAACTATACACTACCTTGTACACTGAGCCCTTCTGACGAGCAGAAGAAAGGCAGAGTTTCTGCTGCTGCACATGCCAAACAACTCATACCACTGTAATCTTTGTTCCCCCAGCATATTCTTAAGTTCTCTCTATTGACAGAGGGAAAACACAAGTTAACCCTCCAGGCACTTGAACTCAGCATGAACAGAGTTTTAGCTTAAAAGCTGCATTACTAATTAAGTTTATTTTTTCAGCAGTTAAGAATATTTTCAGGTGCTGGGGTTATTCCTGATGATCTACAGTGCCTTCTGGGTTTACAGAAGTATCTGTTTCCTCCTACAGTGCTTCTTCCTTCCCTGTTTTGTGCCTGACACATGCAACATGAGTGAATACACAGAGCAAACGTGACACTGAGTTGGTCAAAAATCTGCAGGATCACAGGATGTTATGGGTTGGAAGAGACCTCTAGAGATCAAGTCCAAACCCCTGCCAGAGCAGGACCACAGAATCTAGTGCAGGTCACACAGGAATGCATCCAGTCAGGTGTTGAAAGTCTCCAGAGAAGGAGACTCCACAATCTCTCTGGGGAGCCCGTTGCAGTGCTCTGTGAACTTACAGTAAAGAAGTTCTTCCTCGTGTTGAGGTGGAACTTCCTGTGCTGTGGTTTATATCCATCATCCCTTGTCCTATTACAGGGCATAAGAGAGAAGAGGCTGTCCCTTCCTTCTTCACATCCAGCCCTCAGATACTTATAAACATTTACTAGATCCCTTCTCAGTCTTCTCCTCTCCAGATGAAAAGCCTCAGGGCTCTCAGCCTTTCCTCATAAGGCAGCGCTCCAGTCCCTCAATGATCCTTAAAGCCCTCTTTGGGACTCTCTCAGTGGTGGTTGGGACTCTCTCAAAGATGGTTGGGGTTGTTTTTAAAGAACTTCCAGTAATCACCATGTTAGGGGTCACAGAAGTAGAAAATCATCATGAAAAAAAATAAAAGATGAAAATATTTTTTAAAACTCAGATGAAATCAGAAAAGCTGAAAGCTGCTGCTTTACAGCTTCAGCAGGTCTACTGGATTAGGTGCTAGAGGAATTTAGGCTAAGTTACTGCTTAAACCTTCCCACAACAACTCCCAGCAGACTGCAGTAAGGTAACAATTTTTAACCCCTAGAAGCTGCCCCCACTCTGAGAGAGATCCAAAGCTGTGAGCACAGGAAGGCAGGAGTTAACAGCAGGCACCAATACCTTCATTTCTTTTTCTCTACACACACTTGTATTAAACTAACATCTCCAGGGTGGAATACTGAAGTGGAAAAGTGAAATAAAGAGCTTCATATATCTATCAGGGAGGAAAGTTCACTGAACATCCATAAGCAACACTGAAATACTGAGAACTGGAGTACATACCCTGACTTGAATGACAGAGCAGAGCAAGCCTTTTGCTGCCTATCAGGTTTCTCCTCATAAAGGTTGGTGAGCAGAACACATATCTTCAGATTTAACATTTCCTTAGTATTTAAGGACTATTTAGGAGCAGATTTATCCAACTCTGCAACTGCAGAGGTCAGTGTACACATGGGGCTCTGGTGAAATGAAGGAGAGGCAAGAGCCATTCCCCTCACTGTCAGTACTGCTGAGGGGACAAAGGACAGGACACAGTGTTTAAGTTCTCATCACAAAATTGTGGTTTCAGTGAGAGGCTTCTTGCTGTAAGGGCTGTCTCATGAGGTCAGCTGGGCTGTGCTTGTAAATAAGTGTTGGGTGACACACGGAGAGGTCACAGTTAGGAGAGGAACCAAGCACACAAAACAAAGCCTCCACATTCAGGATGGCTGCATTTCTGTGTACCTGCTATGCCAAGAGCTCACGGTGTGCACTCATCACAATCCCTGGTTATTAATACCAACTGGAGAGTACTGCATGACAGGTGCTGCTTTCAAGGACTAAGGGAGAGGCAGTTGGCTATTGGGGGCAAAACGCTGGGGGCTGCTGAGAACTTCTCTTGTTTAATGAAGACTAGGTCCTCCCCATCCCCTCCACAACTGAAAAGTCAAGAAAGAAAAGCAAACACTGAGTAAGGTTACTGTTCTCCAATTTGACTGTGCTGCTTCCAGTTACTCATTGACTTTCACACATTAACCAAACTATAAAAGAGACAGGGGAACTGGATTGTTTCCCCCTGCTCACCAAGAAGCAAATGAAGCAAGCAGTAGGGGCAACATCACCAAAACTGCTCAGAAGAAATGCATCCTTCCACAGACATCAGCAATACAGCTCAACCCTAACTGAGAACTCGGTGATGGATCCTTGCTGTTACATAGGCTCTAGGGACAGCAAACACAATCCCTAAGCCCAAGTTTTACCTGAGAATCCCCACCCTGTGTGGTAGCCAAACTTAACTGAAAAACCCAAACAGGCATCACTGACCATCCATTCTAACAACTTCAGAACCAAACTTTCTGCCACATCTGCTTGAGAAGCTGAAATACCAAAACAACTCCAATGCAAACAAAAGCTTCAACACACACCACAAAAGAGCAGTTTGCTGAAACCTCAAGCACCTGATCTATGAAAGCGTTCCTGTCTGTTCATAAGTCAACCCCCTACATCCACAGCAACACCTCAACAGCAGATTCAGAAGAGACTATGCCAGTGCATAGCCTTTGACATTAGAGAGATTTTTGACTACAGCAGCTCTCAGGATTTAGATTTTGCCCTAGGCTGTGTGTGAGGCAGCTCAAGGGAGAGTCTCTGAGGAGTCCCACAAGTAAGAAGCTAGAGGAGAAGAGGAATACTGTGATGAGCTCCTGACACCAGGCAGCAAAGAAGGGCATGCTCCTTCCCCACAAGGATGCCAAGCTGGTAGATGATCAACACCCACCTGAAAAAGATGCCAGCACCACCACTGCCCCAAAATGCCAGCTTCCCTATAACCACAATCAAGCAAAGTCACAGCAGGTGCTGGATGATTTTGCCCCAGAAAAGGGCTTGCTTTCTACTAGCAGTGAAAGATGAACAAAACCAAGCCCATGAAGCACAACCCCCCCGCTGCTGTGACCCCTAAAATGATGTACAGTCTACAAGAGACAAACTGAAATGGACAGAGCAATGGACCTTTCACTTCCCTTAATTCAATTCTCCCCTTTAAGTCAGTGCATTGTTGTTACCCAAGCAATGTGACTGCAACACTGAAGTTTTTCAGCTTGATGGTAAAATCATGTAGTGTCCATCCATCTCCAATAATAGCAATATTGAGACAATGAACTCTATTGAGGCATCTAATAAGGCAGATAGTCATTTGCATAGTACATTTTCTGTGACTCTCTGTAACACAACATCTCAAAGACTCAATTCAGACTATTCTCCTTTCCCACAGACGTTTTTAAAAAGGGATTCTTTTACCAGGAAAAGAAACAATGACTCCTCCCAGAATAGGAGAAAGCAAAAGATAGGCTTTTCCTGCCTGGGATGGGTGCACACTTCTGTCTGTGTATTTTTATTTGCTTGGGCTTGCTTTTTCCTTTTTTTAAGCTCTGGGTGCTGTTCATCTCCATTGTGGAGTGAAGGCTCAGAAGTGTAATTCGAATTTTCTTCTAACAGGCTTCTGAGAGGCAGCACTTTGGGATCCCCACCCACCAGCAGAGGCACATTTCATCTTTAATTCCTGTGCCATGGGTTTTTTTTTCCTTCATCTCTCCACATATTCATCTCCTACATGACTCACTGACATACAAGCAACAAGGGCAACGAGGCTGGTGAGAGGCCTTGAACACAAGCCCTATGAGGAGAGGCTGAGGGAGCTGGGATTGTTTAGCCTGGAGAAGAGAAGGCTCAGGGGAGACCTCATTGCCCTCTACAACTACCTGAAAGGTGGTTGTAGCTGGGAGGGGGTTGGTCTCTTCTCCCAGGCAACCAGCACCAGAACAAGAGGACACAGTCTCAAACTGCGCCAGGGGAGATTTAGACTCGAGGTGAGGAGGAAGTTCTTCACTGAGCGAGTCATTTGTCATTGGGATGTGCTGCCCAGGGAGGTGGTGGAGTCACCATCCCTGGAGGCATTCAAGAGGAGATTGGACGTGGCACTTGGTGCCATGGTCTAGTCATGGGGTCTGTGTTTATAGGTTGGACTCGATGATCCTCGAGGTCTCTTCCAACCTTAGTTATACTGTGATAGTGTATCGTGATACTGGGATGTACAGGGTTCTGTAGCCAGGCTGGCCTGCTAATGGGTCCTGAGTTTTAGGATGAGCTCTGTAGTGCAGTACTTGGGTAAACCTGAGAAATTGCTTCCTCTTCAATGGACTGTAACAGCCTAGAAGGCAATGGACACACCATGCACATGCAGTGTACACATAGCATACGCTGTGCCCCAAAGTTCAGCTCAGCAGCTCCAAGTACTGCCAGGCAGAAGCAGTAGTGATTATGTTCTCTTCACAACTTTTCTGTTTTCTCTCCTTTCAGCAAATAATCCTGGACTTGTCAGTGGTTTATTTCTCACAAGGAAGCTCGTATATTTTCCCTGGAGGTAACTAAACTACCTGAACAGGAAGGACACAGACCCAAAATACCACTTCAGTACACTGAAACAGCTCCTGTGTGCTCTGCCCACTGTCCCTCCACATAGTGACAGGCAAGCTCCAGGAGATTTTGCTAGATCCTCCACCCTATTTCCTCTACCAGAGCCCACAAAACGAACAGCAGGAGGAAACACATACTCATAATGATCACCCCAATTCCCAGCCTGTGATGTGAACATTAACCTATCTTTGGCCAGGAACACAAGCTCCTGGCCAGGGTGCAGAAGACAGCCACGGAGCTACCGTGAAGGCCTCAGAGGCTCCCCCGCCACATCCCACAACACCAGCGGTGACACATGCTCTTCAGATGGGTCTGACAGGAGTGTGCCCCAGCAGAAGCCCAAACCACAGCTCTGATCTCAGGTTAACCCTGGGCAGCTGGATGTCAGGCCCCTGTGCAAACAAAACTAGATGGCATTTTTGGCAAGTCAGGGAAGGTCAGCGGAAAGGAAAAGAAAGTTGCTGCACAGCAGCGCCAGCAAGGAACAGCGTTGCACTCTCCGTCCAAGCTTCTGATTTTATCAGATTATGCCACAGTGTTAACTCTGTTTATCACCCTATTTTGTGTCTGTGAATCACCCACTCCCAGGGACTCTTCCTCCACCCCAGTTTATAAATAGCACAAGATACAGAACGGAGTTTGTGAAGCAGAGGAGACTTGCCGAAACAGAGGAACGCGTATCCAGCCGACAAAAATCTCTCAGAAGCCTCTCTCATTTATTTATAATGCTGGCTAGACAGGCAGAGTCCTACATTTTGTAAAGCCTGTAGGTCACCAGCTCCATTGCTCATTCAGAAACAATTCTGCTAATAAAAGGAAAATAGAACCCCTCCAGTTACAACTGAGCTTACTCCCCGGCACACTGCTTCTCGGCACACACCTTATGGAAAGGGAGATTTTTCAACAAGCAGCATTACATATTTCTCCCATTTGAAGGCAACCTATGCCTAGGCCATGGTAAGATAACACAGCATTATTTATGTATCTGGAGACACTCAGACTTCACAGCCAACCTCTTGGAGCTCTATCATTACAAGGTAAGTCATTTTCTACCAGGTCACAGTGGACCATGACCTAAATTTCCATACCAAAATTACATTCTGGATTGTTAAGTGTAAAACCCATCAAAGGCTTTTTAATTCCTTCTCTTCTCCAGGAGCCATGTGCTTGCAGGGGGAAGTTCACAGCACTGTGATTCAGAAAGAGATACGTGACCAAAAGCTTTGGAGAACAGTTTCCTGGAGCCCAAATGCACACGGCATCTTGTTGAGGCAACACATAACCAGCAGTAGCCCCTGGGACCCAGACAAGCAGAGCCTGGGTACTACACAAACCAAACTGCCCCATCAGATGGGCTGGATGAAGAGCAAGCTATCAGGTTCCACAACTGCAACAAACCCTTCAGTGCTAAACCCTAAGCATCTCACCTTTCCATCCTCACACTTGCAATGCATCAGCTTGACACCAGAGATGGTGAGAGGCCTTGAGCACAAGCCCTATGAGGAGAGGCTGAGGGAGCTGGGATTGTTTAGCCTGCAGGAGAAGAGGCTCAGGGGAGACCTTATTGCTGTCTACAACTACCTGAAGGGTAGGGGTAGTTGTAGCCAGGAGGGAGTTGGTCTCTTCTCTCAAGCAACCAGCACCAGAACAAGAGGACACAGTCTCAAGCTGCACCAGGGGAGGTTTTGGCTCAAGGTGAGGAGAAAGTTCTTCACTGCGAGAGTTGTTCATCAACGGAATGTGCTGCCCAGGGAGGTGGTGGAGTCACCATCCCTGGAGGTGTTCAAGAGGGGACTGGACGTGGCACTTGGTGCCAAGGTTTAGTCATGGGGTCTGTGGTGACAGGTTGGACTTGATGATTTTTGAGGTCTCTTCCAACCTTGGTGATTCTGTGATGGATCTAGACTGGATACACACCAGCCCAGCAAGGGACTGCAGAGCTCAGAAGCACACACATCAAACCCACACTTGCAAACACACACCATTACCGTGCTCTCCTGAAAACCCCCAGCCCTGTTTACCAGGCAACCACATCAACAGCAGTGATGCTGGGACTGGAAGAAGCCTTTGATATTTCCACCAGTCAGAGATGTGGGTACACAAAATGCCTGCAAAAAGCCCTCCTGCCCAAATCCCTTCAACAGAAGCAGAAGAGTCACTGAACTAACACCGGCATGCTCCATTGATAAAATTCCTTGCCAGGCGAAAGCACTCCAGGAGTTCTCCATTTGATTCACCAATTACTGGTGGTTTTTTTTTTTGCCTGCAATTAATCACATGGTTATTTGTCAAGGTAAAGGCTCTTCCACCAGTCCTGGAAGTTAAAACCTGATGTAACAAGGCTCCTCTTCAAACACACAAAGGATAAACAAAACAAGGCACTCCAAGCAGTATTTTGGGAACAGTTCGGTGTATTAATATCACGGCTCGGGTTTATTCTTTTGTAGACTCAACAAAACTCAACTGTTTATAATCTTAATAAAAAAGGAAAATATCAGTGCCTGGAAAATATCACAGTGAGTCTGGACATCTTTTAAGCCAAGTACATGCCTTTTTTTTTACTTCTCCTACTGCTTATCTCAACACACAGTTCCTTTTCCTTTAGCCTCTTTCAAACAATACTTGATGCTAAACAACTAAAACTAAACACCACAATAAATTGTTTCTCACTGAAGGCTCATTTCTGCTCTCCTGTTCTGCATCTATGTGCATGTGTGTATACACAGTCACACAGATATACACACACACACATATAGCAGCATTAGCCAGTTCAAGTATATAAGTACCCTGTTATCTTAGAGTTTTACAAGAGCTGACTAGCATTAAACATGACTCCTTGGCAGAAGGAGAAAACAAGAGTAGAGCTCTCCTGCAATCAGAGAGCAGCACTGAAATTTACAATAATTTTAGAATAAACCAAACCAGGTTGGAAGAGACCTTCAAGATCATCGTGTCCAACCCATCAACCAATCCAACCCACCCAAACAGCTAACCCATGGCACCAAGCACCCCATCAAGTCTCCTCCTGAACACCTCCAATGACGGCGACTCCACCACCTCCCCGGGCAGCCCATTCCAATGGGCAATCACTCTCTCTGTATAGAACTTCTTCCTAATATCCAACCTGAACCTCCCCTGGCACAGCCTGAGACTGTGTCCTCTTGTTCTGGTACTGGGTGCCTGGGAGAAGAGACCATCATCAGCCTGTCTACAACCTCCCTTCAGGTAGTTGTAGAGAGCAATAAGGTCCCCCCTGAGTCTCCTCCTCTCCAGGCTAAGCAGCCCCAGCTCCCTCAGTCTTTCCTCATAGGGCTTGTGTTCCAAACCCCTCACCAACTTTGTTGCTCTTCTCTGGACTCGTTCCAGCAAGTCAACATCCTTCCTAAACTGACGGACCCAGAACTGGACACATTCAGAGAGTCCAAGCTGTGTATCATCAGTGCACTGTGCTACTTCAGATCCTGATGCCTTGTTCTCCACATTTATGAACAAAGTTTTCCTGGGGGACTGATCTTCATTATCATACTGAAATACCGAGCAAAGGACTTAGAGGAGGAGTATTTAACCTGCCCTAATCTCTTTCCACAAAGAATTTGTTTGTAATCACAACCCTTGTCAACATACCTGAACACCACAGAGAGAACCAGGAGACCAGAAAACAGGACCATGACATACCCACGACGGGGATCTCCCACGTAAAGTTCTCACTTCCACGAAGGGGAAACAACTCAAAATCAGGGAGGAGAAAGAAATTTAATTAGAGCTGACTGAAAAGCAAGACATATGGTTTACAGGAATTCTTGCTTTCAATTAAAACACCCTCCTCCTCCTCCTCAGCAAACCAAATGCATACAAATTAAACTAAACTGTTCTGTGGCATGTATAGGCAAAAATGAAGACAAGTGTGACAGCAAATTGGAGTGGAAGCTGTGCTGTATATACCATGTGCAGTGACAATCCACCTTCTGCAACAAACACTGTTTTGTCACTATACTCCACAGGCATTTATTTCTCCCCATCATCACTCCATACAACTATCCATTTCCCTCTCATTGCTAAAAACCATTCCACCCACAAACCTAAAATTTGACTTGAAGTGTGGGCAGAAAAGGAAGGAGGGAGAGAGAAAGGTGTGAGGAACATGGATGGATTTCAGAAATAGACCTTTTTTTTAAAAGCCAAGAGAAATCATACTGTGAAGTTTCATCTTGAGAAGAATGCTGAAATATGAAAACAGCCTTCTCTAAAATCATAGGTAACAAGGAGCTGCAGAGAAGATGGGGCCACTGGGGAAGGATCTGCAATCAGACTGACTGAAACTGCAATTGTGAAGGTAGAGAGAAGACTTAAGACAACTGGATAAGTTTGATTTAGAAATGAGTTGATTGCTGTGAGAAAGACCATCCACACCTGCATAAAGAAATCTCACATGATTTTATACACAGGTGGAGCTTTCATCCACTTTAAGTTGTGACAATGGGCTGTGGCAGCACTCTACCAGGGCAGCCCCTCTCAGGTGTGCTCAGAGATTTCACCTGGGTGACTGCTGTCACTGAGGATGCCCCTGCACACTGTGCAGTCAAACTGCCTGCAGCAAGACAAGAGGCAGAAGTAGGAAAACCAGTTTTGTATGAAAGGGAGGAAGGCAGCCATGCTCTGAAAATCAAGGCCAACAGCTAAGTGAGAAGCCTGGCTGGTAATAGCACAGGGTGTAATGTGACATTGCTCAGGGTTTCCTAACAAAAGACTAACAGAGAGGGAGACTAGGGAAGAGGAAGGATGGGGAAGAACCAGGTGAAGTAGCCACAGAGACTGGAGACTTTGCTATTGTAGTACAGCAGAGACAGGCTCACTCCTGAAACTTTCAGGTGACAGTGGTTTTGACCATGAGCAGACACCAATTACCACTGCCTCATTGTAAGCAGCAGACAGCTAGTAACCCCCTAGAGCAAGAGTTTGCAAGTTCAACACTAGCTGTCTAGAAATGCCTTCTATCACTTTTAAGCAGTATCCAAATTACAGAGGATAGTGTTATATTATCACAGATGTCAAGTGTGCTAAGGTCTGCGGGTAGGGGGAGGCAGGGGGGTGAGCCTTGCCTTTCTCTCATTTCAGGAAGGGATGTCTCATCCCAGAAGGATCTAATTAAAAAGGAGGAGGGGGACTGGTCAGTTTTATTTCAGGGACGAACACGGTTCAGCTCTGTGTAATTAAACAGCACATACTTGGGCACTGCTTCAACAGCTGATACACACTGGTAACTTACGTAGGCTGCAGCAGTCTTGCTTCTCATGTACACTCTGTGTTTACTCATCATCCTCCCCCTCAACCTACTTCCTTTTCTTTGGAAACTTCTCTTTGCTTTTGGTTTCGTAGACACGGACATGATGAAAGAGTGCTTACACCCTAAACTCAATTAGCCTCTCATTCGCTTGCCTTTCCCTGTCCTCCTCCACACATGGCTCAGGTTCCTTCACTGCATTAAAGCAGAGATACAGCATCTCAAATGAGAGTCCTGCCAACACTCCTGGTACACACAAACCACAGACTGCCCACAAGACCACTCACTGCACTACAGGACATGCAGAAACAAAGTGGGGGGTTTGTTCCCCTGCAGAAAGAAGGCCTGGCTCTGCAATCAACACCACCAACTGGGTTTGTTTCAGTTACACACAACACAGTCTGGAGCCTAAGCAACCTGACCCAAGCCATTTACACAGCAGACATTTTACTAGCATACTGATTTTTGCAGCATTTCATTAAGTGGGTGTTATCTTTAGCCCCAATTTCCCAAGAGGATCTGCAGAGCCATGCACCATCCCTTCACAGGCTTGGAGGTACAGTTTGTTCTCTAGCATCCCGATCCCTCTCACTTGCTCCAAGTAGCTGTTTCATAACTCAGACTTGCTCCATGACACACCAAGCATCCAGGATGAATTTTGTGTCCTGCTAAATGCCTGCCAAGGTTTTGTACTGCCTCAGTCATACTCCTACCCCCTTTTACCAAGCACTCAAATGGTTTACCACAGGCTGCTCTGTGTCCAGAGGTGAATGTCTATCTTGCAGCACAAGAAACCCTTCCCCATCTGTGCCCGCTGTAAGGAACGCCTTTGCTATCTACAGACCCGCCAAGAATTAACCAATTCACTTGGAGAAGAAAGAGACAAGACCTCACAACCCAGCTTTTGTCTGATTTATAACCCATTCATGGCCAGAAAGGAATACTGTATTCACAAACTACAGGAAGCTGTGAGAGGGAAGCTTTTTTCCCCCTCCAGCTCTCATTTTTGACACACTTTTGAGCAGAAGTGAATCCTGGTAGAGACAAATGTGGTGAGGCACTAAGCTGACTTCCTACATGCACCTGGCAATGGAGAAAGACTTCTTTTCTGAAGTCATTGCCAGAGGTCCTAACTCCAAGATCCCTTAGTACTAGACATGTACAAACACACAACACAATTTACAACCTTCAGGTCACAAAACAGAGCCAGTGCAACAAGGGGGAGGAAAGTGTGAAGAGAAGGTATGAGGGGCAGCAGCTGAGCAGCTTCTGTGTCCTCAGAGGTATTTCAGCAGCACAGCCTAAAGAACTAAAGCTTCTCAGCCATTAACTTCATCTTCAAAACTTTAGCAGGATTTCTGAAGTCCTACAGACTCCCTGGAAGATGGAGCAGCAAATGTCTGACTTCAGGAGAGCAAAAAGAGGTCTCTGCTGAAAAGGGAAACTGAAATTTGGCAGTATATCATCTCCTGTCTTTTTCACACATTTCAATGGGTGGAAACCAAACATTTATGTGACCAGTTGTCACTGGAAAGCTCAGATTAACACAGCTGGAGTTAGCTTTGATGCAATCTGAAGACAACAGTGACAAATACCACACATAACCATGACTGAATAAATGTCTGCACATGAGAGATCTGTTTTTCACAACTTCATTTTTCCTTAATTCAGATGAGAGCAGAAGCAACTAGGGTAGCCAGCTTGTGGGAAGTAGAGCACAGGGGACTCACAGCCTCTGCAGCATCTGGGCTCTGACAGAGTTGGTGAGAGCAACTTATTTTCTTCTTACCTTGAAGAGCTGGAAAAATAAGTGAGAAGCAGCAAGTGTGCCCTTTGCTGTCAGTAGCCTCAAACTCAAGCAAAGGAAGAATCACTGCAAACACTTACAAACCAAACTGTAAATGGACTGCACAGAACTATGTATGTCATCATAACCTATAGAGCACAGCAAATGTTATCAGAAATAGCCTTCTGTCTGGTAACAGCACAGCAAGCAGGCAGTAGGTTTGCTAGGATGGAGCAGGGGCTGCTCTGGCAATCACCCAGACCTGCTGCTGGACAAACAGCAGTGCCTTCCTGCAAGTCAAAAAACTAAACAACAGTGCAAGTGAATGGAAAGGAGAAATGTTGAGGGATTTTTGTAGGCTGCTCAAACTTCCAGGAACTTAGAAGATAATTATTTGCACCACTTAGATGAAGTCCTAACCAGTTTCACCATAAAGAGAACTAGGCTCTATTACCAGGAGATCACTGGGGTGGAGAAGAGTTGCAGGCTGTGCAGTGAATAATTAGCAGCTCTGGCCTTGTGCTGACTCCTCCTGCAGCATTGTACTTCCCATGCTGAACCAGGAAATGGTTGTACAGATACATCTCAAAGTATGAAGACTGAGTCAGAAGACAATAGTTAAATACCAGTTCAACCACATACTGTAGGTCTGTCTTGTAGTACTGGGAAATGAGCACTGCCTAAGGCCGTTCCAGATATTGCATCCACCTGCAAATATTTGCTGCTGGCTAGAGCTCAGCACATGCACTCTCACTGGCAGTGTCAGTGCTTTGCTAAATAGTCCAGGCAAAGAAGAAAAAGCAATTCAGCTTTACACAGAGCAAAATAAACTCATCAGATGCTTCAATCATGAAAAGCAGATAATGCCTGGTTGAAGGGATTTTAAAACTACCATTTTTTTTAAACAGGTCCTACAATTATAAAGTTAGTTAAGGATATGCCTCCTTTTTTTCCAAGCATTTTAAGCTTTCAATTTGCTGAATACAAAGAGCCAATTATTAGCTTCCTCAATGTTTATTTTCTACTGGAAGGGTAGAGATCAGGAATTACCATGTCACAGAGGAATCAGGCACACACAATAAAAGCACCAAAGCAATTACACTTTCATTACATCATCTCAACTCCACATGAAAAAATACACCGTGTTGAGACATTTATATTCTGGATCAGCTACCTTTCAGCAGCAATGAAGCATCTTTACAGCTGGAGGGAGAGACAATGAGAAGATAAAAAGGCACTGCCATGTTGCTGGAGGATGCTGGCCACCACAGATTTATCTTATGAACACTTCACAACAGTTACTTCATCTGCAACTGTAAAGCTGGGAAAGATGCCTGTTTCCAAATGGAGTCAGCACTTAGTTACAAATAAAAACATCTAGCCAGCTAATTGAAGTAAAATACAATAAATGAAAAAAACCCTATCTCCCAGAAATTTTAACATCTCCAAATGCAAGTCCTTGATAAGTTACAGAGAAAGGAAAGTTTTCTTTCCTTCAGTAAGGACAAAGGAGGGCACTGTTGAGATTTATCATATACATACAATTACCTACATTATGATGGAGATTAAAGGACAAAGGGGCAACAGATCTAATTCCAGATCTTACAGCCTTGCCTTTTCCCATAATTATGTCTTAAAATTGGATTTCAGTTAACACATTCACAATACCAATATCTACCCAGGCTTTGCATGGGGTTAGAGAGAGTTCCAATTATTTTAACGTGGATGCAGCAATACATTTAATTTATCACTGATCATTCAAGTGAGCTCATTCAATTTAATGGTACTGCTAGAGTGTGGCTTTTTCAGCTGGTTGTAAGGAGAGCCTTCAGAACTAGTGCATGGCTTATTATCATAGTATCAGTCAGGGTTGGAAGGGACCACAAGGATCATCTAGTTCCAACCCCCCTGCCATGGGCAGGGACACCCCACACTAGTTCAGGCTGGCCAGAGCCTCAAAAACAGGCAAACCAACTTTCTCCAAATTGTACCCAGTTTTTAAATACCAGGAATATATCCAGCAATAAGGTTTCAAACTGCAGTGAGGTACTGAAAAAGAAAAGAGAAACATTTTCCTTCTGCAGCTGTTAACACTGCCCTTTTATCTCCTGCGAGAGTACCTCAGTCTCCTTCAGCTGTCAGATACAAGTTCTGTTGAAAAGCCTGAGTTTAAAAACCCAGGCCTGTGTCTGTGGTGTCCACTGTGAGCCAGTTAAGAAAAGCCAGATCCCCACCTCAAAGCTGGAATGCCCATCTGGTGCCACCCTAGACGTGGATTCCCCTCAATGCCTTATGCAAACTGAATCAAAGATAATAAACTTCCCCAAAGAAAGAACATTTTTTGCCTTTTTTTTTCCTCCCCAGTTTTGTTACAGTTAAGCATTTACCAGGGCTGTGGGAAGGAAACTGTGGCTACACTTCTTCTATCTTCTCTTTTACAGTAAAGAAAAAAAAAGGGTAAAAATCCATAGAAGATGAAACCAAAGAACTCAGTCAAGCAGGCACAGCCTACCTAGCAACAAAATGGCACTGGATCTGACCAGAACAATCATGGGTTTAGTGGTATTAAACTCTGAGCCTAGCATTAGAAACTGTGGCTGATCCTGCAAAGAGACTGTGAAAGAAGCCTAATTCACCTAGCAGGAAAGCCATGAGCTGTCTGTTCTCCAAACCCAATTTTAGTTACAAATTGGTGATTACAATATGTGCAGCACCAAGATGACATTACAATTTCTGCATCTGCCTTCACTGGAGAAAAAGCATTGGGTGTGATGACCTAAAAGGAACCCTACCAATTTATCACTGTTGGCTTTATTTCCTTCTTGGTCTGAGACATTTGTAAGGACATAAAGTTGCTGCAGAATCAGGGAAAACAACTGAGCAAGAGCACAAAAGGAGGAAACCCTTAAAATCCCTTATTTAGACAGGACAATCTTGCATATGTAAATGTGATGGCAGCCACAGACACCCACTTCTTCCCCTTCACAACGTTTTTTGTAACAAGTCACATTGCAACGTTTAAAAAGTACACTGAAACCTCAGCATGTCTAATACTGCAACAAAGCCACTGGCAAGGCTGAGTCAAATCTCTTTTGATGGTTCCACATTGGTACTTTCTGCTATTAACATGCATTTCTTTCACCTGCACCCCAGCAGGTATCAACAGAAGTCCTTCTCTTTCACAGCCAAAGCTACATCTTGGTCTTAGAGAGGTGATTGGCCCTCAATCCCTGACAGCACAGAAGACCAGGCCCCCTTTCAATCAGGGCTGATCTTCCTGTTGAAATGTTGCTAGGGGCAGAAGCCTCTTCTGTGTTCAGCTGGACACTACTGAGCTCTCTAGCATCCTCCCTACCATTTCCACTTCAAAATGCATAGGCCACCTGGCATAAAGACAAGCAGTGGAGCAAGTTTGGACAAAGAAAGGCAAAGATGCAATCCATCTTACTATCAATTCAGACAGAAACTAACACATCATCTGTCCTTCAGCTGATACAGGCTGTGGCCAGAAGAACCTAACTGGGTGAACTCTTACAATTATTCCTTTTGCTCCCCTGTACCATGACATCTTTGGCAAAATTAAGTTCAAAGGTTGAAGGGAGTGTTCTAGGAACCAATCGTCTGAGCTGCTTTGGTTGTGAGGAAACCCCAGGAAGGACATGTAGTGAAAACAACTGACCTCCATTTCTCTGCAGGGACTATTGCCATGGCAGGCACAAGTCCCAGAGGGAGGCAACAGGAAGCTTTCACAGATGGTCCCGTGCCTTGGTGCTGCTGCATGCAAGGCTGGCCTGCCCCAAAATGAAGATGCACCTTTCTCTAGCCAAGGCCTGCTGCCTCACCCTTTGCAGCATCCTCCCATCTCCTGAGGCAATGCAGCACTCCCAAGCCAATCCTCAGCTGACCCCTGCCCATTCTCCTCATTTCCAGACACTGACTGGGTAGAAATTGTCATTTGAACATGAGGACTCCAAAGCAGATCTGTAAACAGCCTCACCAGAGTGACCTGTTTATGAGCATATATAAGAGAATAATTAACAAGGAAGCTTATTACAAATGTTCTACCTTAACAGAACCCAAGTGTCCAAGAGCTCAGACTAAGCCCCACCATGGCAGGGAATGCAGAAACAAATGTCACCAGCATTTCTGTGAGAAACACCCTCCAGAGCCTTCCAGAGACCAACCATCAGCAAACAGAACAAGACACCTAATGTCATGGCTGTGGCTTGGAGTCTCATGGAGGAATGCAAAGTCCTCTGATTCAGCTTCATACAATTTAAAATGTAAAAAAATAAATAATTCCACTGAACTAGCAGAAGCAGAGGTTTTAAATATCCACTTAAACCTGTCAGAACATGCCACACTACAGCCCCCCAGCGCCCAGGGGCAAGCTGGGTTCCTACGAAGCTGGTTTGCCCAAGTAACCCCTCTTTGGGGAGCACTCCCCTTCAGACTAGATTCAACTCACAGGATCAGAGATGTTAGGGGTTGGATGGGACCTCCAGAGATCATCTAGTCCAACCCCCCTGCCAGAGCAGGGCCAAAGAATCACAGGATCACAGACAGAAAAACAAACCAAACCAACAATCAACCAACCACCAAAAAAACCCCAAACCAAAACCAAGAACAAAAAACCTACACCAAAGCCTAACAAAATATTGCCAAAAGGAAGTAAGGAATTAATCTGAGAACGCACCTAATCACAGAGCCAGCTGTGTTTTAGATACAAACTATAAAATCCCAACCAGGAAAAGCTCCCAGGCACTGAAGTCTTTCCTTTCACCTAGGCTGTGATAGGAAAGAGGGCTCCAGCACCCTCAGGCTCAGAAGAAACCCACTCACAGAGCCAGGACCAGATGTCACCCTCACCCTTTCTCTAACACCCACAGCCTCCAACACGGATATGTTAAGAGACTGCATCTGCTTGCCAGGCAACAACAGACAGACTCCAATTTATAGTGAATCCATATTCAAGTCTTTACTTGAGGATTTTTTAGTCTCGGAAGCAGAACTTTCTTGCCATCAAGAGGGGAAACAGGGGTGAAATTCACAGAAATGATTCCTTACAGTCACCCCCTGGCCCATATGGTACACAGTGAACAGACAACAGTACTGTTATGTAAATGGCCTTCTCCTGCACTCTACACAGCCAGACCATTTAACCAAAAGACCATGAAGTCTTCCCAATTAGCAAAACACCCAACCTAACATTTAAAAATAAATCCTAGAGACAGATGCAGTACAGAACAAAAACTTTGGATGCATTAGGCACCAACCAATGACATACCAAATGTGTCTTTTGTATATACAGTTTGGCTAAAACTCAACAAAACAATGGAAAAAGTCAGAAGTGTACCAAACAAAGAGGACATGCAAGAAGAATAGGAAAAGGAAACCAAGCAGATGAGCAGCACTGCAGAGAAAGGGATTTGTAGGCACTGGCTAGGAGAGCTTAAGGGTGATCCTTTCTCCTCCCAAAGCAGGACTTGCATCAAACACAGGCCCGAGCCCTCTTCCCCACACATACCAACCAGGTCTGAAGCACCACAAAGCCAAGATTAGTCACAGACCCCACAGGTCTGGAACATCAACATCAGACACCAACATCATTCCTTCCTTCATTTGTGGCTGTAGGTGCAGTTTCCTCTATTCTGAGAAGCAGTTATACCAGTTTCCTTTACTCTCTTAAGTTACTACAGGTGGAGAAAGAGGCTTTCCTATGTAGCCCTAGGGGACTCTGAGGAAAACAAGCAACTAATGGACTATGTGGTTTCTGATACCAAGGGATTCTTCCAATTTCCTGGAGATGGTATGAAAATAACCTTAATTACATTCAGTGATGTGCCAAATACCACCTCCATTACTGAGGTGTATGGGCATTACTCTCTGCTGCTCTGCCTTTTCCAATGAGTGCCCAGCAGTGGCACAAAAGGTAACTAAATGAAGGCACGAGTTCATCGATCCAGCTCTGTTGGACCCCGTGAACGTGGCCATTCTTTGCTGAATCACAGAAATACCTTTGCCATTTAATCTTGGATTTCATCCTGGAATTTTAGATTAATAGCCCCAGGAGGCCTGTTTATGTGCAGATACATTTGGGAACAGCTGGAAGGCACTTAAGAGAGAAGCCTTGGTACAGCCTTCCAGAGCAATGAATCTGTTTTGCTCTTCTCTTCCTGCACATGCCCGATTACTCCTTCCCCTCTACACGTTGCTTTCCAACATTTCCTATCAACACATGCTCACCTACACTTACTTGTCCTTTGTCCCCCCACAATTATAATCCTCCGCTGCACAGTCATCTCCTGCTGAAAGTCAATTTCCTACTGATGGCTCCATTTAAGACAAGGTTCTCTTTCACTCTCCCCTTCCTACATAGCCCTCTCTGCTAGAGCAAATTCAACTAGCTCCTCCTACACTTCCAGCGACCTTTCACGAGGTTCAAGGTACTATTTACACTCAAATGTTGGAGTCTAAAAGTATTCCCATCAGGCTAGCAACCAAATGTGCAGCCACTGACAGTTTTAATAGCTTTTCTCTCCCCTGCTCCTATCACCTCTCCAGCATGCAAAGAAAGCCCCAACAACCAAAACTCAAATGAAGGACCTGAGACAGGCTTCCTATCTACAAACATCAAAATCCTAGTCCCTAACCACTCATGCTGAAATACTCACTCTCTGATTCACTGTACTTGTAGTAGGAAGAAGGAAACACATGCACTAAAATGATACAGATTATGCCCTACACAATAAACACCCAAAGACTTTAAAACAGCAGCAATTTCACTCTCTTCTATTTAGAAACTCCAAGCAACAAGATTTAGATGCCATGAAATTCCTCAACAAAGACTTGCATGTAGCTCACATAATTGAGGAAGTACTAATAATAGCGTGGCTGTTTGCACAGACAACATTTCCACTGTGGGCCTGAATTCTGATCTCAAACATGCAGAAGAAGATATTTTGTTGTGTGTTGCTGACTGGAGACTCAAATCAAAGTACTGGAAGCCATCTGAGTGCGCTGTGATGTGCAAGCCAGCCCATGCAGCTCGGGAAGTGCTCCGTACATCCATGCCACGCTGGAAACAAAGCATCTACTGAGGACTGCAGAAGGTGCTGGTGTTCTGTGGGTCCTCCTAAACGAACATTAGGAAGCATGTGAAATTAACCTGTGTCACAGTTCTAGACAAAAATGAAAGCCTTTGCACTTCAGCATCCACTGTTAATCATCACAGCAAAGTAACTCGTCCTGACAGAAGAGAGGTGTATTTCTAAGCTCCTCTGACACAAGCAAACTCAGTTCACAGCCACAGCTTTCCCTTCTGGCCTATGCTGCCTAAAGTCCAAGCCTGCTCAGGTCTCCAAATCAGTGATGCCCACACCTGTGCTCTTAATAGTGGTCACTAAAGGGTTTCCTCCAGAAGGGTATTTACCATGGTTGCGAGGGAGCTTCATATTTCTCAAGCTTAATTCCTTTTAAAAGCTCTAAATTAGTTTATGCAGACCTGTGTCAGAAAGTATTTGCAAAATGTTTTAACTTTATGTACTGAAAGGTACCCAGAATAATTTCATTCATTAAAATTGAGAGTGCTGTACAGGAGAAGAATTAACAACCACCAATATATAGCAGAAATGAACTGACATGTGAGACACACACATGGCAAGCCCACATTTTAGATCTGATGGTGCTTCATTTGAATGCCTCAGTTGGAAATTCAGATCAGTAATTAAGTCATAGTTTTATGAAATCCACTTGCACAATACCAGTAGGAGTCTGTGCATGGAATTATCTGTAAGAATAAATTATTAGGTGCACATAAAAGGCATTTTATAACTTTAGGCACCAAAAGCACAAAAACTGGAGCTTAGCAGTTCACTGATCTGGAGTAGTAGATGCTACATTGCCGTATCACTAATACGATCATTCTCAAGTCACTAGCCCCCATTAAAAAACCCACGCAACAAAGTTTGCCTTTTATCAACTCCAACCTTGTCCAATACGTTGAAATTCATTCAAAATAAGGAAGATGCTTATCCCCGAGTAAAGGAAGCCATAGAAAGATCATATGCCTGTCACACCACCCAGGAGCTGCCATGACACAGCTGTTCCACAGCTCGGGATGCTCCCCAGCCCTGGCGTGTTTGGGCCGACAATGCTGCCTGTGTTCGGAGCACTGTCCCCTTACCGACCCCAGAGTCATCTGAAAGGCAGCACAGAGACCAGACCCAGCCGAGAGCCACTTCCACACAACTCACTGCCTCTGCTCTCATGAGCTGGCCTGGAGACAACGGGCAACAGTTCTTACTAGCAACACAAAGTCCAGCTTATGCCACATGCCTGACAGCACTGCCAGCTGCTGTCACCTTCTTGTACCAGCTAAACACCTCACTAAGTAGTCCCAGGCCATGTCCCCATGAGCCAGCTCTGACCCCTGACTTAACCTGTGCAAAGAATCCACCATGAAGAGCAAAACTGTTCCCTATTAGAGATCATCCCGATTTTTAGAAGGCAATACTCTCTCAACTTTCCTTGGAACAGGCAACAAGTACTGTGCTTGGAGTGTGTGTTCCCTCCAAGCAAGGCTTTGTTCTGCATCCTTCCTGCTGGCATTAACAGACTATATAAACATTACACACTTCTCTCACATGAGTTGTTCTCCCTACCTGCCTGAAGATGCCTCACTGAAAGAAAATTACTTCAAGTGAGTGAATGATTTGCAAAATCACACCATCAGTGAGGACTCAATTTACATCCTACTCCTGCAAGGAAAATACTCTCAGGGGGCCTTTCCCCCACCTCTCTTTGTATACCAAGCAAGCTCTCCTAATGTTCAACATTCCAGAAGGTGCTAATGGGCACCAGTGAAGAGATCTGGTGAACGCAGATTTCCACCAGCCCTCGCATGCACACCTACACCCAAAGTCACAACCAGGATGGTCAAAAACTGCAGTCTTTGGAATTTTCAGATGATGACACCATGCACTGGGCAGCTCCCACCTAAACTTAAGAGCCATACCAAAACCTGTAGATCTTCCCTCTGTTCTGAAGCACACTGACAGGAGCTCTGCTGCTGTCACAAGATTTCATACCCTGCTTAAGAAAATCTACAAACTGTAGAGGGTCATGGCTGGTAGATTCTTACATAAAGGCTCCTCTGCTTCAAGAAACAGAAGTCAGTACAAGCCACATGCCTGCACAAGGTTCCTGTTGCCTGGGTGAGCCTGAAAGACTACACCCAAGGGCAATCCAGGCCTGCCCTGAGCTCTTCCAAAATGCTGGAGTACGTGGATTCCCAGGACAGCCTCATTCAGAAGAAGTTTTAAAACCTAGGCTTGGTACAACAGCAAACAGAGATGGAGAACCAAAAACACTCCAAGGTACCCCAAGCTGAATGAGACAGAAAAAGAGGAGAAAGCAAAGGTTTATAACAGCCTCTGGCTGTTATCATAAGCTGGTGCCAATGCAAGATACAGAAAAAACAGTTTAAAGCAGTCGCATAGTTCTGCTCTGCAGTCCTCAGGGTGGGACTGACACATAGGCCAGGCAGAACTGTCACAACAGATAGCTGAGCACTGTGGCCCATAACAAGACACCTTCATGCATCTGAAGCAGAAACCATTACGGCAGAGACCAAGCAGGTACACCTGGGAGCAAAAGTTCAGCAAAGAGCTAAACATTTGAGTTCACAGCAGTCACGCAGCGCTCCTGCTGAAACGCTAGGAAGCTATTAGCTGAGAGAAGCAAAGGTGAAAGTCTATGCCAGCGTGAGATAAGTGGGTCACCTGGCAAAGGACTGAGGATCACCTGGCAAAAGACTTTGATTTACATCAGTGGAAGGTGTTCTAGTAAAGACATCCTGTAACATACTCGGGCAAAGAAGCAGGTTTGAACAGAGGCAGAGGCCTCCTGCTCCCCCGTGGCCCTACCCGGCCAGCTCCGCTTTCTCCGCACCGCGGCAGGGTTTTACGTTAAAACTCCGCACGGCTCCTACAGGCTGTAACCCTGCGGGAGATGTACACCACCTGCACGGGCGATGTGCAAATAACGTATTACTAATTAACCGGCAGCGACACGAGGAGGGCAGGCTGCAGTATCGGTGGGGAGCCAGAAGCTGTCCCTGCTCCACCTAAGGCAGCCCTTAGCGAGGTAAACAACCGGGGCAGCTCCATGAGGAGAGAAGCCACGCTGGTGCACCACCGGCCGGGCGGGGCTCAGACCCCCGGAGGGCAGGCGGAGCACACCGGGGGAGGCCGCGGCCCTGAGGATCCCGCCAGCTGCCCGCCCCAGGTGCGCGCCGACTCCGCCGGGCCACGCCGCAGCCCCTTCCCCCCAGCCTCCCCTTCCCTCTCTGGGCGGCACCGCCGAGGGACAAAGCCCGAGCCCCGGCCGCACACCTGCCCCGCCGACCACACGGCTCCCCGCAACGCGGAGTGGATCGGGGGCAGCTCCCGGCGGGGGCAGGTGCGGCGGGCAGCGGCAGATCCCGTGCCTCCCGCGCCCCCCGCCGCGGTCTCACCTCGGCCGGCAACAGCAGCAGCGGCGGCAACAGCAGCAGCAGGAGGCAGGGCAGGGGCAGCAGCAGCTGCCTCATGGTGGCGGAGAGCGCTCCCCGCTGCGCGCTTGGCCGCTCAGCCCGACGCCGCCTCCCCCGGAGACATGGCCGGGCTGCGCGCCCCGCACCGCCCGGCGTCCCACCCCTCCGCCGCTCCCTCTAGCGCTCCCCGCCTGGAAAGGCGGCTGGCGGGGGCTGGGGCCGCCGCGCCGGGGAAAGCCCTGCGCGGGGCGGAGTGAGGGGACGAGCGGGACAGCCAGCCGCCAGAGGGGAGGGCCGGTTACGTCCCTCGGCCTCTGCTCCCGCCGGCCCCTCGCCCAGGGCTTAAATGGCCGTCTTGCAGCGGGCGGGGGGGAACTGCGGCTGGCGCTTCCCCGCCTTCCCTCCTCCCTCCCGGCATCTGACATCTCCCCCCGCCGCGCCGGGCTAGGAAGTGGCTCCCTCAGAAAGTTTCCCGGTCTCGGTGCGCACCCCCGGAGGAAGCAGCGCCGCGGGTGTGCCCCGACCCGGGACGGTGCTCGGGGGCGGGCGGTATGCGGGAGGGTCGGTGGCGAAATGACGTTAACCCAGCGGGAGAGGAGAGGAGTGCTGCGGTCCCACATGGCTCCCGGGTGGGTGTAAGGGGCTGCGAAAAGGTTTGCCCGCAGTGAGCGATTCTGCTTGTTGCGCCATTCATCACCGGCGGGCAGACCCCCCAGAAGTCCTGTCCCACCCCAGGCACTGTTTTGGATATGTTTTATCCATGTCATCAAAAAGGACACGACATTACCAAACGCAATCGCTTTTGTAGCCTTAACTTACTTCCAGGCTTCATGCGCTGTTTCCCATTTCAGTCGTGTGGATGAGAGAAAAGGAGAGGCAGGGTCAGCTCAGATCCTATCTTTAGCTCTGGAAACACTGGCACTCTTCATTCTCTCTACAGCTTGGAGCTCACATGTTTGTAATTTCCCCATCTTTCTCGAGCCCTTGAAGCATATGCATAACATTATGGAAGCAACCATTTCCACAGGAGTTCATGGGAAGACTCACCAAGATAAGGGTTGTTCATCTTGGAGAAGGCTCCTGGTAAACCTTATTGCAGACTTGCAGTAGTCAAAGGGCCATACAAGAAAGGTGGGAACAAACATTTCAGCAGGGCCTGTTGACAGGACAAGGAGCGATGTGTTTAAAAGAGAAAGATCCAGATCAGCTAGAAGGAAGAAATTTTTCAACAATACTGGCAGTAAGACCCTCTCCCAGGTTGCCCAAACAGGCAGTAGATGCCCCATCCCTGGAAAAATTTGAGGTCAGCCAAACCAGGCACTGCTCAAGTTGAAGATGTCCCTGCTCACTGCAAGAGGGTTGGACTAGATGACCTTCACAGATCTCTTCTAACCCAATCTATGATCGTTATCAGGGCATGTGTATATCTTACTGTTCAGGAAGCTGAGACGGAGTCAGGTAAAATGTGGGGGCATCCCTTCATGTCAATAAAATTTGTAGGAAATAGGTAATTGCATCAGAAAAGTACTTTACAAACGTCAAGGACTATTCAAATAAGGAAATAAACACCATTAAAAAAACCCACAAACAAACACCATTGTTACAGGTACTCTTCCTACATTTCCATTCACAGCCAAGCACCTGAGAATCGTTTTCCAGCTGAAGACTCCTGGTAAAGCACACACCTGCCAGAAGTCTTATGGGCTGCAATGAAGTTGTCATTCTGAGAGAATTTCTGCAGCTCAGACCAAACCATTGAGAAAATACAGCTCTGACTCTTAAACTCCTTGCTGCAACTCCCTGTGCCTGAGCAGAGCTACTGTGGGTCTAGGCTCCCAAAGTGCAGCTTCTGGCCAGCCCAGGTTGCATGTGTATGTAAAATGCAAGCAGCTACCTTTACAGTGGCAGAGCAGGGTTACGCTGCACAGCTGCCCTTGAGCAATCATACTTGGTGATCCTTGGCTCCAGCTTGGTGAGAAGAGAGTGGCTTTTTTAATTGCATGCCTTTCCAGTACAACAGCCTAATAACTAATCCAGTTACCCCTGAAATTCAGAGGGAAGCTCACCACTGATTTAAGCAGTCATGGCAGCCAGCCCCGAGGGGGGAAGTTAAATAGAAAATGCACTGAGAAGGCAAGAAGTGAGATCCTGACCTGTTCGAAAGTGTCAGTATCTTCAAGCTGATGTTGTCATCCTCAGACTCTCTGTGTCCCTGGACACTCTCAAGCTCATTTTTTCTTTCCTTAGCAGGCCACATAACCCAGCTCAGAAGTAAGGGCCACTGTATTTCTTAGGCTGGGTTAACTCCTCGCTCCAAAGAGCGACTGGGCAGCTACATCTCTGCTGCAGGAAGCTGCACTTCTGTCACCACACCAGGTCTGTCTGGATCCAGTATAACTGGTAGGGCTTTTCACACATAAGCTCCATGGCCTCTGTGATTAATTACTTTCTCATATAACCCTTGTGGCTGAGCCCTCACAACTACTCGTATGTCAAGTACCTGAATCAGGAGACCTGCAAAGTTCTGGGAGACAGTTTCATTTCCAGAGCACCCAGAATAGTAGAGGACTGCATTAAATCTGCTTGTAGGGGTATCTAAGCAGAGTATTTCTAGGCCTGTAGTATAAAATTACCTTAATGCCTATCTTTAACCATAACTAGTGCTGGTCATCAGCAGGATTTATACACAGTAGGTTAAACTGGCACAAAGAGGACATAGGAGGTTTGTTACTGATACATCTCTGACTGACTGTTAGCAGAGCTCAAGGAAAGGACCAACTCCTTTCCAGAGGCATTTACTGGGTGTGAGAAGTATGCAGTAGCTCTGCCTGCACACTCTGATGAAATGTTTGTCTCCTGCAGATTGTTTAAAATTCTGTGAGAAATGTTCCAAAAAAAGCATTTCTGATTAGATTTGGAGAGTTCTGTGGAGAAAGAATTACACATGTACCTGATTGCTCCCTTGGACCCGTGCCTCTGCTCTTTATAGCGTGCTCTGCTCGACTGCTAGCCATGTGGACCTCAGGGAAGAGGTCATGCCAGAACTGGAGACTTCACATGCTGAAAAAGGAAAAGAGAAATTAAAAGCCCTATTTTAAAAACTCTTCTAAGTGTTAATTGTTCAGCAGCAATAACCATCAAAACACAACTAATTTCCTAGGTATTAGAGGCTCAAGGTTGCATTTCAGGCCACAGGCTCTTCAGAGCTTGTCACTCATCTGCTGGAAATCCCCTGAATTACAAGTGCTGTTGCCTAATTGTTTCTATAGGTAAGTTTTGTTTATTCTACAGGCTTTTATTAAAGCTTTGTGTGTGACAGGTTTATAAAAGTGGGTAGGTGTTGCTCCTGGGCTAAAGCTTCTACTATACTTTTCATCTAGAAGTTAATTTGTGCACCTGAGTCATGAAACCTCTTCAAAAGGAAGTGTCAGAAAGAAGTGTTCCCACATCCTTCTAATCAGGTTTTTGAACAAGAGACCTATGTTTAAAAGCTGCCTTGAGCTCTTGCACACAAATCCAGGAAGAATGTGCAGGCATATTATGGACAGTGCTCTAGTTCACACAGCAAGGTATACTGCTGATGCTCTGGGCAGAGAGAGAGAGAGGAAACAGCAAAAATAGAGTGAGTCAAAGCTGTCCAAATTGGAGCAGTTGCCCTAATTGATAATGTTTCTCTTTCACTGAGATTGGCAATTAAATATATTAAAAAGGAAGAAAAAAATTCAAATCAGTATGGCTCTATTTAACTGCACACTGCAGCCAGCCTTCATCACAACAGTATCTTCTCATTAGTTATTCACAGTTCCATTCATCAGCTCAGTGTGCAGTGTCAGCCAAAAGAGGCATCAAACCGTCGAGCGCCATCAGGAAGGGTGCTGAGAACAATGCAGTGAGCATCGTTTACCAAGGCGTAAAAGCCAGGTGCACCCCACATCCTGAGTGACACATGCCACTGCTCTCAGCACTGCAAGAAAGACACAATGAACAGGGGGAAGGTACTGAGAAGGGCAGTTAAAACCCTGTGGATGGTGGTCCAGCTGTTTTACCCAGGAAAATTTTAACAGTGAAGAGAAGAAAAGGCTACCAGGAAATAAGATGAATGAAAAAAAATGCTCATTAGACCCTACCTAGAACTAAGGATCACTAACACTACTAAGGTATTTATTTAACAGATAAAGTGTTCTCTTCCACAGCAGGCAATGAACCTGAGAAATACATAGTCACAGTGGATTTTAAAGGAAAGCAGTTCCAAAAAAGAGGGTAGACAAATTCATGGACAGCGTGTTCACAAACAGGGAAAAGGCAGAGATGAGTCCATAACATCCCTAATCAATGTCTGTGGATGCTGGGAATGGACCTCAGACAGCAGCTTGTTTGCTCTTCCTAAACAATCTCCTAATGCCACTGCTGGCAAAGGGATACTAGGTTGGATGGTTTCATCAGTGGTCTGACCAAGCAGAGCATTTCTTACCTGCATACAGAGGCAGTATCCAAACCAGAGCCTCACTGTACAAAGTCCTGCATAAGCATACAGCAAGTAACAAGTCTGCTGGCATCAGCTTGCCATTTCAGTAAGCAAGGCAGGTAAAGTGGCAAGGAAAGGATATGCTCCTGTTGTCATTCATGAGAGAGGAGCACCCTATGATGCAATTTCACACTGAGGCACAAAACGTGCTGTGTGTTTTTGCTTGGCATTGCAAGCCCTCAGATTCAGACAAGATGGAACCTATGTGACTCACACAGCACAACAAATGGACTTCTGTCCTGTCCATCTTTGCTCAGTGCCCTGAAGCTGTGACAGCCTGAAGTGCTCTTTCTGATTGACATTGCTCTGGCTCTTATTTACACCACTCCTGACGCCAAAAGGTCCTTCAGGCTTCTACTTACCACTGAACTCAAAGATGAGTCTCTTGGGAACAACTCATAAAGCAGCACCACAAGTCCCTTTTACATTGTAACAGAGGAATAAGGAGAGCATAAACTAAACTGTACATGAACATAATGTGCAGTGTTGTCCCAGGAGCAAATGCAGTGCTGTGGCTTTTAAAATAACCTTGAATTTGAAAAGATTGACCAAAAGTCTTGCTATTAGAAGGGATTTTAATTCTTTTTTTCCACATATAGAGTAGTAATAAGAGAGAATAATAAATTGATACAAGTATATTTTGATTCATATGTTCTTAGCTCAAAGGTCTCTTTGCCTGAGCTCAGGAGGGACAGGATAAAGACTGGATATTAAATCAGAAATCCTCCTTGGGAGCAGGGCAGTCCTTGGGAAAGATGGAGGCAGCAACTGAAAGATCCACAGCAAACACTACACTGGCCTCAGCAGCAGCTTCAGTGAAAAACCAGAAAGTAACTAAATGCTGCATCTAGAGATGGTCCTGCCATTAGAAGTGATGCAGAGAGGATGTGGCCCTAAGCTCTTTTCTGCTGGTCCAAGCTCTCCACAGCCTGTAGCTGCAGCAGGTACTGGCTGGGGACTCCTGTGTAACTCTTACACAGGGCTTTAGGTTTTTTTTTCCTCACATTCTTCACAAGGAATTAAAGATGTACTGAGCTGCTGGCAGAGCCATGTCAGATGGAGGTAAAACACGAGCAGAGTGGACATTCAGAGACAACATGTCACTTTTTACAACAAGAGGGATGTTAAGTGGTTGATTCTGGTTAGGCCATGTTTGGGATGGGTTTATTTTGACTGAAGGGGAGGACAGTCAGTCTTTGCTGTTGTGGTGAGTGCTAGCAAAGAGAACAAATTGAAAATGAGCCTTTGTGGGCCAAAGACTTTAAGGTGCTGCTTTCAGTTACTACTGAAATCAGCTTTTGGAGGTGGGTAACACCTTCAATCTATCACACTCATTCAGTGGCTGGTTTCCTCTGTGTAGGAAGGCAAGTGGGTAGGAGGATGTCTTTTACATAATAACTGAAGGAAAAATAACCATTAACACTCCACAGACTAGCACACTCCAAAGCATCTGTGGCACCTGAACTAATTCCAACTTAAGAGAACATTTTTTTTTAAGTGACTCAAGTTCAGGCAGACCCCAGCCTTTAAAACAGGTCACCTTCTAGACAGCAGCAAATGGGAGTTGAGAAGAGGTCATGGTCCCATAGCTTGTCTCACAAACATGAGGCCCCATGTAATCACTAGGCTTCAGCCAGCAGTGATGTCACGGACTGCAAAGGGCTCTAGCACACCAGATACACATCAGAGTTTCACTCTACCTGTAGAAAGGGCAGGAGGAAAGCAATGTTCATGACAGGCAGTCTCTGCAGGGATTAGTGAAGGGCATAGTGATAGCTCAGCTGCCCCACACAGGAGAGAGGTCTGAGGTAGCATGCTGAGCAAGAGGAAGCAGGGACTGGCAGGATTCTGGGAAATACCAGAAGCTGGCAGCCTGTGCAGCTGGCAGAAAGATTTTTCCCTTTCTCCACCTGCCAGGTTTTTTTTGTTCTTGTCTCCCAGCTGACTGAAGAAATGCATAGATGCTTTTTAGCATATAAAACTCCAGTGGAATCACTTCCATTGACTATTTAGGTCCCCAGGATGACACCAGATAATCCAAGTGGAAAAATACCAAGCTGATTTCTAAATTTGTACTGGAGAACATACAATAGCTGAGTAGGGAATGGATGAAACCGCCTGTCTAGTATAAACTGGCAGGTGTGTGTATGACTGGGGACCTCTGTCAAGGGCAGGAGAAAAGGGAGTGGCTGGACAGATTATGCTGCACAAAGTCCAACATACAACAAACCTCTAAGAACTGAAACCTTAAGGAGCCTGTCACCAAAACCCAGGTTCTGTGATGCCACTTGCAAAACCACTGATTAACAGCACCAAGATTTTCACATCACAGGATTGTCATCTCTAGAGATGTAGGTGACTGCTCAAATCCCAGAGTAGCAGATATCCATGAAATAAGGAACAAGCTAAAAGGTTTCCAAAAGAAATGTGTTTAAACCTTTGACAAAAGGACTGAGCCTCCTTTTTCCTTCCTTTTGACATTATAAATGGAGGGGTGGGCACACTTTGAACACTAGGCTTTGATGTCTTTTGTTTGTCTAGGAAATCTAAACAGTGAAGTATAATGCAAAATTGAAGGTGTCTTCCAAGCATGATGCTTATCAATGATATCAGGAGAGAACCTTTTATGGACATCCTAGGAGAGTAGTTTTCAGGGCCATTTAACACTTGCTCCACTGCAGAAATTACCCCTAAAAGTGAAGCAGACACATCTTCCTGGACTCATTTCACACGTGGTACTGAAGCATGGACTATTTTCACAGCAATCTACATCTGGCAGTACTATACAGCGAGAGAAGCAGTTATGTGATCAATAAAATTGCTGGCTGGAGCACAACTGGCCTGTTTTACATAGAGCAAATATTCTCCTGTACAAATATCTGCTTTAAGCTAAACATCTTCTGCTTTTTAGAAAGGTATGCAAAAAATGTCAGGCAGAGAAAAAAAAAGGAAGAGGTGAGACAAAGTCCCTGGAGTTTTTGTATCCAGTCCTGAGACACTGAGATCAGATAACCTCAGATTCCTCTTTGTGTATCCTCCTGATAGCTCTCAGGTCCTATTTACTGTGCTCAAACCACTGTGGTTGAATTGGGATGTTTTCAAGCATCTTGGCAGTAACGCCTACCAATTGAGCTTGAAAAGCAAGATGGCAAGAAGGAAGACATCTGCCTGGGAAGAAAACAAAAGCTGACATCAAAAAATTATTAGTTTACATCCCAGCTAGAAGGGCTGAACTCCCTGGTTCCAATTTGCATCCCTGCACTTGCAATTCTAATGCCTGATGAAGCACTCTGATCTTTGTTCATTTACTTGTCCTGTCTGACTGGAAATGATGTTTTGGCAACAACCTGCTATTTACTGTGGCACCACAGCTTTAAACACCCTTCAAAGACATGCTGAGGCTTAGCTGGCCAAATCCTTCTGCTGGCCTTTCAACTCTCCACGAGATCCAAGTGCCCAGCTTGCTTAGATCCTTTCCAAAAATGCCACATTCTGGCTTTTGATAACATTCTTTTGTTAATTTCTGGTTTTAGAAAACTCCCTGCTATCCACCCCTTGAACAGTCAGTGCTACACAGCTTCCTGATGCTACTGGGAAAAGCTCTTCCACTCACTGAACTCTTGTAAATGAAATAACAAGCTACAAATCAAACAACGAAGTATTGCTGCTGATGTTCCCCATGCTCCAATCCTGTGCCCTTGCACCATGCTGTTCAAGGGTCCAAAAGGCAAGGACACCACATAGTATCATAGTGTCATAGTATCATTCAGGGTTGGAAGGGACCACAAGGATCATCTAGTTCCAACCCCCCTGCCATGGGCAGGGACACCCCATAAATAATATAACTATAACTATAACTATAACTGACCACCAATAATTTCTGATGGATTAGATTCAGCCCACTTCAGCAGGTGCTCACCAGCAACAGGCCAAGTTAACTGTACAGCTTACAGCTTACAAATGTTGTGTGAGTAGTCTCTGTTCTTTTCAAATTAAAAACTTCCAGTTTCTTAATGATCCTCAACTTCCCAAAGTGCCTCTACACAGATGTTGCAGCAGCTTTGCAGGACATGAAAACAACCAATCATTTGTTGTTTTCTGTACTTGTCCTCCTTCCTAATTGCTGCAGACAGGGTAACTCCAAAGTGAGCTTGTACAGGAAGACAATGGCTCTACAGCCTGCATGTGACAGTTTCATAGTTTCATTCAGGGTTGGAAGGGAGCACAAGGATCATCTAGTTCCAAACACCCTGCCATGGGCAGGGACACCTCACACTAGATCAGGCTGGACAGAGCTTCATCCAGCCTGCTCCTAAACACCCCCAGGGACAGGGCCTTGACCACCTCCCTGGACAACCCATTCCAGGGTCTCACCACTCTCATGGTGAAGAACCTCCTCCTCACCTCCAGCCTGAATCTCCCCACCTCCAGCTTCATTCCATTCCCCCTAGTCCTATCACTACCTGAGATCCTGAGAAGTGACCTGGGTTTATTCTCTCTTTTAGCCCCCATGAGTGACTGGCTAAGGAGCTGTACCTGTCACCTCTGTTGCTAGAGAGATTAAGCACATAACTCCTTTCAAGTATGTGCTATACATGGTTCTACAGCAGCACATTACTCAAATTAACTGTGTCACTGTGAAAACACTCCTTTTTGGCAAGAAATAACTTAACAGTGGCCAGGGAGACAGGAAACAGGAAGAGAAAAGGGCGAGGGGGAAACAGATATGAAGGGTATGGCAGAAAAATGACTGCCTTATTTCTCAAAAAAAAATCATCATACCTCCAGGGCATACCAAAGCAAAGAAATAAAATACATATTTGAAGCAGCTGACCAGGAACACATCAAACAATCCAGAACCTCAACAAGAACACAGCAAGTCAAAAGCAGGGGAACACAAACTGGTTTCTTGCCCTGCTGGAAGAGCATTGCTGCTGTTGTGCTATCAGCCTAAGCAGAAGCAGGAGGCAGGACTCAACCTGTGGCTCCAAGCACTGCAGAGGGGCCATAAACACATTGCATGAGGTTTCTGTCAGACTGTGCTGTCATCTTCCACAAACCAGACAGTGCTGAGGCCTTCTGTTAGGACTAAGCACTTCATTCTCAGTTGCTGGCTTCTTTGCTCTAATGCACTCCTAAGAGGGAGACTTAACAACAGATACAGGAGGGAAATTATTGTCATGGGTGTACTTGCCATGGCTATCTACCAAAATGATTTCACCAGCCTTGCCTGGGTCCCATCCAGCTGGGGGTCTTGCAGCTTGAAGGTGGTATGTCCTTTGGAGAGCTTTCTGATCCCTGCAGCTCAGGAAAGCAGGAGATAATGGAGGATGTGCTTAGTGATTATCAGAGGGAATCATAATGGAGCATTTGCACAATTAATTCATTTCCTATATCCAGCATACTTAATTAGCCTAGGGAATAAAACTGATTATATTTCTTTTCTAGAAAGCATATTCTTTCTGCAACAGACCTCAACCCTGCCTATACTATTAATAAATGGTTTGGTGAGATAAATAAGACCCAATTAATTTTTTTTAAACGATTTGTCACAGCATCAATCTCACCTAGCCTGTTAGCCAGTTCTGACAGTGCAGGAAGCATGCATCTCCAGGATGCAAACAATTCTTTGTTTAAAGGTGTGAGATTCAAAGTTAAAGTTAAAGCCATGAACATACTGAGATTCTGATGAACTATCAACATTTTTACCTGCTGCTCTCCCTCTGAAGAGCTCCTCAGGCTTTAGCTTGCTCAGGTCTTTAGAGCCACAAGGATCAATCCTGATTGCTGTCTACATGCTTGTTAGAAGGTTTGATTTCCTAAGCAAGCCTTATATGTAAGAGAGAGAATTTAGGTTTTTATTTTCAGGCTTTAAGATAGGAAGGTGAATAATCTACTTAGTTTGCTGCAGCAATTTCTCCCTTTCTTGCAGGAGCTGAGCTTTCTGGTGTGCCTTACTGGGGTTTGGAACGCTGTACACAAGAATGGGCTGAGGAAGAGGTTAGGGCATGCCTAGGCCAAAGACAAGCAAGAGCTATAGGATTTCATGAGGTCTGTGGTGACAGGTTGGACTCGATGATCTTTGAGGTCTCTTCCAACCTTAGTGACACTGATACTGAAAAGAACAGGAGAGGTGGGACATCTGTTTAGCAGTCAGCGGTGTTGCTATTTCTTTCTAGAGGGTAGTTGTCAGGTAGATTCCCCAGTCTCTCTCCTCTCAGCTCTCCCTTTCTGGACGCAGGAGCCTGCTGTTCCCAGTCTAATCGTCCTTTACCTCCACAAATGTGGGCTGTATTCCCTTCTGGTATCCCACTAGCTACAAAACATTCTTTAACCATACAATCTTTACTGCCTCATCAAGGCCTTGGCAGAATAAGCTAGAAGACAGCTGTTATCCAACAGATAATCTTTCCCTCAGTGTGGCCTGCCAATCCCCATTCCCTCCCCAGACAATATCAGGTAGACACAGCGTATTTTGTAAGAGACACCAACTGACTAGCAAAGCCAGGAAGAAAGTAGGAGCTGCCCCAATGCAATGCAAAGCTTGATCTTGCTTCCACCCAACTATAAATAATTACAGTCACCTCAATTTCTCCATTTTAATTTCACTTTAACTGCAGCACCACCACCTTTAACAGTTTGACTGCCAGCCTCAGGACAGTGGAATTTTTCCTTGCAGAAGGACCTGCATTTGCATCACAAGCAGGAAGGACTCCCAGCTTTTCCTTAAGATGAAATATGATTGCATCCCTCCTGACTGCAGGAGTAAGCCTGGAAACATGATTCAAGAGCTCCCTAGAGTATCACAATCCAGAAGGCATGTTGGGGAGCTGGGGGATTGCAGGGGGCAAGAGCACATGATTTTCAAATTCATCTCACAATGCCTGAACACCTGGCAGAGCCAGATTGGAAATCCAGCTTTGGAGGAACTTTTCACACACTTTTATTCAGCCCTTTGTCATCTTTACCTTTGATTGCAAATGGATATTCAAGATGTGTAAGTTAAGACAGAGCACCTTGAATCCCTACAGTGATGCCACTGATAAAGTCTGCATCTCTGACCCTAAGGGCCGGGCCAGACAGTGCTGTTTGGAGAAGGAAAGTCTGCCCAGGTGCTTTTAGTCACTGGGAAAGTACTTTTCCAGAAATAGCTTGCTGGCTGCTTGCCAGATCTATTTCTTCCTACAGGAAAAGCGAAATGTAAACATCCCACACTTCATAACAGACCACAGAAGGCTCTCTCCAACTGGAGCTGGACTCTGGATAGCCTGTGCTATCCTCTTGTCTCTTTTACAAATCCCTGGGCTGGCTCACAAGCAGAATTATCCCACGTACCTCAGGAGACTGACACAAGGTGATGCTGAGAGCTACTTCACACTGCAGTGCTGAAGAATCTCCTGAATCTTAATACAGAAATGTATTCTTCATGAGTTTGTGAGAGCAGAGAAATGGGGAGCTGCTCCCACACAAGCACTCATGAAGCCCTGGGGTACTGCCAAAAGGGACCAGTGCCACACAGTTGCTTACAAGTGGCAAAACTGAGCCCACCTGAAACTGACTGAGAAGGAAGGTTGGTGGGTATACCTTTGCTTTCTTCTGTTCCTTCTTCAGCATTTACTTCTTCTCAGACCCTACTACTATGGCTTTTGTCAGAATTCCCTGAGCTTCAGAAGACCTACTCTTTAGTTACATGGCAGGCTGCTTACTGATGACATAGTTATAGATACCTCACACGTTGTAACCCCTCTCAGGTTCCAAAGACAACTCTTTAGGAAGTATTTCACCTTCCCCTTCCTTGATCTGTACTGGGGGATGGATGTCTTACAGGAAACAAACCTCAGGTGCAAATCCAATAGGAAATGAGAAAGACATTCCCTAATAACTCTAAGCATGCCACACATAGGGAAGCAAGAAAGCATGTTTTCTGGGTTCTGCCACCTATGCACAGTACTCTGGCAGGAAGAAAGTGAGACAAAGAATGTAATGGTGAATAAACAGAATTTCAGTCTTTGTCATAACTGCCAGGCAGCTCATGGCTCCAATTCTCCCTTTGCAGCCTTGCTCCCCACTGGCATGGCATCTGTGCTCAGTCTTTCAGCACTGACAGTTCCCTGTTTCTGGAACCTGCAGCCAAACTACGTGATAGGAGATACCTTCTTATTAGGGCTTTATGTTTCTAGTTGGGCAATTTTTAGAAGACATCCAGAAGACATGTTAAAGACATGTTTCCTCATTCAACCTCTAGTTGGCATGGTTTAATTGCTCAGCTATTGCTACTTAAATGCCTAAGGATTTCCCAGAGTAAAGTCCCTTTGCTGACAAGTGCTATACAAATATGTGGGGTAACATTTGCAGTAAGAAGGTGATGGATAAAACAGGAGATAGAGAAAGGGGAGGGGTTTTACAGATGGCACAGTAAGCAGTTAAGTACTTTGCCCAATGTAGCAAAAAGAGGTTGTGTGACAGCAAGAAACAGAGGCCACATCTGCTGAGTCATAAAACATGAGGTTACTCATCTGAATTTTCTCCCACTGTATAAACAGCAAGGAGCTCAACTGTGATAGAATGCAGGTCAGTTGCTGTAATGTAACTGAACTCAGTAAACAGAGAGCACTTTCATTAGCTAAAGAAAAAAAACCTATCTGTATCTTACAGAGGTTGGAAAAGAAACTACTTCTTTGCAAGAAAGGCAGTGGCCTCATCATCTGGGTCACTGCTGGGCAGTGTCACCACCACACTCAGTTCCAACAGGGAGATGACTCACCAGTGCTGACACTGTGGCACTGCTGCTGCTCCTCTCTCTCACATCTGACTTCCTTGCTTTGGGCAGTTTCTACAACTCTACCCATCCTCCACAGCTATTCAGCTCATTCAAAGTTTCCAAAGCCAAACTCAGAGGTCTGGAGGAGCTATGTGAAAATATTGCCTATCTGCTAGAGGCACAGGTAGTTGCCAAGGGAGGCTCAAGGCTAAATGGTGAAGTCCTTGCAATTTACAGCAAGGAGGAGGGGACAGGGTGTCAGGAGGGAATTGGATTGCAGAGCACTGCAGGAATCAGGAATTTCTCCTCTGGAGAAAAGTTGTGAAAAAAATAAAAGATCATCTAGCTTCCTCTTTTACAGGAGGTCAGGCAAGGCAGACAGCTGGCCTCAGCCTCAAGCAGCTGAAATTAGCAAGACTTAGCAAGAAATCCAGTGTCCAACAGTAACCATTATAAAATGTAGGATCATTATATGCACCAAAATAATGGAAAGGAGAACTTCCCAGGAGGCCTGTAGAAACATCAGCACTGTCTCATTGCAAAGTCCTTCACCTCTGCCCACAAGGCAAACAAACAGCTCCTCAGTCAATAAAGAGATTTGATACTTTCCTGGGGAGCTCTGGAAATTGAAGAGGTGGGGTGACACAGGATGGTAAAGAAAGAAACAAAGCTGGGGCAGAGGGTCCTGCTGTGTAGGGAGAAGCCCCTAGTTGGCAGGTGGCTGACTGTTTGCCCTGCCAGACAGCCTCTGATCTGACTGAACACTCACAGTCATTTAAACAGCAATGTGGCTGCATCGGGGCTTGAGGTGTAGCACACAAACCAAATGCTCTGCTACACCACTATCTCAAAGGACTTCCCAAAACTGCAAGAATGAGCTTCCCTGGCATTGCCTGGGCTAGATTTTTTCCTACATTCCCCACCAGTCCATATCAGCACCGATGGGGAGACAGAAGCAATGGAGGAGCAAACCAGACTAAACTTGATTGTTAAAGGTTTGAGTCCACAAGGAAGGCTTTTGAGGAGGCCTGAATGCATCAGGAGCTCTGCTAGCACTGATGTTGCACATTGTAGGAAGGGAATTGTACCTCAGAATTCACACAGACGTTTCTATAACAGCAATTTGACTTTCAAATGAGCACCTGTTCTCATCTCCAATGGGATTTGCACATGTCCAGAAGCCATGAAAAAGCCCTATATTCCTCTGGGGAGGGGAAGGCTAAACCTCAACAGGCATTAACAGAACTCTAGACATGCACATTTGTAAAACACTGCCCTTCCTCTAAAACATTGGCTCGCCAACTAATGATTTTGCTCATGATCTACAAGTTGTACATGCAGTGCTTTCTATCTACACCAACAGGTTAGGTGTGAAAATGAAGGCTCTGTTCAAATAAACCTAGAAAAAGGAACACTGGTGGCTTGGGTCTGTCTGGGTGGGTCCTGCAATTTGCCTTTTCATAAAATGGCCTCTTTTGCCTGGGGAAGAATTTTAAATGCTCCTAGTTTTTGAATGCTGTCCAAGGAACATTTCTGAAGCTTTTTTTTTGTTCTTTTTCCATTTGAGAACAGAAACATGTCCTCTCCATGCTCCCCTGCCCACAGCTGTTAAAAGATATGTAAAAACACAGTAAAAAGCCCAGCCCAAACCAGCAGTTATTAAACTTCCCCCTCCCTCTTCTTTTGCAACAACAGTCCAGAAGCATGCACAGTTAACTTTTCATCACAAAAATTATTCTCATCTAAGCTGCTAATACACCCATAGAACTGATAAGCTAAGAATAGTTCCTGAATCTTTTTTTTCTCCTTCCTTTTTAATTGCTATTTTGTATATATTTCCACGCCAAGCAGAAATGTGTTTGCTACCTGCTCTGAAATTCATACTCAGAGACGCTCTGCCTGCAGAAAGGCAGACTTCAGGAGGCTTTTTTCTTGCCTATTCTTTTTTCAGTCCAATGCTTTGGCTGGTTATGGAAAAGTTGCTCAAGAGTCTCATCATTCAGAGTCCTCTAAAAGAACTTTTATGAGTAAACCCCAAGGCTAATAGGCCAAGGCAGCAGACAAACAAGAAGTTTCTTCTTTTAACATCAGGATCCTAAAAGAAAGGGATCTACTGATCTTATAAACTACAATGCACAGCACTCAGCCTATGGCAGGGGGGTTGGAACTAGATGATCCTTGTGGTCCCTTCCAACCCTGAATGATACTATGATACTATGATATTTTGCCTACAAAAGCTGCTGTAACTTCCTACCAGGAAAGTGATGCCAGGCTGACTTCACAAAGCACTCTGAGAAGGGGTTGAGCTCTTATAAAAACTTAAAATTCCATGGCTATTCTTATCAATATTACCTGATTAATATTCTGTTAAGAACCTTCTGCATGATCTTCCCCTAAGAGCTTTTATTGAAGTAGCATTATACAGATCCTTTCTATAGAAGCACACTTTGGTAGTGTCAGGAAGAGAATTTTGAGCACCTGAGCATAGACACCACCACCACTTCTCCCAGGACCCCAAGAGGAACTCAGCGAGGGGGAGGTTTGTTTCTGCTCAAGGTACAATTCTTCTGCTTTTCAGTCTCATGAGCATTCCTCATGTTGACCTTGCTGGAGTAAACTGCCCACCAGCTGACTCTGTGCATGTAAGCCTCAAGGCAGCTAAGCCACGTTGTGCCATCTCGGTGTCATGTTGCTTGGGATTTGAGCAGTTTGGTAGGACTGGCCACACTGGAACTCAACCAGGTGAATAGTGACAGCTCTGCTACCATGGCAGGTGCTCATGTTATGCAGGAAGTGAAACCTGACAGATGATATCAAACCTCCCATTAGCCCACAATCCTGGAAATGACAGTGGCCAACAGCAGGAGCTCAAGGAGTAAGAGAAGTGAGTCACAGCATGCTCAGCATATAGTAGTGTTTCCTCAGGGTCAATCCAGCAGGTTTTCTCCAGCATCCAACAACCTGCAGCTCTGGAATGTAGCAATACAGGAATCTGTAGCACATCTACATGGTTAGGTCCTGACATTGATGCTTTTTATGGGCAAGAACACAATCCATGAAGAATCAAAATACAGATGTTCTGTTCTTTCACAGGTAACTCAGACTTCTAAATACCAGCCTCTTTGATGAAAGCCTGCAGCATTTTATGGAAAAATAAACTAAAAAGAAAGAAAGAACTTTCCCAGCCTGCCTTGGTCTCATATTCCCTTTGCACCCCACCCATTTGACTCTGTTGAGATAAATTGCTATCAGTGGTAAACTGATAAACTAGGTGGGATTATGCCAGTGGTGCAGTCAGTCATCCTGTTTTAGCTAAACCATTTTGAGAGGAGCGAGAGGAAGGGCTAGGAAGACCTTTGTAATGTGCCCAAGTCTATCAGTGCTTTTATGGCCTGCTGACTGGAAGTTCTACACATGTTTCAGTTGATAAGGCAATCACAAGGCTTTCATTGTCATCTGAATACCAATATTTAATCTTTGCAGCATTAAGTCCCACGTGCTAAATTAAATTTCCTGCCAGCTCAGCAAAGAGTTTTGATACTTTGAACTGCATTGTACATGCTTTCCTTTCATCACAGGATGCATTCTGTCTTGGCATCAACAGCCAAGAGGAGAAACACAAGTCAGGCCAGGGGCTATGACTGCTTCAGCACAAGTATCAATATACTGTGGGAAGTGAGCTGTGGGATTCAGAACTGCCATCAAACAGCAGGAAGCTGGGGTGGGATTCAGATGACCAAGCAGAGGTACCTGCAGTGGGGGCAACTATGTCTGAACTAGTCACTGCAGGCTCCTTTAACTACCCACAGAGATAAAAGGCTCCTTGGCTGGCACAGTGCAGCTGGGCAGACAGCATCCTAAAAGTGCCTCTTCCTCACTGTTGATTTTCAAGGCTGTGTAGAGGATAGCTCAGGTGTAGACATCCACTTTGCAAATCTCTGTGGTCAGGAGGGAAGAATCTGACTTTCAGTTATCTCTGAGTTTTAGGCTACTGGAAGTCTTTGCCACAGTAGGTTTGGGGATGCTTCTCTATTCCCCTCTGCATCTCATTTGTCTATGAGTGTGTTTCAAAATGCCTCACACTTAGAGGCTAAATTTTGCATCTCTGCTCAAGAGCTGCCTGAAAACATAAAGCAGAGAAAGCTGGTCATATTTTTCTTTCAAGGGAAGAGAAGGAAGAGGAGGAGCAACTGATGGCATTACTGAAAAAGCAGAGGGTTTTTTTTTTTCATGCTATAAATTCTCAACAATTCAAAACACTGCATCTTGATAAGGTTTGCCAAATACTTGTGCTGATTTTGTAAACACAGTTTTAAAGCTTTCCTTATTTACATTTTTCACTAAATGGAAGTAGGTGACAGTGGGGATTAAGAAGATTTTGAAGAAAAAACAAGTTCTACAGATGATGCAGCACAAAGCAAGAAGGAGATTGGGGGAACAATACACAGTGGGGAAAAAGCCTGTCAAAGGTCATAAATGCAACTGTCTTTTGCTCACCCCTCTTCACAGCTCAGTCCCTTCCCAGCTTTTCCTGCATCATCTGCAGTCTGTAGCATTTCAGAGATTTGCTGGCAGAGGTTCAGAAGTATAGGGGGTTTGGCTATTAAAAGCAACTCAAAATGACACTCCTCTTTCTTATACCAGTGAAATGTCACAGGAAGAGGAGTCTGACCTACAAACCTCAAATTCTCAGCATCCTAAACTGTAGCCTTGATCTGAGTAACTGAACTTGCCTGAAGACAAAAGCCTAATTTGCTACAAGAAGGAATTAAATGTGTATAAACAGAAACTAGGTTTTGGCAGGCTATGCTCTTTCCTAATCCCTCAGTATTTCCCCAATTACTACACAGCCCAATCATTCTACAGAAGTTGTTTTTATTAACACTACAAGAGGCCATCTGTCTAGAAATACCCAGTCAGATAACAGCAACCAACACAGGAATAATCAAATTCAGCTACTTACAGATCTAAAAGGTTTGTGTGCAAAACAAACACTTACTTTTTAGGCACTTCAGTAACATCCTGGGAGTTTTACAAGAATTTATCATTTCAGGGTAGCAGGGAGATGTAACAATTCTTTCTCCACCCATTTCAAGAATTGTTCCTTTCAGTCACCAAAGATGATGTAAGATGAGGCCTTTCCAATGTGCATCACCCTGTTATCACACCCCCAAAATACTGTGCATGTGGTGAATGTTCCAACCTTAGAAAATACACAACAGCACAGTCTGCTCCCAGAAATTCTGCCTCTCTTGGAGGTGTCTCATCTGAAAGATCAGAGTTCCTCTGCAAAACTGTGGCCGCAGCCATAGGGTGGTCCCGCTGGATGGGTGCCCTGAATCAGTTTAGATGGATTTGGTTTAGTAATGTAAACTAAAATGCTTGGATTAATTGACCAGTTTTTGTGGAGAACTATTTTAGACCTGTTTTTAAACACACCAATCTGCATAGAAGCTTCCTTTAAATGCTTCTGTTTGAAACCAGCCTTGTTTGCCATATTCAACACTGCTGTTGAAAAGAAGGGAGAGGAAGAAGATAAATGGGGAGGATATGTAGAACTAACCTGCTGGCCAGCCCTAGCAAATATAGCAACTTGTAGCATATTGTGCTGTTATTTTCTGCTATCCAAAGTTTCCATGGGGACAGAAGAGCCTGAAAAGATTAATTATGAGTTGCAATGCATCTCTGAGCAGCGAACATAAACTGTGTGCAAGTGTGGAAGAGGGCGTTTTCCCTTCCTGTTCAAGAGCCTAAGGAATGACAGTGAGCCTGTAGAGTGTAGCTATTTCAGCTTCCACTTTTCACCACTCCTCAGCTTCCACTTTTCACCACTCCTCAGCTTCCACTTTTCACCACTCCTCAGCTTCCACTTTTCACCACTCCTCAGCTTCCACTTTTCACCACTCCTCATCCAGATGCCTGAGAGAGAGGAATACCCACTTACCCTGTGGAAGACACCCTGGTATTCACAGTGCCTCTGGAGGAAGGCTGTTGCTGCACTGCACAGAGAGAGCTGCACAGCTGGGCACTGTGCTTTGCCACATGCAGGTTGGAGTCCCTGGCCTGTCAGCAGAGCAGGTACTTGTGCCTGGCCCTGACGCTGGGAGGAAACAACTCACAAATGCTGCAGGCACAACACTGATTTTCACCCACTTGCCTTAGAACTGAATTTGCTCCAAGTGGCCATAATGATTCTAACCTGCAATTGTAGGTTTTAAATAAAGTGACAAAATATATTCAAAGCAGCTGACCACAATGAAAACAAATGGAAATTTGATGAAGAAAGACCAAAAGTTTCATGGATGTGGACTAGATTGCCTCTTGAATTATCTTCTTTGCTTGTATAAAAAGATACTTTAAATAAGTCTGTTTGTCTCAGAAAAATCTTGCCTTCATTCTTGCCTTCAAAATATATCCTGGGATTTCTGGTTCTTTCTTAAGAGAATGAAGTACAAAGGAGGGGTAATGTTTTGTAACTACCTTATGCTGTAGAGCTACGATATACTAAGAAGGGAGCTGGGGTTCTTTAGCCTGGTGAAGAGGAGGCTCAGAGGAGACTTTATTGCTCTTTACAACTACCTGAAGGGAGGTTATAGACAGGTGGGGGTTGGTCTCTTCTCCCAGGCAACCAGCACCAGAACAAGAGGACACAGTCTCAAGCTGTGCCAGGGGAAGTTTAGGCTGGAAGTGAGGAGAAAGTTCTTCACAGAAAGAGTTATTGGCTATTGGAATGTGCTGCCCAGGGAGGTGGTGGAGTCACTGTCCCTGGAGGTGTTCAAGAGGGGATTGGATGTGGTACTTGAAGCCATGGTTTAGTTAGTCATGAGGTGTTGGGTGACAGGTTGGACTTGATGATCTCTGAGTTCTTTTCCAACCTCACTGATTCTATGACTCTATGAACAACTGCCACAGAAACTAAAGAGATATACATACAGGAGGTTTGTAAAAAAGAAAATGACAAAAATGTTTGCAATATGGTCCAAATGCTTAGGGAACTAACACATTTCATCAGGGATAACTACAGCAGCCAAAAAATCAACTATTATGTAATAGTCAAAAAAAAAAAAGAAAAAAGGGAAAGAGGGAAAGGGATAAAAAAAATCCCCAACAACAACAACAAACCACCACTCTGCATCCTACAGTCCTTGGGGTATCTGTCCAGACCAGATGTTAGGAGGGAAGGATGTGCTGCACAACAAATGACACAAGGACTATGCTTCTTGCAATAGGGTAAGTGAAGAGGTGTCAGGAATGCTGCTCCTGGAAAGCAATGGGAAGGAAGAACCTCATGTGCTTGGCTGTAGGTCTCACCTTCAGCAGACAAGGGACTGTGATGTTTGGTAAATCAGTTCAACTCTTTCAGTGCCTCCACCACCTGTATGATGGCTTAAGCCAAAGAGCAGTTTTGCATCGTCCAGAGTCATGTTAAAAAGGACAAGAATGCATTTTCAAATCAAAGAGTCACACTAACAGACATTAGTTATTGTTATATATATTACTGCTGTGCAATAATATAGCTTTTATAAGCTCTAGTTGTATCTGCTTTGCAGATAAAACTGTGTGTTTGGAAAGCAGTTCTTCAACTACAAAAACCTCAGCTACTAAAAGGTATTCCCCTTCCTGCACAGGCTGCTGTTACAAGGCACTTACCACCCACCAAACTGTGGCCACACACAGTGGGAGTTGTTTCTTCTTCTCTCACTAGCCCAGGAGAGTGCTTGCAGTATGACTTCAGAGCAAAGAGAGGGACCAGCAATAAACACTCTTCTGCTGGTAAGCACATGCACCATTTTGCTGGGCCTGAGAAAAGGATGGACAAGTAGCAGGAGAGTTAATGTCAGGAAACAATAATAACACTAATACTTCACTAATTACCCTTTTCCTCTGCACTCGATGAGAAGTGAGATTAGGACTACAGCTAACCAAAAAATACACCCCCAAAATTTATGTTAAGAATAAGAGGATACATCTGTTTCCTGCCTTAGCCAGAGCTGCTCACCCTTGTCATCAGAATAGCTGCACTGCGACGCAAGTTCTGAAGATTAAAGCGGAGGGTCACTATTTTTACCCAGATGAGCTAAAGACTATGTGTAAGAGCAGTCCACTCTGTCATCTCTGCCTGGGACAATGCAGAAGGATTGCCAAAAGGGGCAACTCCTCCTGGACAAAGCTCATCTGAGTGAATGCAAGTGAGAGATGAAGGAAATATCTAGCCCCAAAGAGTTCTTTACTCCATTTCTGGAAGTCAAAAGCACAAGCCTGCCATGGATTCACCTAAGACAGCACTCACTGGCATTTGGCTTTAGCAGGACTTTGCCAGTATAGCAAATGATGTGTCTAAGCTTCCTCAGCAGAAAGTCATAGAGTCACAGAATCATAGAATGTTAGGGGTTGGAAAGGACCTCTAGAGATCATCTTGTTCAAACCCCCTAACAAAGCAGGATCACCTAGGGCAGGTCACACAGGAACGCTTCCAGGTGGGTTTTGAAAGTCTCCAGAGAAGGAGGCTCCACAACCTCCCTGGGCAGCCAGTTCCAGTGGTCCCTCACCCTCAAAGTAAAGAAGCATCTTCTGCTTTCCCTATTTTAGTTGTTCAAACCCCCTAACAAAGCAGGATCACCTAGGGCAGGTCACACAGGAACTCTTCCAGGTGGGCTTTGAAAGTCTCCAGAGAAGGAGGCTCCACAACCTCCCTGGGCAGCCTGTTGCAGTGGTCCCTCACCCTCAAAGTAAAGAAGCATCTTCTGCTTTCCATACTTTAGTGCTGGGGAAAAGATACTTTGAAAATGGACTCCTTCCTTTCATTTTTCTTTCAGATAGCTCCAGTTTCAGCCTGTTGGCAGGAACACAGACTGCTTAATTTAATTTTTCTTTCAGATAGCTCCAGGTTCAGCCTGTTGGCAGGAGTTTTTCAAAGATGAGATTTGCTACAAAAGCTGTCAGAGTGGGAATACCTAGCACACTGACAACTTACCATCTGCTCACTGGTTTCTCCTGAGTGGCTGGAGTCCCCTTGTGTAAGTTCTGCATGTCTGCAGAGCAGATGAGCAGTGTTCCCCAAATTGTTCAGAGAGAGCTAAGCCTTGCCCAAGACTGCAAGATGTACATGGCAGAGCTGGAAAATGAGCTTGAGTTCTCTCATTTAGAATTCAGTTCCAATTCATGTTTTCCTCTGAAATGCACTGAAACTGTCCTGTGTCTGTAGGTCTGTAAGGTCCATACTGGTGACTAACATGCACAGGGTTTTAGTAATCTACGGCTAAACGCAGGAGGATGTACAGATGCTGTGAATGGAAAGACTAAATTATTATCTGAGCTGAAAGAAGGTGGAGGCTCTGCTACAGCCTGCACTCTTCAGAGGAATAGCAGCAAAAGTAATCACTTTGTTCCACACAGACTTCTCGCCCTGTAAAGCCTCCTGTCCCAGAAGAAATAATGCTTTGGGTTTGCCATAATTTTCCTCCCTTCTCTAACATAAATCCCAACTTACTGTCATCCTAGCAGCCCTCTATCTTCCAAATGCCCAACCTAGGTTTCTACAAATCTAAGATTTACAAAAGAAAAACACCTTTGGAACCTTTTGTTAATTGACTTGTTTGAGTTTTTTAGGGGGCCAATATTTCAGGACCTCTTTGGGCAGTGAGATTGGAGCAGGGAGGGACAAAGACAGAAAAGATTCCTGCTCAGAGAAACAGCCTGCTCCTGATCCTCATTGATCCCTTGCCCAGAAGATCTGCTAGTATCACAAAATCTACGTTGCAGAAGATTTTTGTGACATCTGGAACCATTAACCTACAGTGCCTGGTGTTACTGCACTCCTGACTCAGGCATTCAGTTAGATGGAACAAATCCCAGTTCAAGCAAATGCCTGGATTGAAGCCTCAGAGCAAAGGAGGTGCAGAGAAGTGATATGCAGGAATTGCCTGTATTGGTGCAAAGATTTCTTCTGCAGCAGACAAATGGCCAGAGCTGTCACATGCCCAGGGAGACAGGTCTGTGTTTGTCTTACTGACCTGCAGTCAGGTTTGTTTCTCAAAGTTCCTCCATGCAGGAACACAGAGGAGGTCAAAGCTACAAATGCAGGCCAGGAGCTGCAGTGAAGATCATGCAGCTGCTCTGTAGCATGTCTGCAATAACATTGAATCCCCACCAGTTCCTGAGCCCAGGAGGTCCTAACACGGAGCTCTTTCACCCTAGTTTTGTAAGAAATGAAGTTTTGGACCAAAAAGTACTCAATCACAATGTGAAACAAGCGCTAGGGAAGGTGGTGCCTAGGTTTTTGGCAGCGTGATTCACAGTGGTTTCTTTTGTCCTTTCAAGCACAGTCAGATTGACTTTGCCTTGCAGAAGACGACAGAACTCCAGTGACTGAAACACACCTCAGAACCATGGAAGATCAGCACTCCTCCACAGCTCATGCAAAGAAGTACTCACAGTGTCAGCTCTGAACTAGCCTGCAGTGTATTTTGAATACCATGTTACTGAAATGCCTGGAATAAAACACAGGAATTTTAGCACCACGTTGATTTGACTTTATGAGTGGTTACTCCACAAATTCTCTTTGTCAAATAAATGCATCCAGGCTGAAGTTAAGGTTGGATTTAGGAATTAAACAAACAAACAATTATTTTGTCACTGCCAAATTTTAACTAGGAGAAGGGGGTTTTTATATGTGCAGATTCTAATGTTACTGCTCAGCCTGCAGTGAGATTATGGTGTTGTTACATTGAAGGAATTCCCATTCCGTGGTGTTGTTCTTGGCTGATCCAGCACTGTGGGTTAGCTTCATGTGATGTATTTTCTTTAGAACAAATTTCCTTCAATTCATCAGCAGAGGGTCATGCTGCTCTGCTAAGGGTTTGGGAGATTTCTTTGGAAGTGGTTACAAACACACCAATGAAAAGTTCACAGATTGTCAGGAACACTCCCTTGGGAATGACATTTCTAATTTTTCTTTACTCTTTATCTTTTGTTTATCCTCTTTTTCCCTTTCAAGACTATATCTCTCCAGCCCAGAAAAACTGTTGCATGGAGCTGTCTATGACACAATCCTAGAGAGATGCAAAAGAACCCAGACCAGAGAAGAACAATCTAATTATCTGCTAGGATGGAAGCCTTGAGTAAGAGATTCAAGAGCAAATCCAGAGTCAGTGGTCAGTGTAGGCTCTGTTGACAGAGATTCAAGAGCAAATACAGAGTTAGTGCTCAGTGTAGACTCTGACAGAGATTCAAGAGCAAATCCAGAGTTAGTGCTCAGTGTAGACTCTGACAGAGATTCAAGAGCAAATCCAGAGTTAGTGGTCAGTGTAGGCTCTGTTGACAGAGATTCAAGAGCAAATCCAGAGTTAGTGCTCAGTGTAGACTCTGACAGAGATTCAAGAGCAAATCCAGAGTTAGTGGTCAGTGTAGGCTCTGTTGACAGAGATTCAAGAGCAAATCCAGAGTTAGTGCTCAGTTAGACTCTGTTCACAGACCCATTGGATAACCATTGCCCACTGCTTATGATCAGGTATTTCAGGCTCAGCCATGAAGATAAACATCAAAAAATGATCAGTGGTGCAGTTGGTTCAGAACAACCAGCAGGTTACCTGTGCCATTGCCTCCAAACAGAAAGAGATGTGCTCCTATGCCTCACAAAGGACAGCAGCAGCCAACACACACAGTAAAACTGGAACAAACTCTCTGGCAGAAACATTTGGACCATGACAAGAGTATGCCAGTAAGGATTTAGTCAGTGGCAAGAGGCATGTCATTGTAGGTAATACAGCTAACTCATCAGTCTTGGTAAGTACAGATAACAGTGTACCCAGCCAAGCAGTGGAGAAAGATGGATTCAAATGATATGGTGTCAGGAAGGACAGGTGGGGACAAGTTCTTTTGCTCTCAAGCAGGAGAATGCTTGCTATTTATTTTCTTCTCAAGTTCTTGTATTTTACAGAAAGATTTTTTTTTCATCCTGAAAAATTCTGCTTGGCTCATTTAAGACAAATGCCTGTCCCAGCCTCTTCAAATCCATTCTGGGAGGCAGAGAGGACTATTAAGAAGAAAAAAACCCACAATGGAAATAGTCAATGAATGACCCTTGTCATACAGCCCTGTTCCAACACACACTTTCCTTAACAAGCACAGTAAACTGCAGCTTTGAATTGGATATGGAAAGAAATATCCCCCCCCAAAAGTTAGATGTAGCTCAGCTGTGAAAGCTGCTCACTTTAATGTAGCAACAACAGGAATACAAGAGCTTCACATTCCCCTTTTATATGTTTAACCTTTGACAGAAAGGTTAAACACTTTCCTCACAACTGACTCACGTCAGGAAACACAAGAACTATACTCTCCAGATGAAGCCTGGCTGGCTGCAAAATGCAATGTCAGCGTCTGAAGTGCAGTGAAACAAGGATTCCTTGTGCAGTTCCTGCTGCTGCTGCGGGGGCAGGAAGTGGGTCAGCAAGAGGGTCTTTTCCAAACAGGAGAGAGCTGAAATAGTGAGAGGAACAATAAGGAAGTTCAGGGTGGGGGTAGAATTGGCTCTGATTTCAAACATCTCACTGAGATCTATTCTAAATGCACTGATGTGTTAAAATTCCCCTAGCAACATAGCAGGAAACTTTATAAAACATTAACTGGACTATATATAGAGCTTTCCATGTTTTCCATTCTTTGCCTAGCAGATATTTTAGGGCCAGATTCTCATCTGGTGTCAACATGCCAAATTCTCTTCACTTGGCTGAAGAAAGCAGGCTCAGGTTTGGCTGGATGTATTCCCTAACTCATCAGAAGACCGGTGGCCAAACTCCTGAACTGAAGCAGCTCCAAGCAAAGCCAATCAAATCTGCAAGTACTTAGTACCCCTAAAATACCCCACATAGTGCCACTGATTCTTACTTGGTGCCCTAACTGGCTAGAAAGGTACTCCAGGTTAAACACAGGCCCTGTGAGGGGGGACAGAGCTGCTTGCAGAGTGCTGAGGAGTGAAAGCTATGGGAAATGAGGAAGTGCTGAGCACTGACCTCTGTGCAAGATAAAGCATAAAGGAATAATCTGAAATGAGCACTGAACTTGCCATCTGCCCCGACTTAATCCCTCTGCTGCAACACCCACCACTCTGATCAGTCTTCTTCCTTTGACATTTTGATTTGACTCATTCTTTTCTGGCAGGACAAAGAGTCATAGGCTTTGAGGAGGACTTGCCCTTCCAGGCTTCCTAACTGCCTCACTTTTCCTGGCTGCTAGCAACCAACCCAGTCCATTGCCCTGCTTATCCCTCTCACAGCATCCTATGGCCTCATGCCACCCATGCTTTTGGTGGTGGCAGCAGGAAGCAGGACACAGCCTGAAATATGCATTTTGGGGTAGAAGGGTGAGCTGGCACCTCCATTTGGCCTCGGACACTAAAACTCTTGAAAACCACAGTACAGTGTAAGAAGTTTAGGAAATGGCTATGACCAAGCTCCCAGTTCCCTTTTAAAAGCACTGCAGCAGGCTTTTAAAAGCACTGCACTGCTGAGGGGCACATATGCCCAGAATGATGCCCCAAATATTGCCAAAACATGTCCCTTTTAAAAGCCTGCTGCAGTGCTTTTAAAAGCCTGCAGTTGCCATGCTTATTAATAATGAATTATTAAATATGAAACAGGATTAATAATACTAATTATTATTTATTAATATCAAAAGTATTGGTTTTTTTTAACAGTATACAGGCTTTTAAGAGCACTGCAGCAGGCTTTCCACTGAAAGGGAAACCCTGTAGCACAGCACAGCATGGGATTGTGTCTGGGTGTTGTCCAAAAGTATTCCCTTCAATATGCAGAAAGGATGTGAGGAAGAGGCTGTTCCAGGACTTTCTTGACTCAGAGAGAACAGAACTGCTTGTCACAGCAGCACAGACACCTTCAGTCAGGTTGGTGTGGATGCAGGCTTCACAGCATGGAAATGGAGTCTTCTATATTAAGCCAACAAGGAGGTGATCCTAAACCATGAAATAAAATCAGATCTGTAGGTGTGAGCTGTCTAGCATGTCTACTGCTCTACTACTGGCTGTCCTGAAGGCCCATCTCTTCTTCCTTCATTATTTTTGGAGTACAGCAGAGGGTAAATCCCAGCTCTGAAACTTTGTGGGACTTCTTCCACAATCAAGAAGGGATTCGCTTTAAGGGAAACAGAAACTAGCTCAATTAGTGATTCAATTTCCCTCCAACACCAAGGCAAAAGCAGCAAAAACTCTTCTGCATTTAAAGAGTATTCAAAAATCCGTTTTCTTGGGCACTTGGCTGAAGTGGATGAAGAGGTACTGCCAGTGCAGATCTACAACAGATGTGGTACTGCTAAAAGGATGCAGCCACTACCTCTGTGTCCCCCAGGAGCCCTATCACTGCAGTAAACTACAGGGTTACACTGGTTCTACAAACAGCAGTGAGGACAGTGGCAACCAGCACATTCCAAACCCATCTGATCCTCAGGCTCCAGCATTTCGATATCAGCCATGCCCATCTTGCCCCTCTCACAAGAAACCTTGCAAGCCCAGTATTTCACATCAAAGCCAGCGCAGCGGCTGCAGCTATTGTCATAGTAACCCGGCCTGCTGTGCAGGGCGGTTTATGATGCTGGCAGGCACCAGGTGGCGATGTAATTACGAGAGCAGCAGTGAAATCGCAAAATCAAGTTGTAGTCCAAGTCTTAAAACCATTATCTAGACGCTTTCATATATCATTATTGATCCAAACCCGACAAGTTTACCACTTGCTAGCAACTGCCTGATCTGACATGCACTCACTTGCTGATCAGGACAGACATGACAGTTAAAAGACTAAAAGGAAGGCTACCTCGGTGTGGGATACTTCACAGCTTTCAGCAGGAGTATTTAAGACAGATTCTGAGTGGGTTTGCTCATGGTTTTGAGTGTGCTTCAAGGAGTAGGAACAACTTGTCAATGGGCAGAATGAACTCCTGCCCTAGCCATGGAAATGGCAGACACTCTGCAATGATTCTCCTCTGGGAAAAAGGGAGAAAAAGGAGTGGGTAGAACAGCCATGTAAGGGCTGACTCAGTGAACAAATGTTCACTTAGTGGCACAAACAGAAGAAAATAATAAGGCAGTAATGAACATCCCAGCTTGCTGAGGGGAAGAGTTGGCACCAAGTGCTCAGACCTGTAGCACTAACAGGCTCTGCAAAGTCAGGATCAGGAGCAAACAGACCTCAGGCCTGTTTCTCCTCTCATCAGGAGAGGCACATAAAAGCCAGTAGAGCTATTCTGACATAGATTCCCGTATCTGGGTGCCAGATGGGAAATAAGTAACACATTTTTAGGAGTGAGAGTGACTAACCATTGGAACAGACTAGCAGGGGAAGCAGCAGATTCTCTGGGTTTTGAGCCCAAACTGGAAGCATGCTTTGTGCAGGCTGTGTTTTAGTGAGACACACAGAGATCACTGTGAGGACAGCAGTCTGTGGTCTGTGATTAGAGAATGTACTATGCAATCTGGCTCTTAATTTTATTAATCTGTAACAGCCAGAACAAATGAAGCCAGAACTGGGCCTTGCATTGCTTCTCAAGTGGAGGCATGAACCAAGCTTCTGGTGTAAGTACTCACAGTGCAGGTTTCAAAATTGGGGCTTTTTTTATAACTCATCTGCTGGTGTCATCACATCACTTGAAATTCACACTAGCTCATCTCAACTGTTTGTAATACAAATGAATTAATTTCCTTTTTGGAATGACTCCCTTTGCACTGTGATTTTGGAGAACCAATATCCAATTTACAGGGAAAATCTGTGACCCCAACACTTTGGTTTTACTGCAACGTTTCTGTTGGTTAATCCCACTAAACATTCCAGACTAATTGCAAGATATGGACACAAATCATCCAGGTAGGATCTGCCTCTCTCAGCAACGAAGTGGGACCTCAGCATTTCAAAATAAGTAAGCCATAGGTAAGAATCATTGGCACCTAACCTCTCCCATCAGGAAGACATATATTTCTCCCCAAACAATTAATATACTTTGTAACTGTTTCTCTCTGTGCCCTCAGGCACAGACATTTACCTCTAATGAACTGTGGTACAGCAGTGTTCATGATCCAAAAATGGATCTGTGCTACTCTAACTGGTGACTGGCAAAACTCTGTAACTCAGGTAATCAGCTGAGCTTTGTAACAAGCTCTAGATGAACCAGCTTTTGCTAAATGGCCTCGATTGTGCCCACGCTTTCATTCCTTTTAAGCAACAATGAACGTGCCACCAGCCCTAAAGTTTGGTGCCAGATCAATTGTATCTGATAGTCAAGTAGATGGAAGAGTTAAGATATTTATACTTCTAAATGGTGACATTTTATTCTTGGTGTTTCATTTTTATTCATTCAGTATTCATTGCAATCCATCTCACCTTGATTAATGCAGTGGATACTCCCATGGATCTCCCCTCTACTTCTGTCAAACCTCTGCTACAATTCACAATTGGTGTAACTAATTGAAGTAATGCTTCCCTTCTTTTAATCACAGTCTACAAGGTACAGAAGTATTTCAGTCTTTTTGCTTATTCATTGGTAAATTGCATAAAAAGAATAGACCAGAACTCTATTTCTTGAGAGAAATGAAATGAAAAGTTATTTTCTTCTGCTGTTTAAATATGTAGATAGCTAGGAATAACTTGTGAATTTCCTACACACACTTCCCCATCTCCATATCCAAGCATCACTGCACATAGAAAAGGAACTATGCTGTTCAGAAACCAGTGGTCCAGAAAAGTCCCAAGACACCTCACAGTGAATTAGCTGTGGCTGTCCATCAACAAGTTCCATTTTCAGTCACTGTGCCATTCTGCCCTCTATTAAAGCCAGTGAAAATATTTGGGATCTCTGCTGCCTTCTACCTTCAGAGTTCAACATAAAAGACAACTTCTTTGATGATTCTAGGGAGGAAAGCCTGAATCCCCAAAAGCCTCACTGCAGTGGAATGGAACCCTGCCACACAGGACCCAGCCTGTCGATGCTGGCACACAGGTAAAGCTGAGTCCTTCAAAAACCTCACTTTTGGGTGCCAAGGTATTGGTGCTTCTCCAAATTTTGAGATCAGACATAAATCTACATAACAGGTGTCTTTCAAGGATTTGGTCCTATACCATGGGCAGTATGGTGAATGAGCCTTTTTTTGGGTCCCTATTTTACATAGTGCTGCAGAAAATGTACTCTTCTGTTCTAGCCCTGCCTGCATCTTTGCAGTCTCTCTGGGGCTGTCACCCCTTTTGCTGAATTATGTGTTCTGTTCTGCATCAAACTCAGCTAAGCACTTCCTCACAGTACTCTCCTACTTTTGCATCTCCTTTGCACTGAACAGGATTTTAAAGCATTGTTTCAAACCCACCTTTGACACACTCTTGCACTGCACTGAAGTTAAACAGTACTTTTCCTGGGGTGGGCAGGCACTTGTTTACATTGATGGTGCACTTTGCAAGGCACAGGGAACAGCCAGCTATTTCAGGAGAGTCAGGCTTAAGCTGTGTTTGCCTGGGAAAATATATTACCAAGAAGTAACAAACACAGCTGTCTGGTCTTTGTTTTGGGTCAGGTGGTAGGAGATCTAAAATTGATTCAGTCTCTAAGATTCAAATCCTGAATGAACATGCACAAATCGACCACATGAAAATCTACCACTCATGGAATGCTGATTTTTCACTGCCTTTCTTTTAGGGAGAAAATCTACCACTCAAGGAATGCTGATTTTTCACTGCCTTTCTTTTAGGGAGAAAATCTACCACTCAAGGAATGCTGATTTTTCACTGCCTTTCTTTTAGGGAGAAAATCTACCACTCAAGGAATGCTGATTTTTCACTGCCTCTCTTTTAGGGACAAATTTTACTTCCTATCACACCAATGTAAATTCACAGCAACAGCACTGAAGTTGGTGGTCTTGCACTGGAATATGCCCTTGTGTATCAAATGAGGGTATGGCTCTCCATCCGAGGGTGAAAGGCATGGCATGGCAAGTGCCCATTACTGACAGCAGAGTGCCTGCATTACCACTGGGCTAATATGTATTTTCAAAATGTTGGGGATCATTTACTAAGAAAGCTTTTAAATATATGTAAGATGGGAGCTTATAAAATGGAAATCCTGAAGAAAGCATGCATTGTTTGTTAGTATTCCTCTCCACTACACAGAGAAAATTGTTCAAAATCTAAGAGGGAAGTACTGCCCTGCTCTGTATTCCTCCAGAATCAACTGTGTGATCTCATGGGCAAATCATGAGGATCCCAGCAACCAGACCATACTGCCCTGCTTGCCGTGACCTGCCCCTCCTCCTAACTTCTCTGATCTCTCCATCCAACTCCCTTACATTAACTTCAGGCTGGGAAAGCAGCACTGTTTGGGGCAGTGTCAAAAATAAGCCTCAAGTAGGGACCAAATGAAGCCTGTGTTGAAACCCTTTCCTGGGACCGATGAGTGTAAGTTTTCTGAGCACAGCCTCTTCAGCCAGGGCTTGCCTCCAGGAGCCATGGCCAAGCTCTAGCTCTGCTGGCAGAGCCCCTTGCAGATACTTGTCATACAATGACTAAAAGAGTTTCTCTGAAATCATTACTACATTGGGGTGCCTTCCTCCCCTCCTCCCCACGCTTCCAGGCAGCAACTGCTCCGGCCAAATACTGAACTACAAACCTGACCCCAATCTGTCTGCTTCTTCCCATGACCAGAAGAGCAATCACTTACAGCTCTTCCTCACTGACGTAAGAGAGAGCAGTTGTGCTCAGAGTCTGAGCAGGGGTCTGATTGCAGGAGGCAACAGGCCCCCAGTACCACCAACTACAGGTATGTATGGTGGGACAGTGGCATGACCAATGCACAGCTACACTCCCCTGTGCAGCTACAGCTGTTCCACTTGGGACACAAACTCAGAATCTCTGAGGTGTTGCTGTAGAACATCCAAATTGAGTTGTTAATTAAAGAGGTTATGTTATGCTCCAAAAACCTCACCTTGACAAGCAAACCCATCTAGCTGTTCTCTGTTCCTCCCTCACCTTGCCCTGTCTTCATGCCTTCGTCTCACTGTGTGAAGTTAGCACCTAAGTCATCCTCTATAAGGATGTAAGAGGTTCATTTTCCTTCTGGACCACGGTTTTTTCTTCTTCTTCTTCTTTTTGGAACTGCCCTTGCCATTTTGCAGACAAGTTCCCAGCTCTGAGAGAACAGTGCATGCCTGCTGTGGGTGTTGTGAGAACGGAAATGATGTGGTTTGGATTTTTATGTGAGAATTCCAGGAGAAGGCAAAATGTTGCAAATAACCTCCATAAATCACTTGAAACAAAGCTCGGGAAATGCCATCAGAACTTAGCCAGCAATATCTAAAAAGAAGTTCATGCTGTTCTCCAACTCCTGGTAACTATGTTTGCTTAAGATGTAATTGAGAAACAACTGTGTTACCACTTTCCAGTTTGTATCTCCTAGCCCAGGCACAGCTCAATGCTGGCAGCTCTCGATTTGTACTATGCAGTATTTCATCACCCAAACAACAGACCCCGTGGGGCTAGAGTGAGGTACCAGGCAAAAAGGGCTGGAGTGAAAGGCTGGTGACATCTACAGAGCTGTGGAGTTACTGCAGCTCGCTTCACAATTCACTTTCCTCAGGCATACAGGCTGAGAAACAACCAGCCCTTGCTCTGGGTGGGATTCCACTCCTAAAGCATCAGTCTGGTTATTTGTTGTCCTGTACTGCCTCACACAATTCTTTACATAACTGCACCCTCCTGCCTAACCAGATCACTGGTTTTAAAATACATACTCTTTGTAGAAGGGCATCCAGACAGTGAAGAACCAGGCTACATCTTTAGTCCAAATGTGCAATGAGTATTGACTGGGACAAGGATACATGCTCTACTCTAAAATACCAGTTTTAGCAAACAAGTTTAAAGAAACCAAGTTAATCTTACCAGCCAGAGACATAGTTTCAGGACAGCAGCAGAAGTCTTGTTCCCATCAACCTTTGACATCCAAAGTCACGCTGGAATGAGCTGTGGAAAGAAAAAGAACACAATTTGGAGGACAACAGTAAAATCTGGGAGTTTGTGATCCTTCCCCTTACTGATTTTCCAGTGTGCTTAAAGATGGGATAGAGGATGAGCTGCTTTGAGAGCATATGAAGTAATAAAATTGTCTCTTGCCTCATTGGTTTTATATGAAGAAAATAGTTGTCTACAGTCAAATCTGTTTACTTCTTGTCTCTCAGGTAAGTTTTATAGCATTCAATAAAAGCTCATCTGTCTTCAAAACCAGATGAATTTTACTTATCCTGATCTCTTTCTATGATCAGGTGACCTGTCTGGTGGATGTGGGAAGGCCTGTGGATGTGGTCTACCTGGACTTCAGCAAGGCCTTTGACACCGTCCCCCACAGCAAACTGCTGGCTAAGCTGTCAGCCCGTGGATTGGACCATTACACTCTGTGCTGGGTTAGGAACTGGCTGGAGGGCCGGGCCCAGAGAGTGGTCGTGAACGGTGCCACAGCCAGCTGGAGGCCAGGCACCAGTGGTGTCCCCCAGGGATCAGTGCTGGGCCCTGTCCTCTTCAACATCTTCATCGATGATCTGGATGAAGGGGTAGAGTCAGTCATCAGCAAGTTTGCAGATGACACAAAGTTAGGGGCAGATGTTAGTCAGTTAGAGGGTAGAAAGGCTCTGCAGAGGGACCTCGAGCGACTGGACAGATGGGCAGAGGCCAATGGGATGGCATTCAACAAGTCCAAGTGCCTAGTGCTGCACTTTGGCTACGGTAATCCCATGCAGAGCTATAGGCTGGGGTCGGAGTGGCTAAGAGCTCCCAAACAGAGAGGGACCTGGGGGTGCTGATCGACAGCCGCCTGAATATGAGCCAGCAGTGTGCCCAGGTGGCCAGGAGGGCCAATGGCATCCTGGCCTGCATTAGGAATAGTGTGGCCAGCAGGAGCAGGGAGGTCATTGTGCCCTGTACTCTGCTTTGGTTAGGCCGCACCTTGAGTACTGTGTCCAGTTCTGGGCCCCTCAGTTTAGGAAGGACATCGAAACACTTGAGCGTGTCCAGAGAAGGGCAACAAGGCTGGGGAGAGGCCTTGAACACAAGCCCTATGAGGAGAGGCTGAGGGAGCTGGGGTTGTTTAGCCTGGAGAAGAGGAGGCTCAGGGGTGACCTCATTGCCCTCTACAACTACCTGAAAGGTGGTTGTAGCCAGGAAGGGGTTGGCCTCTTCTCCCAGGCAACCAGCACCAGAACAAGGGGATGCAGTCTCAAGCTGCGCCAGGGGAGGTTTAGACTCGAGGTGAGGAGGAAGTTCTTCACCGAGCGAGTCATTCACCATTGGAACGGGTTGCCCAGGGAGGTGGTTGAGTCATCGACCCTGGAGGCATTCAAGGGGAGATTGGATGTGGCACTTGGTGCCATGGTCTAGTCATGGGGTCTGTGTTGATAGGTTGGACTCGATGATCCTGGAGGTCCTTTCCAACCTAAGCGATACTGTGATACTGTGATACTGTGATTTTGTGTATAAAAAATCAATACCCGGACTTCCCACACTAATTCCAGGGCGTTAGAAAACACTTAATTTACCTACTTGCTACTATTTTCACTCTTATTTTTTATTGCTTAGCTGCCCCAGGAGGGCCAGGGTTCAAATGCAGAGAGCAATGGCCTCAGTCTGATGCTCTGATAGCACTGATGCAAGTCAGAGAGAAGAAATATTATCATCCTTTTTTCCCTTTTTTTTTTTTAAGCAGTAGGAACTGAGGCACACAGCAATTTGCTCACACACTCCAAAAGCCTGTGTCAGAGCTGGAATTTTAATTTAGATCTCTGGAGTGTCTGCAGTGCCATTTCTAATGGCTCCGTGAAAGCAGACTTGAACTTCTGTCACGTTTCTGAAGGCAACAGGCCTCAGACAGGCTTCCTTCAGCTTCCATACTTGACTGCAATGCCTCAGAGAGCTGCTCTGAGTGACAGGAGGCACTTCCTTTCCCTGCTGGCAAGATAAGTGTGTTTATTATTTTCTCAACCTGCATTTTGGAAGGTTACTTATACAGACATAGAAGTTTGCGTGTGACTCCTCTGTGCTAGTCCTCAGAGTCATGGTCCCTGCTGCTGAATATTTGCAATGCTCTTTTGATCCACAGCTTTGAAAGAGAGATCTATCAGAGAAGAGGGGGAAGTGCCACAGCTGTCTTTTCTATAAGTATTTATTTATGCACATAAAACCAGATGGGAAAGGTGCCCATCCTGTGTGCTAGGCACTCTTGATGATTATTTAAAAGCACAGCATAACAGAAAGACAAAGCCAGTCCACAGGCACAGCAGCAACCTTTGCAGAAAGCCTACATCAAAACTGAGAGCAATATGAAAGAGGAAGGCTATTCAGACCTCCAGGGTGAAAACCACCACACACTAAGAAACAGTGGTGTTTCCAAAAGCCCTAGATTTTGCCTATTCCTAATTTGGGACTGAAGCACAACAGCCTAGGGAATTCTGCACAGAGACAGGGTGTAAGCACGCAGGTCATGCAGCAGGACCATCACAGAGCGTGGCCCTGGAACGTGCAGAATGTGGTTTATCTATGCAAACAGTTTAAAACCCCCAAAACCAAACAGTCCTTTTTCCTGACCACTGAAGAGCTTCTCAGAAATTCTAATTTGGAAAGCTCAGGCAATTTGCACAAGGTTGGTCATGAGTATTGACAACTGTATATATAAAACCCTCTCTGCCTCCTCTCTCTTGCTCACGCTCCTGAAGGTACCGGAGCTAAACTAAAGCCACTTCACAGTCTCTGTTCTGATCCAGTACAACAGCTTTCAAACACAGGATGCAACCATTTATTTCAATGTCAATCTGGGGTGAAAAAAAAAACAACACACAGTCACAAAAAAACCCCATTGATGAATCTCTTCCCCTCCTCCCTCTGCTTCTGAGGCTTTTCTAATCTCCCTGTGCCATTCACCAGAAGCTGCTTTCTCCCAGGAGGTGACAGCAGCCTTGATAGAGTATTCCTGAAGTACCTAAAGTGGCTTTTCAGAGGAAGCTGTGACATTTAGATGCAGGCTGAATAAACCAGGTTTGGAACACCCAATCAGCAGGGGAGCTGAGAGCTGGGCATGCACAGCGTGCCTCAGGACACAGAATCACAACCCTCCTCGGATAGGAGGCAGGAGCTGAGAACAAATTTTCAAATGCATCCAGTGAAATCCCAGCTACTCCACTTGTAATTCTCCTTTTTTTCCCCTGCAGCTGAACTGACAGCCAAAGACTGAACCTTGTACTGCAGGAAAAATATGCTATTATTTTCCTCAAGAATAGAATAGAAGTAACCAGGTTGGAAAAGACCTCTGAGATCATCGAGTCCAACCTATCATCCCACACTATCTAATCAACTCAACCATGGCACCAAGCACCCCATCCAGTCTCTAAATCATGTCCTAATTTGTATACTCCTTAGATGTCCATTTTCTGGGAGGTCCAGATTGGTTTCTGTAGATTCTGTGTACTTTAAGGCTTAGGTTTTGAATGGCTTTCTCCTGACTTGTGAACCACAGAGCCTGCAACAGAATTGTAGGTTTCTGGAGTTTAATGTTAACCATTCTTTCCCTCACAAAGCACAAAGGTTTCATCCTATCCAGGTTTCCAAACTCATATTAGCACTGTTCTTTCCTGTTTTTAAACATTTGTTCTGCCATGTGTTATGTTGGATTCTATCCTGACACTGCTAGCATTTACCTGGACAGGTTAGCCAAAAGGATTGCTCGGTCTTCTGATGTCCTGGCTTTTGTTCCTTCTCATCAGTAAACTCCAGGTTGCTGAGTCAAACTGAAATGGTTCCAAGATGTATCAATGTTAATTTGCATTTGTGTCCACTGCTGTGGTGCCTCATGTGGGCTGCAGTTCAGCTGCTTTGTGAGTCTTTCCTCTTGCGTCCCAGCTATCTGAGCTCTCCTGTTGATGTTGAATGAGCACAAGGTAGGGCTACTGACACAGTGTGCCCTGGGACTTACCTAACTCCAGGCAGTTTAGAGAAACCCAGTTGGCTGGCATAATTATCCCAAATTATTTAAGTGACACAGAGACAAATCAAACTAAATTCAAATTCAAATGTTCCTATTCTGCTCAGAAAACATAATACAACTAATTCACTTTGGGATTACAGAAATATTTGAGGCCTGCACTTGCTGACCAGTAGTGTCTGGAACTTTTCAACCCACAGAAAGGAAAATACATCAATATTGTTATCTTTGGCCCAATTCCTGATAAACACAAATTCTGAAATACCAGAAATTCACGTGGGACAAAATGCTTACATTTCCTTGCTCTTTTGCTGCAGAGAGTGGAACAGAATGCTAAGCATAAATATCTCAACCTCCAGATTATTTCTGCTCTCAGATGGAAAGATGGAAGCATAAATAGACTGAACTCTGACTGATTCAAGGACAGAAAAAAAACCACAACACTAAATCACCTAAATTACTCTCAGGAGCCAGGAATTCTCACCCTTTGTCCACTGCTGTAATGATTAAATGGTGATGCCAGTCATGATAAAACCATCTAACAGGGGAAGGTAGGCGTTGGAACACCTGTAATTGGTGACAGCTAGGCTAATCATATATAGTTTGTGTAATTCAAATACTGAAAAAATACTTTCTCCAACCCACACAGGAACACTGTATCACTCCCTACTCCTGCGATGCATTGCACTAGACTTCTTTTTGTTAAAACTGTAGCTACAGTTTGTGTAACACTCTTGCTAACACATTCGTAAGTTAGAAATAGGAAGTGAGTAATAACACAAGCGAGAGCATCTCTTGTGTTACTTATCTGTGTGCCTGCAATTTATTTGGTCTCTTCTCTCAAGCAACCAGCACCAGAACAAGAGGACACATTCTCAAACTGTGCCAGGGGAAGTTTAGGCTCCAGGTGAGGAGAGAGTTCTTCACCGAGAGAGTCATTCGCCATTGGAGTGTGCTGCCCAGGGAGGTGGTGGAGTCACCGTCCCTGGAGGTGTTCAGGAAGGGATTGGTGCCATGGTTTAGTCATGAGGGCTGTGCTGACAGGTTGGACTTGATGATCTTTGAGGTCTCTTCCAACCTTGGTGATTCTGTGATTAGTGAATCAGTAAGAGAGATGCTAGATTGTTTGATTCCTGGGTGGCGTTAAACTGAAACTGAAGGTCACCCTTTGGTTGCTTTCCTGCTCTCAGGGACATTCATCTAAAAATTCAGACACGACTTCCATGTTAAAAAAGAGTTAATGTCCAGAGAAATCACATTAAAATGAAAGGATTAAAATGCCACAAATTTAACAAGCAGAATGGATCTCAGACTGTACTTTGAAATATGGATCTAGTCATGCCTCAGTACTGCTTCAGGCATATTTCTCAGCATCACATTACAATGAAAACCGGGAAGGGAGGTTTCAGTTGCTAGTTCAGCAAATCAACATTTATTCTTAATTCTCCTCTTTTCCAGTTGTTGAATTGTTCCAACAGCTACTTGAATTCAAACAGCTCTAGTCGGTCCCATGAAGAACATGGAAAGACTCAAATCAAGCCTTAGGCCTTTTAAGGCTTGGTCCACTCTGCACACAAGCAGACAGAACTTGTATCAGCTTCTGGAAGAATTGCCTTGGCTTATGCCATGGATGAGTATGAACTTAGGGCATATTTGTTTTACATACTAAGTCAAATACATGTAGGTGTGAGCTCAGAAAGCACCTTTGAAGTTAAGGCCTGGGGACAAGAGGTTGAGGAGGCTGTGAGGCAGGCTTTATCCACAGCCATATCATCTTAATAAATTACAAAAGTTGAAAGTAAAGTAAGCTCTGTGGAATTCAAGAAAGAAATTCCAGTACTTACTAGTTTTGGCCCATCATTTGGATTTAGGAGGGGGTTTCCTATTACTTAGCTAGGATGGCTGATATATTTGATTCATTAATGACACTAATACACAAAATAGTTCTGCAATCTCATCACATAACACCCCATCTTGACCTTCCAAACCAAGAATAAGTCACTCTTGAGGCTGTGAGGACTACTTCTTCCCTCATATACTGTCCACTCCACAGAGAACTGACCTTGCTGGAAGCTGAAATCTCATCCAGCACTTCAGCACAACCACTACATTTTATAATGTGGCTATGGTTTAGCCATAACAGCATCAAATGCCAACAGATCTGCAGTAAAACACTGACATTTCTTGACACTGCCTTTGAACTCTGTCACAGCATGAGTGTTGACCCATGGAAATGCCTCTTTCCCAGTCAGTTCCTGAAGGGCAACAACCTCTGCATAAAGATTCCTCTCACATCAACAGCTAATCAATGCAGCACTTGTCTGGGGTAAGGCTTCATCAGTATTCGATAGATAACAGAATGATATGATGAGAGATTAAGATTCAAGATCATTCCTCCTCTCCATGCTCCAGATACGGACTTGGGCAATCTCCCAGCTCCAAGCAAAGTTGTTATCTGGACTGGTGCTATTTTTCTACTATCTTCTTTACCTGACAACCTGATTTATGTGGAGGGGAAAAAAACAGGTAGTCAATCCTGAGGAATGACAGAAGGGCTCCCAGTCAGAGAGCATACTGAATCACTAAGGACCTTTTGCTATTTGTCTAAGCCTTCACAGGGATTTGGTAGCGGTATGGAGAAGTCAAGCTACAACTCCAGAGACAGTCTGCTAGATCTGCAGCTTGCCCCTTCAACTCCTCTAGCCAGAGGAAGACTTTTCTCCACAAGTAACAACTAAGATGTACAATGCTGAGATGAATCCTTCCCTTTCCTCCTGCAGTACCAAGCTGTCTGTTGGGAATTAACATGCCAGCTAAAGCCAGAAGTTTTCAACAGCCTGTTTTCAATGAACCATGCTCCACCTAACTGACAAAGTAGCCCTTTGCAACAGGCTTTTATGACCACTAGTCACAGTTCTCAAGCTTGTTTATTGCTTTGTTCTGATGACATTATTTTATATAGGAAACAGATGGAAAGATGAAATGCAACTATTGCCATTCAGGAGCAGAGCAATAGTCCAGATTGCTCCATATCTGCCTCAAATTGAATGCTGAAGTAAAGAAGATGAAAGAAAGCAGGAGGTGGGGGGAAATCCACCTTCTTACCCTTTTCCTAACTCCTCTGAAGGCCTGTGACAGACCACCCTCTGCTTCCTTTTAAGATGACAGAACAACAGTGCAGAGGAAATAGAGAAATAGATGCAAGGTAGGGATATAGATGTTATATCATGTATATATATATATCTCAATATAGTGATAGACCAGCTGGCCACAGATAAGTAGAGTTTTTTCTTAAGATGAATCTCTCCAGTTTTAAGCCTGGATGACCTTTCAGATTCTCTTGCTGAATTCTGTGCTTGAGTGCCATATGGATTCTATGTCAGTTGCTCCTACTGTGAGCACTGTACACATCAACTGGTGTGCATTACCCAGGCACTAAATAATGGAAATTGCTTCTTGCTTTCTCAAATGGTTATTACAGAAAATTAAAATCCTGTTTTTCTTGCAGTATATAAACTTCAAGAGCATTGATATTCTGAATGCAGAGAGGTACTAAATTGCATGGCAGACAGTACTGTTAAGAAATAGCAATAAGGCTTTTCAAAGAGTTACTCCAAACTGGTTAGTTTTAGTAGAGGAGACACAAATCAAGTCTGTTTGAAATTGGGTAGTTACACACTAATTTTTTTTCCCCAACCAAAAGTAAGTCAGACTGTATTATGGTTATTTGTGCAGAAACAGTTTATGTAATGACAAAGACAGGCTAAGAATTGAAGATGCATGTATGCATTAAGAAGCCTGATGTCATTAACAATGGGTTCCTCCCATATTCTGCAAAGAGCATCCTAGAAAAACCAATCAGTTGCATCCCCTGCAAAAGGACTCTCTCTGCAAGGAAGTTGCACTAGAAAACTTCCACCTCACACAGGCTGCTGCTATTCAGTTCTTTTTATTGTCATTCTCCATTATTAATATTTTTTCAAATGGGTAGATCTTAATTCCTGAGCTCCCACACGTCAGAATCTGGAGTAACTTCTGAGCACTGCCTGATGAACCAGGCTTTGTCACAACAGGCAGAAAGAAAGGGCGCCGCTGCTGCTGGCAGTTCAGTAACGCTAAGTGACAACGAGACTGGGAACGAATACCAACTAGAAGAATTCAAAGAAAAAGCTTGAAAACAGCTTCAGGTGCCAGACAAAGCAGTCTTGCAAAGCATATGCCAACTTCTGATGACTACATACAATATGCAGGTCCTTGGTTTCTTAATCAAGTTATTTTCAGCAAAGGGAGATGTATCTTGTCTTTTTGTTACCTGCCATGACAGAGAACATAAAATTCTTAGCTGATTATATGCCCTGAAATCTCATTAAACCAGAGGCAAACCTTTACTTCTTCCAGTATAGTGAAGGCATTTTTAAAGACATCAAGGTACTATTAGAACCAAGATATCTGTTGCAACTACTGTTCTGAGGGCAGCTGCTCGACATGTTCAGAGTGCATAACTCCTTAGCTGACCAATTCCTTAGCACACTGCATAGAACAAAACAGTCACATTCCATGCATGCCAAGAACAACATCCTCACTTTGGCACCCATCGGTTGGAACATGCTGCAGAAGCCACCTCCTTGACATGCTGGCACCTCTGACTGGGAAAAGATTTTAGCTTATAGATGTGGTTGGATTTTACTGGTTAAGTGACTGATAACAAAGAATATATAAACAGCCACTCTGAGCAACAGTAACTTTGGGTTAGGGACTTAGGAGCGGCTGCGGGGTTTAGGGCTACTTCTGTTAGCTGCTTCTTCTGGGTGTAGGAATGCTGCTAGCGATATGCTTGGGACTTCTGTTAGCTGCTTCATCTGTTAAGGGCTTCTAAGACTTCTGTAAGTGGGACTCTGAGACTCTAATGCTAGTGACCCTGAATGAAACTATGAAACTATGATTCTACAACACAGCAATAAAGGACTTCTGAGATTCTCTGCATTTCTGGAATCTCTTTGCTATACAGCAATGGGGTTCATGCCTCCATTCATCACCCAACAGCCCCAAAATGGGGTAGAACAGCAGATATCCACAGTTTGATTCCCCCTGTATTATTTTGGCTTGCCACCCTTACAAATATAAGTCATGCAGATATTCATACACTGCTGGTGTATGCTGACAACTAATGAACGTCAGTTGCAAATGGCATTTATTTATTCCAGACACATGGAAAGTTTAGGAACTGAAATGATTCTTTTCTGAATGACTTACCTGAAATCTCATGGTCTCAGGTATTTCTAACCTTGGTAGGACTATTCCATGTCCAAAGAAGGTACTTTCTAGGAAACATTTTCTTATGGAACTCTTGGACTAAATGTATATTTGGCCACTTGCTTCCAGAGTTTGTATTTTTGTTCCCAAGGGTGACTTTTTTACATCAATTTTTTTCAGTCTGGAGCAAAAGGACTATTAAATCAGAGAGATAAACAGGTAAAGATCTACAACCATGCCCAGCTCTACAAACTTCAGCCATCTCAAGCGTCTATCAACTCTGCTTAGCAGCAAAGCTTGCTGCAAGATGCTTGTTTACTAATATTTGCAAGACTACAACAGATGTACAAAATCAGCTAGGCTACAGAGAACATTAAGAAAGGGCAGCTGACATTTTAATTTAGAGAGAGGGAATTAAAAACACCACTAGCTGTTCCCTGGCATGGACATTTGGATAGTCAGAGGCAATATTCACTGTAGAAACAGCCTTTCCTTTCAGATTTGTGTTTTTGCCCCACTTTGTTGCCCCTAGAATCATAGCAGCTGAAACTAGACTATGACCTTTTACATACAGGGAGGTCTGGCTGGTGATGGCTGTTGATTTTGCCAAAACTTTTGGGATTTGGCTATTTATATGTAAAATGTGCAACAGCAAGAATGCTAAAAGCATGTGGAGACAGTATTTTGAATGCTAGATACATGCAGAAGGGATCCTGCAGAAGTCAAATGAATCTAGGAAGTCCGGGAGTATTTTAAAGCTTTGGGAAGCTTGACATGGATTAGAAGGCAACAGGGTCCTGCATCTGGGTTGAGGCAATCCCAGGCACAAATACAGGCTGGGCAGTGACTGGCTGGAAAGCAGTCCTGAGGAGACAGACTTGGGAGTGCTGGTGGACAAAAAACTCAACAGGAGCTCTCAGTGTGCACTTGCAGCCCGCAAAGCCAATCAGATCCTGGGCTGCATCAGAAGTGTGGCTAGCAGGTCGAGGGAGGTGATCCTCCCCCTCTGCTCAGCTCTGGGGAGAACCCACCTGGAGTACTGCCTCCAGTTCTGGAGCCCCTATTACAAGAGGGATGTGGAGGTGCTGGAATATGTCCAGAGAAGGGCCACAAGGATGAGCAGAGGGCTGGAGATCCTCTCCTGTGAGGACAGACTGAAGGAGTTGGGGCTGTTCAGTCTGCAGAAGAGAAGGCTCCCAGGTGACCTCATTGTGGCCTTCCAGTATCTGAAGGGGGCCTACAGGAAGGCTGGGGAAGGACTTCTCAGGATCTCAGGTAGTGATAGGACTAGGGGGAATGGAATGAAGCTGGAGGTGGGGAGATTCAGGCTGGAGGTGAGGAGGAGGTTCTTCCCCATGAGAGTGGTGAAGCCCTGGAATGGGTTGTCCAGGGAGGTGGTTGAGGCCCCATCCCTGGAGGTGTTTAAGAGCAGGCTGGATGAGGCTCTGTCCAGCCTGATCTAGTGTGGGGTGTCCCTGCCCATGGCAGGGGGGTTGGAACTAGCTGATCCTTGTGGTCCTTTCCAACCCTGACTGATACTATGATACTATGATTTAGATCTACTGTATACATCTCATTTCTTTCTTTAAGGTTAGCAGGCACTAGTCCTTTTTCTTGTTGGCTAGTACAACACACTTTCATGGGCTGTGAGTATATATGTGTGTGTGTGACATACTGTACTTCTCACTCAACTGCACTTCTGTTTGCAGAGGAAGATGTCTTTTAGCACCTGAAATCCAGCCCACGTAGTTTCACGCTTTTACTTGTAAGAATCTCACCTGCTTTCTTATGAGGAAGACCTGTGGAGCTGGTGTAGAAAACTACACTCCTGGCCTCAGGAATTTACTAACCAATTTGGAAGAAGATACTTTAATCAGTGGTAACAAATACCAGGGGAAAATTGAGGAAGAACATACAGTTGATAAGGTGAAGCACGTACAGAAGCTTACAGTTATTTTGAGTTTAGAATTTCCCCTTCAAATCTTAATAACTAATATTGCATTAATCTTTTTATTCTCCAATTGAGCCCTGCACTAACTGAGCAACCCTGAACTCACCAGAGTTCCAAAAGTGAAGCTGCAATGTGCTGTATTTGTGGACTGTGTTCCAGGACCTGACACTGACAATGCCCACCAGTTTGAGCAGTTGCTAATACTGAAGGTGCCAGGAGCACCACCAGATGCTTTTGAAAAGATATGCATTGCCTGGTTTATTTTTGTTCCTTCTCATACTCCAGAAACAGTCACAATATGGTCTAAAGCTCTTCCACTTCAAAAAATGGTAATTATCAGACCATGTAATGACCAAATGAAAACAGCCATCATCAGACCACTTTCAAAACTGCACACTCTCACTGTATCAGAGCTCAAGCTCTCTCCTTCAGCAAAGGTAGCTTTCCTGCTGCAGCTGTAGAGGTCTGCAGACACGATCCCCTGAAAACACACTGCCTTCAACGTACTTTTTTTGTCCTCAAACACGAAATAGCAAGCTGCCACTCCGGCTTCCTCTGAGCCATATGCTTTGGCATCTTTAAAGCATCCAAGCCAAACCTTCTTTTTGCTTTTCCTGAACTTTTAAAGTGGTATAATCTCAGGGTCCCAATCTCAAACTTCTGGATTTTCATCTTTCTCTCTTACTTTTGTGCAAATGGAAGGTTTTACCTCAAGCACAAATTACCATCCCCAAGCTTTGAACGAGACCACGTTAGCCCTCTGCAGTGTGTGTGTATCAAAATAGCTGCTGGTGCCACAAGCTGAGAGAGGGGAAACCCCAGGACATGCACCATATGGTGACAGGGACAGCAGTAGAAACAGCAATTACTAATTAAAACAGTCCTCCATGGTTTCAAAATGGCTTTTCCATGAATTATTAGCAACTGCTGTTAATCCTTCCTTATGATTGCTTCATTCTGAATCAACACATCTCCTTCTCAACTTTGCAAAAAGTTTTTTCTCCTTCTTCTTCTGCCTTTTTAACATTTGAAATGTAAGGAGTATTATAGTAACCATGGTATCCTGATGACATAATGGTTACCATGAGAACAAAGCTGAAATAGTGTCATCAGAGCCCCTTCTCTCTGCTGTGTGTTGAGTTTTATATTTAATAGAAATGGCCAAACTGCTGCCACCCAGCCTGGCCAATTCTACCCTGCTTCACTCAGGTTTCAAAACCTGTAAAAGCAAAGCTGCCCCATGCAGCTCCCTTCCACCTTAGCACAGTTAGTTTTGCTTCAGGGCAGCAGTGCCACTGCCTTATAAGTCTGCACAGCAGCCAGGTAAGAGGATAACTGCTGCAGCAGATTCCCCTGAGACACTGGCATTTGTCATGTCCCTAGGATATACTCCACTATATCCTTTGGCCATGTGTAAAATGGCAGATCTTGGTCTTTGCTTGCTAGGCAAAGCCGATTTAAAATCAAGTTTCCTGAACTGTGCTAGAAGCTCTCCTGGCCAACCTCTGAAGGGTCTCTCAACGCACAGCTGTCTCTGGTCCAGTCCTGCATTGAGCTCTGCCCAGAGTGCTTTGTACCCATACACAGATCCACTGCCTCCAGGGGGCAGTTAAGTGCAGGGATGCTTCATACTCAGCCTGTTGCAGGACAGGAGGGCTGAAGTGACCCCACCTGCCCGATTCACCTTCTTGAGTGCTCCTGACTGCTCCCAATTCAGAAATTAGTTCAGATTCGGTTACCACCAGACCGACTGCTGTGAACACTAAGTGCCACTTGCCCCTGGGCCAACAACCCCATTGCCAGAGGGCAAACAGGCACTGCCAAAATGCTCTACCCAGAGGGTAGCCCCAGCTTCACATAAGCAAAAGCTCTCAGCAGTTAGTTTCCTCAGAGCAGCTCCTCTGTTTCTGTTATTGCAGGAACCGCTGGACATGACTCACTGCATATTGTTTGTTCATTTTGCTATATATATTTCCCAAATGCTATTTTAAGTCACATTTCTCCCTTATGCTCCTACCAAGTTTACTGCATGAAAACAACCCTCTAATTTTAATTTCATATTTAACCAAAACAAACATGGTGTGGCTCTGTTCGCTTTAATGAAGCTGTGTTGGTTTATATTATGCATACAGATATAAGTGGTCAGAGGGGAAGACACAGAGGGTACTACAAAGCAAAGGGGCCACACCTAAGCAGGCAGCATTTCATACAAAGCTCCCTGCATTGTGCCTGCTTAACAAAATGTTTCCACACCAACCTAAGTTGATTGCAGATGGTTCACATACATTTCCTTCCTCCTCCAGCCAGAATCCATTGCATAGGCTCTTCCTAAAGCTTCTGACCATAAAGTTTCTATTGTAGCCCCTTTTCAGTACCTACTACCTGCCCTTTTTTACCCCACTGTTTCATACAGTTCTTCCTGCTTACTCTTTGGAAAGTAGGATAGAGTCACTGTGAAAGGCTAACTGCAAAGGCTCTCTCTAAAACCATAGAATAATTCAGGTTGAACGGGCATCTGGTCCAATTCATACTAATAGTAGAACCATCTTGGAAGTTAAATGAAGTTGTTCAGGCTGTTGTCCAGCTGAGTTCTGAATACAGCCAAGTATGAATGTACGCTCTCTGGGCAGCCTGTGCCAGTTTTTAAACATGCTTACTGTGAAAGTGAGAGCAGTCACCATTTCCTTACATCTAGTCAGAATGTAGCTCTTGCTACACCACCTTTTTCCTACAACTTCTTTTGCTATGCAGAGTCTGAGCCTATCTTTATTACTCAATATTCAGTAGGTGAAGACAACACTATGATTCTCCCTTTGCCTTCTCTTATCCTGTTCAACACAGAACTCCCTGGCAACTCCCAGCTGAGTGGTCACTGAATCTCTAATCTTCATCCTCATGTCTGATGTTAACTTCACCCCAGTCTCACACTTCAAGTCATCTTCATTTTTGCAGGCTAATGATTTCTGCCTTCCCCAGTGATTTCCCCTCAGCACCTTTCACCAGGGAAGTGGTTTCTCAGAACAAAGTCAAGAAGCTCTGCTGCCTCATAGTGATTTAGCTGCTGGCCCATCCCCCTGCCCCTGTGCACCCCACAGCAACAAGCAGCAGATAGCTGGTACAGTAGCAGCAGCATTTAGGACTGAGGAAACACAATCCCTGGTCCACAGCAGACCTTCTGAACTCTATGAGGAGTTCCTGTCACAGGCTCATTCCAGGTTTTCATGCCACTGACTTCTGAAGGGATGGTAATACTGAGTTAGTCCAGTAGTAACTGACAAGCCCAGTTTTGCCTCTTACATCAAACTCTGACTCACCCTGCACTGATACCAACTTGCAATTCTCTCTTAATTGGGAAAATCACTGGGATAGTACTCACTGCCAGAATTCTGGGTCATAAAGTCATTCTCTGACTCAGAAGAAGGTTTACAACAGCTGTGGCAGTGATATGTACTGTAGGTGAGTCATGCTGAACTATCAGCACAAACACAAGAACCTCACAAAACAAATGCATAAAGGATTACACTGACCCATCCAACTTATAATCTTACATTGGTTATTCTATAGCAAAGTATCTGATGGTGATTTATTGTGCACTGAGTTTTCAGGAGTGTAAAATTGAAACAAATGAAGTTACTATGACGCTTTTCCATCAGATGACTCCAAAGCAGCTTTTTAAATGCAGAGTCTAAAATTTTAGCTGGTATACATCTTCTGGCAGGCATTAAATTTGTGGAGGCATACTGATTTAACACAGCTCAGGCTTTGATTCTAGAGTCATGGGACAAAACTCCATGTTTATTGATTATGTAACTGCAAATGCAGATACCTCTCAAGTGCGGTAATGCATCTAACAGCAGTTAACTAAATACTCCACGCACATTCAGAAGTGGAAAATACCCTCTTCAATTGGAACTGAAGGAGAGATCAGAGAGATGAACACTACTGGCTTTCCAATCAGGTTCCAATAATTAAAATGAGGAAAATACATAAAATATTAAGTACCTTTGGGGAATTACTGACTTTTGCTGAGTGGCTACTGACTGAAGAGGCCCCCATGACTTGATCCTTTGACTGTCCAGTAAGTTAGGCTAGCAGTGATAATGTTACAAATCAAACTCAACCATATTCATCCCAAAGCACTGGGAAAAGCTCCCATCTCCAGCCAGAGGTTTAGTATGTGTTTAACAAGTCAGAACTTCTTAGGGACAACTGATCTGAAGAACAAAAGCATTACAAGGCTGCTCCACAGTACCAAGCAATCACTGGGAAAACCAAGTGGGCTTCAAAAAATCCTTGACACGTCTTTCTCTCTCCTGTTACTTTTGGACAGGAGTCCTAGCTCAGGAACTAGGTACAGGAATTGTTATCAGTATACAAAGGGTTGCCTTTGGTGGAGCAAAGCAGGTTTCCGGATGAGCAATCAGCCATGCTGCCTACGTATAAGGCCGTGGTGATGGCTCTGGTTTGAGAGGGCATCAACCTTTCGCCTTCTGCTCTGGGACTTTCCACACAAACTTCAACTGATGAGAGGCATGCTCTTCATGCACCCCAACACAGTCAACCACACTTGATAAAGAACTCTGGGGACCCACGTGCTGTAAGCACCCTTCAAATGCCGCCCCGGGCATCTGGGGAGTGAGTCGAAGACACAAACCTCTGAGCAGGGACAGCTCTGTTTTAAAATGGCCTCTCAGCCCCACTGAAAAGAGAGACTAGGGGGTGCCACTGGCTGGCTGCCTGCAGACGCCGGCTCCCCCAGCTCAGGAACCCGCAGCCCGCGGCAGAGGCTGGGGGCACGCCGCCCTACCCACCTGGGCCTACCGGCGCGCCTCCGCCGCCCCAGGGGCCTCGCTGCAGCGGCGGCTCCGGCTCTCCCGGGGCCGGGCGCTCCCGCCCGCTGCCTGGCTGTTTCATTCATGCTTTCTCCTTCGCCATCTCCCGCTCCGACTGAGGGGAAACGGGAGCGCGCGTGGGCGGCCGCTGGAAGGCTCCCTGTCAGTCAAGCGGCCGAGCTGAAAAGAAGGCGAGCAAGGGAGAAGGAGGGAGAACAGCTTTCCCGGGGGAGGGGGCGGCTGTTGTCGCTGCCAGCCTCGCAGCCCTTCCCGGGGGCATCTGCAGAGACAGGGTGCGGGGAAGGCGGGAGGGGGTTTGCACCACAGACCTTCCCACCTCAGGGGGAAGCGGCTCCTCTCTTGCCCGCTCATCACCTGTGCCCCCTCCTCACACACCCACTCGGCGGCTGCGGGGCCCGGCGGCCGCTCTGTCTGGCGGGAGCGCCGAGCGGAGGGGTCCATGCCTCTGGCGGAGGGGAGGCCGGGCTGCGTGTACGTGTCTGACGGGGGCTGCGGGGGCGGCGCGCCAGCGGAGGGGAACCGGCTGCCCCCCACCGCAGGGCGAACCCGGTGTGTGTCAATGGCGGGTGAGGGTGGGGGGTCCGCGGGACGGCGGGGCCACCTCAGCTCTCCCCGGGACTGGGGAACTGCCGGGGCCTGAGGGGCGCTTCATTGTCCCAGTAGCAACCGCACCCCTGGGGGTCAGTGCTGTGAGGGCGCTTCGAGGAGAGGCGCGAGGCAAGTTATAGCTGTTTTAACGGCCGTAACGGTTTCGGGGCCGGGGGGGGGGGGGAAGCGACTGAGGAGAGAGGAGCGGGGGCGCCGGTGCAGTGCGCAGTGGGGCTGGGGGCTCGGTTGGGGAGAGGCGCGGCGTGTGAGGGAGGGCCCGCTGCCCCCCGCCACGCCGCAGCGGGCGGCTGTGCCTTTGTGCTCCCTCCGCACCTGAGTGCGGGGCTGGGAGGGACGGCGCAGGTGGAGGCGGGCACGGGAGGCAGCGGATCTCCGGAGCCAGGAAAGGGAGGTAAGATTGTGCCGTGCTGCGGCTCCCGCTCCTGGGGCTGCGTGGGGCGGCTGCACGCAGGGAACTGCGCTTTGGGCTAGCGGCGGGGGCGGCGTACAGAGCGGTACAGGTCCTTTGCCTGGCTTTTCCTGTAGCCGCTTTCCATCTTGTCCTGCAGCACAGAAAGAGATGCAACAGCAGCATCCCGGTCCCCCGGGGAGGGCCGGTTCTCGGAGGTGGGCAAGCAGCATCAGCTTAGCAGAGGGGCTGCCGGGCCAGGGGCTGGGGCAGGGGGGACAGCCGGCGGTGCATGTCGGCTACCGCTGCCCCCGCGCAGCCGCCCGCGACCCTGCGAGGAGCGCTGCGGGCGGCCCCGAGGCGCCCGCTCCCCTCTTCTGCCCGCGGGGCCCGGGGAGGGGCGGCGGCAGGCACAGGGCTGGGGGCTCGCACTGTCAGTTTTCTCTGGTTTCCTCCGCAAAGAATACGCCAAGATAGGCGAAACAGACGCTGGTGTATGCGCTTAGCCGGTGTCGCAAGGGAAGGACTGAGGAGGGTTGGGGGAGGCTGCTTACGAGCCGGTAGAGTCGGCAGTTAACTACGGGCTGCAGTTAGAATTTTAGCAGCAACAGCTTTGCGATGCTTTCCGGGAATATTGCTGCCTTTGAAATGATGTGACAGGCAGCCTGTGGTACGCTGCTGCTTGCTACTAGATGGCAGTGCTGAGAGCAGGATAGTTGCGTTGTAGGTAATGAAGTGTTGGGAGGCTGGAGACTTATGTGCAGCTGGATTTTGGTGGAGTTACGGGTGGAAGAGAAGAGGCTTCACATCTGCCCGTTGAGCTTATTTGTAATTAATAGGATATATTTTTTTTTCAAACTTTACATATGATTGTCTTGTTATGCAATTAGCATTTACTGAGACTGACTGCTACCTTTTATGTGCGAAGGCAAAAGGTAGGTAGTAGGTTATGCCTTGGTGTTACGGTGTTACTTGCAGAGTTTCTGACGTTTGGATCCAGCCCCTCTGGCTGCCACCTGAATAACAAAGATTTACAGCTGAGGACCGGTTTCAGCGCTTCTGTTAGAGCAATAAATTACTGATTGAAAAGAAATGCGGCTGCATTACCCTCTTTTTGTTTCCTAAGTGTTGTGTATACAGTGAGGAAGCAGTTTCTTGGTTTAATCACAGTGTTATGTTGGGCAGGTTGGGAGAGCTTCCCTGTACGAATTATACAGTGAATGAATCAAGTTCAAGTCTTGGATAGACTCAGAGCTCCCGTTGATTGCAGCAGAAGTGTGGTACAGGACGAGGTGCTGAGTTTTACTATGTGTGGTATCTGAGGTATGAATGTTTGTTTTCTCTGCTTGCCCTACGCTTGTGTTCCAGTTTCTTTCTTTGGAGTAGCAGAATGGAGTGCTTTTGTCTATGTTTTCATTGATCTGTTTGAATTAGGGCTTTATATCTGAAGTCAAGGGTTGTTCAGGGGCTCACTATGTGCCCACTGAGAGAGAGACAATTTAGCCTGTTGACTTGAATGCAAATAAAAGGGACACCAGAACTCTTACTTTACATCTGCATATTTGAGTCCTAGTGTTTTCAGTAGGTATGTGCAGGAAGGGATGCATATGATGTTTACTTGTTTAATCCCTCTTTTAATTGAATAGGCATTATTCTTTGTAGCATTTTTGCGTTGGTTTGGGTATTTTAACTTCATTTAGCCTTGTTGTTGTGGTTTAAGGACTAAAATGTTTGAAGTGTTTGTCACTCCACTGCAGCAAGAGTTGCCAACTGGATGTCAGGCATGTAAAACTAGAACAAGAGTCTTTAAATAGTAAGGACATCAATTTAGTAGCAATTTAGTGTGATAAATGGTACAATACACAAGAATACAAATCTGAATGATTATAGCATACATCTTTTGATATTAGTATTGCTAAAGTACAAAGCAGAAAAGCAATTAAATGCATTCAACTTCTAAGTACCTCAGCTGTTTGGAAATGGAAGAGCTGGGTTTTGTTACATAGCTCATGCTTTAAAAAAGGGAGGGGGAGAGAGAGAAGAGCAAAATTGTTATTTACAAGCATTTATTTTGTTTTCTGGATCTCAAAATTCCATTATGTAGCAGATGCTTTCCAGTATCTGCTTTCTCAGTATCTGGACAGGCAGATGTTGCTGCAGAAAGAGCAATTACATTATTTGCAGCCCAGGATAAAAAAAGGAGTTCTGTTCTGACTTTCTGCCTCTGCCTGAAAAGATCAGCCATTTAGCTCTGTTCTGGGCTTGTCAGCAGAAGAGATTCTCGAGAGGGGGAAGTTAAGTTACCTCAACAAAGGGAACGAAGCTAAAGTACAAATTAGGAAATTTCTGTTTCTAGAACAAAAAAAAGAGTAAATTTGCCTCACAGACTCTGTTAAAGGATCCCCCTTGCTTGGATTTACTTTGCAATTGTCCGTGAATAAAACCTTGCCAAAAGTCAGGGAGTCTTCCTGGGGTTTGCTGCTTGCTGGTTGTCTAACCAGATTGCTCTGTACCGTGGGATGCCTGTCAAAAGGCAGAAGAGGCAGGGGAGGCTGGAGCACTGTAGGCTTTTGTGTAAGAGGCTTTCTGAATCGTAGCTTTTTAAAAAATGCATGACAGAATCGACCTTTGAAGTTCTCTTTTGGTTCGCTCCCTATCCTGTGCAGAGCACAGCAGGGTGTGACTGATGAGACCCCAGATCCGACCTGTGCTAGGACATGAGCTCTTGTTTAAGCTGACACTTTAAAGGGTTTATTTTTAGTTTTCAGATATAAAGTGTTTCTACTTTTGAGGGTATTTGAAATGCCCCGCAAACAAAACAGGCCAGCGAAACTTACAAACTGAAGAGTTGATTTGTGCTAAGGCATCCTGAACAGAATAAGGCCAGAAGAGATGCAGAGTGTGCGCATGCTTAGATGTATGTGTGCTGCTGCTGAGTGGGAGAGCCGTCATATTCCAGAAGGGCAAGGGTCTTGAATGGCTCTGGAAGGTGACAGCATTTTTGTAATTCTCACTGTGGAGCTCAGGCACAGCAACTCCTTTTTTGGCTCTTTTCAGACTTCTCCCATAATGGTACAGAAGCGACTTGATTTGTGATTTTAAACAGCTAGTACTAATAATTTGCATGTTAAAAGTCAGATTCGAGCTTTTGCATTGTAAGACTCCTGATGTGTGACCAGCTCGAATTACCTTAAGTGGTTCTGTACGTTCTTGGTTTGTCTTTTTTCCTCTTAGCTCTTCCTTGCTTAGCGATCTGCCGCATGTAACCTGACTCCTGACCTGTTTGGGGCAGGAGCAGCCTTTCATCAGTTGTTTCCCTGGGGCTCAAAGCCTTGCTTGCAGCTCTAAGACTGATATAATATGAAGTAACAATCCAACCCTGATTGAAGGTCAAGGGTAGCTGTCCAAATTATTTACTATTTTAAGAGGTGGACATATTAAGAAAAAAAAAAAAGCCTGTTCTTTGTGCTTCTATATCCTAACTAGTTTCATTCTGTGTTTTACTGCTGTGCTCATGGGTATAACAGCTAGACAGAATTTTTATAGCAGTGCTGACCTGTGGGCACAACTGTGTGTGTTTAACAGGAGCTCTTGGTTTTGAAACAAACTCAATGTTCAGGTATAGCAACTTGCTTAAGGTACAGGGACACTGTGGTCTCCCTTACCTCTCATCAGGGGAACACTTTGGTGTTGTCAATTGCTGCAGTATCATAGAGCCATTTGGACCATCTTTTCTAAAAGTGTTGAATATGTGATGCTGGGTTTGAATAGCAGTGAGCACAAGGAAGATCAATGACCATGGGTGAGATCTGTTATGTGCATGAATTTGTTTAGGGTGATACCTATTCTCCTAATCCTCTGTGTGCAAAGTTGGTACTTGTGGGTGTGCTAGAGTTTACAGTCTCACAGTATAACTAAGGTTGGAAGAGACCTCGAGGATCATTGAGTCCAACCTATAAACACAGACCTCATGACTAAACCATGGCACCAAGTGCCACGTCCAATCTCCTCTTGAACACCTCCAGGGACGGTGACTCCACCACCTCCCTGGGCAGCACATTCCAATGACGAACAACTCGCTCGGTGAAGAACTTTCTCCTCACCTCGAGTCTGAACCTCCCCTGGCACAGCTTGAGACTGTGTCCTCTTGTTCTGGTGCTGCTTGCCTGGGAGAAGAGACCAACCCCTTCCCAGCTACAACCACCTTTCAGGTAGTTGTAGAGGGCAATGAGGTCTCCCCTGAGCCTTCTCTTCTCCAGGCTAAACAACCCCAGCTCCCTCAGCCTCTCCTCACAGGGTGCTCAAGGCGTCTCCCCAGCCTTGTTGCCCTTCTCTGGACACCTTCAAGTGTTTCAATGTCCTTCCTAAACTGAGGGGCCCAGAACTGGACACAGGACTCAAGGTGTGGCCTAACCAAAGCAGAGTACAGGGGCACAATGACTTCCCTGCTCCTGCTGGCCACACTATTCCTAATGCAGGCCAGGATGCCGTTGGCCTCCTTGGCCACCTGGGCACACTGCTGGCTCATGTTCAGGCGGCTGTCAATCAGCACCCCCAGGTCCCTCTCTGGGAGCTCTCCAGCCACTCTGACCCCAGCCTGTAGCTCTGCATGGGATTGCTGTAGCCAAAGTGCAGCACTCGGCACTTGGACTTGGATTCAGACAGGTCTTTTGAAAGCTTCAGGAAAAAGTCACTGGTAGATGTAGCATGCAGAGCTTGCTTGCTAATTTTTCCCCACTGTTACATACACAGCTAACACATCACCATCCAAACTGATGTCTGTGTGCATACACCACCTCATCAAACTGCATAAGCTCTGACACAGCTAGTCTTAATTACACTGCTTTTTTAAACCCTTCAAGTATCATAACTCTGGTGTCACTAGAATTGTTCTACTGCTCATTTGTCCACAGATCATGTTTCATTAAAAGTGCTGATGAGCACTCAGGATTCTGAAGACAGCAGTTCTGTGCAAGATAAGAATGTTCCTTAAAGAAGCTGATGGAGGATAGAGGTCCAGAGTTCCTGGCAGACAGTGACAGCGTAAGATGGCACCGTAGTGCCGATGCAGAAATAGTAAGTCTGAAGGAGAAATAGATGTCCTTGACTTTGCAAGAACTTACTGCACTGAAGAAACTTAATAATGGGTTTGGGTCTGGTTTCAGGACTTGTGCAGATGTGTTGGTTTCTGTTTACACTGATATGACCATGGAGCAACTAGGCTTTCTCTGTATGTGAGTGTGAATTTAATCCCTCCACAGCAGATGAAAAACAAAATGTATTTACCCTGAGATATGCTTCCATCATTTCTGAACTACTTTGTTTCTACAACTGCTAGGAAATCTAGCAAAGAGATGATGTTAGCTTTATGGCCCTATGACTGAACCTACTGGTTCTGAAGCAGTCTCCATTTTGAAAGCTGTGTTTGAAAGATGCCTAGCTCATTTGCAGAAGGCTGTTTGAAACCTGCAGCTGACAAAGGTTAGAAAATCACTGATGTCATGAAACATGCAAAATATTTTATACAGATGATGTCCATACCCTTTCAAAGTCTTTTTTGTCACTGAGTCTTTTTACAGTATAGGTTCATATCTGTAGGCTACAGGTTACAAGCCAGGGGCTAGGACACTATCACTGAGTATTTTGCCTTGAAATGCAATTACATGGTTGTAACTCCAATATTAAATACAGAAATAATGTATTGCAGGTAGAAGATTAATAACTCCTCCTGGGGGCAGGGGGAGAATCAATATAATCAATATTAGTGGATATTTTAATGGACAAGCCCAGTGGACTTAGATTTTTCCATTTCAGAAAGTGGAAGAATCCTGTTTCCAACTTCCATTTCTCTTCACCTTCATTATGCAGTTCTTGTAAGAAACCCTAAATGCAGAAAGCATTTAAACTTGCAAAGTGTGTTTCTATTTGTAAGCAGGCAGTGCTCAGATCCTGTCTTTCCTTCCTATGTGACTCTGAGAGAGGCAGGAGATGGATGTATTTAATTGGGAAACAGAGAGCTAATTTACATAAGGAAATTTGCTAACATTAGTGTACCAAGCTTATTTTCCACCTCTTACAGAAGCAGACTGTGAACACAGGAATGTATATGTCTAAACACTCAGAACAGCTGCTCTGATTGGTAGCCCTGTATGGACAGACACTTAGAGCTAAATTCCTATTCACAGAATCACCAAGGTTGGAAGAGACCTCAAAGACTGAGTCCAACCTGTCACCACAGACCTCATGACTAAACCATGGCACCAAGTGCCATGTCCAGTCCCTTCTTGAACACCTCCAGGGATGGTGACTCCACCACCTCCCCGGGCAGCACATTCCAATGACTAATGACTCTCTTGGTGAAGAACTTTCTCCTCATCTCCAGCCTAAACTTCCCCTGGTGCAGCTTGAGACTGGGTCCTCTTGTTCTGGTGCTGGTTGCTTCAGAGAAGAGACCAACTCTCTCCTGGCTACAACTACCCTTCAGGTAGTTGTGGAGAGCAATAAGGTCTCCCCTGAGCCCTCTCTTCTCCAGGCTAAACAACCCCAGCTCCCTCAGCCTCTCCTCATAGGGCTTGTGCTCAAGGATTGCATCTAAACACAAAGGAGAATAAAACAGCAAGTGGAGCCCAAATAGCAATGCATGTTGAAGTGTGACAAAAGCACAAAGAGCCTCAAAGATCATGTGCTTGGGTAAAGGTACATATTTTTAAACCCAGTGTGAGAAATTAAGGCCACTCCTTTGTTCTGTGCCTCCACAGTGAGCAGAAGACTTTACATTTAGAAGAATGCTTTCTATTTACAGTTGCAGCTGTTTATTCAGGCAACAGTGCATCTGGTATTACTAGTGAGCAGAGAAGTGACTCGCTGACATTTGCTACTTCTTGAAATGCATGTTTACCAAAGTCAGAGTTACACCTACAAATCACAGGCTCCTTAGATCCTGCAAGTCCTGTGTGTCTGCAGCTGTACCTACATGCAAGGGCTACAGGTGAAGAGAACTGCATTTTGTGTCATTAAGAATTAGATGTTGGAAAACTGCTGCAAGAAAAGGATTGTAAACTTGAGGCAATAAAGTGCAAAGTGGCAGAGGAGCAGACGTGGGCAGTGGGAGCCGTTGGTGCATGCAAAGCAATAGAAGCATGACAAATGACCACCTTTAAAACAAACACACACCAAAACACAGTGGCAAATGATTGGTAGCTTTTGTGATAAAAATCAACAAGTGTTTTAGATTTGCTGCATAATACATGAGTTGTAAGTTGAGTTTTCATGTCCAGCTCCCAAGCAGTGGAGCATTTGCAGTGTGGGACTACGTCAGCCTATGAAAACCTTGAAAACGAGACTCAAAAAGGTATTACAACAAATTCATTGTTGGCCTGCAAGTTAAAATGTGTTGTGATTTTGTAAGGCAACTGCAATTTAAATGGAGAACACTTTAGAAAATAACATTTGTATTTGGGACATGTCATTTGGAATGTTTTTATTACTCACAGTTATTTAATCTCTGCCTTTCAGGTTTAATTTTTATGACCTGTATTGTTTCTGACATCCTTAGAAAGCAGAGCCTTGAAAATTTCACATCCTCAAAGACTCAAAGCTTGTATTTACTAAGCTTGTACACACCTTTTTTCCTTATCAAAACTATCTTACTCCATATGTTCCCATTTAATGTATAGTTTAATTCTCCACTGATTTCACCTCTTAGCAAGGGCAGCTTAGATGACTTTAGATGATCAATCTACTTGGACAAATGTATACCTCACTTGCAAAATGAGCTATCTCTCTTTTCCCCTAGTTCCACACCCCAGAAAGTATTCATCCTCCTAGTTTCTACCCTGACAGACAAATATTTCCTTTTTCCCTGCAAATAGCTACTACTCCCCTTCAGTGGGAGAACATACTGTGTTTGTAACACCAGCAGTATCATAAGCCTCTAATGGTATCTTAGTGTTTATTAGGAAACACAAATTCTGGCATTTTGTAACAATACAGAGCTTGTTGAGAGATCATTGAATAATCAAAGTTACTGAAGAAAAAGCTTAGACTTTTGCACATTGGGAATGCTTGTGCTGGACTGTACCTCTCAGGTGCTATAAATAATAACTATGTTCATAATGGATGCCTTGCAGTCTCTAAAAGCAGGTCAGTTCATTTACTACCTCGTTTCTCTTCCTGCTCTCTTTCAGTGGCAGATTTCTAGCAACCAAGAGCATTGCAGGCATTTTTGGGTGGAAGTGCTAATTTTGTGCATGGGAAATAATGGGAAGGCTCCACTGGAGTATAAGAAGGTTTGGATTGTCTTGGAAAGCAGGGTTCAAAAACATGAATCCTTATGGGCTTGGGATTTCACTTTTCTCCACTCTTGTAAGATTCAGGTTAGGACAGTTAGAAGCAAGTTAGGGATCTTGATTCAGCCTCTCTGAGAGAGTATTTATTTGCCAGAGATGTTATTTGAAGCATTCCCTTGGACCTCACTTTTCAATTTACTGAGTTCACTGAATTACAGTTGCCTGTTTGGGTTGGGGTGGCTGGGGGTGGAGAGTAGTGGTGGTATTTATGGGAGTTTTTGTTTGTGCTTTGGGGTTTTTGTGTTGTTTGTTTTTTTTTCAATGCAGGTAAACAGGCTTAATGTGTTTTCTAGCATCATCCAGAGATTCTGGGAAAGGGAATCTATTTCAATTCATCAGTCAGTACATGCTCTTTTCCATGATGATTTCTGTACAACCAGCCCTATATACTTTCAGGAGCAGAGACTTGCTATTTCTTTCTGTACCTTGACTTGTTGAGTATGACTAGATTTGTTTATTTCCTTTTGCACAACATCTTCCATTTGGTACTCCAACAGCATCTGTTCCCTCGTTTTCCAGTCTCAGTAACAGTGCTTCTTACCAGCCTGGGGCTGGGCTGTAGCTGTCTCCTTAAGGAACAGAGCCTCTCTTGCCAGTACAGATCACTGCCACCATTCCATTACACTGACCAAAGCATTTACTCCTTAAGTTTGAAAACAGCAAGCCAGAGAGGTAGAATAATTTAAGGAGCTGTCTTATTTCAGTCCTCTTCTAAACATGGAAATCGGAGCCTGCAAACATTTGTGAGAGGAAACCTTGGCACAGATTGGAGCGTTTCTGTGAAACTGCAGATGTGACTACTTTGTTATGAAACTGCTGGGAGCTCTGTGAATTATTGTAACAAATCCTGTGACTAAAAAGCATGTAATGGCTATTTTATTCTGCTGGTGATTGCTTCTGCACTTCAGAGCCCCTTCAAAATGGCCACGTAATTAAAACAGTTAACATTGTCTTTGAAATCGGAGGGGGACTTCTTGCATACTTTTATGAGGCCTGACTTGCACTGACAGAAGCAGTTGAGTGCCCAAATGCTGTGTGTATGTAGCCTGTTATTTATTGCCTTAAACCATTTTTTTTCAGACCCTCAAGTACTCTGTTCTTTGTGGTAACTTGCTGCAAGCATATGTAACGTTCTCCATGCTTTACAGCATCACTGGTTTCTTAATTATAGATTATTTTTTCCCCCCCTAAAATAGGCACTGCCATTTGTTCTTATCCTCCCTCTCTTCTGAGCTTTAAGCATCATGTACAACGCTATACCTCCTGAATGTTTTAGGAAGCACCATTATCTTTGCCCCTGCAAATTTCATGTGCACTCTCTGGCACTCTAGCCCCTCCAACTCCTGACCAGACATGCTACAGATCTTGCTGCTTAATATAGTTTCGCCTCTTTACTGCAGTTCTGCATATTGCCAGTGGGCAGCAGATCCCAAATGGAGAATCAGTGCCCTAAAGTTTTATAGTGGTGCTAGATAATGAGAGAACCAGCAATTGAATAACAATGTGTTTTATCTGCAATGTATTCTGTGCATCTCAGAACATCAGTCTTCAGTCTGTTATCCTTGAGTGGATTAGACACCATTATATTAGCTTATACTAGATTAAACTGAGGTCTGGTGCTTTGTATTAGTCCTGGGCATGACTTTATTGTTACATAAAGGTGTTTTAACTTCCAAAATGGTGCCAGTGGTAAGACACTGATTCAGGCAAGGTGCTAGTTCCTGTGTTAGGAGAGAGGAGGCTGTGATCTCTGTACCCAGGATTCAGAAGAAGATTCCCTTCTGCTTGGCAAGCTTGCTTAGACTAAGTCAGGTTCTGCTAGCACTGTATCTGGCTTTACTGTGTTCTGTCATAGCCTACTGGCATTTATCTGGTGGCTGGGGATTTGTAAAGCTGTGGCTATGAGATTGCTGATTATGCTGGGAAGAGAAGGCAGTCCAAAGCTCTCTGGAGTAGTGGCTGCTGTCATTTGGGAATATATTAAGGCATCCCACTTACTCCCTTGGTTGTTGATACTGAACAGAAGAAGAAATTGAGAGCAGATCTCTGAGCTGATTTACTGTCCTTGAAACTGGATGTTCATTCCAGTTTGGAATACAGAGTTTTCTATCTGTGTTTGCAAGCATTTCTTCCTTAATTTTTATAGCTCATACCATTCCCTGCTGCTCTGTGCATGGCTCTCATCCTTCCCACGTCTGTCACCTCTCCCAGCCCAAGTGTCATCTCTTCTAGCTATGTATATCTCTCTATTTCTCTCACAAAGAGCTGAGTAACCTTCTGCCACAAAGGCTTCAAACTAAGGAAGTGCAAACTGCCCTCTTTGTCCACTACATCCTCTCAGATTAGCAGCTTCTGCTTGATGTTGTCCAAGTATGAAAGAATCAGCTTTTCCCCAGAAGCTCAAGAATCCTTTTTTGTAAGGGACTTTATCTTGGACTGAAATGAGCTGACAGCCACCATTACAGGATACATAAAAGAATCATTTGCTTCAGATTTTTTTCCTCTCTCTCTCTTTTGCAAATGATTGCTGTGGACATCATGCTCTCCAATTCTGAGAACACAGTGGGTATTTGGAAATGCCATCTTGCAACCAGTTTTGGGTCCTGGAAAATGCCACATTAATCCAGCCAGCTGTTTCTAGGCCATTTCCAAAAATACTGAACTTAAGCATTGTGTCTACCTGCTTGTGATTGCCAACTGTCCTCTTTGGTTGCTGCATGATTTTAGGAGCTGATGCTTTATAAGTTATCAGTGAGAGAGATGAGCAGGAATCTTAGATTCTGCTAACATGTCAAGCTAGATGAAGCTTTGCTACTCATAGTGATTCACATGATACTGGTCCTTTGTCCTAGAGAAGCTGTTGTTGTTTTTTTTGCCCCTGTTGCTCAAGAACTGGCCTAAGATCTTAGCTCAGTGCAAATGTTTTAAGCTCCTTTGCCATGGTAATCTCTTATTGTGCATTTTGGAGCTGTTAATTGATGATAACTGACTGCTTAACCCATTTTGTTTGGAGGTTTCTAATCCTTCTGGCACACTATTTCTCAGTGACACTGGTGGATGTGGAGAGTGTTTTTGGAGGAAGCAGGGGGACTGGAATGCAGAAGAAGTGGTTTCTCTTTTGCATCTTCTGTGCATAGTGATGCTGTTAAAAGCAGTGTTTGGAAAGAGTGAGGGAATAATTGTTCCTGTCCCTCTCTGCACCCACCAGGCATTTACATTTGAAGAATACCAGGCAGAAGCAGAGTCCCATCTGCTGATGTTCCCCCTTTGCATGAGATAGTCCCTTAAAGAAGGGACCTTACATAGATGACTGTGCTGACCTGTGTTTTCTGTGTATATGTCATAGCATCTCTGTGGGTGTGTTGTTAAGTGCTGCACAGAAGAGGAAGAGGGAGAAACCAAATCATTGCCAGGGCTGGAGAAAGTAAGCAGCCCCTTCAGCTCTATGCAGGTCGCTATTTCTAAGCAAGGGTTTAGCATCCTCACAAAACTTGGACGAGGATAACTTTAAGCTTCATTTTGAGGCAACTTCTAATTCCTTCTTGTGTTGAATTTGATGGCAAAAACTCCTCAGATGGTGGAGGGAACAAGATCAGACTGCATGGTAATGGCTTATGGGTTGTGAAATCTCCAAGCCTGTCCACACAAGCAGAGGTATATTTTCTGTCTGAAAGGATCCTGATGCTCTGCTGAGGGGCAAAAGCTGTTATTCTGTTTTGACTTGAAGTGGTGTCTAGGGAGAGAAAAAACCAGTATTGGCAGCAGCTTCTTTTGCTTTGAGCATTATGTATGTGTACTCCCCAGAGAACTCATTAATTTTTAAGGCCATGGCAGCAGTAGGCTGAATGGGTACAGCAGTGATGCATGGATGGTTTGAGGTGCTGCATTCATCCTTTTGGGATAACTGCTCCCTTCAGTGACATGTGGCACCCCAAGATCAATGGGGCAATTTAACCTGAGAAGGCAGCTATTTAGTAAACAGGAAGATGCTGTTTGGTACAATGGTAGAAACAAGAAAACTCTTCTATTTCTGGAGCATTGTCTGCTCTCTGATCAAATCCTTCCTAAGATCAAGTTACCATGCTGGTAAACTCAGCCTGTTTTGAGGAAGGGAGGAATTATGAAAGCAGGTCAGTCTCACCATGGTGTGTGTTGGGGAGCCAGCATTGTGTGACAAGCAAGTTCTGAGTGACAGTATGCTTTCTAATGTGCAACTGGCAGTCAGGATGAGTGCCTTGATTGTTGATTTACAGGGTCTTAATGTTGTGAATGGATAAGTCATTGAAACCTGAGTATGTTAAGGGTGGTCATATTTCATGTACATATGGCCTTTTTGGAGCTGGTAGCATCCAAATGCTGATCCAAATCAGTCAATACTGTCTTAATATGGGATGCCTTATCTCAGACAGAGTGGGGAGCTCCTGAGTTGTTGACCTAAGTTATTACACTCAGCTTCCTCTGTAAGAAAAGTCACAGCAGACTGTCACTGCCTTTTGAGCTACAGCTCTGGACTCTGGAAGCAGCACACTGTTTTTTCCAAAGGTAGGTGCTTTCATGGGCTAGTTATCAGTACCAAACCAGCAAAGCCCAAACAAAGGAGGCCATGGCATGGCTCTCAAGCTATGATACCATTTTGCTGTTGCCTGGACACACATTGGGGAAGGATAAAAGGGGGATCCTCACGTGCCCCACTGGTATTTAGCTGGGGTTCACAGCTGGGACAAACCTACCTGGAGTCAAGGCCTGAGACACTCTGAAGGCTGTTCTTGGGCACATGTGCACCTCTGTGACTGATACAAAATAGGGACACCAGTGCCTGGACCTCAGGACAATGGAGGAAACAGTCAGCAGATGATACTCCATTTGGTACTGAAGGCACTTACTAGCTTTATCTTGATCTTACCATCCTTATTTTTAACCAAAAATAACAAGACATGCAGACAGACTGTGATCCAGACACTCAGTGATATAAACAAGTAATTGGACAACAGTACTCTCTCATTCTTTGGGGGGATGCTGACCATCCATGTGTCCCCCTGAGATCAGAGTCAAGGGCATTTACTACCTTCTCTGCTTTTGGAAACGGAATTATGTCTGCTTGTTCCTTTTCTTACTTTTTGGGGGAGTGTGTTTTCAAACAAAAATGAGATCAGATCTACACCAATACCAACACTTTCTCTCCACCTCCCTCCTAGAGTCTCTTTGTGGACACGAATGCTGTGTATCATGTCTCAGTTTCAGGGTAGGTTTGCTAACATAGAACTAGGGATTTATGGTATAAATGCTGACACAACCTTAACCAGCCTATTGCAAATGTGACACTAGTCATTAAGGACTCTCTAGGGTGCAGTACACTCCTCAGTGGATTAGGTTCCTGGAAATTTAATGGCAGTTTTCAAACTGACATCCACTTTGTCTTCAGTACATCTACAAGGCAATTCTGATGATGTGAGGGATTCTGTTTTACTTCAGTTTACTTTCATGCTGTACCTTAGGCAGGAGCTGGGGAGATCCTAGAGAAAGAGTAGGAAAACAGGTTGGTGTCTAGCTAATCTTCTAGACATTAAGCAGGATATTCATACCCAGCCCTCAGCACCCAGCTGAATTCCTCTCACCTGTTGGTGAAGCTCAGTTTGGGAAAGGCACCTGAGATTTGTGTAATTCTAGCTTTATTTCTGAGTTGTTTGTGGGATGCTCCAATACTGTGTGCTAGTTACAGGTTATCCACATAACATCACGGTGCAGTAACTGCCTTGACTCCATGTACAGACATTGACTCTGGAGTAGCAATCTTAAAGTCCTCATCCTCCTGTGGTATAACTTGTATCTGTGGGCAAGTTAATAAAAGTTTAATGGTTTTGGAGAGGTCTAATTGGCCTATGTAGAAGAAATTCTTTGGTGTATAATTGCTTAGCTAAAATGTCATCTTCCATAAAGGTCAGCATTTATTTTGTTGTTCTATCCTACCCTGCAAAGTGTGCCACCCTTGACTTAGCACTACTTAAGCTCTATGAATGCTATGAACCATGAACATTTTGGCCACCTCATCTCAGGCCATATGTTTTGCTAGTGTGATGCTTGTTCATAAGCTGATCAGACTGCTTTGATGGAGATTGAATGCTGAGAGGTCATGAATCCACAGTGATATTTAGCAGTAAAACAATCTTCAGAGCACTAATGCACATGAGAGCTGGGAAAAAATATCCCAAGATTAAATAGAGCCCAGAAACATCCTTATGAATGTGTAAAGACTGCCCTGAGCTTGCTGGATCATCCTGAGTAACACTGTCAACACGTCTTTCACCATCATTGGAGGTGTTCAGGAGAAAACTTGATAGGGTGCTTGGTTGCATGGTTTAGTTGATTAGGTGGTGTTGGATGATAGGTTGGATGTGATGATCTTGAAGGTCTCTTCCAACCTGGTTTATTCTATTCTAATAGCAAGCAGATTCTGTGTGCCTTCAGATGGCCAGCTCCTGCAAAGCACAAAAGTAGAGGAGGCAGTTAGGATCTGTGGTGATAGGCTGTTATGGAGAGATTTGTATTTTGCTTTAAAAAATCCCCAAGAGAAGGAGTTTGATGCAAGTTCCTAACATGAACTTAAACCATCTAGCAAAAGTGGCTCAAGTGTTTCTACAAACCACTTAACAAGCTGTCTGGACATGTGTTGAATTCAGAGTTACATCACTTGCATTTGTGCATTGCCTGTGATTCATTTTTGCTCTTTGTTACTTATGACCTGTTCTCTGGCTCCCACAGAAGCATGCAAGCATTTCCTTACCTGAATCAGCTTAGAATATCATGAGTAGTGCTGCACTACTCAGATTAGGGTTCATGTGGGTGGAAAGGGACGTTACATAATTTGAATCCAGTAGTTTAAGGGGTAGAGGGAGAAGGAAGTGATGGCTGTGCAGACATGAGTTGAGTAGACGTAAGGGTGAAGGACTGTGTGGCAGGACAACAACTCCTTTTTCATATCAAATTTCTTTGATGCAGCTGCAGTGTATATCACATGGGCCAGTGCTAATGGCTAGAAGGTGTTTATTCTCTGTTTACCTTCTTAGATGACCTTGAGAGACTTCCATGGATTGTGGTAGAGCTGTGAGTCTGGGCTCAACACTGCACTCTGCAGATCTGGTGTAAGAGTTCTAGGCAGAAGAATGTAGTAATTTTAATGCTTGTTGTTGTGTGTCATGAAATCCTGTGGGAAGGAATTATCCTTGCTGCCTGGAGATTGAGCTGAGGAGAATATTGTGACCACTTGTAGTGGCTGGCTCTGCAGCGGGGTTTTTGTCTGTTATGTGGGAGGCTTAGGTTTCATCAGAGCGGAGAATTTAATTTCCCTGTTTCACTGAGGCTGGATTTTTACAGGAATGTAACTCTGTGTACCTTGCAGAATCTGCAGGAGAGCAGAACTGATTTGTGTTGAGACAGATCTCCCACACGGCTGTGAAAACAAGTGCACAAATTCAGAGTAGCTGGGAGTAAATTTGAAGTAACTGTCATGGAGATTGATGTTCTCTCTAGGAGTTAATCTAGCTTTACATCAGGGTAACTGTGACCAGAATCTCCCAGGATTCATCTTTGCTAGACTTCAGTAGCTCACTAAATTAATTGCTAATTAACTTGAGATGGTTATTGTGGATTCTTCCCACATATTTCTTTTGTCTTACCATCACAGAATTTAAAGACATGGAGCTCCTCTAGATCAGACCAGATCTTACCTACTCTGAATTCCTGCTTGTCAAAAGCTGTTCTCTTCAGCTAGGTGTAGTACAGTGAGCACAGTCAGCAGGTATTACACCAAAGCCCTGCTCCTCAGTAATCCAAGTTTGTGCACATCTGGGGCAAGACCAGCAGAGATGTGGCAGCCCATATTGCTGAAGGCATTCAAAATAAGGAAGGGGTTAGGAGAGGTCCAGCAGGGTAGTCCCAGACTGCCCTTGAAGGTTGGCCTTGCTGGTTTCCACAGTGGAGACTTAACACTGACTACTGCATTTATGTCAAGGCTAAGTGGGTTCTCCACTGAGACACTACCTCCCCTCAAGACATTTCTTGCCTTGTGTGTCAGAAAGCAATTGAGTTTGTGCTTTGTTAATTCTGTACAAAGCAACTTGTTACACAGTGAAATACTAATTTGCAGCATCTGGGGCCATTAGGTGGAAAAATGGACAAAGTAATTCCTTCAAGTTCTGACAACATTGAGGCACCCTGGAAATCTGCCTTGTTCCTTTCCTCTTTGCAAATCATGGTCAGCACTGAGCTAGAAAGGCACACCTTTCTTGTGTGTGTTTGAAACTGGGATGGGATTCATGTGATCCTGCTGTAGTCTGGGTCAGGAGCTCTGGTGACAACCTTACTTGGAAATTAAATTCAGGTTCTGCTCCGGCTTCTTCCAGAATGGCGGTAGAGAAGTCAAAGCAAGCCAGCTGAGAACCTGTAATGCCCTTTGAAGATAGTGAAACGATCCGTGTTGGGGTTGAAAGAAACTAAATTAGGCTTCTATTCAACAAAGGGTCCTTAAACGTTTTGTCAGGTCTCACCAGAAAAGTCTAAGCACGTGAATCTAAAAGTCGCCTTTGTCTTTACAGATGTACTTAAACTTCTGCTCCTTGGCCTTCACTTTGAACTGATCTCCTAACAGCTTGTAGTTTGAGTTGGTCATACCGTCTGTGAACATGCAATGAAGATGGAAGAACACAATATAAAGCAGAGAGAATCTTTCTTGCCTGCATGAGAAAGTAAAGGCGTTCTGCCAAGCAAATATGCGCATTAGATGACTAACAGAGCTCCCACACTGTCAGTGTAGGCAGGGAATATGCGATGCAGCCACATACGTGTCTCAGAACCATACTGAGTGCTTTTTATTCTTAATGTTTGATTTTGTTTTTAAATTGGAGTTCAGATCCTTGAGCAGGATGTTTATCCCTATGCACAGAAAACAATATTGGTCATAGTTTTAATCTGCAGCCAAGTCTGTTTTAAACTACTGGCTGACAGCTGAATTTCCAGTGACTGCTAGAAATGGCACTAGGGTAGCCCTGCCCATAGCATCGGTCATTACCTGAGTTTGCCCCTTTGTAATGGCTGGGAAAACCCTTTTGTTCTTTCCAGGGAGAATGTTGTTGGGGGCTTGATCTCTCTTCTTTGATAAACTTGGTGTGAAGTTTTCACCAAGCCTAGCCTGCTGTAACACAGGATTTGAGTCCTGCTTGATGCTTGCTTAGCCACAGTTCTAAAGTACACCTGCAAGTACTACTGAACTGAACAGCCAGGGAAGTTCTGTGAATCCCTGCAAGCAGAGTGCAGTTCAACTTTGCATTTTCTCTAGCAGTGAGCTTTCACTGAAGATGGTCCCCTTTTAACTCCTCCAATGATGACTAATCCACCCCTCAAACTAATGAGTTTTCTATCAGTTCTTCAAGCTGAAGCAGCAGCCTTCTTGCTGCCTAGATGGAGAAGATAGATGGGTATGCAGTAGAGTGAAGAGGATGAAGCAAACGCCTCTTTCTGCAGCAGCAGAAGGTTAAATCATCATAAATGCAACATGAAGCTAACCTGAAGTGTTGATGTTTGGATAGTAGTCTTATTTAAATTCTTCAAGAAATATTAAGGACCTACTGAGCTGAGAACTCTGAAAACACAGAATGAGAGAAAGTCTCTTGAGTTGAATCTTAAATGGAGACAGTGGAAACTAAAGACAGACTCCAAAACCACCAAGTTACAATTCCATGGCCTGACAACCAGATGGTCAGGTATTCATAGTATCATTCAGGGTTGGAAGGGACCACAAGGATCAGCTAGTTCCAACCCCCCTGCCAGGGGCAGGGACACCCCACACTAGATCAGGCTGGCTAGAGCCTCATCCAGCCTGGGCTTAAACACCTCCAGGGACGGGGCCTCGACCACCTCCCTGGACAACCCATTCCAGGGTTTCACCACTCTCATGGTGAAGAACCTCCTCCTCACCTCCAGCCTGAATCTCCCCACCTCCAGTGGTTGTTGGGACTTTGGTTGTTCCCAGAGCTAAAATTTGTCCAAATTGATCACACTTTCACTGGCTTGTCTCACAAGCATGCAGGCTTTTAGAATGCAGGCTTCCAGAGTGCAGGCAGAGAAAGGCAGAGGTCTTCTGTCTCTTTTCAGGCCTCTCTCATTGACAATGACATCATCTGTCAATATCCTTTTAGCACTTAATAACTTTTTATCTGTTGACAAACTGTTTTTTAAGATTTCAAGAAGCCATGAAGCTATGTTTCCCTTACAGAACTATTTAGTAGCCTGCTTAATACAGATTTGCCTTTATTTCCTCTGTTATAAACACCTGCTGCTTCTTTCTTGATCGTCCTGAAAGTTGGCATCTAAATCCATCTGCTTTTATTTTTACCAGCAAAAAAGTCCATTGTGTGGACTGGCAGTTACAAAAGGTGGTGTGAATGACTGGAGTGAGACTCCACACATAGTCTGCATTACATAAACTGTGCTTTCCACTCAGCTAGTTAATTAAACTCGAGTTTCAGATCCCAAGACACAAACACTTACATGCACGCTTTGGTTTAATAACATGTTTCTGTTCCTCTGCCCCAGGAGACTTGGCCCTGTCTTCAGATTTGTCTGCCTTTAAGATGGAGAAAAGGGAATGTAAGGACAAAAGGAGAGCATGTGGCTCTCTGTAGTCTGTTTTCAGGCAAATACTTTGCTGATTTGGGGTTGCAGATGGAGGGAACATCATATAACACAAAATTGCTACAAATTGCCTGAATTACGTGTTCTTTGGAATAGATTCTAGGCCCTTCCTAGGGAAAGAGTGGACAGGAGCAATAGAACATTTCACAGTTTTGTGTTCTGCTCTCTGGATTACTGTTCTGTGATGATGCTCCTGCACATTAACCTCCCTTGCTGCTGTCAGTGCCCAGCTATATATTCAGATAATGGTACACACACTTTTTACTTGTATCTGGGCAGACTATGCCAGCGTTTGCAGCAAAATTAACTCGTAGCTTAAAAACGTGGAGCTTTGCTCAGAAAGAGCACAGGAGAGAGTCCCTCTTGCTTCCAGGAAGTAGTCTGAATGTGCTGCTGACTGCTCGCTAGCAGAAGTTTTGCAAGTGCTTATCAGTCCTCTGTGACACAACCTTTAGAGGCTTCCCGCAGAGCAAAATGAAGTGCTAACATCTTCTCTTAACGCGGAGCCTGATTTTGCTGGCACTTATGCGCATGAATAAGTGCTCCTGTGACTGGTTTTAGCTGCTCGCGTCAGGGTAAGGAACAGCACACGACTTGTAGAGGCAAGATCCTGCAGGTGTATTGCCTTTGTTTAAGGTGACTGGTTTTCTGTACAACTCCTCTGCCTTCAAGGTTTTCCTCAGTCATGGGCACGTGGCAGCATGCTGCCTCTATGTCAGTATAAAGTAGGTGCAAAATTGCTCTCATATTTGTTTTGCTTTGACACTAGCTGCAAGGTGTAAGGTAGTTGGGAATAAGGCTATGTGCATTTTCAGAGACAGGAGTGATTCCTGACTGTCCTTGCTTTAGTGGTATTTTCTTCTGGTCTTTGGCATGCTGTTAGAGAGCCAGAGGATGGATGGTGTATGTGAGGCAGTAGATGGCTTTATTTCCTACAGCAGTTTAAAAATGCACCTGTCCTGAAGTTATGTGGTGGGAGAAAGAGGAAGCAGAGGAGGAGGAATGCCTGAAGAGGTGGTGGAGTCACCATCACTGGGAGGTGTTCAGAAGGAGACTTGATAGGGTGCTTGGTTGCATGGTTTAGTTGATGAGGTGGTGGATGATAGGTTGGACGTGATGATCTTGGAGGTCTCTTCCAACCTGGTCTATGCTATTCTAATGCTAGAGTTTAGAGCCAATGTGGAGAAAGAGACTAAGTATGGAGTCTACCAAGGCACCTGTACTGAAAGAGACTGCAAAAGTTGTGTATAGCTTAAGACAAGTTAATTCCTCCTTTCTTGAAGCTGCAAGGGCTTGTGAGATACAGGCCTTTGCCTACAGCTTCAGCAGGAGCTGGGATTGCTTAGCCTGGAGAGGAGGAGACTCAGGGGTGACCTTATGGCTCTCTACAACTACCTGAAGGGAGATTGTAGCCAGGCAGATGATGGTCTTTTCTCCCAGGCAGCCAGCACCAGAACAAGAGGACACAGTCTCAGGCTGCGCCAGGGGAGGTTTAGGCTGGAGGTTAGGAAGAAGTTCTATACAGAGAGAGTGATTGCCCATTGGAATGGGCTGCCCAGGGAGGTGGTGGAGTCGCCGTCATTGGAGGTGTTCAGGAGGAGACTGAATGGGGTGCTTGGTGCCATGGTTTAGTTGTTTAGATGGGTTGGATTGGTTGATGGGTTGGACGCAATGATCTTGAAGGTCTCTTCCAACCTGGTTTATTCTATTCTTCATTTGACCCCTTTGGAAACATCATGATGCCAAGTTTCTTGCACAGTATTGGGTGTAAAGCAAACACTTCTATACCAGCATTTGGATATTGTGGTGGATTGTATTCAGGAAGGTCAAAGAAAGCATTTGTTATTGCAAACAGTTTCATGTTAAAAACTAAGGTGTGTGATCAAGTTACCTTGTGTCAGCTGAACCACAGGAACTACCTGTACATCATCTTAGTCTGCTGTTGTAAGAGCACTAAGCAATTTTTGCTTGAGTTTTGGCAATCTTGGCTTCTGTTTGCATCGGATGGAGAGCACGGAAAGTTAATTACACTGCCACTTAACAGAAGTAATAACTTCATATACTGAAGCCCAAGCACTTTGTGTCAAGATGTGGTAGCAAAAGGAGAGACGTATGGAGAGGAACAGTGTCTTTTATTAGATCACTTGGTGTAGTTTAAGGATTCAACTTGGCCTTCAGTAGCGTGTCAAGAGGCACCGATTCAGTTTTTTTCCTCTTTGGCTCCACTTGGGACTTGCCTGCAAGACATCTTTTCTGTGTTTGAGCTTTGACTGGAGAAAACACATGAGGAAACAAACTTAATAAAACCATCTAGCTGGAAATAATTAGTTGTCATCTCTTCCTGCAAGGGAGGGAAGAGAGGTGTTTCTAAGTGGCTATAAATGCCTAAATAACTTCTTAAACCTAGAAAAATCAGACATGAGCATAAAGAACAACTTCTGGATTGTGTTTTGATGCACACTCTGTACATAGACAGTACTTCTTATCCTTGGATCTACCTAGTTCCTCCATAATGTGCTTGTATTACAAGTGAAAGACCTTTACAGCAGATTTCCTCCCTTAACCTGGCAGTCCCTTGTCCTGGGTAGCAGAGGATTGCTAAATGCTAAAATGTGCCATATCTGTGGGGATTTTTTTGAGGAGTGCCTCACATGTGACTCTGCTGATTGGCTTTTACCTGGCTGCTGTCTTGTTGTGTCTTCTAAGAATGTGATTTGCTTTTAAATACATTTTGCTTCAACATCCAGCTGTGCTTGTCTATATGCAGTGGTCACCTCAGAGGTGAAGTCTGGCTATCTAGGTGGTCATTGATTTAGTAGCCTGTTTCAGAGCTGGAAAGATCGATTTCTAACACAACAAACACTGATTTCAACAGGAGGATCTCTGTGAGAGAGGGCTCTTTCAGGATTTAGTCCATTATACTCTTGTTTTTCAGCAGACTTCTTGGTTGGGTTTGTGCTTCAAAGTGTGTTAGTATCATAGAAAGAGTTGTATTGATTTCTGTGGGCTTCAGATGAGACACTGCATGAACTGGCCTGATGTTCACAATGCAAGGTGCTTTAGAGGTTGATGACAAATCATAAGCCTTGAAGACAGAGCATGTCATAATCTGGACAAAGAATCCATCTCTGCCCCCTCCCTGAGCAGAATTTGGAAAGAAGGAAAAAGTCCTTGCAGCTTGCTAGAGGTGAATTTCTTTCTGCATGCTCTCATGACCCTCTTGAGCCATATTTTTGCTATGCTCCCCTGGCATGTGGGACACAGTCTTGGAGGAGGCTGTGATGGACTGTCTGTTTCCAAATTCTGTACTCAGCCCCACTGTGTGGGTAGGTCTGACACATTCAGCAGTCCTTCACAAATAAATAGGGAGAGTTTCTGTCCTGTGCCGGCAGACCTTGAAGCACTCTGAGATTATATTGAAACTGGCCATTATGATTTCAGCAGGTGGTGTTTTCCATGTGGAGCAGATGACTCCTAAGGCATCCAGAAGGCTTCAGGTAGATATCAGTTCCTGCATGCAGACAATAAGCAAAAGCAAGTGGATCAATAACAACACAGGAATGTTTATCTCCTTTCCATGTTGTACCCCTCAGACCAGTGGCTTGGTACTTCCTTTATGGGTGAACATCACATTGTGGTCTTTTAGAATTTCTTTGAAGAAAAATAATTTGTCAAAACCCTGAATGATTCCTGAAGATCTGATAGTGTTAATGCTCAGGTTTTTTTCCCCCCTTACTTTTTTAGGATTTTAGTGCATAAAGGACATAAATGATAATCCCAGAGGACCATCTGTCCTGGAGCAGACACTGGAACTGAGCTATTATGTGACTGAAAGAACTGAGTGCATGTCAGATGGTAAGTAAGACAAGGAAGAACATATGTATCATACTGTCACTTCAGTGCAGATGAAAAATACAGTCATATCTCTCTTCTGGAAGTTGTCCTAATCTTGGTGAATGAAAGGAACAAGGAACAAACCAAAACAACCAGAAAAAGGAAAGGAAAATTCATTGCAAGTCTTAGGTGTTTTTGTTTTGGAAAGCCCAGTTAGCATGGAAGGTCTTTTTTGCCAGATCTTTTTGAAATAGAGTGCATCTTTTATTATAGTTGTAGACCTCACATCATGCAAAGAGTCTATTTTGCTTCCATTGCCTGTGTGATGTCCATGAACTCCATTTTAACTTCCTTAGAAAGTCTAAAGGATTGAGCCTTTGTCTCCTAGTAGCACCTTAGGAAGCCCTTTTAAATCAAACCCATAGCTGTCTCAAAGATGGTATAATTTGTTTGTGGTAACCACTAATTAGTTTTGTTTAATCATGAAGGAAGTGGGTGTTTCCCAGTCATCCTGGACTTGGTTCTAAGCATGTTCTCTTACCAGAAAGAGTTTCCTGTTTGGGCAGTCAGGGCTCTTAAAATTACTAGACTTTGAGCTTTCAACAGTGCATCAGGGGCAGATAAACTTTTCTTCTTTTTACTGGTTAGCTGATCTATTTACCTTCTGCTTGCAGCCTAAATATGCCTTAGTGCTGTGCTTGTCCAGCCTGTCTAACCATCTTGCAGGTATAGATGTCTTCTTACTTGCTGTGGTTGTTTTTATGCTACAGAAGCCATTCCCACCAGTACAGGTATGCCTTTGGAATCAATTCCACACTGTGAGGTAGCTTCTGGAAAAAGAATGTTGCAAGCCTTTATTTGGGAGTATCTAGAGGGCAAAAGCATGTTGTATAGAAGAACAAACTGTAGAAGTGAATGAGTTGATTCCACATGCCTGTACACTTCACTCCTGGAAAGCCCTTTATGAGCTGTCACCTTTTATTACTTGTGTAAGAATCCTGACAAACTTCAGGTAACCTGCAGATGTTTCTCCTGAGTGTTCCCCATTTTCTTTAGAGATTTAAGTGGTCAGCTCTGGCTGGCTGACAGCCAATACTTGCACTCATTTGATGGCAGAAAGGATGCTCTTTCCTTTCTGTAAGCTCATTGAATCATGCCAATATTCTTTGCTGCCTTTGTACCACAGTCTTGTCCAGATCCTTTGAGGAGGCCAGTGTTAAACCTAGGCCAGAAACACCACTCTTACTAACTTTTATATTGAGGTGGTGTGTAGGTGTGCCAAGTAAGTTGAAGCCTCATTCTGTTAGGACACGTGCAAACATCTAGTCAATGACAAACATGCACTTTCTGCTTCGAGGCACTTCATCTTGAGGGTCTAGCATAAGTGAAAACATGACATGATGTTGCCTGATCTTTGTGGTCACAGAATAGATTCATTTCAAATCAAGATGTAAATAGAATATATTCATTTCAAAGCAAGATGTAAATGCAATTCTGCTGTTTATACGAAAGGGTGAATTCAGAGCTTACTCTGCAGAGATTATCAGATTCATTGCTGCACTGAAATTTGTAGTAAAATGTAGTTTAAAAAGTAGGAAGTTTAAACCACAAGTGATTTTTGATACATCCACCAACACAGAAACCACACATGTCCTATTTTTAACTGGATAGTGTAAAAGAAATAAAACAAATTACATCTGTGTGCTATAAATGCAGTGTGGGAGTCTTATGTGTATGAAGTATATTCTTACATACTGAAAGATTTCATTATGTAATGCAATGTCTTCGTGTTTCATTTCCTATCCACCAAGATGGCTGCTCTGAGGCAGGCAATATGTGAATGGTTCTGGCAGTTGTGCTTTTTGGGTTCTGTCTGTCTTTAAAATTGCTTTTCTTTCCCCTGGTTTAGATGGCACCTCACTTCTTCCCATTGGATTTACACTTAGGCTTTGGCACTGCCTGAGAGAAGCATTTCCTCTCTTTATTCATTTCTCCTCATCTCCATTGAATTCAGCTTGGCAGAAATATCCTCTGTTCATGCACATAGCCTGCAGGTTGTTTGTCAAAAAGGTCTTTAATTCAACAGTGATACTGGCTTGCCCCTTATATGTGGGCAACACAAAGGGAAGTTTTTCAAGCAGTTTTGGTTTTATTGCAGAATAAGGCATGGGTAGTTCTGCCTTGCAGAAGAGCTTAGCCTGGGAAAACCTGATGTGGGAGGGAAGAAAGAAAAGATCAGCAGTCATTTGTCATGTGACATCAAAGTGGAATAGTTCCCACAAAAACCCCTGTGCTAAAGCTTTCCAGCTGAATGTGAGCTGAAGGTCATGCTCTTGCCTTCAAGTTAACATAATGGTGTGAACACGGAAGCGTTGGTGAAGTACCGTGGAAGAACATCTGTTTGCATAGGCTGCTTCTGGCAAGTGTGCTTGCTGAGGTGGTGTCCTGAGGAGGCCTCAGCCTGAGGTAGCTGCACAGACTGGTTTTGCCACAAGAGGCAAGGACTGTTAGAAGGTATCAGTGATGAAGGCTTAGGAAATGGTGTATGAAATGCAAATCCAGGTCTTTAAAGTTGATGGGAGATGCTCCAAAAAAGATTTGAAGTCGTTGTCCAGGCATTGTTGTAGGACTGTAGGCTGGCCTTTGTTTCCAATTTGGCTAAGGCAAAGGGTGTGTCATTCTGTTCAGCTGTCACTAACACACTAAGGAACTGCAGTACTGCAGAAAATGCTCTGTAAGATGGGGCCAGAGGTTTCCAGTGATTTAGTGCCTAAACTGAACAACCAATAAAAGAGATACAAAGAAAAGATTGTTGTCTTTATTGCAGAGCCTGTGAGCTAATGAGAAGCTTCCAGTGCATCGCTTGCTTAGGGTAGGTTGGAGGCCAAATGTTAAAGCAGTGTTCAAGTTCTGACAAATGCCTTGGGAGACTGTTAGGATATGTTTATGCTGGCCGGTGAAAAGCCAGTGAAAGTGATGGGAAAGTGGTCATTTTCAGTAAGCAGAAGGCTGTTTACTTTGCAGAACTGTCTCATGTTAGATTTTGCATGCACTTGCATCCAGCACAGCACATGAAGCAAAAGTATGCAGAGTGAAATAAAACTGGATGGTGTTCCTGGAGGCTTGCAAAGTTTTGCTGTGTAGCTATGTGACATAGCCACAAGCTGCTGTGGTGCGGGAGGAGAGCAGGATACAGATAAAAGAAGTCACATGAGTCTGTGGGGATGAGCAAAATTACCATGCTATTTTTGAAGGAGTGAGCACTTGGGTTGACATTTTGAAGCTGAAATCTTTCAGGTAAATCTTTGTTAGAGCAAGTTTCTTTGCAGCATGTGCACCAAACCCTGTGGAAAACTAAATTGATGAAAACATGAGTCCATCTCTGAGCAGCATCTGAGACTCAGGGAGATGAGGAGACTGAAGCAGTTTGCAGTGCCAGGGTGCACTGGATTTACAGGAACCCTGATTTCAGCAAAGAGTTAAATGAAATGTCTGTCTATTCTTTTTGACAGGTATCTATTTGGTAAATTAGCATGTGCCAGTTTTAGAGCTGCAGTCCTTATTGCTTTCTTTCAAGATTATGTAATTGGCTTGAAGGAACTTTAAGGCAGGCATTGGTTATTTGCAATGCATGAGAGGGTGGTGTTTGTTGTGGGCCTGGTTTCATTTGATGGTGTTACACAAATAATCCTGATGACTTTGGGGCAATTCCTTGCAAAAAGAAGAGAAGAGTGAGGAGGTGAATGAGGAAGCCTTAGTCTGGCTCTCTGTGGTTCTTACTGCTTCTGGTTGGGAAGTAAAACATAGCAATATATTTTCTGTGGCAAGAATGCTTCTCTGTGAACATAGTGGAAGGAAGAAGAGAGATGGTTTTCTTAACGGTTTGAGAAATACAAGTTGAGAGCCCATTCATTTCACATTGAGCATTCATTACATGGACATTCCATGGTTTCCCTGTGGTAATTATGAACAGAAGTCAGCATTTCTAACAAATGCTTGATTCAGAAAGAGATTTGTGCTTATAAAATGTTTATATAGTAACATGAGCAGAGTGTGGCTAACCATATGCTTGCAGATGGAATTCAAATAGAACCATGGGGAAAAAAAAGCCACTCTGACTTTGGCATGGAAAATCCCACCCATTTTCTTGAGGTTTTGGGTTGGGTTTTTTTTCCCCATTTCCATTGCAAATCGTGAAGAGGTGGCATTCACAATGCACTGGGTAGAAGCTGTGAGAGTGTCAGCCACAGTCACAAGGAGAATCAAAAGAATCCTAGAATCGTGCAGGTTGGAAAAGACCCCTGAGATCCTCGGGTCCAGCCATTAACCCTACTCAGCCAAGTTCACCACTGCGAAGCACCACATCTAAACGACCTTTAAACACATCCAGGGATGGTGACTCAACCACCTCCCTGTAACCATGGTTGGAAAATTTAGCATTTCCCAATGGATTGAATATGTGGATAACGTGCATTTACTGTGTTGTATGGGTAACCTGAGCAAATGCTCAGAGCAGTGCTTTTGTCCTTGTCAAGATCTTAAAGGAGAAGCAATAACTGGAATGTTTGGAAGATGTTTTCTGTGTGGCATACCTTTATGAAAGGGTCTTCCTGTGTATGCACCTCCTCCAGGTGCATGCCACCCTGCCTCTTTCTTCCCCAGATTAAATAAAGATGTATTTCCAGTTGCAGTATCTGATTTCAGCTTTGCCTTGGAAAAGTTCCTTGAGGAGCTCCCAGTGGCAGTTGGGAAATGATAATCACAGGAAACTTTAACTGGATTTTTATCCTGCTTCAGAGTTCAGAGCAAGGTAGTCTGGAGGAGAGGGAAGAAGGACTCTGCTTTAACTCTGAGGTTGCTTAAGCCTCAAGAGGAAGTTTTCATTGTACTGCACTTCTTGCATATGCTGCCTTGTTTGATTTGAGCTACTGCCAGATGCTGTTTTTAGTCTCCACTCAGTCCTTCTGCCAGGCTTTCACACTCCTCCTCCTCCTTCTTCTATGGGCATCTTTTATGGCCTTGTAGTTATTTTCCTTCTTTCATTTCTTCTCTCATCACATGTTCTCATTTCCATTTTTCTCAAACATACCTTTTCTTGTCACCTTTATTTTATCTTCTCTCTGCTTGTTGCTGCTAGTCTGTAGTCTAGCTTAATTTTCATCTTCTGTGTCACCTGATCAGAGTGGATTTGTAGGACCTGGTTCACTGTCATAGAACAAATATTTTAGAGGTCAGAAATACCCAAGGGCTGGTCCAAGATTGTGGGATGTTTTGAATTAGGTGCATTGTTGCATACCATTTTACATGCATGCCTCCTGGTCATTGTTAGAGTTGGGGGACTGATTGGTTAATGGACAAATTAATCATGAATACACCCCGAAACAAGCTGAACATCAGCCTGGTTAAAATGCTAGTTATTTTTGAGAATAGAAACTTACTGGTGTGTGTGTCTGCAGTAGTCTTACAGACTATTGTTCTAGCTGAAGCAAACTTACCTTGTGGAGATCTGTTGTTAGGAGTATCTGAAAAGCCTCTGTTGCTGTTGGAAATTGTGCTTGCTAGAGCTCTGCCTTACCAGTGTGCACACTGAGGTTTCATGCTTTCCTTAGCCCTGCTGGTGACATCCCTGTCACCAGGGGGAAGTGCAAGAAGCCTCAATTAAAAAGTATTTCAACAAGGATAGCTTTAAGAAGGGTGAGAGGGGAATGCGATGCCCGGGAATTAGAGGGTTTAATGATGGAATGTTTTCTTTATGGTATCACAGTTCTCTCTTAGAGAAGAAAGTCCTGGGAACCTGGGACTTGCCTGATCTTTGTGCATCTTCTTATCTCTTTCCACCTACTGGTGATCTCTGATCTTTGGTAAACTGGGGCTGCTCTGCGTGTTCACAGGGAAAAGCTCTTACAGAGGAGGAACCACAAGGATCGAGGAGTTAGCAAAGCTGACATAGGGCAGGTGGTAAGTCACGCTCAACTGTCACAAATCACTGAGGAGCAGTCTCCTAACCCTGCTGCCTGAGAGGAGTTAGCAAAGAAGCAGTATCTCAGCTGGTTGTTAGATTTCCAGTTGCAGTGTGTTGCAATAGGAAAACTGGCTAAATGCAACCTGGGAGTTCCCACAAAGTATGTCTTCCTCTCGAGAGCTGACTATATCGCACAAAAGAGACCATGTTCAAGCATGTTACTGAAGGAAAGAACAGGAAGGGTAGTCTGTCTTGCTGAACCTTCCTTAGGAGGGTTTTCAGTTGAACTAAGGAGCTTCAGCTCTCAGATTTGGTGGAGAAAGGAGAAATTCTGACACTGTGGGAGCTTTTGGGAGGACAGAAGAGGAGCTGCATCAATATTGACACATCTGACTTTCTTGAAGTGCATTTTAGCAACATCTGTCAAGCTTCCTTTAAAAATAACCCAGACAGCTATGGCTTAACTGTGGATATCTTCCATCCTTACATCCCAGCTTCAGGAATTTGTATTTTCATTTCATGAACGAATCTACCATCTTACTAGATTCATCCACCTGCTCATGGAAATGGAAACCCAGTAGACTTGAGTTTGTACTTGCATGCTTTGCCATCACAGCTTGCTGGTTGTCATCTGAGCTTTACATAATCTATTCTGTTCAGCCTTTGTGCTGCACTGTATTCCATATAATTTCATCCCTGAAATTGTGCCCACCTCTATGCTATGTGCTAGCACTGGGTTGTTAGACTGTTCTCACCATGGGATCTGAATGCCTCTTCACTGTAGTCTGTTTGGCTCCTTGTGTGCTGCACCCCATGCTGCGGTAGCAAGCTGCCTGGATATTACTATTCTGTGGTTCTTTGCACCTACCAAAGCATGTGAAGGCGTCTGGCATTGCTTTATTTTCAACTCAGCTGTTTAGCTACAAGAGTGTGTTATTTAAAAGAAAACAGCAATTTCACCTGAAAGTAAATGGCCAAGTGGAATTTTATTTAGTCCCAACAATAGAGGCCATTTGCTGTTGATGATTGCCATCATGGCACGCTTTAAGTGAGAACAAACATCCTACCCCCCTCCAATACACACAGGCCTTTTTTTCCTAACAGATTTATTCATTAAGCATATGTTCAAAGACTACAGCTATTACCACTTCTAAATAGAACCATTTTTTCATTGCTTTTCATAGATACAGTGCCACAGTGTTATGAAAAACCCATTAACGTTCCAGATTTAATTAACTAAAGTATTCTATTAAAACTCCTTTCTGCTCCAGCAGTTGTTTGACAATAGACAGAGAACTACTGTATGTTGGATACTGACCTTCAAATGACAGTCCAGAGTGGCTGCTTTGCAAAGTCTTTAGCAGTTTGAATACTTTGTCTCCCCCATATGCATGTTAAATAGACCTCTTACTTCTAAGACCAGAAATAGTAGGGGAGCAGGTTAGGCTGCAAGCCTTGGTCCCAGCTTCCTTGCACAGGCAGCATTCCTCCTGAAACAGGTAAAAGTTTCATCTGACCAATTTTTTCAGGCTTTCAGGAAGAGGGGTGGTGCTCCTGAAAGGCACTAAGTGCCTTCCATTTTGTATGGCTTCTGGGGGAGACAAGGATAAATACAGAAAGCTTTTTCAGAAGAGCTGTCTTTTTTCCCTTTTGTCATGCTCATGCAGCAGCTCTCAAAATGGCCCTTTCTGGCACCCTGTGTGCTCACTGCTGCTGGCAGGTTCTGAATGTCCTTTGCCAGGACATTGAAGAGCTTGTGGTATTTTCCATAGGGGTAAATGCTTGTGCAACATCTATTAGGTGAAGCCTCTTTTGTTCCTGAGGGTTGTTTTGTGTGCTAGTAAAGTGCTGTTCCTGTTGGATGTGTGGATGGATTCAGTCTTTTCAGTTGGTAAGGCCATTTCAAGCTCTGTAGAGATGTGAGGATAGAGATGTTCGAGTTATCCCCCAGAAGTAGGACTTAATATTTCTCTCTCCACTCAGCATATCTGCAATAGATCACAGTGCCGGTACCTGGGCTGTGCATGACGTCATAGCTCTTTCTTGGCACATCTTCCCAGCACAATTGATGTTATTGCCAGGACAAAGTGTACTGCATGTGGTTGTCACTGGAAGTTGAGGGGTGCAGGGAGAAAAAAGTGCTCTAGTGGAATCTGCCCTTTGAGGAAGACAGAAGTGGGGTGGGGTTGAAAGAACTATATTGGTCCTTACAAGCTAAGGATGAGATTTCCAAGGTTACTCAGTGCAGATTTAACTTTTTCATGTTTAAGTCAAGCATATACCTTAGTGTGAGGAGAGAATTGATATGAGGCATTCAGTATCTCCTGTTAATGCAGGTGAAGTGTTCTGGGTAGCAGAGCAGCAGTGTAGCCATGTGGATGAAGTTTCCCTTCCTTCCCACTGATGTGCTGTCACTCACACTTCGTGAATAGTACACCACGTAAGGGTGCTCCAGCATGGAGACAGAGCAGTGTGGCAACCAGAAGTCCATAAGGATGTGATTGGTGTCTTTGTGGTGACCTGAATTACAAATCTTATTAAACCAGGAGCTCTTGAAAAGGAAGAAATGCTTTAATCAAGGTGTTTTAAAATAGCCTCCATTTGTGTTGCATTGATGAGGTGGTTAAATTTTCATCTTCAGAGATGCTGTGAGACCTTTTATACCTGTAGCAGTGGGAGGTTTTAAGCATGCCTCCTTGGTGGTTATGCCTCCCACAAATGCAGCACACCTGCCACCTGCTTCCATGTAACATCAGGTTACATTTGAGGTATTGAAGAGCATTTCTGCACCATTTGCTTCAGTATAGAACAAAAATTCCTAGGCTAGCTGATACCAAGCTGGCCCTGGAGCTAGAAGCAGAAATGCGCCACTGATGCAGGATCCAAAATGGTGTCTCCATAGAGGTTTGCTTACCTCCTAGCAGACCTGCTGATCAATGTTAGCTCCTGCTAAGGTCACTCAGCATGAGGCTGCGTGGTGTGAGGCAGTTACATTGGATCAGGTGGAGCTTTGGGATGCATGCATCCATGAGATGTTTGTTTCTTTGGATTGTTCTATAGAGTGAGGCTCCTGCCTGCAGACAAGTGGTGCAAAATCCTCCCAGAATAATTGCAAAGCTTGTCATCAGAGTGTGCTTTTTTTGTCTCACCTTCTCCAACATAGATGCTTAACAACTTGTGCATGTCTGCTTATCTATCTAGACAAAACATTGCTCTGTGCATGTTCCCTCACTGGGAAGAGGATGAGAAGGCAAGCTGTTGTGTTTTTTAATTCACTACTCAAGGCTGTGTAATCATGGTGATGAGCATAGTATAGGAGCTCCTGTAGGCAAGACACAAATAAACAAAGTGACATTTACCTTCTCCTGTGGGCACTGACCACTTTTTGTGGTTACCTAGGGAGAAGAAGAGATTAATGAGACCACTATACTTAACCACAGGTTAACTTTCTAAGCATGTCCCTAACATGAAGGGGCTGCAGTTACAGAGGTAGCAGAGCACTAAACTGGAGAGAGACTTGGGGGTGCTGGTGGACAAGAAGCTCAACAGGAGCTCTCAGTGTGCACTTGCAGCCCGCAAAGCCAATCAGATCCTGGGCTGCATCAGGAGAAGTGTGGCCAGCAGGTCGAGGGAGGTGATCCTCCCCCTCTGCTCAGCTCTGGGGAGACCCCACCTGGAGTACTGTGTCCAGTTCTGGAGCCCCTATTACAAGAGGGATCTGGAGGTGCTGGAAGGTGTCCAGAGAAGGACCAAAAGGATGATCAGAGGGCTGGAGCACCTCTCCTGTGAGGACAGACTGAAGGAGTTGGGGCTGTTCAGTCTGCAGAAGAGAAGGCTCCCAGGTGACCTAATTGTGGCCTTCCAGGATCTGAAGGGGGCCTACAGGAAGGCTGGGGAAGGACTTCTCAGGATCTCAGGTAGTGATAGGACTAGGGGGAATGGAATGAAGCTGGAGATGGGGAGATTCAGGCTGGATGTGAGGAGGAGGTTCTTCCCCATGAGAGTGGTGAAACCCTGGAATGTGTTGTCCAGGGAGGTGGTCGAGGCCCCGTCCCTGGAGGTGTTTAAGCCCAGGCTGGCTGAGGCTCTGTCCAGCCTGATCTAGTGTGGGGTGTCCCTGCCCATGGCAGGGGGGTTGGAACTAGATGATCCTTGTGGTCCCTTCCAACCCTGAATGATACTATGATATTCAATTGTGCAGGCCAAAGCCTAGAAACAGCGTAGCCCTGGGTGGACATTGCACTCTAGGAGAGAGATAAAATTGAGTGTGGACATCCTGTTTCTGGAGGTCCACACCCTTAATTTCCACCAGTGCTTGTTCTGGTACAGTTTCTGAGTGATACCATTGCTTTATGAGGTAGCCAAGCAGTGTAAGCACAGCCTTTTAAAATGCATGAAAGGAAGCAAAATGCTTATACTTGGGATAGTACCCTTGAGGCATGTCTCAGGTTTGTGGCTGAAGATGATTGTTGAGACTGGTCTTGATATAATTTAATTTGCTCAGGAAAGAGAATGTCTTTGAAATAACTGTTGAATGTGATAGTGGCTTTCTGAAATGCTTTTGCTGAAGGCTCCAGGGCATAAGATTTTAGTCACTTAGTAAAGCAGGCTATCCCCAAATGAATGACATCAAAATGTTCACATTTGAACCTGGCAGGAAGCCAGCATATCACCCATCTGCTTCAGGCTGCAAACTCTCTCATTCACCAGAGCAGAAAGCGGATTTAATAACTGCAGGACACCAGGCTAGTAAGGCACTCAAGAAATTAGAAACACATCATGAGGTTAGCATTAAAACTGCAGAAGTTACTAACTTATGAAAAGAAATTCAAGCAGTACAAGTGTGCTAACACCTATTTGGATGATAGTAGTATGAATAGTAAAGACTTTGAAAAGCTCCTGAAACCAGAATGTTCTGGTTTCTTGTAATTGTCAGATTCTCAAATTGCTCCAGGGGAGGTTTAGCTTGGATGTTAGGAAAAAAATTCTTTATTGAAAGGGTGGTCAGGCACTGGAACAGGCTGCCCAGGGAGGAGGTTGAGTCACCGTCCCTGGAGGTGTTCCTAAAACGTGTAGACGTGGCACTCTGGGACGTGGTGTAGCGGCCACGGTGGGGCTAGGCTGATGATGGGACTCAGTGAACTTGGAAGTCTTTTCCAACCAAATCAATGTTATGATTCACTCTTCTATCACAGAGGCCATTTGGCTTAAAATTATTGCTGCTACTTTGGGATTATTCAGGCCCCTTTAAGTCTATCCTGTAGTCAAAGGCTAAAGGCACAAATTTATAGTTTGGGAGGGAGAGCTGGTTATTGTATTCCAGAGAATTCAACCCTCCACATCTCTGCATTGTTGTTGTCCTGTTGACACTTCTCCTTGATTGTTTCCTGTGTGAGGCTGATTTCATGAGCAAAGCCATAGCACTTGAAGTGTGGAACTAGAGCTGCTTTGTGGCTTTCCATTTTCAATTTAAAGGGAATGTGGAGTTTGGGAATCATTTGGGACAACCAGCTCCACCAAAAGTCAACTTGGAGTCTCTTTACAAAAGCTCAAGGCACCTCAAAAATTATCAGCAGGCACTTGAAACCTTTGACTGAAGAAAACAGCATAACAAAGAGATGTATTATTTAAAAAGAAAAAAGGGCATCTAATTGTTAAGTGGTAATCAGACAGAATCTCTGTGTGGAGTTGAACAGGAAAGGAAGAATCAATCTTATGCAAAACCAAAAGAAGCTCTGAATAGAGCCCTGATTGAAAGATGGCAAATGCTAGTTGTGTGTGGGTGTGATAGCAGTGAATATTCAGTGTCTCTGCCCCTCCAGGGGCTGCATTCACTTAAGAGCAGTAATTTGACACCACATTTCATATTAATTGTTTTGAGGCAAACACTGTCCTAGGGGATCTAGCTGCCCGAGGAGATAGCACACCCCTTAACTTGACGTGCTTCACCACAAAAAAGGACAGTCCTTAGCAATACATCTTATGCTTGAGACCTGTAAGCATGAGCAGAGACACTAAGCATAATCATCTTGTGTATTTGGTTTAGTAGTGGGAGTATGATTTATGTGTGGACAGGGGCATAACTAATCTTGCCTTGGAAATTAAGAGCAACTCCCCCATTATTAGTGGAGAATCAGTCTGCAGCAGATGGTACAGTAGCTCCCATATCCTTCCCATATGAGTGCTTTATCTGACAGTCCCTTACTGCTTCTGATGACTTCTAGTGGTTCATCTTTGCTGAACTGGGAGGCCTGTCTTTCTAGATCAGAGAGCCTGATGATTTTTTTCTCCTCACTCCCAGGTAAGTGAAGCTTACCAGATTGAGAGTGGTGTCAGCCAAGTGCATTGTGAGCTGCTTTACCCTTGCAGCTGTATTTCATATGAATTACTATGGTAAGATGATCAAACAAGTTATTTTCTCTCTCATTAGATGGGCAGCCAGTAACATTATGTAGGACTTCTGGGAGGAGTGCTGCCTTGAGCATCTGTTTTCTTCCAGGATGGAAGACTTTGATGGAAGCTCAAATGAAATCTTCTGGTCTCACCCTTGAATGAAATAGCCTCTGGTAGCAGGCTGCATCCTGAACCCTGAAGAGGGCTTCAGGGATGACTTCATAGACCAGAGTCCTGTCTTGTAAACGTGTGTTTTGTAAGTTCTTTGCCTGCCATTGATATAATAAAACAGGAAGCTTCTAGGCATTTTTACATGTCCTGTACTGTCCAGAAATCTAATTACAGAAAAAATTACCAAGAGTAATCTGGATCCTCTATAACTATGATAAACTTGTACCCCACCACTGACTGACTGCAGATTACCTTTTCTACCCAAGAGTTTATTACATAGTAGGAGATGTTGGCTTCTGTTATGCTTGGGGTTTATGGAAGCTGCAAGAAAATAGCTAAGATTTTTCTCTTCATCTTCTTGAATGATGAAAGTTTGCTCTGGTGGATATTTCCACTGTGGCAACTCAGTTGAAGATGCCCTTAGGAGCTGGACTCTCTCCAGATGCCATTGGCACTTACCGTTGTGGCACTTCCCCATTGCTGTGAGTCAACTACTACACAGCACCTTCTTGGAGTGTTGGAAAAATCACAGCAGCCTCCAAGCCCATCCAAATCACAGAAAAGGGAAAAGCCTCAAGGTCTCCTCTGTAGCCTGAAATGTGCAGCAAGCACACAACATCAGCGACTGACTGGGAATCAGATGAGGTTTGCAACTTGTTTGCTGGCCAGTCTCCTCTTGCTGAAGAGAAGGAGGTGATTTTTCTTGCAGTTTGGTATTTCTCTTCCCCATACCTCTGTAGCAGCTTGCAGGCTTGCTTTTGTATGTGACCCTGCAATATCATCATAATGGTCCTGGGTGAATGTGAACATTTTTTCTGACTTCACCTCTTTTTCTCTCCTCCCACCCATCCCAGATGAAGTGGCAGGTGGACTGAGTGGGAGCAGTGTGAAAATGAATGCAGAGAAAATGTGTGACTCAGCAGTTCAGTGGGGAGCTGCTGAGTGGAAAGGCAACTATTCTCCTCACACACTGCCATCAGGTTCCTGTTCTCTCAGAGATGAGAATAGGCCTTTTATGGGTGGAGCTGTGCAGCCCACCAGCAGGGCGAAGGGGCTGCTTATTCTTTTCAGCAGAACTGATTTCAAGTAAGGAGGGAACTTCCTTCTTTGATTTTGTTAGTTGTTGCCAGTGAAGAGGAGAAGCCTTGCTTGCCCATAGATTTTTTTTTTCTGTGTGACTTTCCTCCTTGCTTGCTTTTTCTCTTGATGCATCTTTCCATTTTGGTAATCCAAGTTTGGCTTGAGCAGCAGCCCCCCTCTACCAGCTGAGTATGAAAAGTGCAAGCGTCCAGTTCTCTTGGTGGCTGGGAGATGGCAATTATTTTCCTCCCTGCACTGTTGTGTCGAGAACTGCACTCAGAACCTTTCCCTTGCTGGCAACAATGCTGCTGGCTTTAAACAATGCCACTCATGGACAAACAAGTGCAGAGCAAAACTGGTGATATTTGTGAGTTGTCCTCTGGCACACAAGAGTAAATTAACCTTTTTCATGTCAGAATAAATGACATAGGAGACTGATGAGAAGGTTGCTGTTGTATAGGCTGGGTCTTTGTGAGAAGTTTTCCATTCCTCTGTAATGTATCAAAGATGTTTCTTGGACCTCTCACTTGCATGAATGGTAAATCAGGATTATTCCTACTTAAAGCTCTGTTACACAGAGGAGGATGAAGCCTGCAGTTAGACTTTGCAGTCTTACAAAGGACTACTGATGTATCTAATGTCTTCCAGTTAGATACCAAACTGATACTGGAATTGTTTTCATGCATTGCAGTGGTAAGTGGCAAACTTTGTGGCACATGTGGCTTAGTCTCTGAGTTGTTGCTAGTGTTTGAATTAAACTGTCTGGTATCTTCTGAAGTAGCTCTCTATGTCATTTTGCATTACAAATGCAAGTTCTACCAGCCACAAGTTCTTGGCAGCTAACACCTGGACTTTTTCCATAGTGGAATTGGAAATATTGAGGCAATTACATTGTTGTAAGTTGCTTCTATCTCCAGTCATGCAGAGCAGGTAGTTGTAGGATGCATTTAGGAATGTTTTTCTGCAACTCTTTTAATCTGTATGCTTGTATGGACTAGCTGCTCTCCTCCCAGTCAGTGTTTGATTCAGTGGTTTGGAAAAGGTAAGTGTATTGAACTCTTGCAAACAGAATAGGTCAAGGATCAAGTAGAGGTAGTCAGCACCATATAATCACTGGTAAGGTCAGAAAAACAATTAAAAAATGAAGGGGCCAGAGAGACAGTGATGCACTCTCAGGATTACAGCAAGTGTTGGAAGCAGCATTCCCAGCTTTCAGCACAGCCCTTCAGATCTTGAGTGTACTTTTTTACTGAACTTGCCAGATGAGTTATGAGTACAGAGACCATCAAGCAAAAGTGAGAATGTCTTCTCAGCCAATACCTTTCTCCTTAAGCTCTTTTCTTTGATTAGCAGTCCTTTTACCCTTCAGCAGAAGCTCTTTCTCCTTCATGTGCACTCCAAGACAGTTTTGGAGGTTTTTTCCAGCTTCAGTGTGTCCTGCCATCACCATGACTTGCTTGCAGTCTTATGACCTGCAGATTTAACAAGGCCTCAACCAGATATGTGAATTATAATGGGCTATGTCCTGCAAAGCAATTCAGGTGCATGTGAAAATAAGCAATTGATTTGCAGACCAGTATCAGTTGTATACATTCATCTAATCAATAGCAGAGCTCCCAAGCAGTGAGGCGGAAATCAGAGACAGTGATATCAGTCGGCAGCTGTGTTTTGGTGTCTGAAGATGCAGAGACTATGTATGAATTTAGGACTCTGGTGTGAAGTGCTGGTAATCTTGATGGATGGCAGGTATTGCAATGCCTTCACACTATGGTCCCTTCCTATAGAGTAAATTCTCACCATGCACAGCTCTCATTAAGATATAGACAGGTTCAGAGGGCTGTGGATGTCCATACACTCAATGAAACGTGGCACAATGCAGCTGAGTGTTGTGACTGCTGCAGCTTGAGAAATGTCAGAGCAAGTGAGGTCCATGTTCCACTTCTGTTTTGTGTGCCTCACAGGTAAGGTCTACAGAGTTTGGGGATTTCACCATGAATGAAGAAGCCACCACCATTAGCAGTATTTGTATTTCCTAGTGAAAAGGCCTTACCACTCAATCCCCTAGAAGCCTAATTCCCACAGGCACAGTGTGATCTAAGTATAATAACTGCATGAGCACTGCATTTTCATTGCTGCAGTACACCTTCTGTTATTAACATCCTTTGGTAAGGAGCAAGTCTTTTTTTATCTCAAAGACATTGTTAAATTGAATCTGCCAGTGGAGCTGTGTCAGTACTATGAGCAATAGCACCTATGCACAAGAGAGGAGACAAGTTCCTTTTGAAGTGCTAACTTTGTTAGGGAATACAGTCAGGATGCCTGGTCCTGAGGGACTGTTTTTTTGTTTTATTTCTCTGAAGGCTCTGGGTATGAATCAGTTGAGTTACAGAGCTGCTGATGCCTTGCCCCCAGCAGCATTTGACTGGATCATGGCATGTTTGTTACTGCAAGGCATTGTTGACTTATAACTGCTATGCATTTCAGTGTTTCAGTTAACTCCAGTACTCTAAGCAGGTGTTTTTCTGAGTGTTATCTAGACATTGTTTCATTCTTCTGCCTTTCATGTACCCACATAGGAAGTCAGAAAGAGAGGCACAGGGGTTTCAAAATGGGCACTGTCTGCTTATGGAAGTCTGTTACCTTGTGAGAGGACAAAGATGCTTCCCTGCATAGGTTATCCCATAGCAAAGTATTGTGTCGTTTCTTTTTGGCAGCTTGTACTGGTGGCTGTGTTTAGGAGAAGAATACAGGAGGGGTGGATCACTGGCCTCATCCAGAAAGTTCCTTTTTTCTGAACAGCAAGCATGAGGTTAAGCTTATGGTGCTGTTTTGAAATGTCAGTTTGCTTTAACAAGCCATATGGCTGCTATAGATGTCAAAGACCTCTTAATTCTTCTGCCAATGGTGGGGTTTTTTTCCTAGCAAGCATAGTCCTGCGTCAAAGCAGAAGCACTCGTGGAACTTGAATCCCAGTCTCCATGATGCAGGAATTCAGGAGGATATCATCTGGATGTTAGATTCCCTGTCAGTCAAATTACTAGCTTGGTTCACTCCTGGATGTAGTCATCCTTGTCAGCTGTCTCAAGACCTTCACACTGACCTTGACACAAGAAAACTTTAATGGTGTCTCTCATTATTACTTAATTTGTGCACTGAAAGAATCCATTAGGGCAGATAATACAGGAATATAGGATTGCAAAATGACAGCTGAATGGTAATTGAGGCATTGTTTAAAGCTGACATAGTGAAATCAATACAGAACCCTAGGTTGGTGTGATTATGTTTGTTAAAACCTAACCTGTGATTTGGAGTAGCAAATCTTTGAGTGGATTTTAATCCAATCTTAAACTATACATTTGTATGTATGGTTTGAGACAGTTCCCCATTATTTTACTTCTTACCCCCTGTTGTGTTCTGCTGTGTTAGTGAAAATATCTATTGATAGGAATATCAGTTCAGCAGAGCAGGAATTCTGGGCTTCTAGCTCTATAGACCAGATCTCTACTTTAAGCAGTGAAAATAACTGAAAATAGCATCAGTCTATTTGCCTTCATATAGGGCAGTTGTAAGAAGTAGAATGAGATTCCTACTGCTGTACAGCTGTTGCTAGACAACACTGGGAGGTGGGCTTCTGGCCTGTGGAGAGGCACCAATCCCCATGGTTACGGACACAGAGCAGTCCCCTAACTTTGACGTCTTTGATCCAGGTGTGTAGCTAAGTGGCTTTCACATCGTCATGTTAGAGTCAGGGTTGTGTTTCCAACCTATGCAGAAGTGGCCTTGTAAAATCTTAGGCTGTTACAGATGTAAAACAAAGGCTTCCCATTTCCCTGCTGCATAAGGCAGCATAATGAGCTTTTGGTGAGTTAAAAAAATCAGCCTTCTGAAATAGGAAATCTTACAAGTTCTAACAAATACCTGAAAGCTGAGCTAAGGTCTGTTTCAGTGAAGGGAGGGAGAACAAAGACTGAAGGAGAATAAACATCTCGTGTTCCTGTCCACTCATGGTTTTGTGTTTTATAAATCAAGATGAATCCTTACAGTACCAATGGCCAGACCCTCAGAAAATACACAGATCCCATCTTTCATTTGCCTTATTAGAGCTGTGGCTAGTTTATGGATGCTTATCTCATGTGGAGTTACTATTGAGGGACATGTAGTGAAATGTCTGATGAGAGGAACATGTAGACACCTGACTGCAACAAACCATAGAAGGACCAACAACGTGGCCTTTCCCTGGAGGACAGATGGCTGGCTTAGGCTTAAAGCTGTGGTGTTGTACACAGGGCAGCTCTGAGACTTTCCAAGTGTAGGATGATGTAAATCAGTAGTACTTACATCAAATGGGTCTGATCTTCCGCTCCTTTTAGCTTCTAAATTAATTTGTTTGCTCAGGCTGTGTTCAAAATACTGCTGCTGAGGGACTAGCCGCTCCAGTGCATATTCCCACTGAATGGAATAGCATTGCAACGTTATTAAATAGCCCTTGAGTATGAGTTAATCCAAGAAGTAAGTTATTAGAATAAAGTCTGTGTTATTGGTGCCTTAGGACACTCAGCCAAAACCCAGAGACCCTGAGCGCTGTTCTAACACCTACCGTGAAACAGTCTCTAGCTAGGAAATCGGTCACCAAATTAGACAAAGCAGACATGTAAGGGGAAATGGAGAAACTGAGGCAGAGAGGGGCACAAGGGGTTCTCCGCCGCCGTGTAGCCGGGAAGTGTGGCAACAGCATAGATGGTTCCTTTTCAGAAGTCAAACCAAAAAGGTGCAGTGATGTAAATGAGAATTTAATAACAACAAAGCCCAGAACCTGCGCCTCCGGAAAGAAAAGGAAAATAATTTCTCCACCCACGCTCACTTTTCTGACAAAGGCAGGTGAATGCAGCTGCACTAACAGAGTGTGACGCTCGCAGTCCTCAGCCGCACTTACCGATGCAGAACCGAGCGGTAACCATCGTCTCTAGGCAAACAATCGCCCTTGCAGCCTCCGCCGAGGGTGCGTGCCATTCATTCCCTGCACATGTCGTTTTCACGTGAAGGTCTTTCCAATCCAGCTGCTATGGAGTCAATGGATGAAACTGAAGGGCAGCAAGGACAGCTGAACAGGAAGGAGCAGCCCCTGAAAACCTCCCAGAAAACAGCACTGCTTGGTTGGGCGGCTCGGTGGAATGGATTGGTGCCTGGAGACAACATGTATCTGTTTGTCCTCTCACAGATACTGGTAAGGCAGCTCACCATCACGCTGTTGAAATGCTGAGACCCTTCTTGGGAGCTTGGTTTGGGAGTTTCCTCCTCATCTGCTGCAGATGTAGCAATGGGCATAGCTGCAGTCCTCCCATTCTGCTCACCTCTCCCAGCACTGCTTTGCAAACAGCCCCTGCCTTTTGGTGTCCCAGACTCCTGTCCTGTTCCCTGCCCCTCTGGAAATGAGCCCTTTGCCAAATGGCCCATCTCCCAGCAAATCCATTTGCTGTGGCCAATATGTATGGGGGTAAATAACCATCTTGTTAAAAAGTGGATTGGGTGGTGTTTCCTTTAAAGTTGTAGCATGCCCTTCATGGTCAGGGATGAGGCTGTACTTCGCCACCAGGTTGTTAAATATCACATCAATGCTTTTGTAGGTTTGTGTTAGCTGTGGTGTGTGCAGGTGCTTCAAGTGATTCTGGTGAAATGTCTTGATGTGTATCTGTGTATAGGGATGCCTCCATAAACACAGCTATTTGTTAAAGCTTTGCATAGAATGAGATAGGCCTTAAGAGTCTTTAAATTGCCAGTTTTCATCTAAAAGTAATGATGCTGGAAGTTCAGATGTCAGAGAAAGCTGTTGCTCTTTTGATGTCCAGACTGCTGTGGGCAGTCCTTTTGCTAGTGTGGATCAGTTTGAGCTTGCTTCACTAGTTAATGGTAGCCAACCTTTTAGCCTTCAGCTTTTTAATTCGTGTTGAGCTACAGCCTGGAAAATACCTGACTTCTTAAAGCAAAAACGATGATCAACATGAAATCAATGAGAACTAAATTAGTTAATTATGCAGTCTTGAAATGAAAATGAATGTTTGTATAATGAGATGCTCATTATGTATTTTCTGATTGATTGCACAGCTTCTCTGCATGATGCTGTGGTACAGCACTTACGGGACCAGCCCAGCATCTCAGAATGCCTTTGACCTGCTGTCTTACTTGCTTACCCCATTCAAAAAGATTTTGTCAGATCAAGAGGAGGTAAGTCCCTGAACTCCTCTCTGGTTACATAGCTGGTGTCAGTAGCCTTGGGTGGTGCTTCTAATATTTCTCTTGATTAAAAGTATACTTCATATAGCATGCATTATATTACTGCTGCATTGTTTGTGTGTCCTGAAGTGGTGACAAGAATTTCCTGAAAACAGATCCATATTTTGTCTTCCAGGTACAGGGCTGGATTTTTTGGCTGTGATGTTAGATCAGCACAGCAAATTTTTTGTGATGTGCAAATGATTGCGCATGGAACAAAACAACAAAAGTAAAAATCAGCCCTCTAAGATTTAGCCCACAGCAAAGAGAAAGCTGGAACTTGATTTATAAGGATGGATAGAAGCTCAAATTCTGGAAGAATGGATCAACTCACAGGAAGGGTGCAAATCACAAGATACTCAGTCACAAAACTCTGGTTTTGGTTGAGTGTTTAGAGCATATCTGTGTGCAGTAGAAGAATTTCAGGTGTACAGATTCCATTATATCTACAAAGCTGCCCCAGTAAAATTGCTTAGCTTCTCACCATGACATAATGACACATATACCAGTATGATTCATCTGATAAATTGCTGGGGTAATTATCCCCAGTGCAGATTTCTCTGGTGTGGACAGAACCTTAATTAAATGGTGAGCAACTGCCTTGGAAAAAATCAGGTGAAATATATTTGCAATCAGAATGGTTCAATTCACTGTACTTAGTATTTGTAGTAGAGGCTATGCAGTACAGATGGGAAATGTAACTCAGTGCTTTTTGTGGCTGCCATACAGTGGAGACTGTTTCCTGTGTTCTCTTAACAGTGTTTACAAGCTGCATGTCACCTCTTTGTTTGTTTTGAAAGAAGCACTCTTTTTTTGGCCCTTTCTCAGTTGTAAAGATTTACTATGCACAGTCAGAGCTTTTGTAAAGTGCTGCTAGTGTCCCACTTGCAGTGGGTCACTCATTAAGAAGTTATTCCTTACAGAAAATCCCCAATTTACAGAACTTCAACTCAAAGTAAGTGTTCAGTGTGCAGGAAAGTGAATCTTAGAATGCACCACAAGAATACCCCAAGTATGACTGTGCAGATGCTCGTGCATATATTTGAGGATTGTTTATTATAGCATGATTTCATAGTATCATAGTATCTATCAGGGTTGGAAGGGACCATAAGGATCAGCTAGTTCCAACCCCCCTGCCATGGGCAGGGACACCCCACACTAGATCAGCCTGGCCACAGCCTCGTCCAGCCTGCTCTTAAACACCTCCAGGGACGGGGCCCCGACCACCTCTCTGGACAACCCATTCCAGGATTTCACCACTCTCATGGTGAAGAACTTCCTCCTCACATCCAACTTGAACCTCCCCACCTTCAGCTTCATTCCATTCCCCCTAGTCCTATCACTACCTGAAATCCTGAGAAGTCCTTCCCCAACCTTCTTGTAGGCCCCCTTCAGATACTGGAAGGCCACAATTAGGTCACCTGGGAGCCTTTTCTTCTCCAGACTGAACAGCCCCAACTCCTTCAGTCTGTTTGCTGTGCACATTGAGATTTGAAACCAGTAAAGGCAAAGAAGTCTGCTGACATTAAAATAACTCTTAACTCCAGGTTTCTCCTTTATTGTGGATCAGAAGCAGTAAAAGTCTTTGCCCACTGATTCCCATTAAAATTGAATTTTGCACCTACTACTGAAAATAGGCTAAACTCTAAACTACTTAAGCATGGCTAAGACATCAGAGTGAATTTCAGTGCCAGTGCTGTGAATAAACCCAATGGTATTTCGGTGTGTAGAAAACAGAAGTCCTCTGTGGTGTAAGGACCCTCAAACATGGGAACAGTACTAAACAGTACTAAAAGCCCTTTGCCACCATACAAAATGATATTGACAATGAAACATTGGTCCAGGCTGCAAAATTGAATCATGGATCCAGATCTCAGTTTTGGCAATGAGTGATGCTAGGATCAGATTTCCCATTTGCCTTAACAGTGAGATCTGGGGTTTAGACCACCTGAGATGCTAGAGCTTAGAGATAGTTTACATTTTGGTCTTCTCCACAATCCAGTGTTTTTTCCTGCTGGTGGCTTTTCCACAGACAAGAGTGTGGCCTGACTAAAGCTGTATGGGCAATCCAAGAATGCACCCAGAGTTTGCCAAGAGGCTATGCTGTGCCTCTGAATGTTTTATTTAGTTGTCAATTCTCTTCTTTGACAGGACCTGACTAGGATTGGAAGCATTGTGGTATCGTACATCCTGCTGTCTTTAGCCTCTCTAGGACTGTTATTTGTAGGATCTCTGGTAAGTTACAATAGTATGCAAACTATATTCATCCCCTTTTTCAATGAGTTTCATTAAGATATTTAATTTATCCAAAGTTCTTGCTTGCTATGCCTAATTTGATTGTAAAGTAACATGTTTGGGGCTAGTTCTATATCTGGTTGCATGAGGTAAAGGACCATGACTACATTTATCCTTACTCAATTTTCTTGATGAGTTGGGGAGCACACTGATGGGTTCTAATCTTCAGATCTGCAGATGGAAACTATTTTCACTTAAATAGAGGGGCTGTGGTCTGGTAAGAGTACCATTTAATACTGTTGCTTTGTGAATTGCCTGCAGAACATCCATTGATTTAAGTGGCAGAGCTATTGCAGTGCAGCGGTGTACATATGAATGTAATGCCCTTGTAGATGTAGGCCAAGACCCCAGCTGCAGAAAAAGATCAGTAGCATGATTACAATTAATGTAGCTAACTGTCAGCTGTTTGGGAGCAGGAATGCATTGCACCAAATTGTGTGGTAGATGGAGACCTCTTTCATTTTTAGGGAGTTATTGATTGAAACTGGCCCTGTATACCACTGTATTCCTCTTAAGAGTAGGAATGGAGTTACTGAATATGCAGGTAGAACATCCTCTCCTGTCCTTGCAGCAGTGTGCATTCAGGTAGCTCAAGAAGCTGGAGCTGTACTATGTATCTACTGTTTGGGTGATGCACAGTATAATGAGAGATAGCAGAGAGCCTCAAGACTGTTGGTGGGAAGGGACCTTTAGAGAATACTGGTCTAACATCCTGCCAGCACTCAGAAAGGTCAGCTGTGCCTTTTTCTACAGAGGTTTTGATAATCTCCAGGGAAGGAGATTATATCTCTGGTACTATTATTATCTCTCTGGTACCTGTGCCATGACATCATGACACTCCTGGGGGATGATTTTTGTCCTAATGTCTCATCTGAATTTCCAAAGCTGAATGTCCAAGCCATGACTAAGAGGAGTCTGGCTGCATCATCTCTGTGAGCTAGCTGTCCTTCAAGTAGTTGTGGGCTGCTGTTAGATCACCCAGCCTCCTCTTCTCCAGACTGAACATGCCCAATTCCCTTCACCTTTTCCAAAGTGCTCCAGACCCCTGACATCCTTCATAGTACTCTACTTGGCCCACTCCAGTTTGTCCACATCTGTTTTAAACTGAAGGGCCTAGAACTGCACAGGATATTCAAAGGGCAGGGGCATCAGTGCCAAGCAGAGGGGCATAACTCCTTTGATGGCCTCAACTCCCTGATAAGAGTGTGGAGGTGGTGTGTGGTGTTATATACCATGGTTAAGTTCACTCAAAGGCAGCACAATGGCAACATCTTCTGGTTTGTGTCAGGTGAATGTACTTTGAGCAGCTATTTGCAAAGCATTTGGCACTGGTGCCTCCATTATTGGGATCACTGATGCAGGCAAGGAAGTTAGCTGGCTTTATGCAATTCTCTGCTGGGTTTTTTTTAATGTGGCTGTTTCTTATCCAAATAAATTTTGTCTTCAAAAAAAATCAGCATCTGGTGATTTTGTAAGTGCACGTAGTAAAGGATGGAAATGAGCCATTTGGGAATTGTGCTGAACTTTGAATTCCAGCTCATTTTGTAGCAAAACATGTAGAGCTGGAAATTGGAATATCAGGAGTGTGATTCTTTTGCATCTCCACCCTGTTTCTTGGTAGCTGGAAACATTTTATTGCTGACCCATTCCAGCTTATTCCTGTATTGGGATATCTGTGACTGTAATGCATGTAGAGCAGACCTCAGCTAAAGTCTGAAGCACTTTTCTGAGAATACCCAGGTACCAGAGTTGATTGGGAACTTAGCAATGCCAGTGAAGATAAAAGGCTGGATAGAGTGCTTGAGGTTTGCATTAGTGATGCTGTCTATTCTCTGTCTGATATAATGGTGTGTTAAGACTCAGGAAGCTGCCAAGAGCCAACACTGAGCTGTCTAGACCTCCTGAACAGGTTTTCAGAGCTGACTAATTTTTCCATGATTTAGTTTAACCCCACCACTTTGAAGTATAACTTAATTTCTTCCAGTGTCTTGGGCAGTTCCTTATTTACCATAGACAGCTGTCAACCTACAGAAAAACTGCTTTATTTCTGGGGTGAACTTTTTGTTCCTTTGGACTTAGTGTTAATCACTAGTAAAAGGGGTCCCATGTCACCATACTAGCTCTACAATTGTAAGATGTAATTGGTATTCAGACCTTACGCTTGGCCCTCAGCACAAGTGTTGATTTTAGTAACAGCAGCACTCTCCAGCAGGACAGAATTACTGAGCAGTACGCTGTGAACAGCTCAGCTATTGCAGTCTCGCAGTGTGTGAAAGAACCATGGCAAGTACTGTGGGAATGCCAAGCTCCAGAAGTCATCTTGGGCAATGAAAATAGAATCAGACCTTCAAGCTTCTTGCTTGTCATCCAGTAGGCCAAGCATGCAGGACAGGCTTAGATCAGACTTGGCCTTAAGTTTGTGTAAAATTGAAGTCTCGTAATCAGGTTCCTGTGTTTGCTTTTGTAATTGCTGTGTAGTTTGATAAACTGGGGGGAAAAACATTGTTTGAAGCAGCTGTCAAATGAACACTGCTGCTTTGTGAGAATAACATTTGCTAAAGCTGACTAGGAACAGAAATTAAAACCCGCTTCATTTCTTTTCATTCTTTAGGCTCAGGGAAATGAGAGTACATGAAGATACACAGGCACAAGAAAATTGTTGTTTAAAGCCCTGTACAAGCTAATTTGCTTTAGGAAGAGAAATTTGACCTTTTTTAATAGCATGTTTTCTAAACTAAATTGCTCTTTGGAGGCCATTTAAGAAAAGGACAGAAGAGGATTTACATGGGAAAAATAAGACCTGTTGGCCTTAGTCTCAAAAGGGCTCCTGACAGTACAGTGTAGTTTGTGTAACATTCAGCCTTAGTGGTACTGCTCCTAGTTCAGTGCAATATGGATGAAGTTGGCCTAGGGTTCCAAATCCTGGAATTCAGGAATGGTCTCGAAATTTGGAACTGAGACCCATGGGGAGGATGAAAAACTCCACTGATGTAACCTCCCAGTCATCTAGTCTGCCCCAGCATCCATGCAAACCAATTTGATGCTGTAGTATTTTAGATTCATGCTAGTTCAGACTTAGTTAATTGATATTATAAACTTTAGTATTACATTTATGTCCTAGAACTTCAAGGCTTATTATTTCATGTCTATACCATGTTTAAATCAGATAATTAGCTTCTAAAGCAGTCTTTGCCACTGGCCCAAAAATGCTGTAGGCATTCTGAGCCTCAAAAGCAATTGCATCCAATCAAGGCCTCTTTTTAAAGACGATTGATTTATCCATGAATTCAGGGTAGAGTGCCAGATTACCAAAGATGTGCAGTTCAGGAAAAGGTATTTACCTTTCTCAACCTATGTATATCTAATTTTTAGTTGGAAACCCTTTCTAAGTGAGGAGAGTTGTGATTGTAGAATAATGTAGTAGATGTTTTGTGTTTTGTAAGCAAGCCTAGGGAAGGGTAAGAAACTGAACAAAAGGACAGTGATATCACATTGGCTTGCATATGATGGTCACAAGCACATTCCTTTTCCAGTGTTTCCCTGAGTTAAGCCTTGCCAGCTCTGTGGAAACCTCTGTGGCTGAAAGCAGGTTTGAATGGGTAGATGTGAATCCTTGTAACGTGCCCCACAAAGCTGCTCCGGCATGGAACGTTCCTGTCCCCTTCAGTACTCTCTAATTCTAACCCGTTGTAGTGGGCTGGGATGCTGCCCTCAGACCCATCCTCTAGGCTGTGTGCAAGAGCTGCAACCAGCAGAAGGCTTGTTTAAAATGTTTGTTTCCTCCAGTTTTGGCATCTACTCAGAGCCCCTCCAGACCCCCCCTTTCCACTGCAAGAGGACAGGCGCCAGTCTGTGAGCCGACAGCCCTCATTCACATACTCAGAGTGGACAGAGGATAAAACTGAGGATGACTTCCTAGATCTGGATCCCGTGCCGGAGACTCCGGTTTTTGACTGCGTAATGGACATTAAAGCGGCGGAGACAGACCCAGCGACTCTGACCGTTAAATCTGTGGGCTTGCAAGAAAGGTAGGGCAGAGGTGCCTAACAGGGGAAAGTCGGCGCCCAGGTTTGGGGGACTGAGGGGTTCTGTGCCTAGCAGGAAGATTTGTTGCCTTCATGAATATCACTTTAAAATGTATTTTAAAGCCAAGCACCTGCTTTGTTTCCTGTCTCGGTTTTGGTCCACTCATAATGTTAGCCAAAACCCTGCGGTGTCTAGACAGCTGTCAACAAGTGTCACTCAAAAGCATAATTTCTTTCCTTTGAAATACCCATTTGTGTTTGATCAGTCCCTTCCCCTTCTCAAGAAGGCAATTTCATTGTATGTAATCCACTATAGGGCAGTGAAAGCTTTTACCTCCAAAAATAGGTGAATCATAACCCCTTTTTTCCCCCGTCACTCATGCTGCAGGATTAGTCCTTTCTCCAGAGGCAAACCATAGGACAGTGATAATCTGCAGTATTTCTCACAGAAATGGGTTAGTCCTAAACTGAATTAATTCCTTTGAAATGAACCCAGTAATGAAACTTTGGATGAGCTGTGTTCACTGCTTTAACCATCAGGACAAGAGCTTCTCAGATTCACAGCTGGGAAACAGCAGTTTAAGATAAAAGGAAGACCTTTTCCTGGTTTATGTTCTTTCTTTTGTCTTAGTTAAATAGAACAAAGATCCTGTGAAGAGGTCTGCAAAGGTGGTAAATAAGAATGAGGTTATAGAAGGGCTCAACATAGCAAATTACCACCTCTTTTTACTTCTATGTTTTCAAGCTCAAGTGGAATGCTAGCCCTTGGTAATTCTTGTGTCTGAAACCCAACTCAAAGGGCAGAACTTAGGTTTCAGAAAGTGTGATGCCAAATTGCCAAACCTCCACACAACACAATAAGAGGAAATGTTACAGAAGAGGCTTTTGATATGCACTCTGTGCAATGTTTTTTCTCCTTTTATTCTTGGTGACATTTGTCCTAAAGTATCCTACCTTTTATTGTTATGTTCTACTTTAAATGTGAGATTGCAATAACCTCTGGGGCTTGTCCCTGAACCTGCTGCTGTCGGTGAGTTTCGCTGTTGCTTTTCATCATGGGCAAGATGGGTCTTGAAATGCATCAGTTGTTTGTGCTTTTGACTATCCCTGGGTTCATGCTGTCTCTCTTGGTTTTAAAATGCTGACATTTCTTATCAAGTGACCACTAGCCTACAGGGAAAATACTCACTGTTTCAAGAGAATTGGGGAGTGTCAACAATTGGTTCAGCTAATGAATTACAATTAAAAAGAACTGTCAAAGATGTAGGGCTGGGAAAAGAAATGCAGTTGCTTGAAGTTCTCATACTCAGTAGAGCATGTACACTGAAGATGGAAAATGAACTTATTTTCAATGTATGTGTGTGCTCAAGAAGCCAAATATTATTTCAGATTTGAGCTGTGCTCTGACATTTAATTTACATCAAGCACTGGTCACTCGTCTGTAGTTTGTAGTGTTCTCTACCCTCTTTTGCATCCATTCTGCTTCTTCATTTTACATCCTTCTCACTCTTTAGCCACCCATGTGATTAGAAGAGTAGTCACTAACTAAATTGGAATAGCACTGACTCTTACTCTGAAGAATAAGCGATCTCATTTCCTCATCTGATGAACTATTACTATTTTTATCTATGTAGCCTCTTCTACCTTAGTAGAACCAAGAGCATTTGCTATCGAATCCAACTGTTTCTGGGCAGGAATGTGGTAGCTGTGTCACAGCACACAGGAGAGTAGGAAAGGTGTCACTAGAGATTCGTTGTCTACCACCACTGGCCATGTTTCATCCAAAATCATTTCCCCATGACTGTGAATCATAGCAGGAGGCTGGCTGCACATTCTTCTGGAAAAACTCCTGAATCCAGAAAAGGGCTGTGATCCAAGTAACAACTTCTATGAGCTTCTCTTCTTCTCTAGGAGCTGGTCAGGCCTGCATGTTTATGTGGATTTCACCAGCTCCTGCTAACACCTTCTAGCTAGATTTTGCCAGCCAACAGTCATTTTAAAACGTTTACTTGATGGATTCATAGAACAATTCACCTAGTTGTGTACTCACATCTTGTGTGAGTTTATTCTTTTGTTAAAAATACTTAGACAAAAATCCATCAGATCTATTTGGATATGCGAGACTGACCGAAGCTCAGAAATGCTTTAAAACTTCTGTCGCTGGGATTGTGTCAGTTGCCAGCAGCAATGGCTCAGTCTCTTCTGTTGCAAGCAAATCTCAATTGTTCTGTTTTGCAGGAGAGGCTCAAATGTTTCCCTCACACTTGATATGTGTACCCCAGGCTGTTCTGAGCAAGGTTTTGGCTATGTCATGTCACCACGGGAACAGTCAGCCCGAGAATACCTCCAGACAGCATCAAACATTCTCACTGAAGAGGAGCTGCACAAGAAAGCACTGGATCCTTTCATACTCCAGGCTGAGTTCTTTGTGAGTATCTGACCTCTCTTTCTAGGAACATCAGAAACATGGGGTGCTGTTTCCCTTCTATGAACCTTGGTATTATTTCATCCATTTTATTTTACATCCTTAGTGCATGCAAAGTCTACCTCTATCAGTGAAGCATTTAATGTGGCTCCCAAATCATGTCTGAAAGTTTCCATTGATGCCACTGGTTCTGGCAACAAAGAGCTTTGTTTCCACAAGGTTCTTTCCTTAGGCATGCTACTTTTTAACTAAAAAAGCAAAGTCTTTCACTCTGGAGTACAGAAGAAAAGCCAAGCTTGCCATAGGCATAACTTCATGAAATGTCTGGAGTTGCCCAAGGGATGAAATTAGTCCCAAGTGTATGCTCTTTGCTGTTGAATGCTTGGCTTGGAACTGCTTTCCAAACCTCAATTTTCTCCAGTTAACCAAAGCACAAGATAGCTACATCACTCAGCAGGAGCCACAGAAAGTATGTCTTACTGGGATTTTTTTTCTGCTCAAAACCTCTTTGCTAGTTGCAAGCTGCTCTGGCAGTTGCTTTTACACTTCTGAAGTGTTTTCTTGGTTTACTGTATCCACTGTTGCTTTGGGATAAAGAATTCTTCACTTCATGAGAAAAAGGACTTCCACACACATGAAGCAAGGAGTACTGGGTTTCTAAGTAGCAATGAAACTAATGTTAGAATCAGGGGGTAAAAATAGGCTGCATTTCTCAGAGAGATTTGTGAATTAGTTTTCCTGGTGTTCAGAAAATCATTCATCAGCCAAATTATCCCAAGCCGTTTTCATTCTTTAATGAAAAAGCATAGATGAAAGTGCTGCATAATCAAAGGGTCATTTCTCTAATTACAAATTAAGGATCTAGGTTGGGTTTTTTATGAAACAGTTATCACCAGGTAGCTCTGCATCATCTATTTTCAGTCTGTCTAACCTAGCTGGTTTTCAAAGTGCAGACCCATAGTGAAGCAAGCAGCTGTGTTTCATTGTGGAAGAAAAGGCAGAGGGGATGTCACCTGCAGGGCTAAGTCCTGAAATTCTTACAAGATGTGGAGTTTTTTGTGGGGCAGAAGTTCTGTTGACTTCAAGAATTCGCTTGAGCAGTGAATGACTAACTCCCAATGAATCAGACCATGAAGCTTGACTCAAGAGTTTTGGTTGACTAAATACCAATCATGCAGGTTGTGTTCCCATGCAGTTCCCCAAATGGATAGGACATCAACAGAATGTTTTAATCATGGAATGGTTTGGGTTGGAAGGGACCTCCAAAGGTGATCTTGTCATGAATTTTCTCTGGTTAAGCCCAACAGTGTGCTCAGTGCTGTATATGAGACAGAATGCAGATAGTCTTCTAAAGCTGTAGAACATAACATAATCCATAGCTCCTCTGCTCATCTCAATTTCTTCCCGGAGTGAGGCTTGACTATTCAACCCTGACTCCTTTTACCATATATCCAGTATTGGTGTCTCAAATCCAGTGTGCAGCATCTGGGATGACCAGCTCCACTCCCAAGTTCTCATGAGCCCTTTCTCTGCTGACTCTGGTTTATACATCCCATTTCATCACAGGCCTACTGACACCCGTTGGTCGGAGGTTCCTATTTGTTCCTGCCTGGTGTTGTCCACTAACTTAGAGCAATTTAGTAGTGAAGAATAAGAAGCTCTTCCATCTTTGTGTGTTCTTTGGGTCAGCCATGTAGCAAGCAAGTAATCCCTAAATACCCCTTCACTGTCCTGACCCATGGAGCTTCGAAGTGTGGTGAGCAAAGTGTGATGCTCCCTGAGCTCTGCAGAGTTAGGTCAGTACGCCAACCTGCCAGAAAGTGTGTCATCATTTGTTGCCGCCGAGAGTCACTAGCAAATTATTTCCTTCCACCCTCAGAGGAAGAAGTAGTGTGAGTCAGAAAGGATGGTGTCTGAGGTCCATTGCTTTTGGAGCAGAGTATCTTACGTACCACCTTTTACTTAGTTCTGTGCCTACACAAACAATTCAGCTCTAATAATACGAGGAGTCAACATAATGCCGCTGCGTGTGTTCCTCAATGAATTAGTCACTATGAGCTTTTTGGTATAAAGGATTTCAGAAAAGAAAGCCAATGACAGCAAAAGGAAACATCAATCATATTTCAGTGGTAAATTGCTAGAAGTACTGCACCATATGTCTCAGTTGACTTCATCACTTTGCCTCCTTCACAGGTAGGACGTAATGGGTTTGGGGTTTTTATTCCTTTTGTGCATCTAATAACGCTACCTACTGTGTTTTGTGGTTTTGTTTTGTTCTGGTTTTGTTTGTTTGTTTGTTTTGTTTTTTTAAACAGGAAATTCCAATGAACTTTGTTGATCCCAAGGAATATGATATTCCAGGCTTAGTACGTAAGAATCGCTACAAAACAATTCTCCCAAGTAAGTCTCTGCTTTTTAAGTCACCGAGGCTCACGTGCTGAAGGGCTTTGCACTTCCCTTCTCAAAACGCATGAAGTGACCTGTCAGCACAACGTACTGTCCCAAGGCTGTGTATATGAAGCAGCAACATGATTTCAAAATGATTTCAGAAGAGATACAGAGCATGAGGAGCCTCAAATTCACAGCAGCACTTAGGGGTTTAAGTCATTAGAATTGCAACATTCGGTGCTGCCTAAAAATTCTACATGAGAACTTGGTGGTGGTTATTGAGATGTTACTTAGGGGTCTCTTTGATCAAACTCCTTTAGAAAGACTAAATTCTAGCAATGTTATATTCCTGACCCATGTTTTTCTCAGAATTATGCCTCAGATGTAAGCTGAGAAGAGTCAAAATTGTCCTGATGGCATTAAGGTGATGCAGAAGATCAAAATCTTTTTGCTACCCTATTTTTGTTTGTTGCCAGGAGTAAGACTTGAGAAATGTTTTGGTGCAGGTTTTTAGAAGTGTCAGCAGTTCTCCCCTGTGTCTTTCTTAAAGTCACTTTGAACATGATACAGTTAGATTCGTGCCTGTGTTTTTTCTGTAAGCCACTGTTGGAAGATGCCATTGCTACTAACCAGTAGGTCTGTTTGGAAGGCCCAAAAGGTTCAGTGTCAGGTTAGCAAAGAAAAGTGCAGAAAAGTCCTCAGCTATACCTGTCATTTCAGTCAGGGAACCTGGACTGCAAATAGTTCCAGATAAACAGTTTCTACCCTATCATGTCTCCAAGGGTTAACAAGCTTGTCCCAAACTCATTGTGATCTGGGTATTTTTTTTCTGAATGAATTCCAAAACTAGTGACCTCTGTACAGCTTTGTTCCTGGCTCAGACCAAACGATGGCTTCCGGAGGGAAGAGGGCTGACGCTTCACTTCGTTATCCAGCTGTCTCCCATTTCAAAGAGCTTGGTGCTAGCAAAGAGAGCTAAACGTCCCCTTTGTTCTTTAGAGCTGCGTATCCCAGTACACTATCCATGCACAAAGTGGGAGAGGAAACTGAAGGCAAGATGAGGGAGATTTCAGGGCTTTTCAGGATTTGACCTTCTACTGCTTAGAGCGTCTAGCATTCCTTCGAGTTCTAGCTGCAGAAGGCAGTCGTGGCAGGAACTACTGAAAAATTGCAGTACAGCAAACTGAGACAACTGATTGTCATAGGGAACAGCATATGCTTGATTACCAAACTAGAATCAAACCCAGATTCTGAATTTAAAAAGTAACTAACATTCCCTTAGCAGCTGATTCTCCAGGAGCAATCTGGGCAGTTACCATTAAAAGGTAAGCAGTCACTTAATATACTGACCAGTTACTTGCAGCCCTAGAGTTGATTGTAGTAAGAGACCTGATACTAGTGTGTAATTAATCTCATGCACTTTGCTTTTGCAGTGAATTGGTTTTTTGCAGATTCTCAAATTTTGCCTTTGGTAGTAAAATGGCTTAGAATTGAGCTTTTTTTGATGGCAGAAGGGTGTTTTGGGTAAAATAGCAAGCTGAGGAGGTTGATTTGATGATTTCCTAGCTGTGAATTGGCTTGCAGGCAGCCCTCTTCTGGGGATGTCCTACGGCATTTCCTGGAAAACTATAACTTTGTGCTAAGCTGTTTGGAGGCACTTTTTGAATAGGTAGAGAACTATGTTCTTGTTACAGCATTGCAGAGTGACAAGAACTTGTTGTGCATGTTGTGTAACAATTTTAGTGAAACCTTTTCACAGTGGTGATGTCTAGACAGACTCCTTCAATTTCTACCTAGCCTTATTACTTTTGCACCACTTTAAATTGCACAGAACATTTCAGCAAGTTTCTCTAAAGTGTCAGATATAGTATAGATACAAAATGGTCATCAAAGAGGCTGGGGGTGGGGGAAAAGTTAGCATATCATTTGGTTTGTTAGTGAAACAGACTGCTACTGCTTTTTAAAAGGTGTGTTGTCATCTTAAATCTGGCCTTTGTTCCTCCTGTTGTCCTGGGTGAAGTTTTCCTTTAGAGTAGGATTTGGTTCTGCTCAAAAGCCACTCTGAAATTTGAAATACATAGGAAAAACTTCTAGGTCAGAGTCTTGTTATGTTGTGGGGTTTTTAAGAGGAGTTATTCCTGTTTACATATTTCTAAGAGATGTGATTCAGCTTCAGCTCCACTTTCTGCAGCACAACACACATTCTTGCATTGACACTGCATTCACAGGCCTCTCTTAAGCAACACAAGGCTGAAACTGTTCACTAACAAACCACCTTAACAAATGTAAATCCCACATCAACAGCCAAGTATCGGAATTTGAAAGCATATTCTGAATGATTTTTAATGTTTGTGGCTATGGCAATAGAAAACTCCACGGTGAGAAATAACCCAAATTCTAGCACAGCTGAAGAATACTGGAAGAACCCAGTGCTAAAAAGTCTGTGGCACGTGTTGGTAGAATTCATCAGCTCTGTTTTATTTCTCCCTGAAGACCCCACATGAGCTGGACAACAGTGTTAGTGCTATTTTTAGTGCAAGAGAACGTGTAATTGTTGCTCTAAATTAAGCAGACTGCATGGATGACTGTGTAAAACACAGGTAAAGGGACTTTATGCAAGGGGTTTAGCTCCCCAGTCAGTGACATTTGAGCAAACATCTGACACAACTAATGTCACCTTCTTAATGGTGTGCAGTGTTGATTAAAAAGCAGACTTAAGCTCTTGTCTCACCATCTCCCCAGCACTAGAGATGTGAGTCGAAGCTGAGCAAGAGGGAAGTATGTTATCAACTCACTGACCATACTACTTCTGTGCTACAATACAGTAGCTTTGTTAATATCTTTTGCTTTGTGCCTTGTGATTACATTGTCATGTGATAGATAGCATGAATCCCTTCTGAGGATAGTGTTTGATGCTGAGCCTTTGGTACTGTAGAAATGCCTGTCTGCTTAGTCCTTTGTGCTTTCCCCACTATCACACCGGTTTTGCACTCCTGAAATTCTGCTCTGGTGTCTTAAGCAGGCTGGATTTTTAGCTAATGAAGAAGTCACCTGTGGTGAACTTGCTGTTCACTAGGACTTCTATCAGGGGGATGTTTCTTGTCAGTGGTAACACACTGTGTAGTAGTGGTGAAAAGTGGATCAACGTGGGCCTGTGTCAGCTGGCATAAAAATCAGTGGAACAGCTCCCACTGGCTCCAGTGGGAACTGGATGAACTTCTCAGGTAGAATAGTGTCATAATTTGTCATGTAATTAAATAATGCTTCATAAACCAGCCCTAAGTAGAGAGACTCTCAAGTGTTTAAAGCACTTATGCAGAGTTCAAAGTTGTTCTTTAATTTCTCTTTAACCATTGTAATCATCAATAGCAGATCCTGGAGTTCAATTCCTTGCCAAAGTAGCAGAAGAGTTATTGTCGTGCCTGCGTGCAGTGGTTTGGGAGAAAAGCTGTTTGCTGTCATTTCACAAACAATATCCCAACGTCTTGCAAGACAGAATGAGTCTGTTGACCTAAACAAATAAAGAAATAGTTTCCTGGAGCAGAAAACTGCTTTTCCAGAGGCACTCTGGGACGCTGACTCTGCAACTGGAAAGACTAAGCAGGCTTCAGAGAATAGGTAAAACTATCAGGAAAAGCCTAATTACCCAAATCATCCTTTCCTGGGTTTTTATGGTAACATTTAAACATGGGAACTCTCTAAGGCCACTCACATCTGTTGTGATTGTCATGAATACATATCAATGTGTCACTGTAAAAATTAATCTTGTGTCTCTCTGTCCTCTGAGCAACTGATAAGCTATTACTTATCTCTTTACACTTTTTAGATCCTCACAGCAGAGTGTGCCTTACCTCAGCTGATCAGGATGACCCCCTCAGCTCTTACATCAATGCTAACTACATCAGGGTGAGAGCTCAGCAGCCCAATGTATCTGTCCAGCCTCTATCAGCCACTGTTCATGTAAACAGAATTGCAGCATCCACTGGCTTTTAAAGGCATCTTCTCTCCTGCTCACATGAACTGAAAACCAGATCCGGAAGTGCAAATGTACAGGTTCAGACCAGGCAAAAAGACACTCCTGCACTTCCTGATGCAAACTGCTTGTCAGCTGGTCTGACCAGGGCACTGGGTCACAAGCCTGAATAAGGCTCTTGACCTAGCCAGCATCACCTCAAGACTGTTGAAGACTCATTGCTGGTGTTACAATGTGAGTCTATATGGTGCCTTTGCTCCGTGTACACATGTGCAGGAGAGAGACAGAGGAACTGATGCACCATTCCAACCAGTGGTAGTGATCTGTTTTAAAGACTGAGCCTTCAAGCCTGTGGTGGCCATCCCTGTTAAAATTGATTTCTTCTTGTTTTGTTGGCAGGGCTACGGAGGAGAGGAGAAGGTTTATATTGCTACTCAGGGACCGATAGTCAATACCGTCAGTGATTTCTGGAGGATGGTGTGGCAGGAGCGTTCCCCCATCATTGTCATGATTACCAATATAGAAGAGATGAATGAGGTAAAGATGTTGCCCATAGTCTGTGCTTTTATTTCTTCTCTAGCAGATATTTCCAGCATAGATGCTAAGTCAGAGAACAGTATTTCAGTGGCCTGAACAATCGAGCCAGCATTAAATTCTTCAGGCTCAGAGAACATGAGGGCTTCTCTTTCACTTCAGTCTTGTTTTGTTGTCTGACTTAGCTGCTTTTGCCATCTTTCTTTTCCCAGGTGACCTGAAACCTCTCCAAATCCAGCTCTGTTTGCAGACACGCTTTCAAGTTCTCTCTAAAGGAATCAAACCCAATAGCATCCTGTAACTACAAAGGCTGAATATCTTTAATTGACAGAGTTGGTGCTGCTCGATCTTATATTTATTGTAATTCACTCTCTATGTCTGCATTTCACTGAGGCTGTTCCTGGCTGGTAAAAGATGCTAGTTACAATAATTAACAACTAGAGCTGACTTGGATATGGAGACCCTTTTCCTGAATTCATCTAGGAAATGCTTTTGAAATACTGAAATGAAGATGGTGAAATATTCTGTTCACCACCTACTTCCAGAAAGTAAACTGTCATGGTGTTTCTGTCAATCTACCTGACATGATTTTTTGTTTGCAGTTTAAAATACTGCTGTCCTCCAGCTGTCCATTACAAACCTGCTGAAATCTTTACCCCATAGCAGTGTTGCAAGAACCGTGTGCCTGGGCTTCAGTTCACAAACAGGTAGTTGAGCTTACACCTGCCTTTATTGGCAGTAAGATGCAAGAAAGTGGTCTGAGCATGTGCTGGGCTCTGCATCCCACCTTACCCCTGGCAGCAAGGTGTAGTGAAGAGTTCCAAATGATGTTTCTTAAGCTGCAACAGCTATCACAGGCAGCTGACTGGGCACACACTGCCAAGACACTGCTGATGCAAAATCCAGGATGTTGCTGATCTAAAACTCTTGTTTGCACTAACATTTTAAGCTCATATCTGCCTCTTTCTGAGAGGCAACACTGAAGTAATAACTTGCTCATTGATCAGAGTCTCTGGTTTATGGCAAATAAAATGTTAAAAAGTTATGGCATAGTGTACCAGAATCATTTAAGGTCAGTGAGATTTGAATAAGATGATGCAGAGGAAATACTGGTCCCAAATTACATATCTGGTTGCTAAGTTCTTCCACTGTAGTTTTCATAACAAGATCATAGAGAGCAGGAATGTAAAATAACCTTTATATCTGAATTTCCTCTTATCAACACTGACCAACTATTTCACCCATTGTATCAGTCTTGGGAAGCAGTGCACTGCAGTGCTGGTGCACTATGTAATGGGAGCTTGACACAGCCTATGTATCATAGCAGAGCTGCTGAGTCTCTTCTGTTACCTTTTGTGTCAAAAATTAAATGGTGTCAGGAATCTGAGCCATAAATATAGGGTAAGTCCTGTCATGTAAATGTCTTCTATATTCATTCCTTTTCTTCCATAACACATATATTAATATATGAATAACAGAACTCAGAAGTGCACAGATTCAGAGCCAAAGCCTTTGTTCAGCAATGATGCTAGTAACAGGGCTTTGTGTTCCTCCTCAGTGCATTGCCTTTGCTAATGCAAGTATTAAAAGCTCTGTTATCTCAGCTCTCTGTCACATCTAATCTGAACTGACAGACAGCCCACAGAAATGAGTGGGCAATCTTACTCCACTCCTTCAAGCAGAGCAACGTCTGTGCTATTGATAGCTGCTAGGGCTCTTGACAGTTTTTACAATGGATTCTGCAGTGCAGGAGCAGAGGAAGGAACAACGCAATCTGCGTAAATAATTTGCCAGAGACACAGTGGGCCCCACTCCCAGTGGGTTATTCACTGATGCAGATGGAGCAGCACTGATTCTCCCACACACAAATTTTGACTCAGTAACTTTGCAAGGTACTTTCCTGTTTAGCTTTCCTCCTGAAGTGGAATATTTTTTTTGGTGAGGGAGAGCAACGTAACTGAACTTGCTTCCTTCAAGATCAAGTGCAGCTATATAGAAGAGGAAGCTTGCAAGGCATTTTTAACTGAGTTTGTCCAAAAGCTCATTCTCCAGTAGTAACAAGATTTCTTCCTCCCTTGTCACAAGGGTGCCTTTTGTGCAAACCCTACCTTGTTTATGTCATTCCTTGTCCGTGAAGCAGTTCAAGCACCATGCTGAAGTGTCTCTCCTCCTTTGCATACTGATTACAGAGAAACTGCTTACAAAAACCACTCTCTCTTTCAGTCCTTCTTTCAGGATAGAAGTGCTTGAAAACTCTCACTTACTCATCTTGAGTGGATGAGTACCACAGTGTAAATTTGCAAATGGGCTGTGGTTTCTGCTTCTTGAATTGTCAGGTTGGGCTGGCTGCATCTCTGATTGGGTTTTGGCAAAATCAAATGTAGTAGTCTAATAGCTCTCACACCTGTTGCTTCCTTCCAGTTCCTTGGCTTTGACATATTCTCAGTGTCCATTTAAAGTGGGGTTTGGTACACAATCTAATTCCCCAAACCTCCTAAGTCGTGTTCTTCTGTACAAAAGCTTATGTAAATTATCATCTTGTATTCAGAAAGCATTGGCCCTTTGTGAAAAATAGAGAAGAGGTATTTTGTGTTTCCATATCAGGGTGTGCACACCACAGAAGTATCGGTAACTAGTGTCTGCTGTACTAATCATGCTTATCTTAAGAAAAGGATTCATTTGAAAACACCAGCACATTGCCACAGGCCTTTCTAATGAACCTCCAAAATGCACATCACTTGCATAAAGACAAATAAGGATCAGTGTATTTAAGCCCTGCTTAGTCATTACTTGATTTGTGCATTTTTAATCACGCAATCAGGCTGTTATGGATGCAGCAAAAATCACCTGAAATGTGGTCCCTGTTTAGAAAGGGAAAACTTGTACTTATTATAGAAACAACGTTTATTCATATTCATCCATGCATGTGCCAGTTCCAGAGGAGTAAAAATGAAGCTCCCTTGGTATCTGAAAGCTGAAAGAGATTTGTTTTGTATTGCACACAGAAATGCACAGAGTATTGGCCAGAGGAACAGGTCACCTACGAAGGAATAGAAATCACAGTGAACCAAGTCATACAAGCAGACGATTACCGTTTAAGGCTCATCACCCTAAAGGTAAATCATTCCAGTGTGCTTACAGTAGTTTCCCTGTCCAAACCCTTAATTGAAATGTTTATAAAGGGTTGTGTAGAAGCCACTTTTTATTAATAAAGTGGTCATAGCTTTGCTCAGTTCACTAACCTACAAAGACTACAGTGAAAGAAGCAGTCAGAATTTCAGACTGCACAAGTACAGTCTGAAAGCTGCCAGCCAGTTGTGGTAGGATGAGGTTCACTCAGTGGAAGAAACCAATGAGTCATTCTGTGCCTGTGTCCTCTCTGTTCACTGGTCAGTTAGAGTGACCCCATGGATTCTTACCAGCCTTTGCAAGTCCTGCTGCACACAGTGCTGGTGGAGTATCCTGCTAAACTCTGTAATGATGTTCTGTAGAATTCAAAGGCTTGCTCATTGTTTGGGCCGTGGCCCTAAAGGGTGTTATTACTAACAGGGAACTTGTACCTGCCTGGCATTGTGCACATTTTGTGGTCTGGGGAGACCCCTGGGAAATATTTAGATCATGCTTCTTGTCTTTTTATGATCATTATTAGGATGCTGTCAGACTGCTGGATACCCACCAGCTCTTTATGCCTACGATGACTTGTGCTGCTAACAAGATGTGGGGGAGCTGAGAGCTGAGCAAGAGGTGTTTTAATGTTGCTTGCCTGTTTGCAGTTTCTGTCAACAGTGGGACTACTGATCTGCCTGCTACTTGTCAGTGGTGTGGTAGCACCACTTCTGTTCACCGTGGCTGAAACCCTTTGAACAAATACCATACTAATTTGTTCTTCAGGTGATTTGGCTGACTTGACTTCAACAAGGCTTTAAGGGATTGTTCTTGGAGTCATAACCATTAGATCTGTTGATGAGCATTAAGAACCTTCTCACCACAGCATTCTCCATGATTATATTTCTAAATATTAGTATCTTTCCAACTTCTTGTAGATGTAGTTTCACATACCAGTGACCATTCTGTCATCCTGTGACTAGACAGCTTAAACAGAGGTTTATTTTATGAAGTGCCTAGCTGCTACATAGTCTAAAGTACCAGAGTCCCATTTTACAACTGTTTCATTGCTAGGTTGTAGAATCTCAAGCCACATGTTTCAATAAGAACAGTCTATTTACACTGACTTCATACATCTACCAGATCTACCCCTGACCTCAGTATAACAACACAATGGCTTTCCAAGCTGCAAAACCTCTCTTTTTATCCAACCAGTTTCAAGTCTCTTCAGCCATATGCTAATAGGCAGAATGCCAGCATATGAAATCCCATGTCTAGATTGAGCGTGGAAAGTCTGTCACTCATGCTTTTGGCAAAGGCAGCAAGGAGAAAAATCACACTCCCTGACAAGTGGGATGTAAAAGAATATTTTAAAGTATTTTGCAGAGGTCTTGAATACAAGTTATCCCAAACAACACAGTGCAGCAGCAAGAATAATACCCAAGGCTTGTTTACCTCTAGCCACTGATGATCTCAGCCTTAGCTGCAGCCTACACGATGCTACTTTAAACCGTCAATTAAAGCTTGCCTTCTCCTAGGTGTTACCAAGTCTTCTCAGTCTCAAGGAAGCACCAGTAGAAAATATTTCATTAAAGTCAAAGCAGAAGTGTCCAGAACCACAAAGCCAGGGCTCTTAAGCAGAAATTTAAAGCTGTTAACATCATAGGCAGAACGAAAGACATCCAGAGTTCATTGTTAGCACTCGGGCTGGTTTCTGTCAGATGAGTGACTTTATGTGGTGATTCATGTTTTTCTTCAGATGACTTTTATCTTCTGCATTTCTCTCAGTATTATTGACAACATTTTTATTATAATTTTTCACAACCCACTTGAGAATCCAGTGTTCATAACTTCTGTGGCCCACACATAGTCAACACGTTCAAAAACAACTGTGTGTATTCATGTTTCAGAGCAGTGTTGATCAAGTAATGTTCATGACAACTCGTTCTGCTCTCTTAACCTGAACATCTTTTCACTAGAGTAAATAACCTAAGGGCAGGCTCTGTGCTATGACAAGACTCTCCTTTCCTAAGCTGATACAGATGTACCCTGAAGGTTCCTATGGCTGTGTTTCACTTAAACCCTCTATAAGCTGGAACAGTAGCTCAATGGAGCCCTGTCTCCCTTTGTCCAGTTCTCACCTTCCTACACTTGTGCCATCCCACATGTGCCTGCACAGGTGTTTTTGTGCATGTGTGGTAAGCCAAAAGGGGAAAGTGAGATATCCACATGGAAATTAATCCAGCACAACAGAAAAGATTGAATCAGATCACTTCCCCAGTCTAGTTCACCATGAAGCTATGCATAAGATTTCTCAATCGAAAAGAAGGATGGAAGGTGTCACAACCACAGAGCACTTTTAACATCCAGTGACTGACAGTCACAGGCACTTAAGAGTATAGATGACAGAAACTATTTCTAGGTTTTTGCACCTAGTTCTTTATAAAGAGTCAAATTTGTTCTTTTTTTCCTCCCCTCTTAAACTCAGCCAGCCATGTGTTTAAGGGAAGGTTGTGGAAGCTAACACTTCTGTTCCTAGGCCTTCTGAAGACATGTGCTTAGCTAATACCAGCTGGCTTATGTTATGGCTGAAAGGGTAAGGCCATTTCCCTGAGCTCCATGTTACTATTTGGCACCTTTAGAAATGAGGCAGAAGGATGTCACTTTGAACACAGAAAACCAGCAGCATACAGTGCTACTTGGCACTCAGAAAAGGTAAATGGCACATTTGTTCTACTCGTAGCCATGCTGAGGCGGAGAATTGGGATTTTTGTCCCTCAAAAAGCCCTGGACTGCAGCTAGATACAATTCCCACCTTCTGTAGTGTCTCTGAATTTGTTACCATGTCTAAGAGAAGAGGAGAACTGACAGGAAACTGATATGAGTCTGTCTGTCAGAGGAGATAGAAAAATAATCTCCCATCTCTCTCCTTCATCTATCTTTCTAGCTATCAAAGAGAGAGATATGGCTCCGGGCTCTCTGTCTGTCAAATACATTATGAAAGCAATTATGTCACAAGCACAACTCTGGCTTTGCTGAATGAATCTGTCAAGAGGGAACAGACTGCCTGGAGTGTTGTGCACACAGCTCTTGGCACTAAAAGAGCAGAATACTTGGGTGGGGAGGGCAAGGTGAGGAATTGTTGGGTTTTTTTAAGGCAGTTTACTGAAATGATATTTGAAATGCAGATTTCTCTCTTGTGTGGCTTGTCATTTGGTCTTCACAGGATCACAGGATGTTAGGGGTTGGAGGGGATGTCCAAAGATCATCAAGTCTAACCCCCCTGCCAGAGCAGGACCATAGAATCTAGCCACAGGTTGCACAGGAATGCATCCAGATGGGTCTTGAGAGTCTCCAGAAAAGGAGACTCATCCTTAAAGGGAAGGACAGGTTTCAATACCAAATTACAACCACAACTTGTTTTAAACTTGATGGTGTTTGTTTTCACTGGATTGCAGAAAGGAGAAGAAGTCAGAAACCTGAAACACTACTGGTATACATCTTGGCCAGACCAGAAGACACCAGATCAAGCCCCTCCTCTGTTACAGCTAGTACTGGAAGTGGAAGAGGCCATGCAGAGTGCAGAAGAGAAGAATGCTCCAGTGATTGTTCACTGCAGGTAAATAAACATGGTAGCTGCCTTCTAAGGGCTTCTTGGCATGAAGTAACATAGTGCAGATACTGTCATGCTGGCCATCAGTCACTTGAGAGATCTTGCCCAACTGATTTGGAAATGTACTTGGAACTACTAAAGCGTAATGACAGTAATTTTCTATTACTAGGCATTCATCCAGAGACAGACTGAGCTGGTGGTGGCTCAGTTACTTGTGAGAAGTCTCATTTCATTTGTCTTGCCAGTAACACAAACCTTTAATGGTCTCAAAAGGGCCAGGGTACCAAGGGTTGACATGCTGTGTGTGTAGTTGAGTAGGAAGACACATGCAAGAAAAAAGAGGAGAATGCTGAACTTTAAGCCTCAACCCCCCCTGCTTTGTAGATTCCTTCTTTGGCTTTGGCAAAAACTCTTCATTATGCCACAGACAATAGTTTAAGTGTAATGCTTAAAACAAATGAAACAGTGGCAAAGCTGATTGCAGTAAGTACTTATCAAGAGACAGGAAAGGCATGCAATAGAGTGTAAAACTGCAACACTTATGAAAAGCCTCTGGCAAAGATGAGCATTTCTTACATGGAAGAGGCAAAATCTTTACAGTGGTTTCAAACCTGATGAAGGAAAACTGTAATTATCAATCACAGGGCAGAAAAAAAAGTAGATGGAGATAGATACTCCTCTCTGTCTTCAGAAAGAATTAGGATGATGTACTTAGCACTTGTAGATGTATTGAGGTGCAGTCTTTTGCATTGCTAGGTAGGGAGCGTGTTAAGCAACGACTGCTCACTGTTATTACCTCAGCTACACTGGATGAAGTTTAGTATAGCTAAATGCAGGTTCTTAGAAAACTAGAGAAGTTCCACAGGTCTCAAAGCAAGTCTTGTTTTGCTGGTATTTAGAGAGATTAAATGTGATTACTTCAAAACTACAAGTCACTTCTCCAAACAATTATTCCAGGTAAATAGCTGAAAGCCTGATAAGAGCTGCAGTAATCTTGCTAGGGTAATCTTCCATAATATCAGTAAAATACTTTTTGCCAATTTGATCTTTGGGATTTTTGTAAGGAATTGTACTTAGTTTTGCATGACATTTTCTAGGAACTGGCAGAAGTCTGCTATCTGAAAGCCACAGCAAACGAGGAGCTATCATGTAATGGGGGTGGTTTTAAAGAGGCTCTTGGTAGCTTGGTGTTGTCAAAGACACCTATAAGCTAGTACAGAGTAATCACTGGTAAAAGATTTGTGTAATAGAATAGAATTGAAGGAGACCTCCAATAGAATTGGAAAAGACCTCCAAAATCATCCAGTCCAACCTAAGGCAGCTATGGCTATTCAATCATTTTGTCCAGTTTTGCACACAAGCAGCACCTGCAGTGCCAGAAGGTTGTGATGCCCCCTGTCCAGTTTTGCTGCCTCTGTTTTAAAACAGATTTTAACAAACTGGGGAGACTTCATAGTAAAATAAGAAATGGCTTTTAGAAAGGTTCCCTTTGCCCTTGGAAATCTGTCACTCTAAGAGCTCCTTGAAATATTATGGTATTTTTTGCAGGTAAAGATTCTGGTCACCATGTCACTCTTGCATGCTTGTTTTTGTCCTCTTGTATGGTGTCATCCCCATGACACAGTAATAAATGGGGGTGGAATGGGGCATTTTTATTTAACTAACTACTAAGAGGCACGACAATAGGAATACTAAATATTTTATGTGCTGACTGTAGACCAAAGCCCTTTCAGATTGTTCTGAGTTGCAGTCACTTTATCCTAAGAAGGAATTTAATAGGTTGTCTCTGTTTGAGAGTGGTATATGCAGCATGCTGTTAGCCAAGGCCTGTGTCATGCTGAGTACTGTAGCTCTTTTGACCTTTGTGGGAGATCTTCAGTAGCACATAATCACTGTCCTTTTGGCCTTCAGTGATGTAACATAATGCACCTTTAAGGGGGGAAAAAAAAGTAGAAACATAATCATGAAGCTATTCTTATGAGCTTTGGAGGGATTGTAACTGTCTCAGCCACTGAGATACCTGTCCTGGGACAAGTGCTGTTTCAGTGCTGTGTGCTTGATTGAAACAATGAGTGTTGTTCCCTCCCTTTGCAAAACTCTGTGAAGTCTGGGGGTAGGAAACAGCATACAAGAGCTGTGTACTGTGGCCTGTTTGGTTATGGCATCAACTGGAAGACAAAGGGGCTTCTGTGTTTTCCTGGGTTTTTGTTAACCATTGATGTACATCTATATGCAGCTAAGAGTCCTCTGAGACCCTGAAATATTTGAAGTCTTGATGAACAGTCTAGATAGAGTAGAGCAGAATAGACCAGGTTGGAAGAGACCTTCAAGATCATTGTGTCCAACCCATCAACCAATCCAACCCATATAAACAACTAACCCATGGCACCAAGCACCCTATCAAGTCTCCTCCTGAACACCTCCAATGATGGTGACTCCACCACTTCCCTGGGCAGCACATTCCAATGGGCAATCACTCTTCTGTATAGAACTTCTTCCTAACCTCCAGCCTAAACCTCCCCTGGTGCAGCCTGAGACTGTGTCCTCTTGTTCTGGTGCTGGTTGCCTGGGAGAAGAGACCAACATCCACCTGTCTACAACCTCCCTTCAGGTAGTTGTAGAGAGCAATAAGGTCACCCCTGAGCCTCCTCTTCTCCAGGCTAAGCAACCCCGGCTCCACAGCCTCTCCTCATAGGGCTTGTGTTCCAAACCCCTCACCAACTTTGCCGCCTGTCCCTGGACACGCTCCAGCAGGTCAACATCCTTCCTAAACTGAGGAGCTCACAACTGGACACAGTACTCGAGGTGTGGCCTAACCGGTGCAGCATATATGATGTAGTAAAGCAAGCAATCAGGACAGGAGGTACAGAGAATTTCAGGGAGAAAATATTAAAGTCAGGTAGGTGCCTCCATCACAATTATCTGAAGACTGAGATGAGTTCTTAGGGAGTAAAACCACCCCCCAAACTTCTATTAAATTGCCTTGATCCTTCTGTAATACAAGTTCAGAATGATTCCAATGTAGGTGTTTCCCTGTCTATGCAATCAAACAGGATTAGGACTTTGTGAGCAGTAGGGAACTGAACTCTGCTGTTGCTGGTCAGCTCTGGTGAGACCCCACCTGGAGTACTGTGTCCAGTTCTGGAGCCCCTATTACAAGAGGGATCTGGAGGTGCTGGAAGGTGTCCAGAGAAGGGCCACAAGGATGATCAGAGGGCTGGAGCACCTCTCCTATGAGGACAGACTGAAGGAGTTGGGGCTGTTCAGTCTGCAGAAGAGAAGGCTCCCAGGTGACCTAATTGTGGCCTTCCAGTATCTGAAGGGGGCCACAGAAAGGTTGGGGAAGCACTTCTCAGGATCTCAGGTAGTGATAGGACTAGGGGGAATGGAATGAAGCTGGAGGTGGGGAGATTCAGGCTGGATGTGAGGAGGAAGTTCTTCACCATGAGAGTGGTGAAACCCTGGAATGTGTTGTCCAGGGAGGTGGTTGGGGCCCCATCCCTGGAGGTGTTTAAGACCAGGCAGGACGAGACTCTGGCCAGGCTGATCTAGTGTGGGGTGTCCCTGCCCATGGCAGGGGGGTTGGAACCAGATGATCCTTGTGGTCCCTTCCAACCCTGACTGATACTATGATCCTATGCTGGTCATTAGTTGCCGGCGTTGTTGTACTGTAAACGGCAGCAGGTTGCTTGCAGTTGTGTCAAGTAATTATTCCTGAGTATGCACACTTAATTATTTAACGCGTGAGAAGAGCTGTCAGCTTTTGCTGCTAGGTTTTTATTAGGTGATAAGAGGAATTCACAGCTTCAATAGCACTGTGCCTTTGAGAATCACATCAGTTCTGGTCATTAAGGATTGCATCCGATACAAAGGTGTTCAGGGAAAGACAAAGCAATTCCTCTAAGAGGGAGTTCAGAGCATTACTAGCCTGTAGATCTGATCAGAAAATGGCATCACGCTTTCCATACCGCTCTTAGCTCTAATTATTGAAGCAAGGAGGGGTTGGTGGTTTTTTTTATTGTACCTGTGAATGAAAATAGCTTTCAAAGAAGCTCGTAGGATTAAGAATCTCAAAGGAAAGGTTGCCTTCAAAGCGAGGCTTGCCCTCAAACCAAGTCTAACTAAAATAATGTTTAACTGCTTATTTTCAGTGGTTCAATGACAGGTTCAATGGCATACTCAGTCAAATAGTGCCTAACAGTCCATTTTTAGCACCCTATGTGCAATGTTCACCCCTTTTGCTGTGAGTGGCTCGCACTTAATTGTGATGTACCATTGAAGTTGGTGCCTTTTCCTAGTTAGGGCTTTATATTCTCCAGCACCCTCCTGGCAGAGGTTGGAGGAAGTAAAGGGATAATGGGGTTTGATTGCTGGTTTAATGGCTCACATTTAACGAGAAAGTTACAAAGCCATTCTGACATCTTCACTGCCTCTCTGCTTTTCCCTCCCTCAGTGCAGGCATCGGGAGGACTGGCTGCTTTATTGCAACTAGTGTCTGCTGCAAACAGCTGAAGAGCGAGGGCATAGTGGACATACTGCGAACAGCCTGCCAGCTACGGTTAGACAGGTAAGAAAGCCTGCTTCCTTTCCAGAAAGACAAAAATGCTTCTCCTTACATAAGGGGAAGGATTACCAAATGGAAAAAGGGGAGGAGGGTAAATGGAGGTGAAGACAGAACGTTCCTTGGAAGAAGTTGTCCTGTTCTACACGGTTCTGGCTTGTAATCTTTGCTATTTTATGAGCAGTAAACCTTTAATGAACAGCCCTAGAACTGAGCTGGATTCACAGCTGGCATCAAGATCTGCATCGCTGCAGGCTTTGCTGCAGCAAGGGCTGAGCTTTCGAGGAGTTGGCCCCATGTTCATACTGAAGCAAAGGCTCAAAGGTCTGCCTGCTGTACTTGAGTTCAGAGCCACAGACCATCACTTTGCTCCCAAGAGGAGTGAAAAAAAAAAAAGGCCTTGCTTACTTGGAGCTGTGAGCATTGTTGGGAGGGCATGGCTGCTTGGGACACTGCAGGGGGAGGGAGAGCATGTACAGTCTGGAGTGTTTGCAGACATATGAAAGGAGCTAAGAACATCTCCAGAAATTCAGTGGCTTCCAGTTAAGCGTTTCTTAACACACCACCTTGAGTTTGATTATGAAGTAAATAGACTTGAATTTTGCACCAGAGATGTTATTTTTCCTCTCCTGCTGTTTCCAAGTGCCATCAAAACATGTCTCAGTGCTCTCTCTAATGGTAATGATAAATGTAGTCGGGGGAAGAGATGTCACGAAAAACATACCAAAGATTTTTCTGGGAAGGAGAGGAAAAAAAAAAAAAGAGCCTCAACCCCACGCTGAACTTTTATTTCAGAGGAGAAATTATGCTCAGTGGGAGGCAGAAAATGAAATGCTTGCTGCCCTGCTGGGGCTCTGATAGACAGGGACCTGCAGGGGCTTGAGGGTTTGGCTATTTCAGTGGATTTCAGGCCAGATAAGGAAAGGGGTTTTTTGATAAGATAAAAGCAGAATCTGAATAGTGACTGTTGATTATCCATGGCCCACTGAAATAACTGGATGGGTCTGAAACAGCCTATCTCTGTGACTAATGTTACACAGGAATATAGCTATACAAATCAAGGTTGAAGTCACTTGCTTTCTAACGTGCTTGATGGAGAAGGCCAGTTAAAAATACTAGCTGTGCATGGAGGAGGGAACTGGCAGTCATGTGCAGAGGCTGAAACAGGAAGATCGCATTTAAAGGATGCAGTGGAGGGAAAGGAAGGCCTGCAGGGAACTCTTAGCTACTACATACCTCTTAGAAGTGGGATGGGATAGGAAAAAGCTGTTTTCATGTCCTGTAAGAAAGTACTCAAGATAGAAAGCAGTCAAGTCCCCATCCTTGCTACAGAAGAGCACGGTTCCTTCAAGGACTGAGACATGGGACTTGTAGCCTCTTGGAAGTCATGCTGCCACACACTGTGACTTTCACTAAATCCCCAAAGAGGCAACTATAGGAAGGAAGACTCCTGCTGTCTCTTCTTGTTTGGTGATTACTGGCTAGAGAAAATAGGGTAGGTGGGAGGGAAGGAGTCACCAAGGACGTAGGAAAAGAGGCTTGGATGCAGGCCAGAGCAGACACATAAAGGAATGCACCTCGCTGCTTCACAGCAGTAGAGAGGTTTACATTAGCTCTGAGAACCACCTTTGAGCTTGCTGTGAGGTTGAAGGCAATGAGTGGTTTTTTTTCTTTTCATTACCTCACAGATCCCTTGGAAAGATTCTGTGCCCTGAGTTTTTCACTGGTGGCCAACAGTTGGTCCTAAAATAACCTACTATGACTAAAGAGAGGAAGCAATCACTCGTGCATCCTTCCCACAGTGCTGAGATGTTTGCTGTCCTTTCCCACAGTGCAACTCAGATTTGTAAGGTTTTTGTGGCAAATTGGGGTGAAAACATCCGTTCTCTGTTCTGTGCCAAAGCCTGGACAGCAAGCACATATCATAGTGTGCATATGTGTGGGAAGGGGAGGAAGCCACCACATAGCAGGGATCCAGATGAAAAGGCAAATAATTTGCTGTGTTCTGAAACACGATGGCCAGCCTAGTGCTGCTGTTGCTACAACTTCAGGGTGCAGCCTCACTGTTAATGGAGCTGATGGGGAGCAATTGTCAGATATGACTAACGTTCCTTGTGTGTTATGGACTGACAGCAATACATTTCAGTGCTGTGTGCAGCACAGAGGGACTCAGAGAGATCAACTGCGAGCTGGTATTAAGTAGAGCAGAAAGGGAGGAGCTCTACTCAGCTGGGAAATAGTTTCTTTAGAACACAGTGTGTGTTTCCCACCTTTGCTTATTGATGTGAGGTTGGAGCATGGGTCCCTGCCCTTCCCTGCTCATTATGAAGTGTTATTTTGAGCAGCTGCTTAACAAAAGAACAGCAAGAGGCAGCAGGAGGAGGTTGTCTTGATCACTCATCTACCCCTTACTGGTATGATTACTGTGTGACCCAGAATTGTCACGCTGGACCCAACTGAAGAGGGCGGTCTCCAAGGACAGTGCTAGCAATCTGCTGGCTGGCTGGCTTGGAGGACACAACTTGTCATTCATTTGCTCTGGTGAAGGTTTCTGAGGGAGTTCAGTACACGTGCTCGTCCTCAGAGGGAAATGGTCTGGTTGGCTCTGGCCACCTGTGGGTTCCCATTTCAGTTCAGCTCCTAGCACTGTGTTCCTAGGAGCTGAATTCACCTGCATTCACCTTCTGTGAATTTGAGCCCCGGGGTTTAATTAGGATGTTAATGGCTTATCAACAGATTGTATCACTGTTGATGAGGCACTCTTAGTGGAATCTTAAATGCTGTTAAAAATCTGCTTAAAACGGACAACTTTATCCTTGTTCTTTTTGTTTCTTGCTGTCTCCTGCTGCAGTATTTGTGTGTTGATTAACAAGCTGCTTGCAGAAATAGGCAGAGTGTGGATACATGGGAAAGCAAACTGCCTCTGCTGCTGTTTGTATTCCCTTTCACGTTTGCAGTTTTGAGGAGAACAGCAAAAGCTGAAACAAAACAGATTTCTGTACTGGGAGGCTTTAAGTGATCAAGGTGTGCGTGGCAGTCAGTTCAAGTCAACAAATCTGACTTGTCTTTTGTTCAAGATCCATTGTCTTTTCCCAAACTCTGCTGGCCATCCTCTAGTTTCCTGGTGAACTTGCCAAATGCACAGCATGGGATGGCACAGAGGAAAGAACTCCCTCTCCAGAATGGGAAAGTTGTGTGCTGCATCGTGTGTCTGGGTTGGCCTGGCCCTCTGTAGTCCTGAACTCAGTCCCCAGAGCAGCTGTGAAGTCTGGGATGCACTACCTCACCTCTTTATTCCCCCTACTGCCATCTAGCCATCCAGAGCTTTAGGGTGACATTCCAAGGTGTTTGAAATGGTGCTTGGAATACAGGTGCTCTGTTAATCTGAGTGTACATGATGATGGTGTTGCCTTACTGGATGAGGGCCTCTGTCAAGAAAAGGTAAAGCTGACTCCAGTTCTGGCTTTGGCATAGATCTTTTGTGTGCAACACAAATTTTGTGTTAGCTGTGCCCTTTCCTCATATGTTTGCATGTAATAAGGCTGCTGTTTCCCTCCCCTTTTTTCTTTCCTTTTCAGGGGAGGAATGATCCAGACTTGTGAACAGTATCAATTTGTCCATCATGTCATGAGCTTGTATGGAAAACAGCTTTCTAAAGCAGCAGAAGAATAAGTGTTCATGATATCCCTAAAGGCTAAAACCAAGAGAACTTTTGACTGCATTCAGACACATTTCAGATCTGATAAGAGATACACGGTAACCTGGCTGTCTTAGCTGGAAAGGAAAAGATCCTATTTTACTTTGATATTGCTTTTCTGCTCTTGTTTGCATTGACATTTAAGAGCTAAGGTACACCTTGTCTTAAACATACGTGACAGGACGTAATCTTCACCAAAAAAACCCACAAAAGCTTATTTATACTGTAAATAAGAATAGTAGCTTCATTTGTTACAAAAGCAAGAAAAAAAGGAAGGGGAAAAAAAAACAACCAACCACACTACAATCCACTGTCTTCAGTTTGCTCTTTTTCACAGCTCATTGCTGATAGTATCCCAAATACAGTGTGAAACTTTTTGAATTGTCATGCTGTAATGTGCCGTACGTTGACTAAGCTTGAAAGTAACTTTTTGCCTCTTTCTGATTGTTTTTACCGATGAAATTACCGGATACTGTGTATAGAGTAAACCTTCTGAGCCTCTGCGTTGAAAGACTCAAGTAGACTCTCGTTGAAATGATGTGTCACGCATCATGGTTGCTTGGTGACTTTTTTCCTACAGCAGTCCGCCACCAGTGTTGCCAGAACCAAGCGGGGAGGGGAAATATTTCAGTCGTGTGAGTCAAATTCTTGCCTCCCAATTCTTACCAGCAGTGTGTACCCCAGGTATCATGACAGCTTGGTGGATCTGAGCTATAGCAGAAGCATAGAATGGCTTAGATTGGGAGGGACCTTAGGAGATCATCCACTCCAACCTGCAAGGTAATCTGAACAGGAATGTGTTCATACTTTAGCTTTTCTTTGTCAGTGTTCTGGCACCTCAGCCTGCAACCAGCTTTGCTATTTGCCTGGTTTCTGTTCTTACGTAGTCAGGCCACAATCTGAACACAATCTCCTCTGAAATTCCTCTGAATCAGGTGAGGAATTTTGTGGGTTGAATCCATGTTGGTTAAAAGATTTAATCATAAAATAACTTGCTGAGTGAATTTAAACTTGTTTCAAAGCTTGGAGGGTGCACAGTGCTTATTAAAATGAACACAAATCCTGTAGGTAGCTCTAAAAAAAACCTTAATCTGAACACCTTGGCTGCTTCTTGGTAAATGTGCCCTCATCCCAAATTTAGACAGTCATTCTCCCATTCTAATCACTAGTCCAGTGACACAGGCTGCTGCCCATGCTTTTCTTTGTAGACCTCAATCAGGCTGTGAAGACTGGTTTGTGCTTAATGCTTAGAGGTAAGCACATGTTTAAGTGCTTTATTGAGCAGAGAAAAATGGAGGTACACAGGACTCTCGACATGGAAGATAAGTGTTTTGTGAATAGAAGCTGTAATGATCTACTAAAAATATTTTTGCTTCTCTTTATTTGTAACAATAACCCAAACCCACTGCTTTTATTGGTGCAGGAGATTCTGAGAATTGACTGCACTTCCTAATCAGGAGAAGGTAAAGCAGCTCTCAGAACAATAAGGGCTGATCCTGCTCCCACTGAGGTTTTGCCATTGACGTCAGTAGGTGCAGGGTAGGGCCTGAAATGTTATGCCTACAAATTCATCACTGTGGGGAAAGTTTCCCAGTATTTCAGTACACATCCTTTGTGTTTATTCTGTATCCATGAACCTGTAAAATTCCTGTCAGCAGGGTTTGCATGAACGTGTGGCAAAACGTGTTATCTTTGAACCACTTGATTTTATTGCTGTATTTAAAATATTTCCTTCAGTGAGAAGCTGGCAGGAAGAACTGGCATTCTTTTTACAAATACTGGTGGTAGTCATTAAATAGAGCAATAAACTTAAGCTTTTGAGCATAACATGACTGTTAGTTTTATGTAAACCTTGCTAGCTGTATTCTCCCCACTGCTACTGGCTCTTTTGAAGGGGTAACGCTATTCCACCTAAGCACTCCTTAGAAGTAACAAAGGCACCACTGATGTTCTGAAAAACATTGTAAGTGGATCTCCTTATAAATGTTTTCAGCTGTTCAGTGCCCTTCAGTGTCAAAACTGACTCAGTGAATAAAATTTCTTGTTCTGTCATCAGCTTCCTGTGCATCTGCTAAAGAATATTTCATGACGATGAGTGGAAATGTGCATACAGGAGCAAAGTTCAATGAGTAAGTTTCCTCCTGGAGAAGGAGACTTCATAGAGGAGATTTGGTTTATGACAAACAAGATCTAAAGGGCTGTAAGCCACTGACTTTGAGGTCCTTGCACACCTCAGCAAGTATTAGTTGACAATGCTGCACTGATTTGAGAAGTGAATGATTTATACTGATGAAGGAAATCTAACCTGCTGTCCACTCCTGTTCTGCATCTATGGAATATCCTGGGAGAGTGGTCATTGATCAGACTGGTTTGTATCAATTCACTGGTACAAAGCAAATGTCAGCCTAGTTGTATAAGCTGTTGCCATCTCACACCAGGTAAGAGCATGCCACTTGATCAGGCTCCAAATATTCAAATCCCTCTTGAAACATTATTGTGTCTAACAGATTTGGAGCTAATCCTCCTATTTGCTCTTTGGCCTTACAATAATTAATGTATTTTTTTCTCTCTCTTAAAAAAAAGGTAGAATTTGAGGTCTGAAGGACCTGGTATCAGCTGTTCTGATCTGAGGTAGTCTTAAGAAGTGCTTAGGATTAGCAGAAATGAGCTCTGGCCATGCAGAGGCACTTTTGATTAGTAGAGCTGCAGCTTCAGTAATCAGCAGATTTGAAACTGAGCTGACAATAGGAACTAAGCTATGTCTTACTAGCCTTCTCTTCTTACTGGAGACTCTTTTCTCTCTTAAAACACAATTCCTAGCACATTGCCCAGGCCTCTTGCTTCCAGAAACTACAGCATTGATACCTGCAACACAGTTGTTTCCCAGAGGACTGATTTTTCTCTCTCCAGGTAAGTTAGCACATAACAAACTTGAGATTTGTTTTATTTAGAACCAACTGTGATGTCTTCTGTTTCACAAGATGATTCACACTTGGTGAACAGGACAGAGCCTAGTTCAGTGCCCCACTTGTCCATGCTGGTCATTTGGTCCATGGCCATCCCAACTAAAGCAGTGTTACCTTGTTTGCTTCTGCCAGAGTAACAGACTAATGGCAAGATACAGAGTTATGTAAAAACAAAAACAGATTGCACTTGAGGAGAACAACTGTCCCCACGTGTCTGACTCTTAAGGATGATGGTAAGGATGACTTGGTGTAATTATTCTGAGACATCAACTACCTAGCACTTGTGTACAGTAGAATGTCACACAGACTTGCAAACAAGAGTTGCTTGCTAACAATTCTGGTTGCTTTCTCTACAGTTAGTCTGCTTAACCTGTGAATTTGCAGTTGCTAAAGGACCTCAGACTGAAGAGATCACTAAACAGGACCTGGGTTCCTGTCGCTCCCTGCTGTCTCTGCAGTAGAGGAACCATGCAGCTTCCACCCAGGTGGTCTTAGTGCAGATCTGTCGATTGGTGAGTTGGCAGGTTTTAGAAGTGGACTGGCATTGTTATTTTTGATGCAGTCTTTCCCTGGAAACTGTTTTAAACAAAGGGAGATGGTAAATTTACAATTTGATAATCATAACTGTGACTCTGGTTTTATACATGAAACATGCTTTATATATTTGCTAGGGAGAAAGCCCCCACCTTTTGGTGAGATACACTGGGTGATAACCTTGCTTCTTCTGCCAAATCTGTAAATGCATATTTGCATCAAATATGTGAGAGTGACTGTCAGCTTGGGCAGCTCAAGAGTCTTGCAACAAAAAGGATTGCTCCATTCAAAAGCACAGAAGAAATATGTGAATGAAATCAGCATTTGCAGCTTTGTGTGTAGGGGACAGGCAGTCAAAGAACCACATGCTGTATACAACACAAGCATTGAGTTGTAGTGTCTCAAAGCAAATTTCACATATTCACAAAGAGGAGAATTCCTTCTGCTGTACACTAGGAACAAACAGAGTACTGGTACAGATCAGGCTCTAGCACCTGAATACAACAGATGCCACATTCTTGTGGCATGATGTGAAAGTCACAGAAGGGGCTACAATTAACTTTGGTGCAGAAGACCTACCCAAGCCTATCTGCCGTGTCATCTCCAGCAGGCAGCAGTGTCAGGTTTAGTCAGTTGGTAGCAAAACTGAATGCAAAGAAAGGCTAAATTACTTACTCAAAATTAAAAGCCAAGTTGGCACCAGAGCTGGCAGTCTGGCTCAGAGCATTTAAGAAGATAAAGCTTAAAGAGTCTGGCAAAGGGCTCAGGTGTTGTGGTTTCTTTCTTCCTGTTGGACCGCAATAATCAACTTCTGTGTGCTCTGTTGCTTCTTCATCTCTTATCTGCTTATTGCTTCTTAGGCTTAAAACAGAGTTAGAGAAGTATTGCATTAGTTTTAATCAAATATGTTGATAGGCAGTATGTTCCTGGGATCATCTCTTCCCTTGGAGACAGCCTGTCTTGCTAGACAGTGGCTGCTAAGTGGCTACTTTCCTCTGAAAAGGCTAAGGCGACAGTTTTCTCCGGGGATCGGGGGAAAACATCCTTCATAGATCCTTTTGTTCTTTCTCCTTCACATGTTTAGCCTGTTTGCCTCTGAAGTGGACATAAGGAAGAGTGTCAGGAATTAAGTCAAAACTAGTAAGGCACAACAGAAACTTCCTCTTCTAAATTAGCTTTGACTCTTTTTGTCTCAAGGAAAACCACTACATCCACTGTATCTTTACAGTCTTCAGGACACTGTGATGAATATGGAGGGCAAACACTGAAGCATCACAAAGGTCAGGGTAACAAAGAGATCATTCAGAGTAACTTTTCCTCTATGCATGGCATTGGGGCCAGGCTTATGGATCCAAACCTAAGGATCTTCTCATTCATATGCAGTGGTTTTCCCCCACAGCAGTGTGTGTGCACGTGTGTGCGTACTCACATGCCCACTCAGTGTGCCACAGTAGCTGGTGTAGGAACAGATCAGGAGGGAGGATTCATGAGCACTGTGAAATGAACATGGAAAGAGACTGCCTAGTTTTTGAGTCAGTTTGGGTAGGTGGGAGGAATTGGATTGGGTTGGCAGTGTTTTGTTTTTCTTGGGGGAAACGTGCCCAGATCCCAGGTTTCTCTCTATCTGCGTTGGGCTCTTGTTCCTGAATTAGAATGTTGTAGAGGTAAGTGAAGGCTGGTTGGTTGACAGATTTGTTAGGCAAGCAATAAGTAATACCTTATCCACTTTACAGCATGACCAATCCTATTTCCACACATTCCTGGTTTGATAAATGCAGCTCTGTTAGTAAGAAGAGCAGAGAAGGGAGCACAGAGCTTTTGTTACTGGAACCCTTCTTTAGCCTGTGATCTATGGCATGTGGTTTGTTGGGGGGTTATTGCTGCCTACCTATGGTGTATTTTGTTCACTGGAAGAATTGGCAATGTTTCAACCTCTGTGTATTTTTTTTTAATTCATTTTTGTAACATTTTCTGACCCTTTTCTTTCTCTCCTAGACTAGCAGAAATCATCTTAAAATCATCAGGAAAGGTGGTATGTTCCTGAGGAAAGGACGAGGGGTTGGGCTTTGCCATTGCTTTTTTCCAGACTTTACCCCTAGAATTCCTCTCAGCCCCTGGAAGTTGGTTAGATTTTGATGTTCTTAGACTTCCTAAGTTCATGTGTTTTGCAGTGTGTAATTCAGGTGTCCCCTGCCCTAGACTTCCTTTTTGTTCAAATTTAACACAAATACAGAATAGATAATAGCTGTCTGTTCCAAACAAATCAAATGCAGTCAGTTCAAAGAAGCAGCTCATTGTTTCTGGTTCAGCCTTCATTGCAAGCAAGATAGGTAGTTTGTGTCCTTCAGAATGGATAGACCTGTACACACATAAAGTGTCCTCTTGTACCCACACTATTTCAACACTGCTGCTCTGAACACTAGTAAAGTAAAAGAGAAATACACAGCCTGAGATGTGTAATCCCTTCTCTTCTTGAGAAGTACCTTGCTCATTGTGAATGAAATCCTTCTCTGTATGAAGAGGGGTGACAGAATCTCAGGCTCCTTAAATGAGTAGAACAGAACTGATGAAATAAGGACCTCTCAATTCTGAAGTTGTGGACTGGTTTTCTTAAGAGTCTGGCCCCTGTTTGAGTGACTGAATCAACTGGCTGGACTTGGAAATGGTGAAAACTTCTATCTCTGTAACAAAAGAAACCAAACAAAGCCAAAGCCTGGTTGTTTCACTGAGGTGTGCAAGGAGCACTGGGGAGTGACTTAAACACCAAAGTAGGATTTGTTCATTGTTTAACTATTTGAAACCTGGACCCATGCATTTTGTTCTTAAGATGAAAAACAAGACTGCTGAATTGTTCAATAGTCTGATCAACATTTTGGAATGGTTTCACAATTAACCACAGAAGTATACTCTTTTTAGCCTCACCTGGAAGTTTTATCATCCTTGTTGTTCCAAGAATGGGAAAGTGCTGAAGCCTCTCTGAAGGATGTAACAAACACAGCCCACAAGAGGCCACTATTTGTTTAAGTTTTGAACTACCCACAGACCGATTTGTCCAGGCTAAGGGACCCAGGCATCTTCCTAGGATTGCAACAGTCTGCAGGACTTGTGTCAGCTGAAGGACACCGAAGGTCAGTAATGGTCTTGAAAGCTCCAGTCTCCTAGTAGGAGTGATCAGGACCTTAGCAACTAGAAAAGGTAAAGTATACATAAACATATTCTCAAGATGTCCTGATGCTTTGAGTTCTGTGGCTGTGGGCAGGCATGGTAGAAATAGGCTGTCTGAGAGCAGTAGCTTTAGTCCCTTGTCTGCTTTGCTTTTCCTTCCCTTTCCAAGAAATGAACCTTGTGAAGCATCACTCTGAGCTATAACTCCCTGAGACACCTAAAACCAGGAGTAAGATCTGAGAAAAGTACTTAGGCAGTATTCAGTTACCTACAAAACAATTAGTCAGATGTGTCCAAGTCTGTCTTCTGTGACTGAAACTGAACTTACTTGCACCAAGTCTTTGTTGCAGGTACTTGAGTGGTGGTGACAGCCTGTTCTTGAGGTCTGGTTTGCCTTGTACATGGGTGCTCATTGTTAATAACAGCCATAGTGAATACACTGTGGTAGCCACACTGCATGTGATGAGTGAAGTTCATCTCTGCAGAGTGCCCATGGCTCGATTCATGGTGCATCTGTGTTCCTAAGCACAGAAGCTTATCTGATTATCATTTTGTTTTCTTTCTTTCCCACAACTGAGAGATGGGCAGGTCAAGTTGTGGTGAAAAGCAGTAACAGACAATGTGATATGCTTCAAGTGCAGCCTTTTGGGCCTCTGGAAGTTGGCTCCAGCCTCATCCAGTTTCCTATTGTACAGAATACTTGCTGTGCATCACCCATGTGAACGGGAAAGGCCTGGGCACCTCTTATGGCTGACAAAGTGTTATGCTAGGAGTAAGAGGTAATCGTTGTTCTCAGATACATGAGGTTCTACGTACAGTGTCAGCATCTGCAGGCAAACAGTTGAGAGTCACAATTGGGATGTTGGTGGGCCAAACTGTGACCTACTTTCTTTTCTTCTGTCTTTGCAATACTCATGATTCATTGGCCTTTTTTGGCTCAAACTGAAATCTAACATTATACAAGTCAAAAACCAACCCACCATTACCAGAGCCCCCATGTGAAAACACCTTTCAGGAGATAGCAGACTTCAGTTTGAAGCCTAGCTATTACACATAATAAGCCAAATTCTTCACTTGACGTCAGTGTGGCAGACGTGTGAGTCACTGCTGAATTTGGACCAGGTTTAGTGGGGAAAAGGGGAATGATAAAATGCACCTTGGTGCTGTATTTTTATTGGGACTGAACTTTGCTGATATGGGGCTTGAGAGTGAGTGGATGGGCCCAGGCATAAACTGATCTGTTTTCATCTACATATGCTCCCACAAACAGCCAAACGTGTGCCTGCTGTTTGAAAGAAACTCAAGCACATTATATACAGCAAAGTAAAAGTGGTGCTGCCCACCTGCCTTACCTTTTATTGCAGTAGGTCCATCTCTTAAAGATAAGCTTTGCCATAGGTACTATTTTTTAAGTATAATACTCCTTTGCTGTTGTTAAAGCCCTTACCAGGGCTTGGGCACAGGCTGTTTGGTAGTGCAGTAGGTCCCTTACTGAATCCAAATAGTGCTCCTGTGCCAGGCACTGCAGCACTCTTGACAAGTAATGCAGGAAGATGTAGTCTTTCAGCTTGCCAGATGGTTCCAGGTATGCTTGTAGATGTCATCTGCAGTTGCCTGAAACCTACTACTTAAAATGATCTACAGTAAAGGAGGGGGGGGGGGGGGAAAAGCAGAACTAAGAGGAGATGAACAGAAAAGCAGTGTGGCTGTTGGTAAGAGCTCTGTAGGAGTACGTGCAACTTTTACTGAGCATTATGAACTGTAGTTAGCTTCATTTCCACTGAAGCTGAAGGAAGGAATTGATCTTTCTGCTACCATTCAAGAAAGAAATCAAAATTGCTTCTCCGACATCTTGCTATTTAGTGTAGGAAATTGGAGATCAGGAATTAAAAATAACAGACAATGTTTTTTTCTTTTCAGTGTTTTAACAGCTGGGTCCCTAACTCCTGACAGAACTGAAACCACTGGAAGTCAGACAGCAGTCTTTGAAATCTGCCTAGCAGATTTCCTGTGCAAAACTTCACATAGGAGTTCAATAGGAAAGAGCTGAAGAGGGATGGTAATTCTGAAATGATCACATCTGATGGTGGATTGGCTTGCACTGAGGAAACTTAGGGTTTGCAGCCCAGTGACTGGAAAGCACTCAGTGTTGAGACTAGAGATTAGTGCAGAACACTCCACTCTTCATTGATCAAAAGTAATGCAAGATAAGCATCTTTGGGCAGTGGGCAGATCAAACACAAGAGAGCAGGGTTTAAGCTGTAAAATCCACAGAGTAAAACACAAACCCCTAGAGCTTGGTCTGAGAAGAATGGAAGCTGCAGTCTCAATTAGACAAGCAGAGGAGCATCAGAACATCTCTTTCACACTGCAAGTTCCAAACTTGCATAGCAGCCCCTGTTATATCCTGCAAAGGCAAAGCCATCTGGTTTGATTTATAAGTTGCTTCCATGTATGTGCCATTTCTTTCTTGCCATCCCCTTTCCCAGGGGTTTCAAGTCAATTTATCAGCAATCTCAAGAACACCGAAGTGAAAGAGAAGGGAAATGCTTGTCTGGAGTGTATGCTGACTTCTGAGGATGTCACTCTGAGGGGAATGAAGAATGAACAAATGACTGAGAGGTCTCCTGAGTACACCATGAAGAAAAGAGCAGAGCTTACAATTAATGCTGCTGAGCAGAGTGCCTCAGGAAATGGCACAGTCATCCTAGGTGATGTAAGGCAGAGACCCCAGCAAACAGTACAGCAGTGGCAGCGTGACTGGAAGGTAAGTGTGAATGGCTCAAGAGAGGAAGAGGAATGGCAGCTTTTATGTTGTTGTTTAGTGAACTCTGCAGAGGAGCAGTGCTGCCTTGCTGTAACAGCTAGGAAACTGATGTGCAGGCTATTTATTAGTATGGAATAAGCCCTCAGTCTGCACCTTCTCTTGGTAGCATGCTGTGTAGAGCAGTAGAAGCATAAGGCAGTAGATCTGCCATTTAAGTCCTTGCATGTGTCACCTTAACCAGCCTGGTACAGTGTACTGTAATTTTAATCAAGGTTGCCCTAATGAATTCTTACCCTGATTCTTTTAAAGCAACCCATGGGATGCTTGACTGCATTCTGCTGAGGACCAGCAGCACAACATGCAGCTTGTGAATATTTAATACCACACTTGTTTGGTGAATTAATTTTGCAAGTAGCATTATTGATGGGGTAAACTTAAGTCAGGGATCTTTACAGAAAGCCACAAGCTGTTAAGAGGAGGAAGAGAAGTTGGAAAGCTTAGCTTCAAGTTCTCAACATCAGTTGGAGAAGAATTTCAAATTTTGATGTGGATTTTAGTATTTCAGATCACTTCTTTCTATGCTTTGAACTATGCCCAGGTGCCTTCCAAGAAAAGGGCAGCATTTTAGGACCATTCTAAAGTGGAGTGCATGAACAGAGGATAAAACGGCACTAGTGTGTCCTTCACAGGCTCTGGATGAGGTGAATATTCAGTTGGTAGGACAGTACAAAGGAAACTTCAGGGGCTAAAAGAAGCTCAGCTGTGAGGTCAGGCAGTATTTCCCACATGGAAGATTGATCTGCCCTAATGCCCACCCCTGTCTCTCTGAGGCTGGGCTCTTCCTAACAGTGTTGCATTTTCTGTCAGATGATGCCCACGAACCTTACTCTGGTGTGCAGACTTGGGGGGAGGTCACTCCATTAGTTGCATTTTGGCCAGGTATTTGTCTTTGTTTTTCCAAAACAGACCAAAAAGGATCAGTTTCTTGGTGGCATCCACAGCCCTTGGCAGGGCTTTCCAGTTGTGCAGCCAGCTGAGGATTCTGTGGCCAGGGTTTGAGCTGTGGTTCCTGGAGGAGATGGGTACTAGCTGTGGTATGTGAGTGCCCTCTGCGGGCAATGGCCAGGATGGTCTGAAGGAGACAGTGTGGGTCAGGGACCTTCTCTAGTCACTCTTCTGGGACAAAAGCCACTTCTGTGGCATAGGTACCCTGGAAAGCCATGTCTGAAATGCTTCTGACTCCTGCACATTCTGGAATTGCAGTTTGGTGCCTTAGTTATCGATTCAGCTTTCCCCATGCAGAGTTCAGGTTCAGCTACAGATACTACATAGGCAGCAGAGGAAGCATCCAGCTGGTTTGATAGCTCCTCTGGAGCAGCGCCAAGAGGCTTTGTTCTGCTTCAGCTTTTGGGTTCCTGTAGCTGCATTCCCTCCAATGAACACAAATAAAGAAGGACAAAATCTCCTTAGGAGCAGCCTTTCTTCAATGCCCTTTGTTCCCAGGATGTCCAATTTACAGGGCTGTTTTCATCCTGCAGGCCTGTCCATTTGGGTAGGAAGCTTTCCTGCCACTGCATACCTCCCTGGTGTTTGAAGTGCTCAGCTGACAATCACTCTGCAGTTTTTCTGCTCACATCCTTCTACTGGAATTTCTTCCAGAGATATTTGCAGCCATGAAGGGTATGTGTGAGATGTTCATGTTCTAACTGGGGATTCTACCAAGCTCTGTGTTATCCTGAATGATGCAAAAGTGGAAGGAATATGGCCTAAGGGAGGCAAATATGCGAAATACCCATGGTGTCCTCAGTACAGTGGAAGGCTGCAAAACTCAGGTGGAAGATTTTCTCCAAAAGCTACTATGGGACATGGCTTGGCAGTAAGAAAGGGCTTTTGACTAAGGACAGGTGGAGAAATCAGACAAGAACAGATCCAATCTTTCCCAGTCTGATACAGCCTCACTCTTACTAAGTTTTGGCTTGAGATCCCAACTTCTTCAACATTTTCTTTCCCAGTCTCCTGTAAAAGATGCCTTCACACCTGCTAAGCCACTTTCTCAGCCTGTAGCCTCTCAGTCTTTCCCACAAGGTTGGCTTCTCACCACCCACCCTTCTCCCTTTCCCAGTCTCTGATTTTCAGAGTAATCAGTAAATGTATCCTTTTCATGCTAGTGCATGCCCTTGGATGCATGCTGTGTGGCACATCTAGGCAGATGGCAGATCGCTCTGTCCACCCAGTGCTGAACTTGTTTTGTCCAGAGATCACAGAGCAATTTACCAGAGTAGGAGCCAGAAATCCTGAGCGCTTAGTCATCTTAGAGCAGGTAACTCTGATCAGAGGGTTCAGAGACAGGGCTAGAGAGGGTGTTTGTTACAGTATGGGTTGTTTATTGCTTCAGCAGGGAGCCAAGAACAAGCTCATCATTGGCAGCAGAGAGGAGTACGGAATGAAGTGAACGTGCAGAGCCAAGGAGGCAGAGAATGGAGCAACAGTTGCTTTTGGAGGTAGCCACCCCATCGCTGTACTGCTCTTCACTAGGTGTACATGAATACTTGCACAATGGGTGCTCCACCAGGTCTCCCTACCTGGACCTGTACCATTTTAGAGGCTTACCTATGTGCGTGGGCAAAACCTCTTCTTTCTGCTTTGCTCCTTGAGGGGAGAAAACTGAACAGTCGTACTGGCTGATTTTAGGTGACTAAGCAGAGGTTTGTGTTCATAAATCAGCAGAGCCTTTCCTTCAAACATCGTTGTCAGGAGCAACCAGCACACCACCTTCTCTGGAGCTGCACACAGATTAAGTGTGTGTTACTGAGCTCCTGGCGGGCAGATGGCGCTGCCTGGGCTCTAGGGCTGCCTGCTGCATGCAGCAGCCTCTCAGAGGCTGTGGAACCAGGGCAAGGGGAGAGACCCTGCAGTGAGGGTGGTGCATCTGCAACACTCAGTACTGATCGTACCTGTGTTGCAGTAAAACCCATCCACAGCAACGTTTTGGTATAGGGAGAGATGATTTTCCTGCATTCAGAGCTAATTTTAATGCCCTTCTGTAGCATATACATTGCATGTGAATAAAACACCAAGTATGTCAGGAAACCTGGTGGGTTTTCCTTCTTATGTGTAGGATATCTTTATCATTTCCCCATATTACTCTGTAACAAATGAGGGAGCATTTTGTTTACGAGCAGTCCCTAACTTTGATCCTACTACCTTTACCATGAAAATAGATATCTATATCCCAGTGTGACCTTAGAGAAGAACAGCACAAAGGGCTGATGTTTCCTCTTGTGCCTTGCAAAACTGAGAAACTACCTGGAATCAAACCTCCAGGCCCTAGGGAAATGAGCAGCTTACTGTTTCCCAGAGATCCTTCTTTTTCTGCAGAGATGAACAACTGAAGGAGAGCAGGCAGCTCCCTGTACAGGAAACAGAGCTTAATTAACTGAATCAAAGCATGCTGGAGATGTTGAGTGCCCCTGAGGACTTCCACAAAATACAGAATTCTTATAATGAAAACATGGAGTGTACGAAGGGCCCTGCTTTGGACTGTCTCTTCTGGGAGCTCTCAGACACAGGAAAGCTGTCAAGCTATATTTATAACTTTCAAATGTCTTCTGTTCTTTCCAGATTCTTCTGTGATTGAAGAACCTGTCCTCAAGCTTCTTGCTATATACAGTGTTACTGTGAAGACTAAGCATGCAGCAAGCATCAAGGTTCCTCTCAAGGCAAAGCCAGTGCCCAAAGATGGTGTTGAAGTGACAGAGGAAGAGAGAGTGGTGAGGGAGGAAGCCAGTGACTGTATCACAATCAAAACCTGGGTGAAAGAAGACAGTGGAGCCGTCTTGCTGAATCTGAAAAATCACTGTGGCTCAGCCTCTGACAATCCTTACCTCAGCTTCACTGGTAGGTCCTCAATTAATCACTTTATAACAGGATAAACACTGCCAGATGTGTTTGATTACTGACACTGTAATTTGGACTTACTCTTTCAACAATTTGAGGTGGATCAGAGTTATCAAGTGATTCAAACCAGTTCAGTTTTGCTCTAATCTACACTAGTTTACACTGTGAGAGAGGATATGATACTCTAAATAATAGCCTCCCATGTCACTCTAGTCAGCTGCTCACACTGCAGACAATCCAAATCCCCCACAGGGAAAAGCAGAGCTCCTGCAACACAGAGAGAAAATGTAAAATGAGATGTAAAGCACCCAAAGGCAATGAAGGAAAGCAGGTGACTCACTTCGTCATTGAGAGGAGGATGGCTGGAGGAAAAATTGTGGATCAAAATAGGGGTGGCAGAAAGCACATTTGCTATGGAAAAGGAGGAGGAAAGGAAAGCCTTGTAATTCAGAATGCATACCATCAACTCTGAGGGCCTTGCTGAACCCCTGGAAACAGAAGAAGGTTTTCCTGGAGAACCTGTAAGCCAGCTGGTTTTAATCTGGTTTTGCAGTCCAGCTTCCTATCATTCTTGTCCTTTTCCCCCATGTTAGTCCCCAGATGAACACTATCCTGTGTGCTTCAGGGGGCAAATTCAAAGGACAAAACTGCTTTTTGCTCAGGCTGACAACCAGAATCACACAAATACCCAGGTCCTGTTCACTGCAAGTGTTTGTGGGCACAGAAACCCCTTGGTGAGGACCAGCCACAAGAGAGGGCTGACTAACACTGTTCTAGTGTGAGTTACATAAGCTTAGATACAGCAGAGATGAAAAGTGGCTTTCTCTGGAAAATATTGTGGGGGAGGAGAGAAGCTAATTTAAAAGGGAATGCTTAAAAACATTTGTTTTGCAGCCAAAAAATAAATTATGTCAGCCAAGAACTAACTTGGTTGGAAAACACTGCCAAGCTATCTTCTAGGAGTTATCGTTTGGGTACCTCCTGTCTCTCTTTCTCCTTGATGGAGTGAGATCCCCAGTGAAAGGGGATTTGCACTCCCCTTTCCCCAAGACCAGAGTGTACCACAGAAGATACAGTGCAAAGAGCAAGTCTGGCCTGTTGAAACATTTCAGAAAGGAAATCAGCAACTTGAAGTAATATATGTTGGGGGGGGGGGGTGGGGGGTGTTTAATCTAAAATTCATCTTTCTGTCCAAACTTCCTATGCATTAGGGAGGGTATTTCCGAGCTGCTCTGCAATGCATTGCAGAAAGAGCAGAGTAAGCACAAAGTTTAAATATTCCAACAGTTGAAATGACAAAGGGAAGTAGATGGCAAAGAAATAGCCTTTAGAGAAAGGTTGTGGCCATGGATAAACCCAGGCATACAAGTTACCCTCCTCAGCTTCTTGCTCTACACAGGTGCATGTGGATGTTTATGTACCACATAACACAGACACACAATTTTGGGTCAATGAATTCTGATGGTGCTGTGCTAATTGGATTTTCTTCTATGTAGGTCCTCTGAGACATATCTCAGTATCAAGTTGTAGATGTTCCATCACTTGGAACTCCCCAGCCCAGGATGAAGGCTCCCCAGTGCAAGATTGCATCACAGAAGAAAGAGAAGGGCAGCAATCTTTGCATCCCAGTCATCAAGGAGCCAGTCCAAGGTGATACCAAGATTATCATCTGGGTTTTGTAGACAGCATGAGATTTAGATAAACTTTGAATGAAAACTGGAGTATTGATTAATCAAGGAACATCTCATCATCACATCTAGCAAGGTGCACACTTTGACACATGCTGTTCAACGTGAGATTTTCAACCCTCAACCGGAAAAGGCTTGATACCCACGAGCGACAATCAGCACCTCTGAAAGCCACACCTATGGGTTTGGGTGCCTAATTTCTAGCATCTTTGTTTTATGTTTCTCTCTACCTAAACTTGACTTAGACCAGAACTGCATTAAACAAGTGACTGATGTTGTTGTCTTCCTCAGATAGCAACCATATGATCCCTGCTTAGCACAGCTTGTGTAACACATGGGAGTGTTCCTATCAGCAGCAGCAGCTGACTGACGAGACTTCTGCTTTTCTTCTTCTGTTAATATTTTGGTTCTTTCTTGGATTCTTTCCTCTGTCTCATTCAAAATGTTGGACTTGGATGTTAATTAATCTACAATCAATCATGCTATCCAAAAATATCCTCCTCTAGGCACCAACATTACTCGTGGTAAACAACGGAAACACTTTTTAGGGCAAATGATTCAATTCCTGAGGTTTGGGTTGGTTTTGTGGGGGGTGTTTTGTTTCCAAATTGAATGGAGGTTTAACCTTGCTTCCCCTAGTCTGGGGAAGGCTTGCCCACTCTGAGTTTGTTACATCATAAGAAATCCCACTGAGGTCAGTGGAGCAAGACAGAAAGATGTTTATTCTTACATGCTGGGGAAAAACTCAGGCTAAAGGCTATATACAAATGATAGCAATCCATTTTTCCCCTCACGTACATTCAAATTCCATCTTCTCTTTAGGGAAAGAAAATTGAAAATGGAGCAGGCCTCTAGGAGAAGTAAAGGTTAGACCTAGCTAAGGTGCTGCCTGAACCTCTGAAATGTATATTTCACAGTCTCAAGCTGAGACAGGGGAGGTTTAGGCTGGATATTAGGAAGAAGTTCTTCATAGAAAGAGTGATTGACCATTGGAATGTGCTGCCCAGGGAGGTGGTGGAGTCACCATCACTGGAGGTGTTCAAGAGGAGACTGGATGAGGCACTTGGTGCCATGGTTTAGTTGATAAGATGGTGTTGGGTGATAAGTTAGACTTGATCTCTGAGGTCTTTTCCAACCTGGTTAATTTCATTCTGTTCTCCATCAGTCTATGAGCTGATAGTTGTTCTTGGTTTATCTCAGTCGAAAAGCGATAAAATAAAAGAGAATAAAATTCATGACCACTTGGGAAGACACTTAAGAGTGATTAGAGAGTTATGTAATTGTGATGTGTTGTGTAATTGTGATGTGTGTGTCTCTAGGTACCAGATTCCAATGGGGCAGCTTTCTGGAAGATACAAAATGACTTCTGTGTGATAGCTGTGAATGGTGCAGGCCCTGGACTTCTCAGCATGCCCTCAACCTCTCACTGCAAAGGATCTCAGCAGTAAGTTTCCTTTGCTCTTTAGTGTCCAGTTTTCCTGCACTTGTATGTGATGACCAGGTGGATGCATTTATGACTGACATCTGAGGAAATCTGGCTCAATGGACTGCTTTGTGTTTACAGCTCAACTGAAGATTAGGAAAGGCCTCAATGCTGTTGGCTATAAATGTAATTCTAATTTAAGTGCCTGTAAGTGTGACATGATTCATTTAAAATGTGTAGCTATTAAGATAAGGACACAGGATGAGGTGTCCACCCTGGGGAGACTGAGCATATGCAAACAACAGAGACTATCATAGTATCAGTCAGGGTTGGAAGGGACCACAAGGATCATCTAGTTCCAACCCCCCTGCCAGGATAAAGGCCCTCACAGGTGTAGATGCTTCTAGTACTTAATGTTCAAATCTAAGTTGCCAAATGTTCAACTCTAAAGGCCCTAAAAGTATGACAAAATTTATGTCACAATGTTCCTTTCCCCAGTCCCCCATCAAAGCTTTTACAAGAAGAGAAAACTTCTGTGGAATTCATGCAAGTTGCTTACACATTGGTTTTATTTTCACACTGGATCTTTATTAGTAAAGAATCTGGAGGTCAAAACCACAGACAAACTCCAAAGGATTACAGTAGCCTCAGAGATGCTGACATAGGCAGATTTGTGCCAGTTATAGGGAATGTTAACTCTTACACAACCAGATAACTGAAGCATTTTAAAAACAAAAGGCTATCAGAGACCAGCAATAAACAGCTCAAATTGTTGATGAGATCTTGCAATAGATACAGGAGTGAGCTTTAGTAGCTGCACATCATTTAGAACAGAGCTGCCCAAGTGTGGAAACTGGGATAGCTAAAAAAATGAGACTTCTCTGTAGTAGACAAGAGCCTTGAGGTTAAATAGTTACTCAGATAGGAAAGCACTCAAATTCCTATACAGCAGAAGACAACACAAAACCAATTTTAAAGCCTGAAGCCATCATTCCTCTCCTATTTGAAGACTTGCATTATTTCACATTATGCCTAGGAGAATATGTCCTGTCCATATGCACCCTATTCCTTATGACCCTGGGTGCCCATAGGAGTGTTCCACATAAAAGCCATTAGCATCAAGTTTGTCATGGCATGCTGCACTGGTTGGCTTTTCTTGGTTTGAGGCAGTGGGGGAGGGCTGTATTTCAGCTGAGATTTTCAGAGCAGAATGTGGCTTTGGAGACACAACTGCCTCTTCCTTTGAATTAAAATACCCAGATCTTTTTCTTTAATATTCCCTCTCCTGCTCAGAGGTATTAGAGGGATCTAACTAGACTGCTGCAGGGTGGACTAAAGAGCACAAAGCAAGATCTGTATGTTCAAAATCAGCTATTAATTAAAGGTACTAATAGTCTTTGGCAAATAAACTCCAAGAACATGAAGAGGATCTTTCAAGCCAGTAAGCAAATTCACTAATCCAAGCAGTCCATGTAGCACCTGACCACTTTGCACAGGACTGGAAGAGGGATTTACTAACAAGAGGAGACACAAGGCACTCAAAGCCATACAGAACAGGTTATAGGAAATGTACTGCAGAGCTCACCAGTCAGCTAGGAAGAGACCTCGTCCAAACACATGGAATGGAAAGTGAGTGGTGGCCTAGGCTTGTGGAGGGTGCCCTTTCCAAGCTGAACTCAAATGGTCCTGTGTCAAATGTAGTGAGGAATTTTCTTAATGGCCAGCCTTGGAACAGGGTCTCCATGTAGGTCCCTGTTAGGAACTGCATTGTTTGGTTGGAAAGAATGTGCTCTGTGTTGTTTAAGGCTCCTTGTATGCCAAAACATTGCAGGTTCAAGCATCTGGAAACCGGAGCAGCTCTGTATTCACGCATGCAGCTGTGTGCCTGTGGATAGAGTGGCATGACACAGTTTTGCTGCTGTCACAGAGCCTCCAGGAGTGATGAAGGTGGATTTTTTTTTTCCAGCTCCAGCATTTCACTGGCCTGCCTCATCTTGTTGTCATTCACTTGACATGAATAGGTCATGAAACAGGCATGAAAAATAGTTCTTATGCATGAGGTATTTTAAAATGCTGCCATACCTCACCTGAAATTGCCCTGAAGCTGCTGATTGCTGAGGCATTAATGTTCCTTTCTGGTGCTATGTGGAAAAGAGCTGGCAACATTGCAACCCTTACACTTACTGCATTCTGCTGCAGGTTGGAAGGTTGCTTCTCCCAGTCTCCAGGTGTGACTCAACAGACTGAAGTATGCCTTTACTTCTCTGTGCAGTCTCTCTTAATTTCTCTGTCTCCATATGTGTGTGTGTTTGTATGTATGTTTTCCTTTTATCCTCTGCATAGGTTTGGTCTGACTGTGAGGCTGAAGAGTCGCATGGTGGTTTGTGCCAGGACAGCAGCATGCATTCATACATCTTGCCCTGTGAGGTTCTTTGTGGTTGGAGGAGATATCCTGCAATTAATTTCCGTGAGCATCTGGTGAAATACTGCAGGGCTACGGAGGCTTTAGTTGTCCTTTGGCCTCTACCACATGAGCTCTCCCTTGGAGACTCATGCAGAACTTGAGGTTCATGAAGGCCAGTATGACTGCTCACTATTTTCATGGCCAGTCATTTGATAAACCTTTCCTGTGGTGGTAAGTGTAGAGGGGCTTCTGCACAGGTTTGTCAGCTGCACAGCCCAGCTCTCTGCAGCTGGAGTAAGTGTGGTCAGCAAACCATAAAACATTGGTAAGCTCTCTGCTTCATCATGAGAAGCAGAAGTTTTCAAGCATGCAACTGCAGGTCATGCTAACTGAAGTGAAATCCTTTTTGATTAAACCTTGAGTGAGCAAGGGGAGTGATGGGATTGTAAAGACAATGCTTGAGGTCCTAGCACTGTCCTTTTGGAGGTACAATTCCTGTTAACAGATGTTGAGCTGATGTCTGTGGAGGCTAAGAGCCATTTCTGTGCTTTTTTTTTGTAACCCTAGGCTACTGCACAAGCTGAGTCTTTACAGGACCCTGCAGAATCAGCACCAGGGTAAGAATATGCTTCCCAGTCTAAACTGCACCACACCAGTTTATCTGGATCACACCAGCTGTTTCTTCTCAGCTTTCAAGATTAATCTATTGAACTGTAGCATAAGGTTTAGATGCCCAAGCCACCCACGCACACTTCACTGGGGACAAAGCCTGTTGTTGCTTTTATAGCTTGAAGCAATCTCTGATTGTTGTCCTTGAGACATTTTCCCATCAAGTGGCTCCTGCAGACACAGATCTCCTTTCTGTATTCAGAGATGTGGTTTGTTTCTGTTATCACCCAAGTCAGGAAACAGAATGTTATATCACCACATTTTTCTTGGCCAGGGCTCACCAAGGATACCAACCAGAGGGAGGACAAGAACCATTCCCAGTCTTATTCACTGTTCCTGACCTGTACCATGTCATCATCAAGAATAGTTACAGAGGAGATCAAGAATAGTTACAGAGGGGCCCTTTATGACATTCAGATGCAATTTGCAGGTACAGTATAGAGCAAACTTGAGCATCTTAGTCTCTTGGTTATTGACTGTATGTATTCCTCTGCTGATGGAAACTTCACACCATTTCAGCTGAGAAGGTTGCTTTGTTGTTCTTGAAGAAAGCAATCCAAATCATATGCATCCCTCGTCCGAAAACATGCTGCAGGAGCAATCAAAACTGTTGTTTCCACTCAAGGGAAGAGGGACTCCCTGGTCAGAGAGGAGTTTCCACAGTTGCCACTGTGTTTTCCAAGTCCCATGCCAACTCAGACCTGAGCCAAGCAGGGCAGCAGCATGGTTCAGAGCTGAAGGTTAAGGAAGGTATTTGTTAGGGCTTTGCTTGCTCTGTCCAATGTAGAGGGAAAGGGCAAAGCAGTTACCTCTCCAGATATCCCCAAATGGTGCCTTGTCTTTCATGCCATGGTTTGATCAGGCAAATCCCCATAACACACAGCAATGTCTTCCCCCTCAGCAGTCTGGTGACATAATTTCCATTGGAAGTGGTTCTGTGATGGCCAAGTGGAGGCAGACTGGCTTCCTTCTAAGAGAGACTTCTATTACTGTAAAGACCTGGTGAGGGTTAGGGACCTTTGCAGTGTGTTTTGTACTTGTCATCTCTTCAGAGAGGGCCTTATATTTTCATCAGAAGGGACTTGCATGCATAGGGCAGGTTGGTCCTCAGGTTGCTCATGGTAGGGGAAAGCAAGGAAAGAAGTACTTTCCTAGACACACAGGGACTTTGGAAGGGAGGGGCTGAAGTGAATTTCCCCCCTCCCCAGAAAAAGACAGATCCCTAACAGACAGAAGAAGACAGAGAATCCCTAACAGCAGAAGCCACTCACTAATCTGCAGGTGGTTGAAGAAGTCCCTAACACTGACTCTAAGACATAGCTCAGATGTCAAAGACAACTAGCAGAGTGGTTATGGTGTGCTGAAATGTGATGTCAGTACCACCTTGTGGTTCACAGCTGCAGGAAAGCTCTACAGCACTATCACAGGCCTGATTCCAGGGAGGAAATACTTCTTCTGAGTCATTGCCTGCAGTGACACTGGGGACACTGATACCAGATTCACAGGAGCAGTGATACACCTCCAAAGGCAAAGGTAAGCATAAAAATTCATGACAGCACTGGAGAAAGTTGGGTGGTGTTGTATGAAAGGCTATGGACTAAGCTCAGGCTCCTGTGGCCTTGGGTATATCATTAACCTGTTCTCAGGCTTGGGTCCCACCTGGAGAATACTCCCAAGAATACCTCCTGCTTTATCCCATCCATATGTTGGCAGTCTCTCCAGGCCTGGGCTTCCTTTCCCTCCATGTATGTGTAGCACATTGCACAGCAGTTCATACAGATGCTGGTTTACATTAGAACCCAAGGCAGCAGGGGCTGTGTGCAGGGAGGGTGACGTTATCACATCCTGACATAGAGAAAATGGATATTCCAAGTGTCTTTGAGCACATTTCCAGTCTGACTGGCATTTATTGCCTAAAGGAAGAGCAACTACATCTGTCACGTGTAGAAGACTGTGTAACAGTCATTTGTGGGGCAGAACCTGGAAGAAGTTTCTAGAAGCCCATCAGGTAAACACCTTCTTTGTCAGTCTCCTGCTAAGGTGTAATGACTAATAGAGGTGTCTCAGTAGCATGCATTTCTAAAGTGCCTTGGGAGCCAAAACTCCAGAAGTATTCTAGATGTTCATGGCATTAATGAGAAGGCATCAAGACATCCCCATGAAGCAAAAATCTGACACCTTGTTTACAGAGCAAGAAAGAAATGAATTCCTTGCTTACAGTTGCAGAGATTAATGGGAGACTGAGGTTTCTGATTCCTTCCTTTCCTGCTGTTCAGTTTGTATTTGTTTACATGGTGAGATAAGAATGCTGGTCAGGTGCTGAGAGTAATGGGGTGTATTGTTCAAGTCTGCCTCCTCCCCAAGTTTTCCCAATACTCAAGCTCTTGGGATATGCACTTGTGCAGAAGACTCTGTCTGGGGCTGCTGGCTCTCTGCTTGCATGTTTGTGTGTGCAACAGACAGTGCAGCATGAAGCAGCCCACAGGGACTCTGTCCTGAGCAGTATTTTGATGTCAAGGTGGAGTATCCCAGGAAGGACTGTGCTTCCTGCTTCATCATGCCACTGAGGAACCACAGCATGGGTCATGGCAAGCACTGCACCACAAGTTGTGCTCTCATCTCCAGGCCCAACAGTGACCTTGTATGAAGGCAATATTGGCATCCAACTCTAATTTGTGGTTCAACTTAACAAGTAGCATCTGCCTGCTTATGATGCCTTCATCTTCCAGCTGCAAGCTGATCATCTGTGATCTAAGTTAGATTTGCAGCCACTGTGACTTGGGGGTGGTAATTCCCTCCAGGCTGAATAGCCATATATTAAATATCTGAGGAGTTTCCACCCTGCTATTTCCCAGGACAGGTGCCCTTACTGGGCCTGGCACTGTGGAACACAGTTCTCTGGGACAGTTTAGAATAAACTTTTGTTTAGAATAAACCAAACCAGGTTGGAAGAGACCTTCAAGATCATCGTGTCCAACCCCTCAACCAATCCAACCCACCCAAACAGCTAACCCATGGCACCAAGCACCCCAGCAAGTCTCCTCCTGAACACCTCCAATGACGGCGACTCCACCACCTCCCCGGGCAGCCCATTCCAATGGGCAATCACTCTTTCTGTATAGAACTTCTTCCTAACATCCAACCTGAACCTCCCCTGGTGCAGCCTGAGAGTGTGTCCTCTTGTTCTGGTACTGGGTGCCTGGGAGAAGAGACCATCATCCACCTGGCTACAACCTCCCTTCAGGTAGTTGTAGAGAGTGATAAGGTCACCCCTGAGTCTCCTCTTCTCCAGGCTGAGCAACCCCAGCTCCCTCAGCCTCTCCTCACAGGGCTGTGTTCCAAACCCCTCACCAACTTTGTTGCTCTTCTCTGGACTCGTTCCAGCAAGTCAACCTCCTTCCTAAACTGAGGGGCCCAGAACTGGACACAGGACTCGAGGTGTGGCCTAACCAGTGCAGTATACTGGGGCAGAATGACCTCCCTGCTCCTGCTGGCCACACTGTTCCTGATGCTCTCATCCTTGTCACAGAAGAGGTTGCTCAGTCTGTAGGTAGGGTAGCTGAAGCCACAAGAGCCATGTTCTCAGAACTTACCTTCATGTCAAAAACCAGCTGAATTCTGACTTTGTCTTCTTCTGAAGACACTGACTTTTGTCTTCTGCCAATTGAGGCAGTATTGGGTCCCTTGAAATGGTGTATTTGGGCTAGCAGGTCTCTCAAATTCCTCAGCTCAGAAGCAGATATAGCCATTTCTCAGTCCCTAACCGAGTTTGCCCTGCACCCATGGTGTACTTAGCACCTCCAAGAGGCAACTGATGCAGTCTGACAACAGCTATGTGCTTTTTTTGCACACCACAGATGCTGCACTGGGTAAAGCTGTTCTCTTCCTGTGTGAAATGGCAGGATTTTGCCAGCATTGTATGCAAGCTAGTAAACATTTCCAAGGCAAAAAGGAAGAAAATGGGACATTTCACACCCCACTCCCTTCCCTGGTTTATTCTATGCCAGTAGCTCCCATTCAGTGAAGCTTTCAATCAGGCTGTAACATGCAGCTTGGTTCCAGCTGGCTCAGACTGGTCCTATGAGTCTGACCACTTCCAGGTGCATGGGATGAGGTTTTAGGAACAATAACCACAAATGGTCTTCCTGTGTCACTGTGCCCAAACTTAGAGGTTGGTCTTACAATATGTACAGCAGGGCCTTGAAACAGCTGTGTCCTGTGAGTTTGTTTCATCAGCCTCTGGTGAGCTCACCCTTCTGGTTAACTGGGGAGCCTTGAAGGTTAAGCATTCTCCATTCTTTCGTCTGTTATGACACTGAAGTATGTTTGTTTCAGTCTCCCTTGCTAGAGACAGGCCCTGGTGACTCAGGACCTGTTGGTGTTCTCTTAAGGGGAACAAGAGAGATACTGCCAGGCACAGCTTGAAATGAAACTGATACAGCACCAATAATGAGGGACTATATTTGGAAAGATCTTTGAAGGTTATTTTTGTCTGTGATCATTGCTTCTGGACAGCCTGCAGACAACTGCTGAGCTCCCTCACCCCGGGCTTGGTTCTTTATGCTAATGCAGAAGTAGCTCTCTGTGGGTCAGTGGAGGGAGGGAGAGGATGCACAGACTGTTTCCTCTTCTGATTTTCAAGCAAACTTATCTGTCTTTGTAGGATACATGCAACACTTCCTTCCCTGAAGCCACCCACTGCCTGCCTGAAAGACTGATAGCAACTCTACTGTTTTTTGAGAACTTCTAGTGTTACTTGTCTCCTGCTTCCCATGCTCCCTGGTACACTCCTCCCTGAAGCCAGTTTCAAGCCAGAGCTGGAGGACACATTCCTAGTCCCTAAACTCTGTGGGAGCTTTGGTTAGCCTGGCATCTGCCAGCCAGGATGACACAAGAGGGCAACCCTGGGAGTGCTGTGCACTGAGGTTGGGCAAGCCTGAGGGACATGGAGAACAGCTTTTTATCCCATGGAGATCTCTCACTGTTGAGTAGAACCTACCACGCTGAGCTTGTTACAGTAAGAGCTGTCAGAATGGGAACATACCTCTGCAGTTAAAGCAGCCTGTTTACAAGCACAGCTGGCTGAGGAATAAGGCTTGCAAAAGCACTGTGTGGGTGAGATGCTAATTTATATTGAGATTCCTTTATAGGAACCTACTTCTGAGGCCTCCAAGGGCTCCTCCTTACCTTGGCCTGGAGAGTCTCTCTGCTTCTCAGGCTATGTGCAGCTAAGCAAGGTTGGGACCACCAGGAGTCAGAACTCCTTTAGGGCTCATGCTTCCCTTTGGCCTGCCCTCCTGTGGCCACCATGGCCTGCGGGGCAATCTCTGCTCTTGGAGCATCTCGTGTCCCTCTTTCTTCACTGACCTCACATACTCTCACTCCTCTCTCTGGCTGCAACTACAGTTACACAGATGTTTCTCTGCCTTAAGTTACTGTGGAGGCACTAGGCTGTTGCTGATGGACCTTAACCAGCAGCAGGTACATTTTGGCGCTGGCTGGCACTGACTCTTTCAGAAACAGGGGAAGCTTTTAGCAGCTTCTCACAGAAGCCCCCCCTGTAGCACCCCAGCTACCAAAACCTTGCCATACAAACCCAGTACATCTATGCTCTTCTGTCTCTCCTCTGTAAAGACTCTTCCTTGCTTTCTTCTACTTAGCCATGTTATCAGATTTAGTCTTTTTCTTGATATTTGCCAAAACAAACAGGGCATTGCTCCACCTCTGATAGGCAGCAGCAGCTCCTTCCTTAGGCTGGGAGGTGTCAGGCTGCAGAGAACATAGAGCCTGTTAAGACTCAAAGTGAATTCTTTGGAACAGCACTGAAGAAGGGGAAATGAGAATGAAAATGACAACTCCCTAAACCTGAACTTTTCACTTCTTATGAACACTGTGACCAGACAACCTTTTCCTTTATACAGTGGAAAGCTTTATGAAGCTTTTTAGCCAGAACTTTGTGAGACTTGCACCCAAACACAGGGCTGGTTGCAGTAACCAACATTTGGTCCTCTTTTGGTTTGGTTTGTGTTTTTCTTCAGAAAAAGGTGCTAAAAGCCTCGGGGACACAGTGACAGAAAGCTTGCAGAAGTCAAAACACAAATGTAACCAGTGGAAGTAGCTCTGCCTGGTCTGGCACACAGAGCAGCATTGCTGTGGTTGTGTGGCTCAAAATGCCACTTCCCTTGGCTCTGTAATGGTCAGTTAAACCAGGTGGTAGAGTGGGGCTTCTGCTTGGCAGGGATGCTTCTGATGTCTCTGGCTTCCTTCCCTCTAAGTGGTTTCAGACAGCAGGGTGCATGATAAAGATAGTATTTCTAATACCACCTGACAAAGTATCTTAATGGTAGTAAATGAAGCCAAAGAGTGCAGTTCCCTGAGTTTGCTCCTGCACTGGTCAATGAGAATCTTGCTTCTGAGGTCAAGAGGAGACTCAGGTGCTGTCTCCATGTCCCCAGATAGCCCAGCAGCACCTCCATGATGGTCTGGGCAGGAGATGGTGTATAAACACAGTCATAAACATGAAACACATCCGCGCAGTACCAAGAAAGCAAGTACAGTCTGTAGCTTTGCAGGGGGGGAGTCACTTCATGAAAGAACTGGGCCCCAGAGGGTAAAAGTTGAGAGCCAGGAGGGTCCAGGAATTTCAGTGCTGGTGGCCAAGACTACATAGGGAATTACAGAATCTCTGAAGCACTGAAGGATCAGCAGATTGACAGATAAATACACATATTGGCACTGGCTCCTTTAATGTAGAGTGAAGCCTTGCGGGAGCTGGTATGGAACGAAAGCACAGCAGGGGCCAGCCACAGACAGTCTGAGAATATTTTGTCACCTTTGTTCCATCTGGAGCTAGGTAGGTGTGAGGAAACAGGATGCTCCTCCCAGCAGGCCTCTAAGTTTTTGAAAGGAATTGGGAAAGACAAAATTAAAGAGGAAAAAAGCAGGAGTTTGTTCCTGTTGTTAACCCCTTTGGACTTATTTGAAAGGAATAACTAGCTGGTACTAATTCACCAGGGGTACAGCAGGAACTGCTTCAGCAGGGGAGTTTGAGGAGGTCTCTGTCAAGCTGGTGAGCAGCTCCATTTAATAAACTGGGAGCAGTTACACACTCCCACTTTCCATGCTATAAATCCTTGAAACCTGTTCTGCTGGTGACAGATGGCCCAGTTCAGGATTAATGAAACCAAATATCTGTCCCATGGCATCAAACAGCTGAAGAAACTGGCATCAGATCCTCAACCACAGAAAATTGTCCATGCTATCTTACTTTTTCCTCCTGGAAATGTTGCTGGGGTGGATGTGAAGGGAGACTTGGCCCTTTGTCTGGGATTTCTGGGCAGCAAGCAGCCTTCCTAGAGCTGGGGTGCTTGGGTCTGTGTTTCAGGGTTCCCCAGACAGGAACGGTGTAGCTGGCTGGGACAACATCAGTCAGATTCATTAGGGCGCTGGGTAGCTGCAGGGCAGAGCCACACCCAACTGGTGGACATAAAAGTGGCACACAACTGCCTGTTAGGTTCAGCTGGCTACACACTCCCTGCTGAAGCTGTCACAGAAAATGAGCAAGGAGACAGCATCTCTGCACAGTGAAAACACCTGGTAAATTAATATTTTTAATTGCTGTTACACACTGAAGAAATGAGAAAAAAAAATACATTCCAAACAAAGAATTAAAACAGTAAAATCAGCATAACCATGTTAAGGAAGGGTCCCAGCTCAAGTGGCCCTACTGCACGTGGTGACCTTTACAATCACAGTAAAGGAAGTAAGTGCTTGAGACTTTCAGCCATGGCAAAATGCTTGACCCCCCAGAGGGGAGAGCAGCTGCCTCAGTCACACCTTTCAGTGCACTCTCACTGGAATGGGTGGGAGAGGGGCTGGAGCGAGAGGCTTGCAGGGGTACAAGACAATGGAGATTAGTGTTCAGTACAGAGCAGTCAGGCTGCAGGCTCAGCCAGGCAGCACCACTGCTTTCCCAGTGGCATTTGCTTCTTCCTCCCTTGGTTCTGTTTGGTTTGTAGGATTTTGAGTTTTATTTAACCAAGTGTCAGGTCCTGCTGGCCTGACCCTGCCAGCACCATAGACTTGGAGCAAGCCTCCCCAGGTGAATAGAAGCAAGGCCTGGTCCAGCAGGAGCCTGCACAAGCAAGGTCAAGATCAGTGTGTTTGTCCTGATTCAGCACCATCGCCCAGTGGGCTGGCTTTGGCTTCTTGCTTGTTACCTGTCAGGAAAATGTTTCTCCCATTGCCTGATGCTTTCTCAGTCTTCTAACTGAGCTGAACTGGTCCAGATGTGTTCTCACTGTTGCTTGCCCCCTGCTTCCCTCTTGTATGAAACCAGCCTCACGCTTCAGCCTCACTGGTGAGCCGTCACACCCCTCCAGCAGAGCTCAGCCTGCAGCAGCAGCATAGTGTCACCACAGAAACAATACAAGCCACGGAAGTTTGGGCATTCCTGCCACCTTTTCTTCATTTGTAGTTTATCTACAGTTGTATATTTTTATCCTTTACAGTAAGAGCAAAAATAAAATAACATTAAGAACATTTCCTCCCAACTTAAAGAAAACCAAAACCCAACAAAGATTTTAAAGAAACCATAAAAATTTGCATTGTGTTTGCTTCTGAGTTCATATTAAGATAATAGTTTACTGCAGCTGCTTCAAAATTCTGGTCCATTTCACACGTGCACAGCTCCTGTTCCTCGGCGTGCAGTTCCTCCCCTGGTGTTTGAACAGCAGTTTGTGCTACCAGAACTAAGTAGTTGCTACCTGTGGTCCAGCTTTCAAATCGGTGAACAGTGGCATTTTGATCCTAGTTGGGAAGGTGGTGATGGTTTAGAGCTGTATGTCTAGATCAGCTTTTGTCCTGGGCCCTAGGACTGGTGATACAAGCACTTCCTTCGCTACAGAACCTGCTCTTTCTGTGATTCAGCTGAAAAGGAGTAATTCAAGGAGGATTGTGCTGGCCTTATTGATTCCATCCAGGCCTTCCCTCCCTGCTTATTTTAAAGATAGTAAAAATGACAGAAACTAAACATCCCTTTTGCAAGTTGTCCCATAAAACCCAGCCAACCTTCTGCAGAATGGAGGTTGAGCAGAATGACTTCATTTTCTGTCCCACTCTTTTCAACAGCCCCAGCAGACTGTGATGAGAGCACTGTGTTTTGGCTGGAATAGATTTACTCTGGCTACCAGGCAGTGATAAGACCAGACTGCAAAATGTGGATGCCAGGTTCATGTCTAAGGATTTGGTTAAGGATTCTAGAAGAGCTAAAAACCCTTTTCAAAACTGAAATTAGAGTTCAGATTTTTAAGCTAAACTCTCCTCAGAGTTCAAAGTGCAGCTGAGCCCACCCTGTTAACCAGTATGAATAGATAGTTTGCTTTTGCTTTCCATCTGGTACAAAATGAGAAGGCAGTCACACATTCCATGCTTTAAGGGAAGTCCTGCAGATCCCTAAAAGCATTTTGAACACTAAGGTAGGTTAATACTTGGGATTTATATAGCACTGTACATCTTTCAAGTGCCCTATGAGCACTAATCCTCACAGCATCCATGTCAGGTCAGTAAGTGCTAATATCCCCATCTGAGAAATGGGGTGAGGGCCTGGTCTCCTGCTGTTGTAACTTGGCTTAGCATTGGCCCTACCATAGCTGTGCCTTTTTCCACCTGATGAGCACCTGGCCCCAGAAAATTTGATTTACTCAAGGCCACAAAAGGAGCAAGCAGGGATGAAAGTCAGAAGTACCCAGGAGGACTTCTGTCATGAGAATTTAGCAACTCCCCATCCTTTTCCAAGAATAGTTCTGATGCCTCTGCTTGAAAGAGCCCCTGCCTACATCCACAAACCGAGCAAAGAGGCAGCTGCCACTCAGCTTTACAGTTGCTGTTTGCTTTGATCTGCTCATTCCAGAACAGCTTCCAAAATGACCACGCTAGCAAGCTGGAAACACCCAGGTCTGAGTGTCAAACTATGGGACTGGAAAGTTTGGAAAAGCCACTAAAAATCCTGCAGAGTTTGCCCTGGGAATTGTCTATCCTTGTGTAAAAATCTAGCGGTTCTCTTCACTGGTTACAGCATGAAACCTTCAGCAATCCACTTAAAAGCCATTAGAGTAATTCTTAAACCAATTAGTCTTACAGTTGCCTCCTTATGGACAGGTATTAAGCACAAATACAATTTTCCTGGTAGAGTAGGAGTAAAGCTGTTAAAATCCTCTGGCTTTGTTGTTCTCAACTTGCCATTTCCACAGCAGCTTCACCCTGCTGACACTGGTGTGACTGGCACAGCTCAGAAGCATTACTAGCACTTAAAACCCGTTGCAATTAGTATTGCTTCTTTGATTTGATTGGAAGTTGTGTGTGAGGAGGATCAATCTACAGAAAGAGATGCAAGGCTGATATAAATGTGCTTCATCTTTTAGATGTCCAAATAAGGAGCCAAAGGATCTCCAAAAGGGTGGCAGCTACAGAAAGGAGAGAAAGCAAAAGCGATCAGACCAGAGGTGTTTGAATAGAGCAATGTGACACGAAACCCTCTCTACTTGCAAGTAAAGGAGCTGGTGCTGGGGGGACCAGGCACTAGATGCTTCATTCTCTCTGTAACATCTTTGGGCCAAAGACTGGGTGCTTCTCAGAGACTGTACCCCTGAAAAGGGGAAGAATGGATGAAACCTCACTGTTTTACAGTGCAAAGAGACAACAGGAAGGTCCTCAAGGGCACGTTTGCTCCCTCTCAAAGTGAAGACTGACCTTGCTGGGGATGAGTGAACAGATTTAATCCCCATAAAAGGTATTTAACAGACTGTCAGCAACTGCTTAGTGTTTCTCAGGGTTTATGAGACTCAGACTTGTGTCAAATCAGTGTCCACAGCATCTGGTCTCTTCCCAGCAGGAGCGAGCCTCTGGGAAAATGGTCTCATTGGAGTAGTATGGATTAAAAGGACAAATACAGAGCAGGAGAGAGATTCTGAAGATTGAGAGCCTTCACTGGCAAACCTCTGAGGCAGCCAGGAATCTCCCTGACTTCATATGCTGAGAAGGCTGAAGCCATTGTAGCATTGGGAGGGAGGCAGCAGCGTGTCCCAGGATGTGTCCCAGCAGCACGCTCCAGGTGAAGGGACAAGAGCCTGCTTGGGCTGCAGACGCTTCTGCTGTCTCAGCTACCCACAGACATCTGCTGCCAGAAACTGCATCTCTATGGAGACAAAAGGGCAGACCTCCTAACAACACTTTGAGGATACTTTCCTCCAAGTAGCCCGTGGTTGGTGGTGGAGCAGGGTAACAAAGCAAGCCAAGATGGAAAAGTATGCAGAAAAGCAACTCAGGCATCTTGAGCAAACTGGAGACTACTCTTTCCAAGAGAGGAAGAAAGAGAGAACAAAAATTCTGACTTGTGAAGAGAGCTGGATTTATCACACACACAGCCCTCAAAGCAAAGGGAACCCCAGGGTGTAGGGGACTCTGCCTGCTAAGGACTGAGTGCTGGACTGTCCCATGACAAGGTACTGTAAATCAGAATGAAATGGCTCCTTCCTCACCCACTGGGGGGACAGTGGGGTTCACCCCAAATGCTTAGATTTCCTCTTGGCTGGGTAAATCTGTTGCAGGGAGAGACTTGCAGTCAAGCTGAGTAACAGCATGTGACATCCATGAAGAGCAGGGTTCAAGCTGTGGCCAGGAGATAAGCAATGCTGATGAATGAAGATGTTTTGTGGCTCTAAATCCCCTTAGCAGTTTACTCCAGGCAGGACCCAGTGCACCAGTGAAGGAATCCTGACAATATTACACAACAGCATTAGAAAGAAGAGATTACATGGGGCTGTGCTATTTACAATGCTTTCCCTCTCAGTACTGCAGCTGACCTCTCTGATCTCAGTCTGAGAAGCAGCAGATGACTCCAGGGGTCAGGATGGCTAACCCAGGTGTTTGTAATACTGGCTGCATTTGCACTAATGCAGGAGTTATGGGGATTTGATGTCTGTTCCCCACCCATTCCCAGCATGCAAGGGGGAGGAGCAGGAGCCCCCTCAGCTCCAAGGGAAAAGCTAACAGAGTGAGTGAGCAGGGTTTCCTCAGCTGCCCCTGACCCTGCTGCACTCCTCACAAAGAGATCCTGCTTTGCCAGCTGTGCCAGGGACTTGGTGCCAGGCTTTCACCTACAGCAATCTGGGCACACTACCTATGGAGAGTGTGGTGACTTTTAGCCCACAAGGCTGGTCTGGAGGACTGTCCTTCCTGATCCCTCTGCCCATGTGAGTGTGCAAAGGGCTGTTGGGGTGCATATGGATTTGAGCTGTAGATTTGCTCTGGTTGACTGCAAGGCTGAAGACATGCAAGAACCCTCAGTGAGCTTCCTTTGTGCACCTGAGTGTCTTAAAAACAAGCCATTGGGAAAGCCCCTGGGGGAGCATCTTGATTCATGGGGAGCAGCCCTAGGAGGAACAGAAGGGAAAAGCAGATTCAAGATAGTTCCAAACAGAAACAGAGATTGCTGTTAGATAGAAACAAGAAGGGGAAACATACAGCCAGTCACAAATGAGCATGGATTCAAAATTAGGGCAACCTCTGCTTAGATCTTTCTTAAGAGAGTCTGAAGTTGGAAGTAATCTTGCTTCAGCAGATGGGCAGAGAAACCAAAGGCAGAATACGATCAGAACTAACCAGGCTTTCCTAGCCCTGACGCGCGTTCTCACTGCGTCCACCTCAGCCTGAGAAGGAAGCAGCAGGCACTTAGGGTGCACAGGACAGTGCTTTTCAGGGAGCTCTGCTGAAAAGGGCTTTTCCAAAAAGAAGTGGTGCAGAGCCCATCATTTGCCACCAGATGGGAAAAAAAGAATGACCTACATCCAAAATCAGGGCCTTGAGCACAGGAGATGCTCACACAAAGATTCGAGAGAGACACTGCAAGCAGCAGCATCCCACAGCTTGAAGAGTGTATGGAACATTATTTGTTAGGATACCAGAGGAGAAAAGCTTTAAGGTCAGGCTCCTGCCTGCCATGCTAAGGACAATCAGGACATGCATTTGGGAGAGACAGATTCCTGAGTCCTGCTGTAAAAATCAAGGTTCTTCATGTGCCCCTTACATCCCAGCTCTCACTGGTGGCTGCAGACACCTTGTACCTCTCAGTGCACATGGTGGAGGAGAACACACTGCCCTGGCTACCTAGATACCTAAAATCCCACCAGACTCCACCACACATGGAAGCCCTGCACCTACAGACCTGCCCTGGAGCAGCATTCAGCCTCGATCAAAGCACGCAGCACTGCATGTCAGCACACCTCTTGCCCTGTGCTCTCTGCTCGGTGTTTTACTTTCATCCTGCTTCTGCTGGGGCCGCCCCACATGCTGCTGTTGACTCCAAAGCCTATCATCTGGACATGCTGGGTTTGCTCTACCTCCAGATTTCTTTCAGCAGAGGCAAGAGCTCCAGTTTGGGTACTGAGTTTGTAATGCAAAAAAAAAAGAGAGACAAACGTTGGTGAAATTGATTTTTACCAATGACTTCAGCAGAGATCTGTGCCTGCCTGCCTACTATTGAAAACAAGTCCTCTAGCACAGTGCATGGACAACCTCCTTTCTGTCAGCTCTTCTCTTCCTAGACATTCAGCATCAGTTTTGAGACTAACAAGTAAAATGCAGTAGTACAGCACTTCCAAGGAGGAAAAGTCGAATGAGTAACTACTGCAGGGACAGCCTAAGCTTCCTGATGTGGACTCCACACTGAAGTAAGCTGTATTCAGAGAAAGCCACTGGGGGGAGGGGAAAAAAAAAAGCCCCAAAGGTAATGCTTCAAAGAAGCAAAATCAACATCACCAATGTGCCTAGAGAAATGGAGATCTCTCTCAGGGGTGAATGCAGCTACAGCACCTGAGATATAACCCACATTGTTCACAGACTATTGGCACTCCACCTAGCTTCTCTTTCTGAAGTCCTCTTCATCTCTGCTCTCTACAGCTGACAGTGCAATAAGCATCTGGGCTGCATAGTAAGTAGCCATGATGATGAAGCGTGAGTAGGGCACAGGAAAGCAGAACTTGTTGAGTGCAATGGTCAGATCCGACACCATGAACAGCATCGCACCGATGCAGGCCGAGAGCTTGGTCCATGTCCAGAGGTCGTTGCACAGCTGCATGCCAGCAACTGCTCGCCAGCCCATGAAGCCAATCAAGGCGATGTAGACAGCTACCAGGTAGGTGAATGGGCCTGAGAGGTAGGAGTACAGGAAGGCATAACAGGAGCTGCACACAAGGCCCATCAACAAGCCGGCTTTGAGGTCCAAAGGCTTCATGCCGAAGGCTGAGGAGTACAGGATGTGTGTGATGGCGAACATCAGCAGACCTGCAAAGAGGCAGTGACAGAGCAAGTGACCTCCAATCAGTGACTGGCAGCTGGTAGCAGGAGAAAACATGTGGGGTTTAAATATGCTGCAAACAAACACAAGCTTAGATGTCCTTGCACATCCTTACCTGCCCTGAAGTGTTGCAACCCTTATCACTTTCAGTGGGAACCACACTGAACATTTGGGATTGTTTTAATGTAAACATCTGTGCATAGCAGCTCAGCCTTAGCACCATGCTCCCAGCCTAAGAAAAAGCCCCAGCACACCTACAGCTGCAGCCAAGGACAGCCCTGGTGTGATGTAAGCCTTCCTCCTGAGAGACCAGGTGAACTAAGCTGCTGCAGAAGGAACAAAGCTTGGTTTTCAGGTGGTTCCAGTCCCCTGCTTTGGAGAGAAGGATGGGGGCAACATCATCCCCTCTAACTATCCAAAGGGATTTGCTCATAGGAAGAGGAAGGCTGAAATCAGAGCAGTGCAGGAACAAATTGGGAAAAAAGCCACCAGTCCCTCCAAACCCAGACACAAAGCCTGACCGTATTTAGCCACAAACCCAAAGGCACTCAGGGACTAAATCTGGCCTCTACTCCATCTCTGCCCATAGCTAGGAGAAACCCAAGCTGGGAAGAAGCAGCTGGCATATTTCAGGGACTACACCAATGTGATCTGCCAACAATTTATGGCTATTTCCAAGATTCAGATGAACCTTAGCTGGAATCAATCAGGGAAAACAAAATGCTGGCTTGCCTTTGAAGCAAAACCCCTGAGAAATGCCAGATGGGGGTGGTGGAAGGTACTGCCCACATGTTACTCACTTGCCACAAAACATTGTCATCATGTCAGCTGTAGATAATGGGCCCCAAACTGAGTCCAGCTCCTCTGGCCCTCTGGTTCCTACACCCCACACGGTGCAGCTCCAGGCTATCCCACTTTAGCCTGGCAGGGTTATAGGAGTAGCTGGAAGTTCTCACACAGCTCTAAAGCATGAAAGGAGAAAAAGGACCTGGCAGCTGAGTCCTCCAGCAGGACACCTCTTTACACTTAAAGCATGATCTGTGGTGTAAAGGGCAGTCAGTAATACCTGCTGCTGGCAGGCATTTCTTCATCCCAAAACACTTGCGTTGAGGCAGCTCAAAGGAGGGGAAGTGTCTCCCCACTGTTGGGCAGGACCAGACAGGACATCCACTGAAAGCTCTGCTGTGGCAGGATGAGAGCAGCAGGGAGGGGGCTGGTGGGGACCTGGTCTGCAAGGTGAGACTAGTTAAAATGGACAGCCTGAAGGGGGAGGAAGAGAAATGCAAAGGAGAGCAAGGAGAAGATGATGTTTCACAGAGCTACTGCATACACATCATGGGTGCAGCACTGAGGAAACGAGGAGGGATTTAGGACAAGAGCTGTTTATGGTGTTGCAGTGTGGGAAAGGGCAGAGCCCTGGGGGCAGTAAGAAGCAGGTTACTTCACCCTAGCAGTGAAGAGTGCTTTGTCCCTCAGTGTCATTACAAGGAGAGTTCTGGGATGGGGAACTGAAGAATGTGTCTCCCATGCAGGCAGCTGGCAACAAGGAGGAAGAAGAAAAGAGGACAGGATGTGGTAGCCAAGCAGAAGGCCAGAAAGGCAGGAGCAGTTTTGTGATATGTGGTGAGTTGGGAGTCAGCTCCCAGGTTTGCTCATTAAACAGCCACAAATGAAGCCAGGAACTGGGAAGACCTGTGACAGCTGCACAGGGAGGGGAATTACAGAATCATAGATGAATTTCTCTTGCATTTCTCAACCTTTGGCATGGTCCTCACAACCACATAAGGTAGATCAGCCCTTCTCCTCTCTGTCTGCTTCCTTCCCCTGTGTTTCCTTTCCCCACTCTGCCCCTAGAGTTCCTCCTCAGGCCTTTTTGTTAGTCCTTGTCTTCTTCACCCAATGTATAAATTGTTTCTAAGTGCCCACTATCAATGGAGATGGACATTAACACAGTGAGAGACAAAACCCAGTGTGTCATTAGTTGACTGAAACAGCAAAAATGATTATAAAGTTCAGTGTGCCAGGAGCAGGTTCCCAGGCTCTCACTTCCCTGTAGTGAACAACTGCCCTTTTATAAACTCATTGTTTCAAAAGCTATTCAAACCAGTTCAGTTCCCAACCCTTTTCTTCAGCCCAAAAGCTGTAGAAATTGAACAAAAAGTACATTTTTATGTAGGATTTCCTCTTATTCTCCTACATTTTCAAATTCCTGTGAACAATGATGTCAAAAGGTTGAACGTTGTCAGCTGTCCACAACAGCAGCCTGCTGTTTTAAACAGGAGAAACCATGCTTGGCAGGAGAGGTGAGGGATAAAGCAGGGTGGTGTGCTTTATCTGCTAGCTGCTGAAACACAAACCTTAGCCCTTCACTGCAGAAGATGGCAGCTCAGATTAGCATGGACTGAGGCAGGCAGGAGACAGCCAGGATGAAGGCTGAGACTTTCCAAATGCTCCAAGAGTGCTTTTGCTCTCCTTAAGAATTAAAGTATGTCTAAACACAAAGCAACACCTTAGTTGCAAGACTGGGGTTGAAAAACCCAATTTATTTGCAGATTAGAACAAATTAACCAGATACTGAGTTGCTGGGACTGGTTGACCTCCTGTAGCACTAAACTGGAGAGGGAACTCAGAGATATCCCAGCTACATGGGAATGGAGAGGCTCAGAACAGTCCATGTACAAAAACGGCCACGGTAAGGATCAGGCCTTGAAAGTTTTCCAAGCCACAGCTCAGGGAACAACTGCAGGAGGCAAAACAGGAGCACAGGCAGTCAGGCTGAGGGGACCTGCACCAGCCAGACACCTCTGTTAAGAGGAAGGCCACCAGTGAGAATGACAACAGTCAGCACAGAGAGGTTGGCACCTCAGGATAAGCCTGGAGCTCCTCAGGATAAGCCTGGAGCTCCTCAGGACAGACTGAAGGAGTTGGGGCTGTTCAGTCTGCAGAAGAGAAGGCTCCCAGGTGACCTCATTGTGGCCTTCCAGTATCTGAAGGGGGCCTACAGGAAGGCTGGGGAAGGACTGCTCAGGATCTCAGGTAGTGATAGGACTAGGGGGAATGGAATGAAGCTGGAGGTGGGGAGATTCAGGCTGGATGTGAGGAGGAGGTTCTTCACCATGAGAGTGGTGAAACCCTGGAATGGGTTGTCCAGGGAGGTGGTCGAGGCCCTGTCCCTGGAGGTGTTTAAGCCCAGGCTGGATGAGGCTCTGGCCAGGCTGATCTAGTGTGGGGTGTCCCTGCCCATGGCAGGGGGGTTGGAACTAGATGATCCTTGTGGTCCCTTCCAACCCTGAATGATACTATGATAAGCCTGGAGCTCCTCAGGATAAGCCTGGAGCTCCTCAGCACCACGTCCAAGCTTCATCCAGATAGCTCCAGTGCTCAGGGGCTAATCTAAACCCCATCAAAAATCAGTAAAATATTTCACATGAGCCTTTAGTGAGATTGGGATGAGCTCTTGGGAAGCAGGATTAAAAACACATTCTGAGCACTTGGCCTTTTCTGTCTGGCATTGCACACACTTCCCTCTCATAAAGACTGAGCTTGTGGCAATCCCAGAATAAAACTAAACACTGACTTCATGAGAGGGGGAGAAAACAAGCCTTTGACTTTCAGAGCTGCCAACAGCACAAGTCAGAAAAGTTCCCTCATCACATTTTCCAGTGGGACAGTCACAGCAGCCAGTTAATGGTGGGTGTTACATGAGCTCCTGTGCTGGCTAAATTGACTTCAGAACCCCCACCAGTCAGTTCAGTGAAGTTTAGAACTGCTGCTGATTTCTTGTGACAGTCCAAGGCCAGGGAGTTGCAGGTTCAGCATGGCTTCAAATGATTAAATCATCATGTTCTGGTTTGCAACTAGTAACATAGAACAAGCTGGTTTGGCTCAGAGAGACGGAGAGGACAGGCCGTTGTGGTGAGGTTTGTCTTTGAATCCCCAGCATTTATAGAATTACAGAATCATTAAGCTTGAAAAAGACCTTTAAGATCAAGTCCAACCATAACCCAACTACCATGACCACATTAACAGGTCTGGCAAACAAGACACCTCTTGTACAACAAGCTGCATGATTCATCCTGATGAACCTGCAAGTAGGACAAGATTTCTGCTGCTTTGGTTTCTAACATCCACTTAAACACTTCCTCCAGGCTATAGGCTTGTTTTATCAAAACAAGACCCCTTCTCCACTGAGGACCTTTGCACCATGTGTCCTATTTATGATCCTTGTAGCAAGGGGCTGACAGATCTCCCTGCAGAGAGACAGGAGGTAGGTACTTCTGTAGCTTCATGGGAGCTGCCAAGTGCCATGAGCATTTCCTTCTCTTCCCCAGGAATTGTGGCCATGCTTCTTTCCCAGCTCCAGCCAACTAAGGTGCTGTGAGCATGTGCCAGGGAACCAAACCTGCCCCAGCTACCTCTCTAACCTGAAGAGAAAGACTCATCCATGGTGTGACTCCTCTAGCCATGGTGGATTTTAATCAAAGGATGAGCGCTTCCCACTGCCTGCGGCTTAAGCTGTACATGAATAAACAAAGCATGTGGCCCAGTAACTCATTACTAAATAAAGAGGGTAACAGCTGGCCTCTGTGGTATCCCTTTAGGACTGACACCACACTCACCATGAATGAAGTAGCCCTGCTCCTGCCAGATGAGAAAGGCATCTCCCACTGCGGAGAATATGAGTCCTGCTAGGATGCGGCTGGCGCTCCGGTGCGACACGAGGAAGTTAATTCCATGAGCCAGAAGGAAAACCCACAGGCAGAAGATGGGCAGACATTTGATGAGGGCACTGAACCAGGAGGGGCTGGAAGTTGGCAACCAGAGGACAAAATAGACACAAGTGGCTTTAAAGAAGGGCACTAGCTTGGGGCCTTCACTCTTCACCTGAAAGAAACAAACATTGCAAACAGATAAATTGACAGGGTCATGAGGAGCATCTATGGAACAAACTGCCTGAGGAGCTGTCTGCTTCCTGGGAAGCCTGCTCTTGCAGGTATGCTGCCAGCTAGCAGCATTTCTACCCTAGGAAAGGCTCACTGAACTTGACCACCATCCCCAGCTTAGACCTCTGTGATCTCTGCTGAAAACACTTCTTGACTGACAGGATGGGGTTTGTGTGGTGGAGATGCAGGAAGCTGTGGATACCTTTGCTCTTTATTCTGCTGAAAACACCTAGGCCATCACTCAAACTCCTCTGGTGGGCCTTGCCATCTCTCTTGTGTTTGGACTGACCCCTTCTGTATACCCTCCTGTCCTGTAGCTGTGAAAAGACTGCACTCCTCAGGAAGCCAATAAAAGTGCAGATCTTCCCTCACATTTGGTGAATCCTCTTGCTTAGACAGTTGCTATCTTCTCTCCTTCCCTATGGCCTCATGCCTGCAGGTTGCTGTTGGCATCAGCACGTGACTTCAAACCCCATCAGCCTCCCAGGGGAGTATATCACCTCCTCAGCTGACTAATAACAATATCCATCAGGTGTTGGTTTGCTCTAGCAATACACTAATAACATACTGCCCATACTGCAGGATGCCTTTTGACTCAGGGCTCTGCTGTGTAAATCCGGACACAGAAATGCAGCCTGACCACATGGCTGCTCGTAACAAAACCACAGCAGAGGCAGGGACCAGAGTGACAAACTCCACAAGTTTGGCCTGCTACCATATACCTAGCTGAGACCACTCTGGGCAGTGGTAAGATGCCTATGGTGTCCACCTGCCTCCCTCTGATACTTCTGCATTTTAGTGCAGGTGGGGAAAACCCTGCAGGAAAAACAAAGCTGTGGTTTTATTTTCTCCTGGAGTGCAAAACAAGACAGGAATAGACTGGGATTGCCTCAGATGCCTGCCTGAGCTGTGCCCTGGGGTCTTTCAGGAGGCCTATTTCCTCCTCCAGAAAAGGTAGTGTGACCTCCAGAACTCCCCTGCGAGTAAAGGTTGCTTCAATCTTCTCATTTCATTGGTCAATTAAGGTTTACTTGCTTAGCATCACAACAGCTTCCCACTATTCACAGCCAAAGCACACAGAGGCCTCATGCACTGGAGGAGGACATGGTGCAGAATTTAGAGGCAATGGCGCTGGGTTCACACGGTGAAGTCCATCATATCCAAACACCTGTGTGTCACACTCTGGGATGCTCATGCAAGGGGCCCATGCTCCAAAAACTTGCAAAAGAAGCAATGGTCTTTTTATTCCAAGTCACTTGGCCCCCTTTCTGCTTCCTGCATCCTGGGATATTGCTGTGACACAAACCCAGCTTCCACCTCCCTTTGATGCAGTGTGCCTTGGTGCAGATACTAAAGTAGCTGAAGACTGCACATTGAATATATCCCTGCTTACAGCATGCAGCTACGAAAGCCTAAACTCATCAAAATTTGGAAGCTGTTACAGACACAAGAGAGGAGAGCTGGAGAAGCTGGAAGACAGGGGCAGAGAGAGTGGAGGACACCTTTCCATGCAGTACCTGAAAAGGGAATGCACTCTCTGAAGAAACAAGACCGTAAATAAAGGGCATGCCAAGCAGACAGTGCTTTCAGAATTGTTCTCACATCTGATGGAATTTTCCCCAGCACACCAGCAGTTTCTTAGCAGGAAGGTATCTCATTATTCCTATATACATTATTCATAGGCTATTGCCAACACAATTTTTAACCACTCCATTAAACAAGCAGGCTACACAATTCCCTCACAAAGGGACAGCAGCAAGCCCTTAACTTGCTTGTATTACACGGGGAGCCTGCCGTGAGTCCTCTGCTTAGCTTGTCTAAATGAATCACCATTTACCACTTCTTCTCTGCATTCCTTGGGAGAATTCTGGCAACAAATAACAAATGAACTTGACATAAAAGTCATCAAAGCCTCACAGCACAGGGGGTGCCTGGGAACTATCAAATATCATACGGGAAAGAGTGGAGCCAAGCTTCCTCCTTCAGAGCCAGCACCTTGCCCTTCTGAAGTGATGCATCAGGCTTAGGCTATCCAAAGCCTGTGCCCAGCTCCAGCTCTGCCTCCTCCCTTTCTGACTCTTTTTCATTAAGAATGTAGTTGATCACATTCATCCTCTCTAGTTGCAGGCAACAGATGACAGCCCTTCTGGCAGGCTTTCCTCCTCTCCCCCACCATGCCATAATGAGCCCAAGAGCTTCTGCAAGGAAAACTAACAACCTCCAGAGCTACACAGTGTGAAAGCATTTTCAGCATCAGTAGTGCTCTAGGTCCCTCTAACAGTCCCAGAATAAGGCAGGTGGTTTTGTACCTCTGAAGACAAAAGTTTATGCTGCATGATATAGTTGAAGCTCAGCCTTGTCTGCAACACATCCCAAAGGCACCGGGAGAAGCATGCAGGAGAGTATTTGGGTTAATAAACACAGGAAGTTTTATTTAATACCTCATATTAAAAGGCAAACACCTGCTAGCAGCAGTCACCATTACAATCACAGCTTGCCCTCCCCTGTGTGCATGCATGATGAGACAGGTTTTAATTACACTTGTCATTTTCCCCAGGAGCCTGGCCTTACTGACTATAAGATATGCACTTGTGCTGAAAGATTACAGTTGCTTGCTAACCTTAAAATTACCATCTCCTACTATTTGAATATGAATTTTCCAAGCCCAGCCAGCATTATCTGAAAAGAATGGTCTGTAGTATTTCCATTCTAATAACAATTAAGGAATTTTTCAAGCATAAGGAGTTTCCAGTCTCAGTTACTCGCTCATAACCTTGGAATTTACAGTGTTACAGAGTCCTTGCATAAGAATAACCTCAAAGATCCACTCATTAATGCTTTACTCCTTGACACTTTTTTCTACAAGTACTCATCAAATGAGCTGTTTCCCAACCTGCCCTGGCCATTACTGAATGATCAGCTGCAGCTCAGTGGAGCCCTTGTGCTGACTCCGACCCAAATGATGGCCCCACGAGGGACTCCACTTACCCAGACAGAGGTGCCTGTGCAGCTGAGTGCTGGCCAGCCCATCCTGCTGGGATGGTGTGGCACTGGAAATACTCAGGAGAAGTCTCCCAAGAAAAACTGAGGAAACCAGAGGATGAAGCTGGAGGATTTCTTTCTGTTTGGGATACGTGGCCAAGGCCTGGGAAAAGGTGATGGGGCAACTTGCCACCTGGAGGACAAGTTAAGGCTGGCATAGGGAAACCATGTACCAGTGAGTGGAGGCTGGCTTGAGAAAAGCCAAGCACATCATTCATGACTGGACTTGCCTCTACCTCAGGGAAGGGAACATTATTTCTTGGCTGCATCAAAACACCCATCTCCTTTTGCAGCTCTGTCTCAAGACAGAATGTGAGATGGGGCTGTGCCACTAAGGCAGGTGACAAGCTCCTTTCTGCTAATCCATGTGATTTTCATGGCTTTAAGATGGGTTTTGCCATCTTGTTACAAATTCCATCACATTTTTCTTCCTACTCCTTTTCTTCTCCAGCTGCTTATTTCCTCTGGGCTGAAATGCAGCACAAAACCATCCTGACTGCAATGGCAAGTATTCCCAAGGTCTGACTTTCTAAACTGAGCATAATTTAAGGCATTTTCTCAACTGCTAGGACTACATTACTAAGTCTTTAGAAATCAGTTTACATGGTTGTAAAGCCACTACCTCTGTGGAATTCCAGTGAAAGTATCAGCTGTGAAATTATCTGTATCCAACCAAATCAAACTCTCCAAGATTTAGGCAGACTAGGAGGAAGTTCTGTCTTGGTTCTCACCAAGAGGTTTGAGACCAAATGATCTTCAGAGTTTCCTTCCAACCTCAACCATTCTGTGATCTTCAGACAGAAACCGGTACTGGCACATGCAGCTCTCCGGAGGCTCAGGGCTTGCATATCCACCTCCCTGCTAGGGATTCAAAGGTTTACAGTATCCCTGCTTGTTTTGTCTGTTCCCATTCTGCTCCAGTCTGAAATACTCCTCATTGCTGTTGTTCAGCAGGACAGATGATGCTATTACGTAAGTATTCCAATCATGCTGTGATGTGGTATTGGTGTAAGACATCATAAGAGGTTAGGCTAGCTGATGAAGAAACAGAGTTATAGAAGAAATGGCAGACCTGAAGAAGCAACCATGGGTAAGAAGGACTGACAGAAGTTCCCAATGTGCAAAACACAAGATGTAGCACACAAGGATGACCAAACCCTTCAGACACTAGCTTCTAAGCTATATCTGCAAATTAATTACTGGTGGCTTGCCAAGAGCCTAGGGGTCCCTGCTGGATGATCTCTTCTTGCACTTCCCTGCTATGCAGCACTGGGAGATGCTCAGGATTCACATCTGTGTAAACCAATATTCACTACAGGGTATGACCTGAGAACATCTGTGCTGCTCCTCTGCACCACAGTCAGCCTGCACTGACTGCTGCAGGCACGTAACAGAGCCAAAACACGCACAGCTAGCTCCTCTACCCCAGAATGAGCTGCATCCACAGGGGCATGGCTGTTTGTAAGTCAGTGCTCTGGCTCTCCTCAACATTTTGGAGTCAGTTGTCTTTAACTACATGGCAACTGGGATGAAGAAATTCCAGCTATCACAGGGAGGGAGACATCTTGAACCTGAGGTATCGAAGAATGTCGGAAGCTGATTGCTTTGAAGTGCTAAAGCTGGGCAAAGTTCGCTGCTCCCAGGAAGGAACACGGAGTACCAAAGCTCATTGGGCTCTAGAATGCTGCTTTCCAGGAAAAGTGCTTTAAATATAATGCCCCAGCTACTCCACTGAGCAACACTTGAGCATCATTGTGGGCACAGGCCAAAAAAAGAGGCTGGGCTGTTGTCCTCCACCCACTCCTCCCAGCAGCCTTGGCTGGCCAAGTACCATTTTGTGTATCCTGGGTTTTGGCACCCTGCACCCTGCCTTGCTTCGGCCTTGCACTGCCAACAGCTCTTACCCCAAGTTGTGCACCAATAAATATTTATGTGGCTTTGTTGCCAGGTATTATGCTGCCACTGCAATCCCCTGGCTTGTATTTCTCATTCCCCAGAATATGTGGCTCTTTGCAAGGCACTCTGGGTCCCCTGCACAGTCTGAGGCACAGAGGGAGAGCTACTTCAGCCTAGGGATGGAAAGCAGTTAGGACATTGCAAGTATGTGCCCCAGGCTCTCCTCTATAGAACTATGAGGAACCAACAGAATTCCCCATCAGGCAGAGCCCACAGAAAACCCATCTTTGTGCTTAGCAAAATGAGTGGGGCGGAACCCACTGCCTTTTGTCAAGGAAGGCACTGGTGGCCAAGCTGTTCCTGAGGTAAATTGTGAGAAAAGGTGCTTGGGTATGGAGGGTGATGAAGAGTTACTGAACCAGCCAATCAACCTGTCTGAAATACTGGGTTGGTGCAATGTATTTGTGCAATAAATCAGAAGGTTTGTGTGAGAGATGCAATGGGTCAGGCATCCAAGGCAGAGGGCTCCTGAGTAGACTCCACTTGCTGCAGGAAATTCAAGGTGACAGACAAACCCTCCTCCCCTCAAGCAGAGGCAAGTTCATAGAGGTTCCATCTACAGCAGACTTGTAAAATAATCATCCAGAAGGTGGTACATGATTTGCCTTTGGGAAAAGGTGTCTGCTGATCATCCTCTGTCTCCATCATGCAAGGAGTTTTGCCAAGCCTTGTAGTGCTTTACCGGAGCTACTGGCACTGGCCAGCACAACTCAGGGCCTCCAGTCCTCCTCCAAGGGTAATGCAGTGAAACTTGGCTCATGCTTGGCTGCCCAGCCAGACCCATTCACAAGTGGTCAGAAAATCATGGCTTTACCTGTCAGGAGAGCCTCCCATCATTCAGTGCAAGCCAGAACTAACAGGGCCGGGCCTGAACACTTCCCACCTGAACAAGGACCAACCTCCCAGCTCAGACATATGTGGCAAGAGCAGTGAGGTCCAAGGCAGCTCTTCTGCCCTCAGGGTCTCTTCAGCTCCTCCTGCAAATCAGTTCTGGTTTGTTGGCTTCTTTCATCTTACCCTCTACCCCAGCAGCCTGGATATGCTCTTCCTTCCCCCAGTTAGAGAAAATAAGCTCCAGCCACACTTCCCAGCTTTGTTCCACAATGGGCTGACAGAGGCTTGGGAGCTAGAAATACTCCATTTCTTTTCCTTAAAGCCAAGCTCTGGCTATTTGCCAGAAAAATACAATTTAAATGTTGGCACAGGCCCTCACAGGCCACACAGTGGTGAACTCAGCTGTACTGCTGCCCAAGTTCTTGGCATGAGAAAAGTCACCCTTTGGTAGAGGCACAGGAGAGCAGGCAGTGGGTGAGGATTAATCAGATTGGCACCTGGCAAGGGCCTCTGTGCAGGGCTGGGCTGCTCCACACACAGCTGCAAGCAGAAAAAAAAGAGAGAGAACCACAACAAAAATGTTCATTTTCAAGCCAAAGTCCTGCCCAGCTTGCAGTCACATCAACATTCAACCTAACCTACAGATTAACCCGGGGGGGTGAACACCTCTCAGCACCTTCTCAGCGACTTGCACCCAGATGCAGGAAGAAGGGAGGAAATTGGGAGCAGCGGTTTCCCCGCAGCCGCCCGGCAGCAGGGCACCGGCAGCAGGGCACCGGCCGCCCGCCCCAGCCTCTCCCAGGGGAAAGCGCAGCTCCGGTCCCTGCAGCACGCCCGGGCACAGCGGGGCACGGCGTGGCCACCCAGCCGAGCGGCGGCAGGCGAGGAGAGTCGAGAACAGGCGCTCGGTGCCAAGCCAGCTGGGCAGCGCGGGAGCCAGGCTCAGCAGACTGCAGGCGCGGCTCTTGCAGAGGTCTCTTGGCTGACGTTTGCTCTCCGAGTGTGATGTCTCCACCAGTCTGCTGTCTGTCCCCAGCCACAGAGGCGCTGCTCAAGAGAAGGCTGTGCTACATGATGCTTTGCCTTGGCCATGCTGTGATCTTCCACCTAACCTCTGTCCTCTGCTGTATGGGAGTCAGCTTCTGAAGGGGATTGTCTAGGATAGGTTTCAGGAGCAAACTGCACTGAACACACGAGGTACAAAGGATACTTAAATAAATGGCTCAGGAAGGTAAAAGACAGAAACATTAGACAAGCTTTGGGGCCTTCTCCAGAGGACACCGGAATACCTGCAAGTGGGAATCCCTGTGCAGTGGTCAGGGAGGGAGATAACAGCAAAGGGGGCCGGCAGCCTTCACTTCATCCCCTTTCAAGTTAAGGCAGGAGAACCACTGCTACTCACACAGCAAAGCCTATGGCATACAAATACAACAGCAGTCCTCTTGTCTTCAGGTGCTTAATGAAGCAATTAAAAAGCACTGGGTGCTGAGCAGTCACGCTGACTGCACTCATGGGGCTGCTGACAAGGCCAATTTGGCTGAGCAGCCAATGTGACCTGAGAGCTCTTGGACATTGCAACTCTCTGCTGCTATACTCACAAGCGAACAAAACAAATTATCTGCAAACACCTGGGATGTCTAACAGCAGAGGAAACTAGGAAACTGGAGCCCCACCTTCAAAACATTCCTGGCAGAAGGCCTTACAAATGTGAGGGAACAGTCCCATAACAGCCTGCAGCAGAGGCAGGTGGCTCTGGACCAAGGAGATAATTACCACCACATCAGGGTGGTAATGCCTGCTGCATGAGAAGCCCACTCCTGCCTCTTGTCTTTTAAACCATAACACTGCCCCAAGCTGTTCTGAGACACCAGACCACAATGTTCCCTCCAGCAATTCATAGAGTCACAGCATCCATGAAGGTATCTCCTGTTCTGGATAGAAGAAGAAATCATGCTAGCTTAGGTAATATGTGGTCAACAAGCTGTGGACACTTGCCTCTGGACTTTCCTCCATATGCAGGACCTGCTGCTCTCAAGACAAAGTGAGATACTGCTACACCAGCTAAAACCTTACAAAGTCACGGGGGCATCTCCCCTTGGCTTTCTGGGACTGCAGGGAAACCTTCAGGGTGGTGAAACCTTTCTTCAGCAGATGTTAGCTCATAAAATCAAATTACAGATGAACACATTTCACCCTGAACTGGACTCAGCTTTTGCTAGGTCTTGTTTTGTTTGGGTTTGCTCTTTTTCATTACCAAGCATCATCTGTCCTGCCTACTGGACCAGCACAGGACCACAAGCAGGGCTGCCTTAAAAACCTTTTCTTAACCTGCAGCAGTAATGACTGACACCACATGGGTAGCAATCCTATAGCTGTCTGCAGTTGCCTTCTGAGTACACTTAGCAATGCACCATTGCCAATGACCAACAATGTTAAACCAGTCAAGAACTCAAATGTCTGCAAGGCTGTAGGAGCTGCCACAGACTAATGCTTTCAGGGTAGACCACTGGCTCCCAGAAATGAAAGCAAAAAAATAGCATTTGCCTGACAGCATCTTGTGTCAGCAAAGATTGCTTTTCCCTCCTGGGATTCCAGCTCTTCCTTTGTGTGTGGCAGAAAGCAAGCCTCTCTGAACATTTCCTTTGCTGTAAACACTCACAGGAGAACCCCTTGCAGATGTTTTAAAACCTCAACCACAATGGATCTGTCTTTTCATTTTGCTTACCAGGCAGGCACCCTGAGAGCAGAGAGCAAGATCGGGGGGGGGCTGTGTCCCCTCATGCTGCCCAGGACCTCGGGAGGATGTTGTAAAGCCACAGGGAGCTTCAGGAGCCAGCCAGCAGCACCCTGAAGTGTACAGTCAGTGGCTGTCCCAGGCAATTGCTCTCAGCATGAGAAAGGACACTTATTTGTCTTGTCACACTAAAATCCAGATAAAAAAATTCCTACTTATGGGAAAGTCTCCACAACTCATCTTAGGGATGGTTTCCAGGCTGCAAACACACATTCTCAAGAGACATGTTATTTATGTCACATTCTTCTGTGAAAGAGAATGCAGATTTCTGTTACCTAGGAAAAAGAAGTGATAAGTTTTGTTGCTCTAAGCATTTCCTTCAATGGCCTGGACAAGCCCAAGGTGCTGGCTGTGGGGCACAAGGCCACAGCAGAAAGCAGCACCCTCTTGCAGGCCCATGGCTGCAGACAAGGGCAACAGGCTGACATCTGCCCCACAAGCTGTGTGGCAAGGCTGGGGCCTCTCTCCAGTCTGAGATGGGTGCAGACCCTAAACAAAATGCTTCAAGGAGAACTGTTACCTCTTGTCAGTCTCTAGGGTAACAGCAGTGAGGGATCTATCCACACACAGACTGTCCTTAGGGCTGAAATCCACCTTTTGCCTTCACTCTCCCGTCTTCAGCCTTATTTGCACCCCACAACATTTACGTACTTGGTGGAGTCCCCCAGCTGCCCATCGTGAGGCTGCACTGAGAGGATGTGTAGAACAGGCACTTGGCAAAGCTCTACCCTGCCACGTGCTGCTTTCCCAGAAAGGATTGGTATTTGGGAGGGAAGGGAAGCCCTTCCATCCAGAAACAACCCCAGCATAAGAGACCTCATTGTACACAAAGATATGCCAAGGATGCAACTGCCTCCAGCGCCCAAAAAGCACTTCTGCCGCTCACCTTTCTGGCTTACACAAGAGATCCGTGCATGCCTGGCAGGTGAGGCTTTTGCAATAGCAACAGGAAAGCAGAACTGGGACAGGAAGGGAAGGCAGATGCCAGGGGCTGGGAAAGTTTGCAGTTCTACAAGAAGACAACTGGCTTCTTGTCTTCAAAGCTGGTGAGAGATAAAAATTGAAACCTCACCACTGAAACTTGACAAAAGTCCATAGGCCAGTTCAGTAACATGGCTTGCCTCATCTCCCCTCACTCTTGGACAGCAAATGTTTTGCAGTAGTCTGCATGAATTAGGCTTGGGGATAAACTAGGCTGCTGGTAGAAACAAGGCATTTCCGTAAGCTCATAGGCAGGTGAATCAAAACAACCACCATCCTCATTAATAGGTAATTTGCAGCTCCCAGATCAGACTGCCACATGAAGTTAACACAAGAGGGGACAAGCGATGGCTTTTAAAGGTCCTTCCAACCCAAAACACTGCATGAATCTACGGCAAGTTATGCTTACCCAGAGAGACACTGCTTGTGCAAGTCTGGGTCAGAGATTGCAGTGTGAGCCCCAGGGCTGTCTGTGGGTGTCTGAAATCCTTCCCATCCCAGCATGCTTGAAGTCTTACAGGAAAGGTCTCACCCAGCCTATCTACTGCCTTTGAGCTCTGGTGGCATGTCATCTCCTAGACACAGTTTTCTGCTCCAGGTCACCTGGATACTTGTTCACGTTCACCATTCCCTGGAGGGAAGCTCTAGATTGAGATACTTGTCAGATAGGAACCTGTCATTAGCTTAAATGCTGTTTAGATTAGGGCAGTATGAGAAATGGATATAAGAAGGGCACAAGTGGGCTACTGGCAGCAACGCCCATCACCTTGGGCATGCTGCAGTTAAGCAGAACCTGTATCTGTGTTGTAATGACAATCTATTGAGCATTGTGTGACATGAAAGGCAGAAGAAAAGTTAAGTGCTAACATAATACCGCTTAGGCCTCGGGGAGGGAAAGGAGTTATATAACCAATAATCTTTTTGCTGTTCAAGAGTTTCCACACACCAGCAGATGACAAGTTCCAGATGCCATCTTTTTCTGAGCCTAATTTCACTGGAGTTATTATTTCCTCACTCTTACGCAGTTACCCACGGAGAAAGATAACTTTGGCTCTGCTGTCACGCTGGGTATTTTGGACAGCGATACTCGAAAAGAGGATGGAATAAATGCTTCTCTGTCCACACAGGGGAATTATGTGAAAGTAGAGGCTTCTGAACTGACCCATAATCTCAGTGTACAAAGCACACTTTGAACAGCAGACATGGGTGACTCCAGTGATAGACTTGAGTTAATGAAGCCTTTAATCTGCAGCACTGATCAGCACAAACTGCTCAACGCAGCCACACTGGGAGCGGGAAGCGCACGAGAGAAGCCGGCACTGCCCAGCCTCCAATTGCAGTTACCCATATCAGAGCCCACCCTCTCGTAGCAACAGCCACAGCAAAGAATTCAATGTCAGAGCAAGAATGTGCAAGTTCAGTCTGAAAAAATAACTTGACACTTGTAACACTATTCCTGGGCTCTGTCTGGCATAAATCAGCACAGCCTTTTCCTCAGTAGAACCAAAGCTTTTAGGCTTCTCCCAGAAAGTATGACAGACAAAAATGTTACTAAGCTCCTGCTAAGCTGACCTAGGTGAGGATTCCCTCTCTTACTTCATTGAGAGCAGAGGTTTAGAAATGCTTTCTGTAATTCATTCAGATTGGATTGGGTTTTTTTACACAAGTGCTGTATTTCCATAACAGTCTGTGTGCTATATAAATGTGGCTGTTTACAAGCCTCCTGCATAATAAAACCTCAATTTATGAGGTACATAAGTAATGAGGAAAAATGAGAAAGAACAGCAATTTTGCATGTGAACAAAGAGAAGAAGTAAAATTAACCATTCTGACTTCAATGGTTACTAACCCTTCATTCATTAATGCAGAAATAATACATCCTCTATTTAAGAAGCCAAGGCTGAAATAGTTCCAAGAGTGCTCTGGCTTTCTTGTTTTCAGCAGCAGTTTGAGGATTATGGACTAAAACTATGCTTAGACCCCCCACTGCTGCAGCTGCCCACAGTACAGAGTCTCTAAGCAACATTATTTACATCAGGTCTCTGTATTCATCTGAATCAGTATGGTTTGGCCCCTCTCCAGCTCAAATGATACCCACCCAATTCTTCAGCCCAATTTAGTATTTGCTGCAGGTGAATAACTTTTCAGATTGTACCTTTCAGAACTTTTGGCCAGGCCTTGTCAGTGACCTTCATATTCCCCCCACAGTGCTATCCTGCTTCTGTCCAAGAGGTTGTGAAGAGTTGTTCCCAGCAGCTTGCTGGCTGCTTCCAACCTAGGGAACTACGCTGAGAGCTCAACTTGCTTGGTCCAGTGAAAACAAATACTCTTCCCCAACCCAGCTACCTGTTTAAAAATGCAAATCAGAGGGCAAAGGGAAAGGGATGAGGAATGTTAAGATACAGATTCTGGGCAAAACTCTGTCCCAAACAGGGAGTTTCACCTCCCTCCCACACACAGGACTGTGCTAGGCCAGGTAAAAGCCAGGTGCAGAGGGAATGTGGTAGGGATGAGGACCCATAGTTCATCTTGCTCAAAAAAAGACACCCTGATATCATTTTAAGTGTCCCCCAAAAGACATCTATTCTCAGCCAGTTAGTGTCTTCCCATTTCACATGCCCTGTCTTCCTCAAGGTGCTGTGAAGCCCTCACTTTAGGGGAAAGAATAGAGTCCCTTCAAGCACAGAGCATTATGTAAATGCCAGAATGTTTGTGTATCTCCAGGCTCACCTCCTGCACATGTAGCCCCTGCAATCACGCTGCCTGCTGGGCAGGAAGATCCTTAGGGCAAGGGCTAATTCCCACAGGCTCATGCTAAAAACTGCTTAACCAACAGCAGGGGAAATAAAAACCAGGGCAGAAATCATTAAGGAGGCAGTCTCAGAGAGGTCTTTTATTAAGCTCACACCAGTGATGACTGAACAAGAAGGGAATTACACCTCACGTAGCCACAAAGGAAACACACCATTTATCAACACTGCTCTGCAACCACAGGCTCTCAGCCCATGCTGCTTTATGCAGGGAAAAGGAAAAAAGGCATCTCTTCATTGGAGCAGTATCAGAAACACTAATTTTTAAGTGGGGTGCTCCTGCTTGCCTAGCAGAGCTAGCAGCGACAGCTTCCCACCAAGGTGACTTCCCAACAGAGTGAGCATTGCTCACCAGCTGGAACAGAGCTGGCAGACAAATGCATCTTCTCTATCACAGCCCAGTGCCATGCCATGCAAGTCTAGACTCTGGTATCAGCAAGACCCTAGAGCTTTATTCCAGCTGAGAACCTGGCACAACATGTTAAAAGGTATTTTGGCCCCAGCCTTGTTTATTTGTAGGGTATGCTCCTCCCTCAGCACATCTGAGCTGTGCAGCAGCAAGCAGAACAGCTTGGCTCTGCACACTGCTGTGGTATCTCCTTGCACACTGGGCAGCCATGCCAACCCCCAGGCCATGATGCACACCTGGCAGCCAGCACAAACGAGCAGTCCTAGCTGCATCTCTCTGTATCTTCCTCCCTGTGGTCCCTGCCTCCTTGACTGCTTTCTTCCATTTGTCAGTTTACAGCAGGCCTACAGCTCAGGGTTTCTGACTCATGTTACAAGAGTGTCCTAAAGAAGATGGGGAGAGATGCAGGACAGCAGGTTGTGTGTGAGCAGCCAGGGCCATCTGCTGCAGTTATGTAGAGGCCATCGCTGTCAGAACAGGAAGCAAAATCCAGCATCCTCCTCACTGAGGCTGAGCTGCAGTGTACCGGGAGGGACATACTCTGTGGACAAATCAATTCCTCTGGCTAATTTGATTGTGCCTTCGGTGCTGCCCCTCCCAGACCATGTCCTCATCATGTGCCACAGCAGCAACAGCCATGTTGGCTCCAACTCCTGGTCAGTGTGACACCAAGGTAAGTCCAGGCCCCAAGGGTGGACAGGCCAACTGCCCACTGCTGTTCCCTTCAGCAGGTGACTTGCTGGAGGGAGCCAGCTGACTCGATAACCATACTGCCTCTCACCCTCTGCACAGCTCCAGCCAGCAGCTGTGCCAGGGCTGCACCGTGCTCCGGGCAGTGCCTGCTGACACTTCAGCCTGCCCTCCATGGGCCACAGCATGGTTGACACCAGAGCAGCATGGTATGCTCCTTGGGAAGAACAGCAAGGTGAAATCCTACTCAAGGCCATGTGCAAAGAACTGCTCCTTAGATAGCTCGCAGCTCTTTTTTCTGAGCTCTTCAGAGGATCAGACACCTTCCCCTCCCACCTCTAGAGCCATGGTAAACAGCTGCAGCTCCTATGGCAGTTCCTGTCTCGCTGTCCCTCCAGATGTCCACAGTTTGACACCTGTATTAGTTGTCTTCAGTGGAAGAGTCAGTCTGCCAGGGACGAAGCCAGAGCAGAAGGGTCAAAAGGGCACAGTAAGAAAGCCTGAGGTTTTTTTTATCTTCTGTCCCAAGTTACCTTCCCAAAGTGCAATTACTGGTGAAGGTAAAGCCTTCCACTTGGAACTATGAACACCCTTCCCTATACACACGTCTGTTCGTTGCCTCCCCTCAAAGCTCATTCAGGCATACTCTGCACAACCACCCTGATTCACCAGCCTCACCACCAAACACTGCCACCTTTGGATTCTGAAACCAATCCTGACAAGCTTCAAGCCATTCCAGTATTGTCCCAGCATAAGATTTCTCTTCCCAGGGTACACGTGCTTGATTCACTGTAAGCAAAGGCATTGCTTAAGGGTGAATTCAGCTTATGGCACAGAAGCACAAAGTCTGTAGTTATTTTTGAAGAGAAAAAAAAACGGTTTGGCACCACACTGCTATAATTTACAAGCTACTTCCCTCTGTCTCTTGAGATAAAAGTCAGCCCCAGGCAGCTGATGAACTTACCAGGTACACGTTAATAACTGGGAGAAAATGCATCTGAAGCAGCAGACAATGTGAGCTGCTGCATGGAACTGGCAAAGCCATTTACAAGTGGTGAGCTAAGCAGGGGGAAAGGCCGGGATTTCTACCTGCGAGGCACAGCGCAGCAGAACGCCCATCCACTGAGACATTTCAGAACGGGATGATAACGGAGCTGCAGCAATTTGCCTCAGCACGGCAGCGAAGCCCGGACAACTTTCCCACCACCAGGTCGCAGCTGTTGCAACGCTCAGCAGCCTGCTGGTGTGCTCGGACAAACCCTGGCTTTCCAGAACGAGGAGCACACAAAGCCGCCTGTCCCACAGCGCTGCTTCTCCGCTGAGCTGGCTGGGAGCGCTTTGTCCTCTTTCAGCACTGAATCACCTCCCCTACCCCTCCACCTGCAGGGCCAGGACCTGGTACGGCCAGCCTAAGCCACTCCAGTTACCAGCTGTGCTCCATCAGTCCAGATGTGCTGCTACGTCACCTACGGACAGGCCAGCAGACGGTCGCTACGTTATCGCTGGTTATGGTAACTGGGCATCCTGACTGCCCCACGACACAGGCAAGTGACAGCATCCCCGTCTAGCGGCATTAGGTACTGGAAGCGCCAGAAGCTCAGGGGCGACGAAGCCTCGGTGGGAGGTCGTGCAGCCTACGGAAAGGTCTGCTGGGCGCGCTGGCCCTGGCCCAAGCGGTCACCTGGCCAGCAAAGCCACCTCCGGCTGCTGATGCCAGGGCAGCAAGATGCTCCGGGCGCTGCCGCGGCGTCAGCCCCGGCCATAGGACTCGGAGACGCTCCGGCAGATGCGGTCAGTGCCCCGCAGATGTGCCGCAGATGTTATTAAGCACAGAGATGGCAGCGGCGGAGAGCCGCGCGGGAGCCGCACCGCTGGAGCAACAGCTGCCGGGGGGGGGGGGGGGGGCTCCGGCGCGGGAGGCGCCAGGCGCGCGGCGGGGTTCCGCCAACGGCCGCTGCCTCGCGCCCTGGGGGCGCGCGGGGAGAGGCGGGAGCGGAGCGGAGCTGGGCACGGAGCGGAGCTGGGCACGGAGCGGAGCTGGGCACGGAGCGGAGCTGGGCACCCACCGCGCTCGGGCACCGGGTAGGGGGCACCGGGTAGGGAGCACCGGCTGGGAAGGAAGGGAGGGAGGGGAGGTACCGCTCGGGGAGGGGGCGCGGGTCTCGGTCCCTCCCTGCCCACCGCGCGGCCCGCACTCACCACAGTGACAGGGGACACCATGTCGGCGGCGGGACGCGACCTGCTCCGGCGGCTACCTGACCGCTGCCCTCCCTGCCTGCCGGGCCGCTTTTTTAGGCAGCGGTGACGTCACCGGAGAGGGGTCCCCGCGGCGAATGCGCTGCGGGGAGAGGCAGGGGGGCGGCCCCGGCCCCGCCCCGGGGCGGGCAGCGCTGTGCGCAGTTCGGCCGGCCCCGGCCGCGACGGCGTCAGCGGAGTCGTCTGGCCCCGCGCCCGCCAGGCAGCCGGCAGCGGCCGGGTCCTGTGCCGCCTTCTCTCCCCGTGCCGCTGTTTCTCGGAGGCGGCCGCAGCGGGGACGCGGCCTGCGCGCTCCTTGCGCGGGGTCGCGCCGATCCTTGCGAGCGCGGTCCTGGGCCCTCCCGCCAGCGGCCTCCTCACGCCCTGTGCCGAGGCAGGGCGCGCTGCCCTCCGCGCTGCAGCCCCAGCCAGGGCTCTCTGCTCTGGCCGCTCTCTCGGAGGCTGGAGGGACAGGCTCCCCGGGCCGGGCAGGCCGTCGCCCTGGCATCGCCCTGGGCTGCGGTGCCGGCGGTACCAGGCACGGGTAGCACACACACCACCCGCAGCGCTCCCGCGGCACTTCGGCACCTGCCTGGGCCCTTCTCCCCAGCCTCCCTGCGGCTTCCTCTCCATGCTCCTCTTCCTTGCCATAAAATGCTGGTTCTTGCACCTTTCCACCCTGTCTGATCTACCTTGACTCCTGGCCATCCTCTGTTTCCCCTTTTTTCCCTTTCCAGGGGCTTATCCCTCTAGCAACTGCTGCTGTAACTCCCCCTCACTGCCATCTATCTCAAGCCAGGCAGGTGCCCTGCAGCCCTTCTCCTTGCAGAGCTAGCCATGTTTTCCTGTCCCTGCTCCTGTGCCCCCCAGGAGCGTGTCCCTCCCACCTCACCTCCCCGTCCCCAGCCTCCTGCCAAGGTCATCCAGAGGCTGTACAAATGTTAGTGCTGGCACGGACGCGGGGCAAGGAACGTGTTCTGTGGGATACCAGAGACGGGACGCAGCAGCTCGGGCTCATTAAGGTGACCGTGGGACTACGTTCAGTCTGCTTGCACTTGAGGATTAATACTGAAGGATGCAGGAAGCTCCTATGCATGTAACACGAGCCTCTTCAAAAGTTTCACTTCATAGCAAAACCAGTACTTAAACAGTAGGTGATTAAGTAACCTGCTATTTACAGCCTGAGCAAAAGGCATGCTATTTATCACACCAAGAGGAATGGTGGGTTTTTTTACTTTATACAATGCAATACTTCTGCAGTCTTTGTGCAATAGATTGGTACCCTGTTTCTGAGGATAAAATGTATCTCAGCAGCCCTGAGATCCCACACAGGCAACCCCATTTATATCATCAGAGATGTGTGTGTAAATAGGGGGCAGCTCCTGGCCCATCAGCATCCGATGGGACTGAGATGGATGCTGCACTCTTTGTGTCATTTTCCATTCTGAAGGGGATTTCTGCATGAATGTAAGGAGCTGCAAATCTGCACTATCAGATCAGAGAGGCGTTGCAGCGCAATCTGTGGCAAGTAAGCCTCAATCAGGTCAAAGCAAACTGTTCTCTGTACAGCAAAAGCCCATGTGGCCACTGCCAGGGGCCTGAGTGCTGTTCTTAATGTTTTCAGTTAGAATACTTCACAGGGCAGTAACATTCTCATGAAGGAAGAAGAGAAGGACAAGCTTTCCCCTTTTCACAGTATCACAGTATCACTAAGGTTGGAAGAGACCTCAAAGATCATCGAGTCCAACCTGTCACCACAGACCTCATGACTAGACCATGGCACCAAGTGCCACGTCCAATCCCCTCTTGAACACCTCCAGTGATGGTGACTCCACCACCTCCCTGGGCAGCACATTCCAGTGACTAACGCCTCTCTCGGTGAAGAACTTTCTCCTCACCTCGAGTCTAAACCTCCCCTGGCGCAGCTCGAGACTGTGTCCCCTTGTTCTGAAGGGCAGCCAGGTGAACAAGACTGGGAAGAAACTTCACAGCTTTTCCCAAGCTGCAGATTTTTCCTGCTGCAATCGAGGAGGACCATCCCTAGCAGAACTAGCCCAAGGAAACAGAGGTATTTAGATGTCCCAGGATGCAGTTAATTTGATAGCGTAGAGGATTTCCAGAAGGACTTTCAGGACTTCAGTTCCTAATTACTTTTGAAAATCCTTCTGGGAGTTTGATTATGTCTTGGCATTTAAATACCTTAAAAAAAAGCCCTGAAGTAAAATCTCCTTGGTCCCTAGCCAAACTCCTTGCTTTCCTTGGCCTTTACGTAAGTGATGAGCCAGGCAGCGCAGTAGTTAGGGGCACATCTGCATTTGGGTATTGTTTCTGCTGCTCCAAAAGTGGAGATGATATTGGAGTGGATGCAGCTTTGCCTCCATTCTCTTTTTTTCTAGTGCAGTGTCTGTCTTCACTGTTTACCAGCTGAAGCTTGGCCTGGTCTCACAATCGAGGGATTTCTCTGTCACTGGGCTGTCTACGACTACCTGAAGGGGGGTCGTAGCCAGGAGGGAGTTGGTCTCTTCTCTCAAGCAACCAGCAGTAGAACAAGAGGACACAGTCTCAAGCTGCGCCAGGGGAAGTTTAGGCTGGAGGTGAGGAGAAAGTTCTTCACTGAGAGAGTGGTTGGCCATTGGAATGTGCTGCCCAGGGAGGTGGTGGAGTCACGATCCCTGGAGGCGTTCAAGAGGGGACTGGACGTGGCACTTGGTGCCATGGTCTAGTCATGAGGTCTGTGGTGACAGGTTGGGCTTGATGATCTTTGAAGTCTCTTCCAACCTTGGTGATTCTGTGATACTGATACAAGCATTCAAAGTCCTTTAACGCTTCAGGGTGAATTTTCATGCTCAAAGAAACCTCTCAGAAGTGAAGGGGGATCTGTGTGCACCTCCTGCCTTTCCCATCTGAAAGAGGCACTGGGGAGCTCAATCTCATTAGTTTTGCTTGAGAGGGGGTTGACCTTTTGTGATTGCCAGGCGGTTTGTTCCACAAGCCTTTAGAAACAGAGATTCTGAAGCCCTAACAGCAGATATGCTATTTCAGTGGATTAAAGAGATGCTCCTGTGACAAAGGGTTTACAACTTGAATAGGAGGTGACAATTTTTTGTTGTTATTTAATAGCAGATTAATTTCACCTGGGGCACAAGATTATTCATGGGATGATGTCCATTTTGCCACAATCACAGTAAGTGCTACATCCACAATAAGCAATCCCCTGTAAGTGAGAGACACCCTGCAGTATAAATGAGGGATGTGGGGAGAACAGAAACAGTTTACATAACAGAAATATTTTACATTGAATCTAAGCTAGGGCCAGAATTTGGATAGAGCAGAAATCTTGTACATTTTCCCTAAATGCAAGCTCTGATAGAACAGGGCCTGGCACAAATCCATTCCCCACTGTAGAAACAAGCAACAGATGAAGCAAACAGAAGGAACAGAGGATCGATGGCTTTGTAACAGGGTCAGATCTGTCTTGCTCTGGGCACACCATGAGTTTGGTGGGGTTCCCTTGCTGGTGGTGCTGTAGTCTCCTCTCCTGACCAGTACCATAGTATCATAGTATCACAGTATCAGTCAGGGTTGGAAGGGACCACAAGGATCATCTAGTTCCAACCCCCCTGCCATGGGCAGGGACACCCCACACTAGATCAGGCTGCCCAGAGCCTCATCCAGCCTGGGCTTAAACACCTCCAGGGACGGGACCTCAACCACCTCCCTGGACAACCCATTCCAAGGCTTCACCACTCTCATGGGGAAGAACTTCCTCCTCACATCTAGCCTGAATCTCCCCACCTCCAGCTTCATCCCATTCCCCCTAGTCCTATCACTACCTGAGATCCTGAGCAGTCCCTCCCCAGCCTTCCTGTAGGCCCCCTTCAGATACTGGAAGGCCACAATGAGGTCACCTCGGAGCCTTCTCTTCTGCAGACTGAACAGCCCCAACTCCTTCAGTCTGTCCTCACAGCAGAGCAGCTCCAGCCCTCTGATCATCCTCGTGGCCCTTCTCTGACACCTTCCAGCACCTCCACATCCCTCTTGGAATAGGGGCTCCAGAACTGGAGGCAGTACTCCAGGTGGGGTCTCCCCAGAGCTGAGCAGAGGGGGAGGATCACCTCCCTTGCCCTGCTGGCCACACTTCTCCTGATGCAGCCCAGGATCTGATTGGCTTTGCGGGCTGCAAGTGCACACTGAGAGCTCCTGTTGAGCTTCTTATCCACCAGCACCCCCAAGGCTCTCTCCTCAGGACTGCTTTCCAGCCAGTCACTGCCCAGCCTGGATTTCTGCCTGGGATTGCACAAGTACAGGCAAGAAAGATCTCCTGTGGCTCATCACAACATCTTGTTCTCTATCAAATGCAGGGATTTAACAAAAAATAGACTATATTTCTAATTTGGGGGGTGTGAGGTATTTTTAGCTCCCTATCAGTAGGCAAACAGAGAGCAGTAATTACAAGAGCATAAATTCATGGGGGTTGGGTGCAGCAAAACAGAGCATCAAGTACTTCTGTGCATGTTTGTGTTTGTAAGTGCTTCTGCTGGGCCCTGTTTCTGGTGTTTGGAGGGAAGAAACAGCAAGCGAGAGAAGCTCTATCTTCAGCCAGGCTGCTACAGAGCCATTCATCTTCTGGAGGACGCTGGCTTGTTCACTCTGCCGCACTTAACCCTGTGGCTCTGTGTGTGTGCAGTAGCTCTGTGGCTCGTGCTGGTGTAGTATTTCTTTTTTAAATGAACCACTTTACATTTCAATAATAGCTTGACCTTGTAACTTCCCCTCTCTGTATTTTTTCCCCACTGGTTTATTCTCCTGTAGGAGAAATGTCAGTCCGTGGGCTCCACCAGTCCCTCCCTTCCCAAAGCCCGGTGCTGGTGAGAGGCCTTGAGCACAGCCCTGTGAGGAGAGGCTGAGGAAGCTGGGATTGTTTAGCCTGGAGAAGAGGAGGCTCAGGGGTGACCTCATTGCTCTCTACAACTACCTTAAAGGTGGTTGTAGCCAGGAAAGGGTTGGTCTCTTCACCCAGGCAACCAGCACCAAAACAAGGGGACACAGTCTCAAGCTGTGCCAGGGGAAGTTTAGGCTTGAGGTGAAGAGAAAGTTCTTCACAGAGTCATTGGTCATTGGAATGTGCTGCCCAGGGAGGTGGTGGAGTCACCATCCCTGGAGGTGTTCAAGAGGGGATTGGATATGGCACTTGGTGCCATGGTCTAGTCATGAGGTCTGTGGTGACAGGTTGGACTCGATGATCTTTGAGGTCTCTTCCAACCTTAGTGATACTGTGAGACTGTGATACGTGAGGAGCACTCAGAACTCTACCGTGTTAAACAGTTCAACCACATCCAGAAAAGGCAGGCTTCTCCCAAACCTGATTGCCTTTGCAGTGCAAGGGTGTGTGGATATTGACATGACTTGGAATATATGGGTGTTTATAGGAAAATCTTGGGACAACCATCAAGCTCTGCTTTTTCAGCTCTTCCTTACAGGAGCTTATGCTCCTGAGTCATCTCCTTGCTTGCTGTCCCAAGCACAATGCACCCAGATCCTGGGACAGCAGTGTTCCTGTCCTCTGCAGGACACATCCAGAGTGCCTTTCTGTGTGGCCATGTCCAGCTCTCTTTAGGCCTGTCTGTGGTTGGCACACTGGGCATCTAACTAGTTCCTGACACTTTTCGTGGCAAGCACTCCGGTGTTTCCCCCTGCACGTGAGGACATGCTGCTCTGTTTACTTTCTGTACAGATTGATTTCCTGATGCCTAGAGAAACTCAAAGAGTGCTTTGGCTTCCTGCATGATTGCAATTCCTATAATGATAATAAAGTATTAAATGTAGACTGCAGGATTGACATCTCAGTGAAATAAAGGGGAGGACACTGCAAACTCACCCCTCCGGAGAGCACTTTTCCAGGCTATTTACTGAGCCAGAAAGGCAACTCATCATCTGGTTAGAGGCTTTGAATTTAGAAGTTTTCTTCCCAGGCATCAAATCAATTTGCTGTTTGGGATTAATAAATGCTGCATGTGTGCATGTCTGTGCATGTGCAGGGAAGGGTTACTGTGTGTAGAGCTGAGCAGGATCCAGAGGGCAGGTCCTCTGTGGGACTTCACTTCTTTGTGATTGGTTCCTAACAAGGCACTAAAGCAAACAGAATGGAATGGAATGGAATGGAATGGAATAGAATAGAATAGACCAGGTTGGAAGAGACCTTCAAGATCATCACGTCCAACACCTCAACCAATCCAACCCACCTAAACAACTAACCCATGGCACCAAGCACCCCATCAAGTCTCCTCCTGAACACCTCCAATGATGGTGACTGCACCACCTCCCCAGGCAGCCCATTCCAATGGGCAATCACTCTCTCTGTGTAGAACTTCTTCCTAACATCCAGCCTAAACCTCCCCTGGCGCAGCCTGAGACTGTGTCCTCTTGTTCTGGTGCTGGCTGCCTGGGAGAAGAGACCATCATCCGCCTGTCTACAACTTCCCTTCAGGTAGTTGTAGAGAGTAATAAGGTCACCCCTGAGCCTCCTCTTCTCCAGGCTAAGCAGCCCCAGCTCCCTCAGCCTCACCACATAGGGCTTGTGTTCCAAACCCCTCACCAACTTTGTTGCCCTTCTCTGGACTCATTCCAGCAAGTCAACCTCCTTCCTAAACTGAGGGTCCCAGAGTTGGACATAGGTTAAAATGCTGGAAAAGTATTAACAGGGAAGGAACAAATACTTTCCTTTTTCTGAAATTCTCTGCCCCACAGTATGGAAGCAAATCACAAAATCTAAAATGTTTGCAGCTTATAGAAAGCTCCTACAGTGAGCAGGGGGCATCTTCAACTAGCTCAGGTGACTCTAAGCCCTGTCCATCTTGCCTTTGAACACTTCTGATCATGGGACAACCACAGCTTCTCCAGACAACCTGTTTGTAACCACCTGCATCATTAAAAAGTGTCTTCCATATAGCCAGTCTAAGTCCTTCCTCTTCAGCTTAAAACAAACTCTTTAACCTCACTTTTCAGCCCAACATACCTGTAGAAGACCTTCTTAGTCTTCTTTGCATCCCTTGCCCCATTCATCTCCAGCTGAGCCTTAGCTTTGCTCATTCCATCCCTGTACATCCAGGCGGCATCTTTTATTCTCCCCAGGATACATGTCACAGGTCCCATTGCCTGTGCATTGACTTCCTAAACTTCAGTTTGACCTAGAGCTCCTTACTCTGCTGTGCTGGTCCCCTGCCTTCCTTTCCTGCTTCCACATGGAAATCAACAGGTCTTGTGCTCTAAGATGAATCTTCTTAAAGAGCTGCCAGCTCTGTTCAGCTCTGTCATCCCTGAGGGCTGTTCCTTACAGATCCCATTCACTAATGCAGTTTGTTCTCCTAAAACTCAGGGTCCTGTCTCTGCTCTTCATTAGCCCATATCCCTCCAGACTCTGAATTCCACCAGGGCACGACCACTGCAGCCTAGGCTGCAGCCAGCCTTGTCCTCTCTGATTAGCTCATCTGTGTTGGTAAGCAGCAGGTCTCGTAATGCTTCTCTTCTGGTTGGATTGTCCGTCACCTGCATTGCGAAATCATTCTCCACACACTCCAAGAGTCTTCTGGATTGCTTACAGCTTGCTGTGCTGCTTTTCCAGGAGGTATCAGTGGGGTTGGAGTGTCCCAGCAGGATCAGAGCACGCAAGCACAATCAACAGGTTCCCCTCGCTCAGGTGGCCTGCAGTGAACACCAACCACAACGTTTCCTTTGTTGGCTTGGCCCTCATTAATTACTCACAAACTCTCAACCTGTTCACCACTGCTTTTCAAAGACAGTTCTGTGCAGGGGCTCCCCTGCCCCTCTGTCCTTACCTGTCCCTTCTGAACACTTGGCTGCAGAGCTCCAGTTGTGTGATTGATGCCACCACATTTCAGTGATAACAGCCAGATTGTAGCTGCACACTGGCTTCAAACTCCTCCCATTTGACACCCAGCAGTTCTGATGCAGTTCCAATTTCTGTTCTTCACGTGGCTGCCCCAGTTCCCAAGTTAGAAACCCACCAAGAAGAGCTCTCATTTATCCAAGTGATCAATTCACTAGTCATTTAATTATATATTTCTCTACAACCAGGAGGTGTAAATAGCTGGGGTGTTGCAACATGCATGAAGAGAGGTGAAGCATCAGCAATGATTTGTAGGGACAGAACATGACACAATGAAATAGTTAGATTACAAAAGAGAAGTTAAGTAGAGGAAATGCTTTGTCTATTTTCATGAAAGCAATCTAGCTGAGTTGTTTGTCATTGGAATGGGCTGCCCAGGGAGGTGGTGGAGTCACCGTCCCTGGAGGTGTTCAGGAGGGGATTGGATGTGGCACTTGGTGCCATGGTCTAGTCATGGGGTCTGTGTTGATAGGTTGGACTCGATGATCCTCGAGGTCTCTTCCAACCTTAGTGATACTGTGAGACTGTGATACTGTGAGCACCTGGCAGAAGAATTGCACTCATGATGAGTGATAACTTTTAAAGAGGAGAGTATCCCAGCCCTCCCCTTGGTGACTGGTTGATGAGACCAACTTTAAGCGGCATTTCAGGTTTTGGTGGGCTTGAGCCCATCATGAATGCATGGCAGCACACAGGATGAGGGCCAGGCAGAAGCTAGGAGGGCAGCAAGGAGCTAGCCTGGGAAAGGTGACTGGTGGTCAGTAGAGCTGTAGTCAGCTGGTGGTGTTTGTCTGAAGTTTTCAGGCATTACCAGTGGCTTGCAGTGGATGATCTCAGTACCTGTTTTCCACAGAGCATTTCCAGAAGTTCTGCTCTGGTCTGTGACACTCTCCAGTGGCCCACCCTATATTGCAGCATCCAAAGTCACTGACCACCTCAAAGCCTTGTCTGTGGGCAGTCTGACTTACTGCAAAAGCAGCCTGAGTCACTCACGAGTTCAGATGAAGTTTTTTTACCACTATGTTTATTTAAAGCCAGTCACTGTTACACTTCCCAGAGGACAGCACTGCCAGCACTGTCAGCAAGCAATACATTGATTTTAAATCAGCAAGACTGCCATTGATCTTAGCAGCTATTTATTGCACATGTTCCCAGCAGCCACTTTCTAATGGAATTTTAGCAATTCAGTAGGGTCACTTGAAGGTCTCGAGGAAGCGAGGGAGAATGTTGTCTCTTGCAGGAAGTACCTCCCTAAGACAATGCCTTCACTCACCAGCATCAGACAGGGCTGCACTCCTTCAGTTTTGGTGGATCCTAATGATGAATTTTCAAGACATACATAGATCTTGCTTTACTCAGCATGTCCTGGCAGTATGCACACAGCTTCACCTCCATCTTATTAACTCCCTGAGCTGCTGGTTGCTGGAGGCTGGGAATATACCAAGCAAATATATCCAACCTCTTCTGGAACTCTGCAGTAGTTAGCTGCTGTCAGCCTTAGGACCAACCCTTGGCTTGGTGCAGTACAACCAGCACCAGAACAAGATGACACAGTCTCAAGCTGCACCAGAGGAGGTTTAAGCTGAATGTTAGGAAGAAGTTCTTCACAGAAGGAGAGATTGGCCACTGGAATGTGCTGCCCAGGGAGGTGGTGGAGTCACCATCACTGGAGGTGTTTAGGAAGAGCTTGGATGAGGCACTTGGTGCCATGGTTTAGTTGATTAGATGGTGTTGGGTGATAGGTTGGACTCAATGATCTCAAAGGTCTTTTCCAACCTGGATTCTCCTCTCCTCTCCTCTCCTCTCCTCTCCTCTCCTCTCCTCTCCTCTCCTCTCCTCTCCTCTCCTCTCCTCTCCTCTCCTCTCCTCTCCTCTCCTCTCCTCTCCTCTCCTCTCCTCTCCTCTCCTCTCCTCTCCTCTCCTCTCCTCTCCTCTCCTCTCCTCTCCTCTCCTCGAGTCTCCTCGAGTCTCCTCTCCTCTCCTCGAGTCTCCTCGAGTCTCCTCTCCTCTCCTCGAGTCTCCTCTCCTCTCCTCGAGTCTCCTCTCCCCTCCCCTCCCCTCCCCTCTCCTCTCCTCTTCTCTCTTCTCTTCATTCCATTCCATTCCATTCCATTCCATTCCATTCCATTCCATTCCATTCCATTCCATTCCATTCCATTCCATCTACCCTTACACTAGAAACAGTGTTATAGGAACTGCTCTAGATCTGCCTCTCTGCTTTCCTTCCTTCAGAGCATGCCTTTTCTCAGTTGAGTTAAAATCTTGCACCAGAAGAGGACACTTTTTGGTTTGGTTGGTTATGCCATTTCCAATGGTTTACCAGGAAGCAACATGACAAAAACTCCATTTGTTAGCAGTCTGACTGTTTTCTTGCTCGTGGTCTCAGCCCCAAAAGCATCGCATGGATATGTGGGCAAAAAACAGGAGCAGGAAGGGAATCAGGATTGTAGAACAGCTAAGAAAAATGTTGGTTTATCATAAAACTGAGAGAGGCAGAGCTTGGTTTGGGGCTGAAGGAGGTGGCTGGTGGCTTGCCTTAGGAGCCAGAAGAGCTTTGGCCAGCTCCATGGCGCAGCTCCTTTCTGTTTGGAAATCACTGCATGCACAGCAGTACCTGCTGGGGCCCTTGCGTCCTGTGCCCCCGGGCAGGCGTCCTTGTCCCCGGCTGGCTGGCTGGGGCTGCTGAAAAGCACTATTCACCCTGAATGTCACCACAGGCAACAGAGACCCTCATTGATGTCCACGGCCTCATGTAGTCCTGAGGAAAGGCATAAGTGCCAGCCCTACTGAAAGAGTTCCTGAGATCAGTACAAAGAGCACCACTGCTCTTTTCTCCACCTCTCCCACAAGCGTAGTTCACATTACCTAACAGCTACCAGCAGCACAAGCACGGGGCAGGTACCTGTAATTTTAGCTGAGGCTCGACTTGTAAGAGTGCTGGGGTTGTGTTTCTCTGCATACTACAGAGTGCAACCCGACCCAGCAGGTAAGGAGGGATGAGGGCAGTGTGAATGAGCGGCGGCACCCCTCGCTTGCAAACCTCCGCCGCCTGGCACCGAGCCGGACCTGGCGGCCGCTCTGAGCCCCCCTGGCACGCTGCTGCTGCTGTGTTACAGCAAGGACCAGGAGAATGACATGACTGTGTGAGGCTTCTCTGGTCCTTCTGGGATGTCCTAGATATGCAGATGGGTGGAGGTGCCCAGTATGACAGGTAACAGGAGGGAAGGTGGGAGGCAGCGTGCTTGGTAAATAAGAACTAAATGGGAGCTGCCTGGGCTTTCAGCTGGGCTTCTCCTCTGCTGACTGGCCAGGGGAGCATGAGCACCTTGCCTGTTTTACACACCACTCTGCAGCAGGAGATAATGGTTGGAGGCTATCTGCAAATCTGGCCTTTCTCTTTGTGGCAAAGTAAGCTTGGATACAGCTAAGCCCAGCCACACCGTATTTGGGGACACGACATTTTACCTGCCATTAAGCAAAGCTGAAGTGCTCTGGGGCAGCACAGCCCACAGGCAGCTGACAGCCTGGCTGGTGGGCAGGGACACGTTTGAAGCAGAGCCCCACTGTGACGGCAGCAGGGGCTGCGGGCAGGCTGCTCTGGAGCTGGCCACACTGCTGATATTTCTGGCTAGTACTCAGCCAGGGCTTTTTGGACCTTCACAATGGTGCCACAGTTCCCCATCACTATGGAAACTGGTTCCTGAAAAGGCAGCATTTCCAAAAAGTGAATTGAAGCTGAAATTTGTACTTTGCCTTCATCCCTGGCTCTGGAGTTCCCCTGGGAACAGAGAAGGCTCCTGGAGGCTGGCTTGCCTCCTCAAAACCTAAACTCAGGTTCCCCTTCCTGAGAGAGCCACAGCTGAATCAGCACCCAATTTTTCCACAGATAATGGACAGAAACCATGAGAGCTGTTAAGTCAGCAGTGGAGACCCCCAAAATAGCTTGAGAGGAACAAAACCCAGTGTGAAAGTAGCACTGTGGTCTGTCCCTCCTGCTGGTATGTGGCCCGCTGGGGACAGCCCCAGGGTATGCAATAAAACTGTGTGCAGCTCAGGTTAATCTGTGCTGTGAAGCAGCTTCAGCAGACATTTCTTCAGGTGGCTTTGTTCTCTACAGTCTTGTCCAAGCTTAGATATGGGAGAATCAGCTACTATGCAGTTCTTGAAGGAGCAGGGTAACAGTATGGGGGGGCTTTCCCCCCTGAGTGTGCTCATCATACCTGACTGCCAGGCTGTTCACAGTCAAATTCAAACCCAGAAGAGATGAAGAGAGCCAAAAGAGTTTTTCTTTCCATGTGTGGGCTATAAAAAGGTCCTTCCTGAAAATGGTTTTGTCTTGGAGCCTACAGTTCAGACTCAGTTGTGTTCATTACACTCTGGATAGGTCATGCTTGGCTGCAGTGAGCCAGTCATAAGAAAGAAACCTAAAGCTGGCATTTTAGGCCTCTCACTCACTGCAAAAATGACACAAGGGACCTCCATGTGAATGCTGATCCCAGACAAGACATGGAGGCACAGCCCTCACTTTAATGGTCAGTATTTATGCAGTAGAGAATCACACCTGGCTCTTGACACTATCACTGCCACCTGGGAACAGCAAAGCACTTGCAACCTGTGTTTTCAGCCCCAGAGACATCCCTGGAACCTAAAAACCCTTTGCAGAGGCTCAGTGAGGACAGGCACTTCCTTCCCTGCCATCCTTGCTCCTTTTTTTGATCTCATCATTGTGCTCATGGAAGTCTCTGTGGGGCTCTGCTGAATTAAAAAGGGGAAACTGAGGGCTGGAGAAGTCCAGGAGAGGGTCAATGAGCAGCCTGAGGAGGAGAAGGGAGGGAGGTTTTTGAGCAAACTTCAGCACTAAAGGAAATCCTCACTTAACTGCCTGTCTGGGATGAGTTCAGGGTGCCCTAGGTAGAAGATACCCCACTTGCCTTACAGACACCTCATTAGCACATGCCAGGGTTCAGGATGTGAATCAGTGTGATTAGTTTCCTTATATAATTGGCAGAAGGAAGCACAATCTCCCCCAGGGAAGATTCAGAAAGCCAAATAATTATAAAGAGCTGGAAAGACAAGACACTGTTTCCTTCTCTCCCTGACATTTCAGAACCCAAACCCCACTCCCTCATCACATCCTGCAACAATACATTCATGTTTAGGAGAAAGAAAGGGAGGAACAGAGAAGTTACAGCCCCATGCAGTACAGATGCAGCCAAGGCATTGGAAGAAAGCAGCTGGGCTTGCTTTTTCAAGCATTAATGCTGCTCTGTTATCATGTGGCCACGCTGATTGCTTTGACCTCTCCAGCCTTTCCACCACTCCTTCCCACTTGCTGTGTCAGGATCTTGCCATGAAGCCCACGGCTCTGTGAAGAACCTGAGAGAAGCCTGGGGAGCTCCGTGAGTGATCCATGTGGGAGGGTGCTGCTGCAGCGAGGCACCTGCTCACCTGGAGAGTTTTGGTGGAGACCTGGCTCTGCAGCACAGGGGCAATTCCCAGCCCAAACCTCAGAGGCCACCCTTTGTCCAAGGCCAACACACCGCCTACAGGGCAGGTGGGAACCCGTATGATGTGATTGGGGCTGGCAGAGAAGACAGAGTCAGTGTTGGAAGGGGCTTTCTGAGTCTCAGGTACCCCCAGGAACCCTTGGACCAAAGGGGTGAGCCAGCCCATGTAAGGAGCCTTTGCAGGCACCTTCTGCTCACATTTATTTTTGGTGTGTTTTGCTTTCTTTCCCTTAGGGTTTTCTCTTTCCCTGGGCATGCTGTCAGGCCCTGGGCTCCCTTCCAGCAGTGCAGTTCAGCATTGCTGGTCACGCCGTGGCCCAGCCTGGGAACTTCTGCTCCCAGCGTGGTTGCTCTGGTCTCCTCCAGCCAGAACTGGAGCAGAGCATGGTGGCAGTTTCAACAGGCAAGTGCAGACAGACATGGAGCCATGCAGCCATCTGGAGAGCAGCTTGGGCTAGCTACCAGCATTGCCCTCTTACCTGGAGTAGCACTTTTTTGTCTGTGCTGCAGCACACAAACCCAGGAGCAGCTCCTTTCTCAGTCACACTGCCCCTGTGCTTCACCTGACTTAAGCTGCTAAACCAGAGGGCATAGCCTTGAATTTGGGCCAGCATTTCATTACCATAAAGATCTGAGATGGCATCCTCAGAGACAATGAGTTTCCCCTGCCACTCTTAGTGGGTTTTTAACATCTCAGTTGGTCTGCCAAGCCATTGGACTTCGAAGTACTTCAGTGTTTGTGGTTCTGAGAGGGGCACAGAAAGGAGAAATGCTGCAAATAAAGGGCATGAGTCTTCTCAGGGGAAGGGGAGGTGCTGGTGCCAGTCCTTTCCACCTGGTGCACCAAGGCTTTACCACAGCTGCCAAGAGCAGAGAGTGAAAGTAAGAGGACATTTTGGGTTAAGCAGCAGTGTGGTAGCACCAGGCTGGCACAAGGCTGCTGGCTGCCTCCTGACCCACCTCATGCTCCCTGGGCATCAGCAAGCTCATGCATGCCCCTGTTAAAGCTCTGTCCCAGGAACAGGGGGATCTGAGGTAATCCAGTCTTTAGTTTTCATTCTTGCAAGTATGGAATATTTTAAGCTCATTTGGGACTTCTTTTATTTCCAGCTCCTCCAGAGGTGTACCTCAAAAGTGTCCAACCCTCAGGCATTTGCCTGTGGGTCAGACACAGAGGGACATTAGAAATCCGATCAGAAATAGGCAGCGCTGGTGTTAGCTGATGCCTTTGGAAAACAACCTGAGGCCCTGACAGACATAAAGACCTGCTTAGCAGTGGTTCCATTCTTGAGGTGGCTGGCTGATTGCCTGAGAAGAAGGCAGCTTTTTGACAAGCACTTTTTATTTTGTCAAAGAATACAGCAGTTGTACCTTGCTCACTGGGCCGCAGCCAACCTCTCTGATGTCACTTGACCTTTTGTTTGTCCTGTGTGTCACCTTCTGCCAGACTGAGATGGTTAAACTATTAATTTGTCTTTAGGCTATTGCAGATTTCTAGCTACAGAGAAATTGTTTCACAGAGGAAGATCCAGATGGTGCCTACAAATCCCTGCTCCTGTTACTAACCAGCTGTAGGAGGCAAGTCATTTGAAAATGCAGTTGAGAGCTGGGCAGCCTTTAGGGGCTGAAGTCTAAGACAGTTGTTCAGAAAGCACATTAGCCTGCACTCCAAAGTCACTCTTATTGATCAGGTAAATAATGTGCCCTTGCAGCTATCATCCTCTGTAGTCCTGCTAAGCACAGAGCTAAGCTGCCTTTCTCCTAATCTTTCTTCCATAGGGCAGAAAGAAATGCAAATAGAAGATAATGAAGCTTAGCATGCCCTCCAGGAGGAGTCCAAAGTGCTCCTTTGCACCATTAACAGCATCGTCCTATCAGATAAAGAGTTTTGATTTTTTCCTGTTTGGCACAGAGGAAGCTCTGTTTGTCACCAGAGTTCTTGTAGCCTCTAAGACAGGGTCAGCAAGTGGCCAAAGCATAATGGGCAATTAATCCAGCAGAAATAACTGCATCTGGACTTAGATCAAGAGGTGAATTACAAATGTTTGAGAAGCTTAAGGAAGAGATTTGAAACTTATCTTCAGTGCTAAAATTGGGTTTTAGCATTCTTTTACAGCTTTGGTAGTTCTTAATACTCCTGGATTCAAACAGGAAAGATGGAGAGGGAATCTTTGTCAGGGAATGTGGTGATAGGACAAAGGGCAACAGTCTCAAACTGAAAGAGGGTAGATTTAGGTTGGATACTAGGCAGAAATTCTTTACTGTGAGGGTGGTGAGACACCGGAACAGATTGCCCAAGAAGTTGTGGGTGCCCCATCCCTGGAGGTGTTCAAGGCTGGGTGAGGCCTTGAGCAAGCTGGTCTAGTGGAAGGTGTTCCTGCTAATGGCAGGGGTGTTGGAACTAGATGGTCTTGAAGGGCCTTCAAACCCAAATCATTCTATGAGTCTATGACTCTAAGGATGGTTAACATTCATTTGGTTTCCTGTGGTGGGAACAGTCAGAAGACAACTGTGTAGTTACGCTGTGGAGTAAATGTGCTGAGATCAGCATGTCTGTCCAGACCTGCTGACTTGACAGTCCACTGTTAGTGCCTGCTTTTCATCTCATGATAACTCATGTGTGTTCATGCTGCTCCTGTGAAAGACTACAGCTCTTTTAGCAGTTAAGGCTAACTTTGTATTTACATGAGAGCATGGTATAGCTGCCAGCAGGGGTGGTGGTGTGTTCTGCTCTGAGTAATTAATGGGAACAAGGATGTACTTCACCTTGAGCAGGAATTTGTGTGGTTTTACTGCACTCCCTCATGCATGGCTGCTTTCTAGCAGGGCAATATAAACTGGGCATCAAAAGTCCCTTCAGCTCAAGCCTCTCCTCTAAGTCTGGATATGGCAGCACATCTGATAAGGCTGAAAAGTGGAATGGCAAAAGGCTTAGGAAACTTTGAGCCCTGTGAGACACTTGCACATGATCTCTGTGAAGAGTCTCCTTATGAGGGAAACACTGGAAAGACTTACTCATTGCTGTCAGTGGGAGAGTCCATAAGTGCTGCTGTGCAAGCTAAGAGCACTGGGGTTGACAGAACAACCCAAGGGTCAGCCCTCCCTTTTGGATTAGTGTTTTGCCTCCTCTAACGTTATCAGCCAAGAGAGTGATTAGAGGGTATTGCACTTGTGCAGGTACATGTGCTGTTGCACCTCAGCAGAATGGGAGGCACAGCTGGGAGTGGGGATGGGGACAGACACTACACTTGCACTTCCATGACCTGAAGTCTCAGTTCTGCCACAAACTGCCTCTTTGTCTCTCTGTGTCTGTCTCTTGCAGGGTGCATGAGTGAGGCACACAGCACCCTGTGCTGTGGTTGGCATTTCTAAGTACTGTGCTAATAAATGTGGCACAGGCTTTTCCTCCCCAGTGCTGTGCCTGCCAGAGTTTGCATTTCTCCATCAATACCATTGGTCTGATGGAGCTAGCTGAAATAACAGCAAAAGCACAGGGTAAAACAGGTGGTCTTCATTTCAACTCCTTGACTTGTGCCTATTAAAGCATTTACAGGAAGCCTGCTCTGCAGCCTGTTCAAGCTAATGAAAGTCTATGCATCCACCTCATGGGCTTCTGACAGAGCCCAGTGAGACTAATTACAGAAGCTATTTGCAGGAAAGAAACAGTAAAAAGAAAAGCCTAGTTCTGGAGGATGCAAAAGAGAGTAGCAGCAGCAAAGCTTAATCACTCTGAACTGCTTAAAGGAGTTTTTAAGTTAAACAATCAAAAGGGTTGATTAATTATTGTGACTATGATGCCAGGAAAATGAGTGTGTGTGTGTGTGTGTTAAAATTATTAGGTTAGATTAGGTGTCTATACACTGACTTTTGAATAGCTGTAGATAACTGCCTTCATAGCAATGAACTGACCAACCTGTTGATAAGAATAAGGCTGTAAGCAAAGATGTAAAGATGGGATAGCCTTGCTAAGATACAGACTACTGGTGCTGATGTGGCTGCTCTGGTCTAAGGCAGTGGATTCAGAAGATACAATATTGGGCAGCAATATCAGCAATAATTTCCTTCGCTGCTCCTGGGCTGCTGCATTTCCTCCTTGCTCCTTCCTGCCCTTGTGCCAGTACAGAGCTTGGTACAGACTTTCCATGAGTCACAAAGGGAAAGCAAGCATCCTTCCAAACAAGCATGCAAGAAAACATATTTTGCTGGGTTATTTTTTAACCACATCTCCCCCACCCTGATCTGGCTTTTGAGCTCTGGCATTGACATCAGCACCAAGAGAACCCTAGGTGAGGAGAGGCAGGATTCACAGATTGCCTTGGGTTGGAAGGGACCCTCAAGGAACATCTTGTCCAACTCCTCTGCAGTGGGCAGGGACACCTCCAACTGGAACAGGCTGCCAAGGGCCATATCGAGTCTGATCTTGAATGTCTCCCTGGATGGAGACTCAACTACATCCCTGGGCAACGTGTTCCGGAGTGGCTGGGACAGGCAGGGGGCAGGGGCTGGTGGGGCAGCAAGGAGAGCTGTCACCTGATCTGAAGGTTCTTGGGTTTCCATTTGTTTGTTTGTTTCAAATGGTCAGTGGTCAAATGCAGTCCAATGGTGTCTTTGTGGTAACCACTTGCTTACAAAATTGTTTAACCTTAGAGGAATGGATGGAGTGTTGATTACTCATTCACTGAAGTTCAGCAGTCTGAATACAAACTCTCCTGTACTCCCATTCCTGGCATGTCACCATTCCCATTAGGAGAGTGCTTAAGATTTAAAGAATCTCCCATTCAGCTCCATGTATGAGAAAATGCATTCACTGGGGACAATAATGCAATTGTGCCTCCCCTCTGAGATGGCAAAGGAGGGTGGTTGGGGCCCTTTGGAGAAACAGTCAAGGAAAAGCAAAGGCAGTCAGACAGACTGGCTGTGAGAAAACCTAAAATCAAAGAGCAGACACGTGGAAAAGCCCCTCTGCCTTCACAGCCAGCAAAGAACAAAGCTAAGAGCAACCTGCTGAGAGGAGACACCACCTTGCTCCACCAGCTAGGGAATTCTTTGGATTTGGGTTGACTGTCAGACTGGCCAAGGAAGCTGCCCATAGTATCATAGTATCATAGTATCAGTCAGGGCTGGAAGGGACCACAAGGATCATCCAGTTCCAACCCCCCTGCCATGGGCAGGGACACCCCACACTAGATCAGCCTGGCCAGAGCCTCATCCAGCCTGGGCTTAAACACCTCCAGGGACAGAGCCTCAACCACCTCCCTGGACAACCCATTCCAGGGCTTCACCACTCTCATGGTGAAGAACTTCCTCCTCACATCCAGCCTGAATCTCCCTGCCTCCAGCTTCATTCCATTCCCCCTAGTCCTATCAGTACCTGAGATCCTGAGCAGTCCCTCCCCAGCCTTCCTGGAGCCCCCTTCAGATACTGGAAGGCCACAATGAGGTCACCTGGGAGCCTTCTCTTCTGCAGACTGAACAGCCCCAACTCCTTCAGTCTGTCCTCGTAGGAGAGGTGCTCCAGCCCTCTGCTCATCCTCCTGGCCCTTCTCTGGACACTTTCCAGCACCTCCACATCCCTCTTGCAATAGGGGCTCCAGAACTGGAGGCAGTACTCCAGGTGGGGTCTCACCAGGGCTGAGCAGAGGGGGAGGATCACCTCCCTTGCCCTGCTGGCCACACTTCTCCTGATGCAGCCCAGGATCTGATTGGCTTTGTGGGCTGCAAGTGCACACTGAGAGCTCATGTTGAGCTTTTTGTCCATCAGCACCCCCAAGTCTCTCTCCTCAGGGCTGCTTTCCAGCCAGTCACTGCCCAGCCTGGATTTGTGCCTGGGATTGCCTCGACCCAGCTGCAGGACCCTGCACTTGCTCTTATTGAACTTCATGAGGTTGGCTTGTGCCCACCTCTCCAGCCTGTCAAGGTCCCTCTGGATGGCCTCCCTTCCCTCCAGCGTGTCTGCTGCACCACACAGCTTGGTGTCATCAGCAAACTTGCTGATGAGCAGACTGATGCTGCTCTGACTGCCACCACTGCAAATCAGGAGCAGCTCATTTCAGCACAGGTACACTGAAGTGACAAAAGGCTCATGCCCACAAGAATGGCTGCAAAGCCTGGCAGCCAGCTCTTGCACTTTGCAATAGCCACAACAGTTTGGTGGCACTGACCTAAAAAAAAAGCCCCAAACAACTCCCAGCACCAATTATTCCCAGCAGAGATGCTGGGACATTTACTGCACAGCCCAAAGAGCAGCAGCAGAGGAGGTTTATGTTTAACCAAAGAGAACAAAAAGACATTTTTACAGTTGTTTATGTTTATTTGTTCTATAAATATTGAGGCAGCATTCCTTTTGGGCCAGTCTGGGGATCCAATTAATTTGTTTTTCAGTTTCATTTTTGCAACTATCAGTTCAGAGGTGACTTAGGGTTGCAACCACAGCTGCTGAAAATAGACTCCAGTAGTGTAATGCATGCACCAGCGTTGAAGGAGCACATCTCCCTGTAGCTCAGCTTTTCTGAGGTCCTTGCACTCAGGCTGATCTCTGTGTGTGGAGGTTTGTAAAGGTGCTGTGGTTGTGAATTGCCATGTGCAGAGTAGCATGGGGAAGGAGGCAAGATGAAAGCAGCATGTCCAACAGGCATCCGGAGCTGCTGGACAGACACACGGCTGAGCACTGCCCAGTCCCATAGGGATGGGTGGGGAAATGTTTTCCCTTGGGAAAGCTGGAATTTCAGCCTTTCCAGTGTTGCATGGCATTGATTTCAACTGCAAACAGTTGTTAAAACAGGGGCCTGTGAAATCAAGGCAGGAAAGAAAGAAAAGGATGTGACAGGAATCCTAAGGAGGTGATTTTGACTGATTTTTCCTGCAAAGTCACAAGCCTAGAATTTAATCTTACACAGGGAAGTAACAATTCTCCCCTTCCCAAGAGTGGACAGTGGCCACTTGCATCCTTAAACTTTTCAGAACCTCAGGTATAAAACAGTTCTGAAGATGTGCTGTTAACTCAGTTAACCTAAGCTCTTGGACCTGAGGCTGTTACACAGGGTTTGGGCTTTGCTGAGCCAGGGGAGCTCCAAGTGAGGTTTGCAATGGACACTGAGCTGAGAGCAGTGCATCAGAGGCTTGGGAACAGCTCAGCAAGCAGACTGGGACCATTCCAGCTCGGTTGGCAGTGGTAGAGCCAATGCTTTGCTCACTTCCCTGCTGCTGTCCTCTGGGTAACTGAGCTAAAGAGGTGGCCTGGCTGGGGCAGGAGAGCAACCATGAAGCCAAGCTGTTGGTCCAGGAGGGACAGGACAGCAACAAGAGGTGGGAATAAGGCTGGGGGAAGTAAAGGGAAGACTAAAACAGTGGGGGTGGAGGTGTTTAATCTTGTATATGTCAAACTAGACACAGAAGAGGCCAAAGTGGGGGCAAAATAATGAGCTGTGCTGCCTCAGAAATTCCCTTATGGTATTGCAAATACAAGCAGGTTCACAGCTGCAAGCAAAGGCCTAGGTGACATTATCCCACCCAGTGACACAATTTGTGGCATTCTGCTTGGCCTGTTCTCTTTCTCAGACCAGGAAAAGAAGAGGCTTTTGTAGGAAAAGCATACAGGGTTCGGATTTGTGCAAGGAAAGGCAACATTTATAGGCAGGATGCCAGGCAGTAGGGTAGGGATGCAATGGAGAACCCTACAATTGATGGCCTTCCCTCAGTCTTTTCAAGTGGTGCCTACCTGAAGTTACTTGTCCAAGTAACTACAGCAGTATAAACAGCAGCAGTGCAGAAGGTAGCCTGTGTTTCTCTGCTCTCAAACAGTCCTCATCTTCCTCATCACTAGAGGAGTGGCAGAGATTTCTTGGCTGATGGAGCAGAGCAACAGGACAGCACTGTCTGACAGCCCAACAGCATGGCAGGACAAATATCACAAGAAGAGCCAGGCTGTGCAACTCAAGAAGTAAGCAGAGCAGTGTCTCATGGCAGGGCTTTTGGGTTTTAGCTGCCTGTATTTAGGGCCTTTAATTTAGTGCTTTTGGCACAAGTTTGGCTGAAGTCCTCTCATCAGCCCCTCTTTCCTGGCACTTTCCTCATCTCTTTCTTCATCCCAACTCCATCCCTGGCTCTGCCAGCACTCCAGTGATCCCACAGGATCTCATAGCAGCTGCTGATAGGTGGATGGAAATCCCTCACACATGGGGAGGATGTTGCCTTACCTAGATGGGACATATCTGACCTAATATCCCATTGCTCTTAGACAGCCCTTTGTCACCATCTGTGTCACCTAAGCCATTCCTGCCATATCACTTCCTGCACACAGGGGTATTTGTGTGAGCTGTGTTTGTAAGCCCACATTGTGTGATGTGTTTGTGCTCTGGATTAGCTTGATGGGACTGCACTATAACCTGCAAGACAGTTTCCCAGCTGGTAAATCATGTTTAAACAGTGAAAAAAAGCAAATACACTTTCTTATGGCCCCAGTCTATTTTACATCTGGTTGCTTAGCATTGTCCCTATCTCGTGTCCACTTTGCAGTGCTTCAGCAAGATTGCCAAACAAACTGCCCCAAAAATCAATTTCACAGAGATCAGGGGAAAAAAAACAACCCCAAACAAATGAGATGTAACAGCCCCTGATGGGACACAGAGACTTGTCAAGCTCCTCAGAGCCATCAGTTGTGCTCATTGAATGTCACAGTTGTGAATTTGCCCCAGCCATTTATCAGCAAAGGCTTAAAGGTGGCCCAGCTCAGCTGAAAGAGATTTGCTCCCCTGGATTTCAGATAAATAGGTAAACAAGATGAGATGTCAGTAGCAATTCCACACCCCAGTTTTATCTCCAGAACCAGCTTTCTGTGGCACAAGGCAGGTTGTAAACTTTCCCTTTTAGTCCAAATAGAGAGAAGTCTTTTCCCTAAGTATTTACAGGCACTCCTCAAGGAGAAGCTCCCAAGCCATACACAATGGAATTTACAGGCCAGAAAAACTGGCACCAAGTTTTTATGTGATGATGTTCATGCACACAGCAATGTAAGCATTTCCATGGGTACATTTGCCTTTTACCCTACACTGCACAAGTGAGAGGGGGCTTCTACGTGGGGGTTGGTGAGGGGGTTTTAATTGGAAGAGTCAAGAAGGAGCCAAGTTTCTGTAAACACTCAGACTTGGCAGGAAAGATGCTGCCCTCAGTGGGTTTTGTTTGCATTAGTGTCACAGCAGCTGATGTATTATATGACAGCTGCCAGAGGTGAGATAAAACTGAAGACAGCCAGAGTGAGGTAAAGAAAATGGAATACTTCTAGAGAAAAAGAAGCAGCAGTGCAGGAGCAGGGCATAGCCAGCACCAGAGAGCTCACTCTGCTCTGCACATCAGGAGGTTCTCACCACTTTGGGTTCAAAAAGCATAAATTGGAAGATCCAATGGCTTGCTCTTTTGTGTGGACTTTGGGGGAAATTGGGATGAAAGCAGACATCAGGAAGATCTTCTTTTTCCCACCTGACAGAGGCCTGGACGACAACAGGGTTTAAAGCACTCAGTTAACTACAGAAGTCAGTGAGATCTCCCACTGACAGAGCAGTTACCCAATGTGGTCTAGGTTGTGAAACAGACACTTGGCTAAGAGCTTAGGATTTGACCTTTAATTTTCACTGTGTGACTGTATAAACAAACCATCACAATTTGCACTGCGCTCCTCACACAAAGCACACGCACACAGGCCCTGGAGGTAAGGAGCAGGCAGAGGCTGTTCTCCTAACACCCAAGCCTGCTGATTTCTCAGAGGGCACGAGACCTCCTTACCTTGCTACACAGCTGGACAGCTGCCCAGCTTTACAGCCAGCACCCTGAGCACTCTGCAAGTCCCTCCACAGGACAGCCTGCACCTGGGACCTTCATGAATATCTGGGCTCTTGGAAAAATGGTCAAGAGTGGAGTGTTCTCCTGCTCAAGAAAGGGACACCACTGCTTCTGGAGTGCAGTGTTACTGCTGCATAACGTAGGAGTCACCATCAGTGCTCTGAGTAGTGCTGGCTGCTTACATCAAGTTTCAAAACATGCAAACAAATCTGTGGCCTTTGCTCCCAGCAGAAGTGTTGTGTGGATCCAAATGGACACCAGAGGACTGGTTGGCAGGAGAGGACCTGCACAGCAGCTGAACCATGTGCTGCTGAACAAGTAGATGAAGAAGCTTCTTAGTTTATGTCAGACATTTCATTTCTCTAGCATTAGGCCCAACAGGAATCAGTAGCCTCCTTCCCCTGCTCACACACAGCAGCACCTTCAGGAAGTGGCATTTATTAACCAAATGCTGGGTAGCATTTGCAATGTAGATGAGACAGTTGTTATTCCTCAGAAAGAAGGGTATCAATTCTCCACCTCTAGCATGCTAATTCTCAGGAAAGAGTTAACATTTTAACTGCAGCCTCAAAACCTGCAGCTGTTTGTACACTGTGGTTGGGTCAGCAGTTTGCCTGATAAAGGAGCCCTGACCTCCCCACCTGGAGAGAAAAGTCCAAAGTTATCTTCAGAAGCTTTCAGGGTTGTTTACCATGAAAGCAGAAATGCAGAAACCCAGGTATGGAGGCAGCCTGGGAAGAGAGGCCCAAAAATGTGTAGCATAGTAAAGGACTCCAGCTCCCAAGAAGTGAGGACAAGTCTCAATTCATAACTTGCAGTGCCTCTCAACCAACCAACCAAAGAATGTCTCCTTTGAGTGACATGAACTGAATCTTGCCGAATCTGGGATTCAGTGCCATAGCTGCACTGCTTCCTGCGATCCCTCTGATGCTGGAGAGAATGACTTGCCTATTATCTTTACTGTTAAAGCCTGGATTTCCTGTGCAGGGGAAGTCCTCATGTGAAAAAGCAGAGAAAATGCTTTCAAGAAGGGGGAGAATGTGCCTAGATTGCGAAGCAGCTGATCTTAAGGCAGCGAGACCCTTAGGGAACCCTGGGCCACAATAGTTGACATTTGAGGCAGGAAATGATGGTTTATTTAACTAACTGAACTGAAAACTGCCAGGGAATTTATACAAAGGAAGCAGAATTAGTAAGAGCAGCATTTAGCAAAGACAGGCATGAAGACTAAAACTCCTGTGATCGTGGGAAATACTGAGGGACATCTGACATCTGCAAGTGGAAGTGGCCTCTGCTTTCTGATTCATCTAAAAGACAGACCCAGGTGGGCAAGGGATGCCCAGAGGGTGTTCCTGCTTGCTCATCAACACAGCTCCTTGCCGTGTCTGACGCTTCTCTGTAGTCTCCCTTCCAGCCACAGACCTCCTTGAAGATTCTGAGATACCACAGCACAGTTCTGCAGCTAGGCTATTCTGCTTCTAATATGCTTGGGTTTTCCAATGCTTCAGTAAAAATACCTGGGAAGACATTTGCTGGTTAAAAGAAGGACCTTTCTGTTCAAATAATGATACTTTTTCAGAAGCCTTCACTCCTCTTAGCTGCATGCAGTAAGCATTGGGACTTCTCACATTCATACCCAGGAGTCTGACTTTGCTAGGGGGTCTGGCTACAGACACCAAGCTGAGGGGAGAAAAACCTCTCTAAGTCAGACAACTTTAGTAACAGCAAAGGAAGTGAAGAGAATGGTACAGCAGAAAAGCATTCATTATTCATCAATTGAAACCTAGGGAGGGGGGAAATTGCTGAGCAATTTTTGTGTTTCACAAACCAAATCTGACTTTGTCAGAGCCTGCCTGGTCTCAAGGAGGAGATCCTTGATAGATCAAGTGCCTGATCTATGATCTCCTCCATCTTTGCCCAGCAGGGACATTCCCCATGGCCCAGGCTTCCCTCCTCCATTGTCACTGCCTCTCCTCCTTCCAGCCCTGCTGAGGGGCAAGGAGTCACTGTTTTGGGACTGGAATCCATTGTCCCAGCTCCACTGGAGCCCACCTAAGAGGGAAAATGGCAGGTAGCCATCCTTCTGCAGAGCAGTGACCTTAACCTTCTTCTCCAGCACACTGGGAGAGCAGAGTTCAATGAACAACAGTCTGGCTGCAGTGCTGAAAGTAGTGGCCTTAGGGGAACTAACTTGTTGTTGTTGTTAGGTTTGCTTCCAGCTGAATGGTTCCTGGTTGGCTTCATTGTGCAATTGTACAGATCCTGATGCCAGCACAAATAAGGGGTGATGGAAAAGCCAGCAATGCAGGCAGAGCAGAGGTTTCTTCTCTCAGCGGCTGTGCTGGCTTAGACCATCCACAAATGTTTGTGGGAAGCCTGCTCCAAGAAAAGCATGATGTAACCCTGCTGAATGTAAAACCCTGGCAGATGATCATTCAGCCTCTCCTGCAATTCTGTGCAGATCCTAGCACGGGCTCACTCCTCCCCGTGCTGCACTCTGCTCAATTTCTGTGTGCTGCAGGCTGGTAAATATTCACACAACGCTATCTGAAGGAGAGTGCTTCAAAGGGGAATGAGCCTCTGACACCAAATCATCTCCTGCTGAGCACCACCAAATCATCACAACCTCGGGCAATCGATCAGCTCATTTTGTGTTATTTATGTTGCCCTTAAAGGCTGCATTTCAAAACCTGAAATGTAGGCATTGGAAAAGCTGACAACAATTCATTCTGCTCAAGCTGTTTAATAACAATGCACAGCCCTTGTCTGAAAATCTTACACTGAAGAGAGGGAACTTAACCAACTTCCAGACTAACTTCCTCCTGAGGTATGGCAACCAAAGCAGTCTTCAAAGTATTTACAATCTGATTTAAGCTTAAGTCAAGGAAATAAGTGTTAAAACTCAGACTCCTGCTTGACACCCTATTTGTAGTTCATCCAGTGGTAATGAGCCAGATTCTTGCCTGGGATAAATGGGCATAAATCCACTTGAGCCATGCAGGAATGTTGATTTATGCTTGCTGCAAATCTGACCTTTACTGCGGTGTTTCACGGTGAGCTCCAATCCGCTTTGTGCTGCTCGTTTATTGGAATGGAATTAGGTGTGCCCAAGGTATGCTCTGACAAAATGGATTGCTTTTCCTTTAAATTTTTGCACCAGGGGTAAAACTGGTGGCCTGCTTCAGTGGGCAACTCTTCATAAGGTGGCTTTGTGGGAGGGGAGTCGGGAGTGATTGCATCGTTCCTGGCAATGACCCACGCGGTTCTTCTCTCAAAGTTCATGGAATCACAGAATTGTTTGTGTTGGAAAGGACCTTTAGGTCATCTGGCCCAGCCCCCCTGCAGTCATCAGGGACATCCTTAACTAGATCAGGTTGTTCAGAGCCCCATCAAGCCTGACCTTGAATGTCTCCAGGGATGGGGCTTACACCACCTCCCTGGGCAACCTATCCCAGTCTCCCACCACCCTCAGAGTAAAGAACTTCCTCCTAATGTCCAGCCTGAATCTCCCCTGCCCTAGTTTAAAACCATTGCCCCTTGTCCTGTCACCACCTGCCCTTGTAAACAGTCCCTCTCCAGCCTTCCTGTAGACACACCTTCAGGTACTGGAAGGCTGCTACAGTCCACCATCCCTGCCCCGAGGCTCAGCAGACTGCACAAAGCCAGATTTACCAGGAGATGATAATCAAGAATTCATTGTATTAGCTTTAAATATAACACTCTTGATTTTTGACTGTGCTAACTGCATGGTAAATACAGCTTATCACTGCAGAGAGCCATGCTGAGAAAATTGTGTGTGAGATTACACTACTGTGAAGTGCTCAATATGGGGGCTACACTCAAAAGACAGAGCTCATGTAGGAGGCAGCAGCCTGTTTGCTCAATTCTGTTTCAGAGGTAACATCTTGCACTGCTTGTTTCAGTCTGCACTAGCTTTTGATGAGCTTCCTGATGATGACTGAGGCATTGGTTTGCACTGAGTTGTTTTGAACCTGGCCACCAGAGAAAGACAGTGGTGGTACAGCCTCTCCCCTGCCTGTACACCCACAGGGGTTTGACATAGGAACATTAAGGTTGGCAGGGATGAGGTATGAATGCCAGGATGCAAGTGTGAAAAACAAGAAGGGGCAAGAGAATGGCATGTGCAGCTTCTGAAGGCACCTTCAAAACCAAGGGCTGCCTCCTGGGTGCATCTCAGACCTGTGTTGGAGGCGGTTTTTCTACAGTCCTCATTCCTGGATGTGTAGTGGAGCAAACTTGTTTCTAGATGCATCTGCTTGGTGGACCTTGGACCTACACTGCAGCCTTGGTTTAAGCCTTGTCCCTGGTCCCATCTCCTGCTACTCTTGGATGGCTCCTGGACCTAATTCATTAACTTTGCCTTGTTTGGGACTGTTGATGGATCCTGTTATTAGTAGCCAGTTCTGTGTGCCATGTTTAGGGTCTACACACTGACAGTGAAGGCACTGTCTGTGCTGGGTCACCATCAGCTCCTAGCTTGCAGCACAGAGCTTGGGCACACCACATCTCCATCCTCATGCACATGAAAGGAGGAGTGAGAACAGTCTGTGAGAGAAAGTAGGTGTGAAATCAGTTTAAAGTAAACCAAACTTGCCTTTCTGTGTGGTTTTACATTGACCTTTGCTGCATTAGCTGAACACCAGTGAAGGAAACACTCAGGATAACACTGATCTGACAGAGAGGTGCAGGAGTTTGTGTCTTTGAGTCTGAATCTTGTTCCCTGATAATACACTGAAGAAATTGGATTTGTTATTCTTGGAGAGTGGGAGGTACTTGGTAATCTGGGCATGAGTTTCTTCAAGGCAGGGAGAGGACAAGATGAAGAAGTGCAACAGGTAGAGGATCATAGAATCATAGATCATAGAATCGACCAGGCTGGAAAAGACCTCAGAGATCATCAAGTCCAACCTATCACCCACCACCTCCTGACAACTAACCCATGGCTCCGAGTGCCACATCCAATCCTTTTTTGAACACCTCTAGGGGCAGTGACTCCACCACCTCCCTGGGCAGCACATCCCAATGGCCAATTACTCTTTCTGGGAAGAACTTTCTCCTCACCTCCAGCCTAAAGCTCCCCTGGCACAGCTTGAGACTGTGTCCTCTTGTTCTGGTGCTGCTTGCCTGCTTGTTTTCATTTGGCAGCTTATTCTGCTGGCTTTCTGTTCCTGTGCAATACAGCTGAGATCCGTACAAGCAGCTAGAAGGCTAGCTCTCAGAAATGCCAGAGCCCAAAACTGAGGTAGAGCTTCAAATCAGGCTCACAGCACTGTTTGGGAATTAATTCCAAATATTTCCCTAAGTGTTCGAAACGAAAATGCTTTGGCTCCAGAGGGAGATGTGAAAATGCACAACTCATGTGATCTGCTTCAGATGCCACAACCATCTGCAACTGCATGTGGCAGCACACATTTCCCAGCTTATGAAGGGCTTCCAATACTTTCAGGAAAATAGATAAATCTTTGGTATGCTCTATTTCTTTGTTTACTTCTCTCTCAGCAGCATTCTGTGGAATTACCTCCTCCTGGAAAGCTGAGGGTGGGGTGGGAGACTTTGCTGAGCCTCCCAGAACAGAAGACATTGTGTACAAAAGTGCCTGAGAAGCGGCCAACGTGAACAACAACGGCTGGCACCAGGAAAGGGTCACAGATGCTTGTCTGAACATGCTGTTGTGCGGCGTTTCCACACGCGTAGGCTTCAGCTGCTGCTCTGCTAAAGACACCACCGCCATCTGCTGTCATAAACGCAACCCGAACCAGGGAGCCCGGAGAACTACAGAGACACGAAGCACTGAGTTGGAAGGGATCTCAGGAACTGTCTGGTCCAGCCCTTGTTGGGAAAAGTATGGTCTAGATTAGATGGCCCAGCATCCTGTCCAGCTGAATCTTAAGACTGCCCCATGCTGGGGACTCCACCACTTCCCTGGGGAAGTTGTTCCAATGGCTGCTTGATCTTGGGAAAATTTTTCCTCATGTCTAATCAGAATCTCCCCAGGAACTTGTACCCCTTACCTCTCATCTTTTCTGTGTGATTCCTTGTCAGAAGGGAGGCTCCATCTTCTTTGTAGCCACCCTTTAAGTACTGGAACGTGGTGATAAGGTGTCCCCAAGCCTTGTTTTCCCAATACTCTACAAACCCATTTCTCTCAGCTGTTCCTCACATAGCAGCTTCCCAGTCCTTGGATCACCTTTGTGGCCACTCTCTCTTTTTAGCATGGTGGGGACCAAAACTGAACACAGTGCTCCAGGTGTAGCCTGACAAGCATTGAGTAGAGTGGGATAATGACTTCCTTGTCTCTGCTGGTGATACCCTTGTTAAATGGCCTAAGGAGTAGAAGTCCATGGGACTCCCATCTGCCCCTGCCCACCAGTGACTGTCATGGGCTAGTGCCTTCATTTCTCAACTCAGACATTCTCAGTGTTGCTTTCAATGCTTACCTCTTGCTTCTCTCTTTGCTCCTAGGCAGAAAGGACAGTCTCCTGTTGACCACATGAGCTGGCTTGCTGAAGAGCAGCTGGCAGTGACACTGCACTACATCCTTCTGGGGATGTGCGAGATGGGGACGGAGAGGGACACCTGGTCAGACTACAGAGCTGGCAGCAGGCAGGTATCTCTGTATCTACCTCTGTGTGCTCACAGCTGCTCACTGTGGCCTTCCATGCACCTGAGATGCCATTTTCTCAGAGTTTATATTCCATGCAAGTACTTGGTCTCATAGTTGGGAGCTCAGACGAAATGCAGACAGAGGCTTCTTATGGGGCACCAGAACTGGATGCAGTACTCCAGGCAGGGTCTTACCAGAGCAGAGTAGAGGGGGGAAATCACCTCCCTTGCCCTGCTGGTCACACTGCTTTGGATGCAGCCTGGGGTTTATTTACATATCAACTGTGGATGGTAATTTCTGCCAAATTTGGCTGGAGTCACACCAGCACCATGGGAAGAGGGGAGCTTTGCTCCAGTTACCCCTTGTCTGGCACATTGTTATCTGTCTCCTTTGAGTCCAGACACACCCATTCCCATCCCCACTGGTGGTTATCACTTGGGCAGGGTTACAGGAAATAAAGGGCAGGCTGGGGGCAGGGATTGCACACCACCACAGCTGGGCCCCTAAATATGTGCCCTCTGTTTCTAAGGCAGAGGGTGATAAACTCATCTCATCTGCTGAAGTCTGGGGGAGATGTTAGAAAGTGCCTTCTCATAAACAGCAGGAGAGATTACAGCAGCCTTGAGTTTTGAGTAAATCAAGTGCAGATTGGACCAGTGTCTGCCAGAAATTACCCAAAGAGAAACAATCCTGCTTTTGGGGTGGAAGGAGACCATTCCCATCCCTGGTTTTCTGGTACTCCTCTCTGGAGCCAAAGGTCATAATTTAAACATCCAAGTTAGATATCTAAATTACACATTGTCAATAGCAGCTAATTATCATCCTGAGACTCTTGCTTTCAATTTCTGTTCAATAGATCATTTGGGGGGGGGAATAATCATAGTAGTTAGTAATTCAAAACAGAAGCAGCTATAGACTGGCACCACCTTCTACAAACCTGATCTGTTCAAATCTGCGTTTTCCAAGTCCTAGGCTTCTTTTGAGCACAGGCTGCCAGCCCTGCCAGAGGCTGATGATCCAGAGAGTCAATACAAGGCCATAGTAGGGCACCCACTGAACCTGCTGCAGAAAGGATGCAGGATGAAAAGGGGAAAGGAAAACTCACACAATTGCTACTCGTTCAGAAAATGCTAAAACTCAGGCTCTGAACAGCCTTTGATATTTGACCTCTGCAGACAGCCTGTAATTAAGAATTTAATCCTTTAAACACACTTCACTTAATAGGATTTGTCACATGCCTGAAGTGTGCATGGCTGAGGTGAAAAACTGTTGCTGAATACAGCTGATAAACAAACTTGCCATGAAGCCACTTTCTGGTGGAACACTGCCTTTTATTTTCCTGAGGTTTTTTTTCTGACCAGCTCTAGTCCCACATTAGGAAGATAATAAAACCCAAAAGTTAACCAAATTCTTGCTTAAAAAAAAACCCCACTATACACAAACCCAATAAATCAGTCTGGACTCTTCCAGAGCCAGAAATTGCAGGGCCTTGGGAGATCTGAGAGGAGTTTGGTTTTCTGGAAGAGGTATGATTAAATTCACTGACTTTAACAATTCTTCCAAAGGAAGTTTGAGATGAAATATGCCCAGACTCAGAGTTACAAAAGGAGGAAGAAGAATTTTCCATCTTGGTTTTCATTTAGCAGAAATATCAGTTTGCTTAAAGGCACAAAAGTTGTTTCTCCTCTTGCTGCTGACAGCCCAGCTGTATTGGGAGTCCTGGCAAGCCTTGTCAGCATCAGTCCCTCACACCATAAGCATATGCAAAGGCTATGAAGAGCAGATACCAATGAAGAAGTGATTTAAGCTTGAGGCAGGACAGAGCTGTAGGCATACAGGGCACCGAGTTTCCCATTTGTTGTTGCACATCTGCCAGAGACAGGCTGGACCACATCAAAGCATTGTGCTGGCATTTTAACACATGCTAGATGTGGGCTGAAGTGCCACGAGTGCAAGTGAGAATCCTGACACAACTCAGTGTCACTTGCCCTACAAATTGCCAGCAGCATACATTTACACAGCGCTGTCATCACTCCCATTGCCCCAGCATAGATGTCGATCTCCTTGGCTGAAGGCCATCTGCTATCACAGTATTGTCATACACAGGACAAGGTAATGGCTGTGGTTAAAGGTTTCCAAAATGTGCTGTGCAACAAACAACTGCAATGCCATCCCCTGGCCTGGTCCTAACTCTCCTTTTGGAGGCAGGGAGAGATTTTCTCCACTCATCTTCAGGGCTGCAGTCAGCCAAATAAAGGCTGCATTTAGCTAAGTGTTCCTGCCAGCTCTAACACCGACCAAAGTAAGCAAACATAAAAGCCAAAGAGCAACAATCATCACTCTGTCAATGCTGGTGTTGTTATACAGGAATCTGAGTCACGCTAAAAGGCCTCTCAAGGAAGGGCAGCAGTGGAGATACAAGAAATTCAAGACAGAGCAGGGAAATTCCAATCAAAGAAACACCACAGCAGTGATGGGGTGGCAGATAATGGCATCATGGCCTTCTTCATGGTACCACAGGGAGTAACAGAATGCTAAAAGTGAGAGGAAAAAGTGGTGAACTGCCAGTGAGAGAGACTGACTGGGAAGTCCTAGAATGAAAAAAATCATTAAACCAAAAATTCAAAGCAGTAACATCAAGAGGGTGGAAACTGGAAGAGGGGATCAAGGTCTGAGTCAGAAAGTCAGTGCAGTGGTTTATGGAGGATGAGAATCATAAGGAGAAGAGAAAGATTAAACTTTGAGAGGACAAGGGGTTAAGACAGGAGTGTGGACCAGTAGAAAGCAGTGGGAGATCAGGAGGAGCACAGAGCAGAGATACCACAGCGAGTGTTACAGAAACAACTGTCACATCTCCCGTGGTTCAAGGGCTACAAAAGCCCTGCGAGTTAACCCGTGCAGTGCCTCACTCAAACGTCTTGTTCCTGCCCTCGGCTAGGACCACACTGGGTGTCTTTACACCAGGCTGCCACGTGGCTTAGAGCTGGACCTAGAAATGAATTTCAGCTATAGAAAAATGATGGAGAGGGCAGTGAAAAGGCAAAAGGAGACTGGAAAAGGAAGAATCTCAAAGTTCTGAAAGCTAGAGGTCAAGTAATAGCACTGTTAAAGAAGAATTTATGTTAAAGATGGATAAATTGGAAGAAAAAAGCTTCCTTTCCATGCCCAGGTTGCTATGAATAGCACTGTAGAGTTCAGATTTTGTCGAATGGATCTCAGATAGGAAGAGAGCTGACGGCCGATGCAAGAGAAGAGTCTTCAATCACCCAGTGTTCTTGCAGAGTTTTCCGGGATGTCAGAGGCTTGGGAAAATATTTGGATACACGCAGAACGTTTGGTTTGGCCGCTCCAAAGGAGCCCTGTTTACCCACGCGGCCAGGAGCACACCGCTGCTGTGGCTGTGACACCATCCCTGGGAGCCAAGCACCGCTTGTCAAGCCTCGCTGAAGATCGCTGCAGAGCCCGAGTCCCCGAGCACCCGACCCTTGCTGCAGGCGTTCAGCCTGAGCAGGCGGTGGAAGGTGGCCGGGAACGCGAGAGGGACGGGAGCAGGTGTCAGGGAGAGCTTCCAAAGGCTTTCCCCCTCACATCCCCACAGACCTCCTTGACACCCGAACATTGAGAGCTTAGATAGATAGATAGAGAATCAAACGAATAAGCGGAGCCACGTGCGTTGGTTTGCTGACACGTCTGCATGAGGCCGGGGGGCTGACAAGGCGTTTCTCTGGGAACGAACCCCAGCCCCAACGCCACAGCAGTGACAGATGCCGACCGAGGGTGGTCCCGGAAACCCTTATTTAGGCCAGCCCCGCCGCAGAGCCGGGCCCCGCCAGTGCTGCGGGGCTGTCGGAGGCGCGCTGCCGGCGAAGCACCATCGAGCTGCCCCGGCGGACATGCTTCCTGCGGCCGCGCGCTCGTCACACAGGAAGTGACGCGCGGACGCTGTGACGCCAGCGCGCGGCGAGGTGATATAAAGGATAGGCGACGGGGGCCGGAAGTGAGGGGAGTCGAGCGGCGCGGCGGAGGTGGGCGGGTGGTGGGGCTGCTGGGGCCGAAGAAGAGCGGGGAGGTGCGGGACGACTGCCTCACCCTCTCCCGCAGCCAGCCATGGATTTCCGCAATATTCTCGTGATGGCCTCGGAGCAGCAGGGGCTGAACTCGGTGCCGGTGAGCTGAGGGAGCTGTGGGGGGGTCTAATGGTGCGGTGAGGCCGGGGCACGGCGACCGTTACAACCGTCAGAGCGGCGGCGTCCGGGCTGCCCGCACTCAACGGTGGTCTTCGGGACGGCAGTTACCGGCGGCTTAGGGCCGCGCCGGACTGAACGGGGGCAGGCGGGCCCGGCTGCGCCGCGTTCCCCTCACGGGACATCGATGGGCTTGCTTGGGTTTGCCTCCCGATCTGGGCACCCGCCCGGGGAAAGTGGGTTGCGAGCCCGAGAGACACTTGCGGAGCCTGCTCATCCGGGCCGGGCCGGGCGTCTCGCCGCGCCGGCCGGAGATAGGCAGTTTTGGGGGCTGGAGAAGCGTCTGTGTGCCGGGGGGCGAAGCGGGGCTCCTGCTGTCAACAGGTCCCCGCACCCTGGGAGGGGAAGCGGGGTTTGCGCCTTCTGATCGCCGAAAATAGCGAGATCCCGAGCGCTAACCTGGTGCTGCAGGGGAAGGCAGCGGTTGTGGCTGAAAGTCGGGTAAGTCCTTTTGTTTGCTCTGAAAACAGAAGTCTGCCACGTCTCAAATGCGGGTCGGAGACAAAGAGTGACAAGTTTTTTGGGGTGAATGAGCCGCATTGTCCAACACCTTCCTATCCATATCGCTAAGGATACTTCGTTGCCTGTGACAACTACGTGGAATTGATTGGTGGAAGGCATTTGGGTTATTCTGAATGTTGTTCTGCAGTCTGTGTTTCAGCAGTTAGTGTTTTAACTTAAGCTATCAGGTTTGTTAATTCAATGTGAAATAAGCCTTTTGCCTGGTTGAATGAAGGCTGGCAGTAGGGAGGGTGTGTGGCCTTTTGGTACATTAATGCCCTGGGTTTCATTCCTTTGGCAGGACCCAAATTATAAGTTGTGTGTACTTATTTGAATAAAAAAAATATTTCCTCCCTGGTAGCCACCAGCTAGAGACAGCAGCTGTCTGTTCTTTAACTGAGTGCTGGAGTTGTGTGTTTCCATGATTAGCTTGCTTAAACCACTGTAAATGAGAGGAGCAGCAGGTTTCTAACATAAAATACGGGGGGGGAGGGGGGGAACCCCAAATCACTACACTCTTTAGGGCTGATACTGCTGAAATGGAGACACTCAAGAATTAAGAGTATCCACAGTTTCTTCATATCACCAATAAAATTCTGGCAATGTCCACAAATGTTGTGACCAGTTGGTAATATGGACCAGCCATATGGTAGGTAGGTGTAAGCTTGTCAGATTCCATCATGTTTTGGAAACCTTATAAAATGTAGTCTTTGATGTTTAGCCTGATCTAGCTTGTCTCTGACACAACATGGTTTGTGACATAAATAATGGAAGTATCAAACACATAAATAATTTAAGATATTAAAATGCCTGCTTGGTGGCTGCAGTGTTGCACAGAGTTGTCATTTGGGTGGTTGTAGTTCTTTAGGTGCTTCAAATGTATTTTCCCCTTGGCTTTCTCATGCAGTTTTAATGTACTCTGCCACACTGTCACCAGTAGTTATAAACTGTGATGATGAATTGATGATGTATCTGTCGTGTGAGAACACATCTGTGTTCTCTGTTGCAGATGTGATGGTGGAGGGAGGCAATCCTGCTAGTTGTGCAATGGGTGAGGGTGCCCTTACTCCTTTATGAAAAGGCAGGATTAGGCTTTGCTTACCTGATTAACTCATGGAGCAAGAGTGCAATTGAATCCATAGCTGATGCAGTTTGGTTTCTTAGTGTTGTAGCACATCAGTGCAGCTTTTAACTGTGAAGTTGGCTTTAGTCTCTGAGCAAAAGTGGAGCTGTGCTTGTCACTGCTTGGGGTTATCTGCAGCTGTCAGGCTTCAAAAGAAGGGTCCATGGAGGCTGTCTGATCAATAGACATCAAAGTGACTCCATTAGATTAAAGCTACTACATAAAGTGAGTTCTTACAGGAAGAATGTAATCATTTCCATTAAAGCACCCTACAGACTAACTCCAAAATTCACTGGTGTGTAAAGTTACCAGGTGTCTAGAAATTATCACTCCTGCATTAATCAACATAATCCCTTCAACTTCTCTTTGAGAAGTTTAAATTTCAGTGTGCTAAACTAAATATTCCACATCTGTTTTAACAACAAACAGAGTAACATCTATACAAGTAGCATATATGCCTCAAAAGTGGAAAGCATAGAGAAACTCCATTGAAGAAATGATAGGGTCTTGTATCATGAGACCTGCATAGAATGAGTGTTGCATCATGTCCCTGTGAAAAGGGATCTGCTTGTTCATCTCCCTATGGAAATCCAGATTCAAAAGGGACCTTGCTGAAATCAGCCTTTCAGTTCCCTATTAGCTGCATCAGGTTTTGTTTCTAAATACAACAGCACATCTGTGAACTAGGGTATAAGCTGTTAATGATGTGTTGCTAATAATCTTCACAGCAGCTGCTGAGGAGAGCCTTGGTTTCTCTCACCGTGTTCCACAGGGGCTGTGGGACTCTGTGTGTATCTTGTTACACGTGGCCCTGTTAGCAGGTCGTCAGATTTCCAATGTCATCTCGCTTTCCTTAGGCATGATGCTAGTTGTGAGATTTAATCTTGATTTCAGTAAGGTATGAAAAGTTTCTGTCACCCTTTTGGGGTGAAATTGGCCTACTCTGTTACACTGTGAGTTTTATGTGACATGATGGATGTGGTGAAGCACTGTAAGATGTTTCTATGGAAAAATACTCTCCCAGGGATGAAATTCTGTTGCAGTTTCTTCAAAACCCCTGAGCATAGTTGGAACCAAGTCATTCTTTTATTTCACCTGATATCTCTTGCATAAATGATTTATTATAAATGGCTTCATTTAGCTCCCTACTCCTTTTAAGTGAGGAGGAATCTTTGGTGTACAGAGCTTACCAAAAAAGCTGATACTGAATAGCATTTAACCACAATGAGGTGACCCAAAACTGAAAGATTTTGTCATCCACGTCAGTACTTGCTGAAGTCCCACTGTAAGTTAGTGTGATACAGTGAGTCTGCTTCCTTACAAAGCAGCCTCCAGTGAAGCTGAAGTACTTGGAGTTACCAAAGTGTTTGTGAAGTAAAACAGTAGCAAAATCCCAGAGTTTGTTCAGAGGAGCTTGCTCATAGCATTGTGATCTACAAACCATGGGGCACTTGCCCCTGGGCAAGAGAAGCCTAGCAAGAGAAACTGGGAGAGTGGCAGTGAAGCACAGATTGCAGTCCAGGACTCCTATATGGTGTGCATTTATGTGGTTAAAACTTGTCTCAAAACAAGGCCTGGGAATGTTTTGTATTTTGTCAGCATCCACAGGAGAACTGAGATGTAAATAGGTGGCAAGGGCTGAGGAGGGCTTTACTCTTGACCCAGCTTGATAGCGAAGTTCCAGGAGTAAAACGTGTACAGAAAGGAAAGCACAAAGTATGCTTTCAATGTTTTACTGTGTAAAGCAACACTTAAGAGGAGAACATTCTGCAGTCTTTCCAGCTGGGTGTTGTGACAGCAATTGTGAAATCTTAACATTGTTTTTGCAGTTTTTGGAGTAAAATGATATGAGCCTGTTAACTTGGTTAGGGGGGGTGACAACAGTATGAGCTGGTAGTTAAGATCCTCTTTTCAGTAGTGCTTTTTCTCTTGGTAGGGGTTGCTAGAACCTGAAGAGTCTGAAACAAATTCAAGCATGCTTGGTAACTGTTTAAAATAAGTTTCATTACCTTGGGTTTCCTGTAGCACAGTCTCAGGCTTTAAATCTTACAACAATAACTTGTTAGAGGATACAGAAAGGAAAAGCAAAACAGAACAAAACAACACCCCCCCAAAAAAAATACATCCCACAACCCACCTTGACTGGGTGCATCCAGAGAGGGAGCCTGAACAAAGAAATCTCTAGGCTTAGTCTAAGCTCCTCTCCCATCATGTGACTCTTTACTCAAATAGGGACATTTGGGTCTGAGGCCTTCTTGGGCTGTTCCTCTTCTTATCTCAAGGCTACAACCTCTGCTGGTGAATGTGGCTATCTTTTTTGGCAGGATGCAGCTTTTGTTAACAGTTGTTACTCTCTTTTTCATGGGATGCTCTGGTCTCAAGGTTTCTTTCAGATAACCATGTGGAAGTTCAACTTAAGTTTGGTGCCTGTGGCCCAAGGCTTTAGCAAATCTTTGTTTGTGCTATACGATAGATTCCATTTGAGCTACTGCAACTGCCAGTGACTTGGCTATAATTAGACAGTGATAATGGTAGTGGGGAAAGCATTATGTGCATGCATTCTAAAAAGGTCTTAATGGCAAAGTGAGCTGCTGGTAACCCCAGCATGATGTCTGCAGAGGGGACAGTGATAAGACATGCAGCAGAAGCCTGAAAGTACCAGCACAGGGTAACAGCTGAGGTCCCTGTGCAGTTAACACAAATGGCTACTTGCAATTTGGAAAGCTGCCTGTTGAGGAACTAGTATTAGAGCACTGAGAGCAGTGAGGCAAACAATGTGTGTGTGGGTTCAGTGGGTAAATGAACCATAGGTGATGTTATCAGAAAGTTATACCCTGAAGGACATTAAAAGGGGAAACAGGGATTCCCCATTGAATAAGGCTTCATGCCTTGGTAGAATGGTAAGGAAGAACAGGAAGAGTGTTGCAACAAACAGGGGTCACATCTGACTAGTGAAAAGCAGACAACCCCCCACCCCACCCTGTGAGACCTCTGCAAGTTGTCCCCACTGGACAGCACAAGTCTTTACATGGTATGTGCAAACCCCTAGCAAAAATGAGTTGCACAAGTGCTTGACTGAGAACCAGGTTTGGCAGAATTGATCACTCAGATCTTGCATTGCTAGCTGTGTGAATATTGAGTGTGCTACAGAGTACCTCAGATTGTTTTTAAGGTACTAGTTCCCTTCAACCTGCTTCTGAAGGGATAATGTATGGAGTGCTTTGCTTCTGCCTGTTCTGATTTAGATAGAGCATGCCAGATGAGCTTGGGCCACTGAGTCATGGGCCACACGTGAGCAAACAGTGAGAGACAGTGTTGCATTGTGGTTTGGGTTTCCTAAACAGTTTGGTCTTGGAATACTTTTGGTGTAAGCAGCACAAGTTGGGGAGGGAAGGACCTGAGCTTCCCAGGAGAGAGGGGCTTGGCTTCAGCTATCTTGTCCTTTAAATAGCCCTAGCTATGACGTTCAAATCTAGTGATTTCAATTGTAAATACCAAAAAGTGTTCTGGGTTGGAAATTGAGTGAGGAGGATTTACAAAATCAGATCTCAGGTTGTGGTAGACTCCTGTGCAGAAGTGAAGCTTGGTAAGTGAGCTTAAGTGTAGTAGGACTTGAATGTGATGACCCAACAAGTCAGGTTTTACTACTGCAGTGCATCATTTTGGTGTAGTAATTTGAGTTGTAATTACTTGCAGAACATTTAGCTGTAGTAGCTTTACCAGGTATTTGTGTAATTTTTGATGTAGGTTTCCAAAGGCTAAATGAGGGTATGAAGGCATTTGTAGGAACACTGACTTGTGTGGCTTTTATTACTGTCTTAATCTGGGACTCTATTTCACAGCTCTTTCATTTGGTAAAGATTGTAGCTTTCCATGTGTTAAATCTTGATTTTTAGGTTATAATCTGTTCATTTACTGCTAAAATAAACACATAACCCTCACCTAGAGCAGGGCTTTTTCTAAAGGTATTCTGCATTCTATGTGCTTCTGGGTTTAACTGGCTTCTATTGTACTCGTCTTTGCAATGATCTCTGTTCTTCTCATTGCTTTAGCTTCTCTATCCTGTCTGTAGGAAGAAGATCAAAAAGCCTTTGTTTCTTTCCATTTATCATTCTAAATCCCAGTCTGATAATTGGTACATTAGGAAAGGCAATGTCTGAACAGGTGCAGCACTCTAGTGCAAGTGTTCATTATAGATTCCAGTAGGAAAGGCCCTGGGACTCCTAACACTGAAATAACAGTTACTGGAGATAACAGGGTAAGGAAAAAAGGGGATAGCACAGATGACATCTGCTTAGCTGCTGGAACCTAAGAGGGTCAACACTGGTCAGACATCTAAGCATGGCACACTGTAAATGCTGTCTGTGGTAAGGATCACCAGCACTGTAGCCTTTAGAGGTTTTATAAGATGTTCTTAAAGAAGCTGTTTCCTCTGCCAAGCAAAAGGGTCTTCCATGAAAGCATGCTGCTTCACTTCAGATGCTGTGTATTCTTTCACCATTAGTCTGAGCTCATCCAGTGATCTCAAGTAAGTACACCAGGGTGCCAGCCTGTACCTGGTCAAGTCCACTGCTACTTGGATCACTAAATTCTTGACGTATAATAGTCTTCTGTTTAAGATCACTGTAGCAGGAGCTGCAGTCATCATCACTGGCTTCAGATCAACCTATTAATTATGTTGTTGAAGTCAGTTACCAATTACTTTTGGAGTAATTCCATTTTTTGAGTTTATTTGTTTTCACTGAGTAAGATAACCTGAAACTGAAAGGAGCATTCAGACAAAAGCTGAAAGCCATCATGGATCTGTAAACCTGCAGGCTCTGGCAGCTTGGGCTGTAGTCTGCTTTTGTGTCCTGCTTGGTCAAAGACTAAGGCTGAGCTGAAATTCTTACACTGGGTTTACTGAAAGTTTAAGTTTTAACTGTGATTTGTCAAGGTTCAACAGGTGTGGTGACAGGAGTCACCTTATTAACTACTGCATAGGAAAAAACATACAAATGAAAGTAGTTTGAATCCAGTTAGAATGATTTACATGGAGTCTGGAGATGCAGAGAGTAATGAGGACCCTGCTGTTTTGTCAGAAGGTCAAGCCTGTCTGTCCCACTCCAGCTTTTTTAACTCCTTTTGGAGCCTAGGAGTGGCTAGATCTAATCATAGCCTTAGACTTGGTCAATGGTTTATGTAATGGAATTATCCCTACAATGCTTGAGTAATATTGAGTAGCTATATGGATTAGTAGTATCTGAGAACATTCAGTGTGCTGTCAGTCACTTTCCAAGTGACTGTTGTGGTTAGTAAGATCTCTCTATGTTGGACAAGGAGGGATTGATCTCTTTTTCTGAGGCAAGGAATCTGACCTTGAGAGGTATCCTTGCTGAAGGAAAGGGTCACCTGGTATGCAGTCCAGCTGCAGTTCCAGGAGAGCACAAACAGGGCCCATCCTGGTGGTAATATTTGCAGGGTGAAGTAGCTGGCTGCTGGGCAGCAGTGTAGGCAAGAGAGGGCTGTGCTTTCATCTTCTGCTTCTGGGTTTCCAAGCCACATTTCAAAATATTTTTTCAAGACACTGTCACTCCCTTGTACTTGATCCAGGGCCTTTCTGGTTGGCAACTTCACCCCAAGGACATGAGACCTGTTGCTCCTCAGCATGAAACAAAGTCGGGCTGAGTCAAGTGTCTGTCACAACTCTCTCAGCTGAACTCATGGTTTCTTCTGGACCATCTCTAGGCTTCAAGTCAAGTGCATGCCTGTTACCAACTTGTCAGCCTTCAAAGCTTTCAGGCTTACATTTTTTAACTTGTCTGACATTTCTTTGTTCTTTACAGAAAAGGTACAGTCTGGCTGTTGGCCCTCCCAAAAAGGTTCCAAAAGTCAAGGGTGTGGAGTCTGCAGCAGTGCAAGCGTTCCTCAGGCGGCAGGAAGAAGAAAAAAGGAAAAAAGGTAACAGCCCAAAAGATTTCCTGTGGGAGACCTTCACTGGCTTTTAGGAGGCTTTGTCACCTTATTTGAAGCTCTTGCAGATAGAGCTATATATCTGTTTCTGATAACTGATGCTGAGGGAAAGGCAGGACTGAGTAAGGACTAGGAATAGCTGCATGCTTTCCTAAGGAGTTAAATATTAATCTGCTACACTAGCACTTGCAGTTGGAGATCAAGTAGTAGTTAAGGTCAAGAGATTCTGGCCTTTGGGAGACTTCCATTTGAAAAGCTTGATTGGTGTGCAAAGAGCCCTTATTGTGTCTTAACACAGTGTATCAGTAGTCTCTTAAATTTGTATGGCAGAGGCTTTGAGCCACAGTTTTTCCACTACATTATGTCCTTTAAGGAGTCTGTAGAATAAATCCAATCCATTTTCAGGGAATTGATGCTTTTCCTAAGACTTTCTGGTATTTGGCCACTGCTTTCTTGGTCTCTCCAGTATCTGGCATTCAGACCTCTCATCCTATTCACCAGCTAGTTCAGCCTAAATTTTGTTAGCAGAGCACACAGTGACTCAAGTTACAGAATGGATTTAAGCAGAAAATAGCTAAAACCAGTTCAGTGAGCACACTGGACAGACTGGAGGCACAAGATTCTCTCAGACAAATGTAGTGACCAGCAGCTTCTGGTGGTTGGCTGCTTCTGTCTCTCCCATGCACCCCTCTATGCACACACTCAGCCTGTTTTCCAATTATTTTCTCCCCACTACCCCCCCAATAATCTGTGATTCTCTCCCTTTCCTCCTCTTCTCTTAAATATGTGATAGTAAATTCTGTGTAGTCCCAAAATTCCCTTGCTCAGTCTCAGAACTCCTTCCATCCACCCCTAAGTCCTGTACCTCCTGACACAGTAATTCTCCTTCGTTTTCACAGCATTCTGAGAGCTGCTGTGATTCAGTCACCTCTGAGTTTTGCAATAGCAGCATTTGGATTAATTGTTTGCCTTTGTCAGAGTAGCTGATTCAGATGGGTTAGTTTGCCCTGCTGGCAGAGCTCCGATCGCTTTCTGATTTGTGTTGAATAGCTGTCAGCCAGAGATGCTTACATTCTGTCCTAAATGGTTTATCAGTTTGGAAGAAATTGGAATAAAAAGTATGCAAAAGCACTAACTTTCTCCTGGGTTTCTATTATAGCACTGGAAGAAAGAAGGAAGAAAGAAGAGCTCTTGGCTAGACGAATTGAACTGAAACATGACAGAAAGGCAAGGGCCATGGCCTCACGAACAAAGGATAATTTTTATGGCTATAATGGCATTCCTGTTGAAGAGAAGCCTAAAAAGAGGAGGACTTGTGAGAATGTTGCTCAGGCCTCAGAGGCTGAGCATGTAACAGAAGATGAAACTGAGCAACTTGAATACAGTCAGACTGAGTCTGATTACGAGCAAGAAGAATATGAAGAGAAGCCATCGAAAGCTGCAGTGAAACCAAAGGCTCCTCCCAAAAGGGCACCAGCACCTCTGAATTTTGAAGAGCTCTTAAGGCTTGCTGAGAAAAAACAGCATGAACCAGTGGAAATAAAAGTAGTGAAAAAGGTAGAGGAGAGACCCAGAACAGCAGAAGAATTGAGAGAGAGGGAGTTTTTGGTACGCAAAAACAAGAAAGTAGAAATGCATAAAAAAAGTGAGAAGGAGGTAAAGAACACAGGGATATCCAGTTCTTCAAAAAAGGTGACTGTTCAGAAAGAAGCTGGGAGTGCAAAACTTAACAAAAGCTCTCTAGACAAACATTCCACACCAAAAGGCAGCCTGTCATCCTCTCTCAGTGGTACTGATAAGAAATCCAAAGCACCAGCAATGACTGAAAAACATTCAAGGTCATCTTCCTCCCAAAATGGCTCCTTAAAAAGCTCCACTGGTAGCAGCCATAGTAAGTTACCTGTCAATGGTGTTGGAAAGTCTGTCTCAAGCTCTCATGTGCCACCCTCAAAACCAGCAGCCAATGGGGCTCAGAAGCTGCCATCTGCGAAAGAATCTGGCCTGAAAAAGCCTACCCATACAAAATCAGCAACTGCTGCGGCCCTGCAGCACGGAGTCAACTCCAATGCAAAGCGATCAGGCAGCAGCTTAGGGAAAGGAGGG